>NC_072855.1:29077500-29682500 GCF_028858705.1 Grus americana | reverse complement strand
CAAAACACTTCTAAACAGCACAGTGTTTGTAACGTAGCTGTCATAAAAGCTTATCTAAAATATAGATCCATAGTAGGGATGCTGAAGGTAGGGGTAACTATATGGGATGACTTCATTTTCCAAATCATTCAAGCAAAGCCTATCCATTCGAGCCGTTCTATGAAACCTATGTATACATTCCTCAGTTTGTCTCTCTGTCCAAGTAGAGTGCCTTAGTGAAGTTGCTTGGGTGACATTACTGTCATAGGAGAAGAAGTGAGTAGACTCATAGAATGGTTTGGGAGGGAAGGGACCTTAAAGATCATCTAGTCCAACCTCGCTGCCATTGGCAGGGACACCCTCCACTAGACCACGTTGCCCAAAGCCCCATCCAACCTGGCCTTGAACACTTCCAGGGATGGGGCCTCCACAAGCTCTCTGGGCAACCTGGTCCAGTGCCTCAGCACCCTCACAGTAAAGAATTTCTTCCTTATGTCCAATCTATATCTACCCTCTTTTAGTTTAAACTGAGTAGCAATGCTCCTAGCTGTTCTGAACATACACCACCCCCCCTCTTCCCACAGGAAAAAGGCAGTTGCCTATAGGATTTTCATGCACGCTACTGAAGTATTTTGTGTGTGTGAAAAGGCCTGCTCAAGGGAGGCCGGTGGGAAGGAAGCTGCTGGTTCCCGTGGGGCTGGAATAGGAGAAATGCTTTCATGTCCTGCAATGCAACGTGCACAGAAAGTCTGTAGGATTTTCCAAAGCAATGTTGGTCTTCCCATACAGACTTTTGCTACCAGCGTCAAAACCCACGGCCCTTTAAAGTGCATTAATGCGCTGCCGGAAGAGCATCACGCATGTAAACTTGTACTGTGCTGTAGGTTGCAGTACAGCAACAGAGAACCTCTGGAGCAGGAAAATCTACTTCTTACACTACAATGGCTAAGCAGATTCTTTCATGAATGTAAAGGAAGTGATTGTAAAGGAAGTGATTGACCCTACTGTGCTTAACTGTTAATACAAAACTGAATTTCCTGTGAATTTACTCGTAACTCATTTGAAGCACTCAGGCGATGAAAGGATTTCCCTTATGAAGCCCTGCTCTCCTCTCATGCCCTCAACTATTTATAATTATATTAAACCCATGCATTTGAACAATTTAAAGCTTTTATTACTTGATGTCTACTAAAAATTGCTGTCAAAGATTCTTTTTGAGAAACAATTTTGAATGAAGATGAGAAGGGGCTCCTATTTTGTATCACCAACAAAATTATTGTATTTTTCAAATGTTCATTACAAAAGCAGTAAAAAAGGTAGTCAGAGCAGGATCCACTTTAATATGGGCACATTCCCTACCGGTGCATATAAATTCTCCTGTTTACGCCTTGCTTTCAAAAAAAAAAAAAAAAAAGGCAAATTAAATCTTTTTAGTCTTTACATCATTGCATGTCGGGAATATCAATCAATGATTGATAGTACTTCAGCAATAGCTAGAAGCCCTTGTTATAATGCACTCCAAAAGATGTTGTTCAGAGTGGTTGTAAAGTCAGATGAACCAAATTAATTAGTCTGCAGAAGAGCTGCAAAGTCTGCCAAGCATGCTCTATCTACTTCCATCTTCACAGCTCTGGCTCCACCAAAGATGGTGTGGCTCAGCCTCCCTTTAAGAATGGATGCTTGGAGGCTGCTTGACTGCCAAGATCTGTGTAATTGGGACCTCCCTTCTTCATGACTTAAAACACTGAAGACTTAACAACTACGCTGTGGAACTTACCAAAAGAACAAGCTGGGGCAATAAGAAAGAGTATCAGCACTCCCTGATACCATCCTCTTTCCCACCGAAGCAGTAGTTGTGCAGCAATAACTATGCCGTGCATTTATGTTGTGCATGCAGAATAGGCCTGGCACATCCCTAAGACATTGGATTCTCCACGGATGGGTTGCACGGCGCGCATTGCTATATAGACTGTTGCGTAGCTGAGATTTCTTTTACCGAAATATGAGAGCCATGTGTGCACATGCCTGGATTATGTGCTATGACTGTGCAACATCATCTGACCAGGTCTGCTCAAACCGTTCATCCAGTGCGATGATCCTGTGCCACACAAAGTGTGTTTCTTGCATGTTGGAATAAGAAAAGGGAGTGACTCCCTTCCACACATCAAAGCAATGAGAGCTGGGAACCCCAAAACTGAAAGATTTAGGAAGTAGAAGTCTCTGGCAATTTTTTTCCTCAAATTAATTTTGTCTAGGGTCACAGCTAGGCTTGGCTACACATCTGTCTTTTAACTTCTGTAAGGAAGCATAGCTGTTGTAAATATAAACGTCTTTACAACTTCCATTTAATGGATAATGCCACAAATCTACAGTATTTTTAAATTGATTCTTCACATATTTAACTTCTAAGAGTGCTGAAATAAAGAGACACTGCAAAGTGGCACCTAAAAGGTAGCTGTTAGAATTGCAAGCAGCTGTGAATGGGAATTCCACAATGCACATAATGTACTGTGACAGCAGGGGAGGTGGTTTTGCATAGAATTGATGCATTTTTTAATTTTCAAGGTCACTTCAGACACTGCTGTGCAAATCAGCCCTCAAAATTATAAGATAGAAGAAACTAATAAGTATTTTTATGATTACAGAATTTAATAATGAGTGGCTCCAATAACATTTATGTGAGCAAGAATTAAAGATCATAAAAGCATTTTTGCACAGAAGAGATAAAGTTTCTGAATAGTATAATTCTGTAATGGAATCTAAGCCTATTTGAAGCTCAGATTAGGGTTTTTTTAAAAACTGAAAGAATGCATAGCTTTCAGTGTGGTTAAAACTCTCATTCAAATGCAGGTTTGTTTTTTTTTTTTTAATTCTGTAACCAGAGAAAATGTTCATCCATTTTCTTTCTGGTTTAAGAAAAGCCATATTTCAGCTTTATGAAGTAGGTGTTCTCCGCAGAATGGGCGCTGATGAGAACCATGCAGAGAACAGGAAGTTCAGAAGACAGGGGATGGCAGCCGAGAGCGGCTCCATCTGCTCTGGAAACACAGTGCTGTACAGCAGAGGCCAAAACAACCGACAAGACAAAGTCATTATTTATGGAAAGACTCTGAACTCTGGCTGTTTGTCAAGCTGACTCAAGTAGACTGCTGCTGGCCCTGATGAGCTAGCAAGTATCTAACATAGATTTGTGCTCTAATAAATGTCAGATACAGAGGTGTTACTGAAACAAATTGCTAAAATATTAGGAGAAAAAGGGGAATGTACGCTGAACAGCGAAAGACCCTAATGATTAACTTCACTAATAAAGACTGGAGAGCATCAGAACATCTTATTTTCAAAAGACAAACATTGAGGGGAGCACTGCGATGTCCCAGCCCTGACGCCTATGGCAGAACTCTCATTGATTGATACGGAGCTAGGGTTTCACCCGCCCTGTGCAGTGTTTCAGTGGACTTCTCCGTCCATTCACTTCAGGAGCTGCGGGTGGTTCATGTGTTTGTGAAATAGTTTCCATGTCCACCCATTTAGTAAAAGTTCCAGTCCCCAGGCCAATGAAAACATGCCCGGTTCTCTTCAAAAATGTACATCAGCAAGGACAAATGATATCTTTTAGACCAATAAAAAATGATTGGGATGATGCTGTGCTTTTTTTTAATGTTAAACTCTGTTGAAAGCTGGAAGTTAAAAAAAAAAAAATCAGCTGAAAGAAGTATGGATAATCTCATAGCCAAGTCAGGTTGGGTGCATTTTTTTGTCTGTTGTTTGTGGATGTCCCAAATCTTGTCATCATTCTCAAATATATGAATTATAGCACATTAGAAAATTACCAGAAGGAAGATTTCTTTCCGTAACTGGATAGTATGTGTGCTAGGTACAGTCAACAACTAGAAATTCATGTGCCTTCCTGTTCGATTGCTCCACTACCTGACTTCAGTAGCAATGAGTAATTTGATGTCATCTTCAAAAAGCGTCATGATTCTTCAGTTAGTTCTGTAACTATATTTTCCTGTTGCAAAAATATTCTCTAAACATAGGCACTTCTAAAAAAAAAAATAAACCCAAACCTCCTAGTAGGAAGCCTGTCTAGATTAATTGCTTGGCTGCGTGACACACAGCAAGAAAGGGAGCCACATGTTCCTGTCTGGAAAGTGATCAGTTACATTAGTCTAAGCATTAAAATGTGTCCGTATGTGTGCATCTGTACACACAGAGACACGCATACTTCAGATCGTGCTGATAATGACATTTCCAGTCTCCAAAGAAAAATAGATTGTGTACGAAATCCTTTATTTACCAGACGTAGAATTTCACTGTGGCCTACCCCTTCGACTTTAAAAATACTCTCTATTATGATGGCAAGATCTGTGTGTAGCCTGTTACAGAATGAAAAAAAAGGATCTCCTACTTTATTTATCATATTTTATCTAGTGTAAGGGCTGAGAGTCTCATGATGAGTTGTAGTCACGTGACACAGTCATTTATCACATGCCTGTGACAGTCTCACCTGCATGCTGGCCATTAATCTGATCTCCAAGAACATTTGACATTACTGTCCCCAGGCAATTTTGCACAATTTCCCTGCATAGAAAGTAAAAAAAAAAACCAAAACCCTGCTGCAAAACTGTTTTCTTTCTATCCTATCAAAGGTAGAACTTCCTCCACAAGTGCTCTCAGTGAGATCTAAAATGAGCAAGGTTCAGTCTAGAACTAGTGATGAAGTTGTGGATGCCCCCTCCCTGGAAGTGTTCAAGGCCAGGCTGGATGAGGCTTCAGGCAACCTGGTGTAGTGGAGGGTGTCCCTGCCCATGGCAGGGGGGTTGGACTAGATGATCTTTGAAGGTTCCTTCAAACCCAAACCATTCTGTGGTTCTGTGAAGCAGGACATTAATAATGTGGGTGATTTTGGAGAGCTAGCACTTCAACCCTCAGCAAGGCAGGGTGCAACCATATTTCTGCTGACCTAGGAAAGGTATCCATCACAGGCACTTCACACTGTAGAGTGCTTTGGGAAAGGTGGTAGGTTGGAGAGGAACAAAGCCATCTTTCAGGCATTGGGATCTGAAGGGTATCACCTTGAGTAGGGACTGTAGATGATGATGAAGCAGCTGAAATAATACGCATGGTCTGCAGCTTGACCCAGCCTATTTAGGAGGAACCAGAACAAGGCTTTGGGACCTCCCAGAGTTTTTCTGGTGACAGCAATAGTGGTTGTAACAGCACTGAACCTATGCGGGGCTTTGTCTCTCTGTCCGAAGGCGGTGTAGAGAGACCCTCCTAGGACAGAGGGCAGAATGGACCATGAAGTCAAGGTACAAGGACAGAGCCATGCTGGATCACGCTTTCCCTGCACTTTTCCTGTCACAATGTTCCTTACTGCCAGCTTAAAGAACAGCCCCTGTGGGTGCTCCAGGCACTAGGTGTGATCTGATGGTGAGCACTCTGCATGTAGCAGAACCATGCAGCAGTGGCTTTACTCTGTGTTGTGCCGCATGTTACTGAACAGTGTTTATGGTCGTGAAATTGAGCTGCATTGTTCTGTCTCCATTAGGACTTTATTTTTGTCAGTAGCATTTATTTACTTTTCCTTCATTGTCATTTTCAGTGCAGAAGAGAAGCCTTGGTTTTGGGAAGGGGAGAAGGGTCAGATATTGTACAAATGAGCAGCCAGTTCCTGAGTTCTGCACTACAAAGGTTATTGTGCATTTTTACTGCATTTGATACTCATTATGCTGTACAAGATCTGTTCTTTCCATGAGGAATCCTGCAGATGTAAAGGTTCACACTATGGTTGGTTTAATGAGAAATAAAATGTCAAGAAATTTGACACCTTTTTTATTCTTTGTTCAAATAACAAATGCTAAACACATGAACACCGGTTCATTCCTGGAGCAATTTAACTGATTTGAGTGGCATTACAGCAGGGGTCATTTAGCCTATGACATTAATTTCAAATTGATTTTTTGTATTAACTTCTCTAATTTGTGTTGCCATCTAAAAATCTGTGGTAAAAGAGGAATAGCCTGAGATCTGGGAAAAGCGTCACCAGCCATACTTCCCCTTGGCAAGTCATTTGCTAGGCGATTTTCTGAATGTTGTTATTTTGCTAAAGGCCAGCTTTGAAGAGAAGAGAGAGTATTTTTATGAATCCCTCTTTTTTTGTTTTTGGGAGGGTGACGACTTTACAGATTACTGAAGATCTTCTTCTGCAATTAGAGTTCAGGCATATTCTTGTAAATCGTCAACTGAAGTATCTTGCTGCTGCGAGTTATTGGCAGCAACGGTTGCAGAATTGGGCTCTTAAGTTACAATATTGTCAAAGAAGCTGTTACAAATAGTAATAAGATCATTAAAATGTTTTCATTAGGATTTGCTTTGAGAAATAGCCATTTCGCATGCCTTTGCTGCAAATGTTAATTTGTATGTGTGTCCATACTCATTTCCAAGGTGCAAAATTAGCAAATGACTTGTGGAATGAATCAGTAAAGCTATTGTGCTCTGTGAAGAAGTGAATAAACCAGTTATTTTAACCCCAGCCTAGGCTTCCCCTCTCCTGGGCTTCCTAGCGGATCCTTTTGAGATATATCTGTTCGCAAAATAAAGCCACTTTTTATGCTTTTTAGTACTTGCTGACTATTTGCCAAGGATTTCTATGAAGTATCTGTGAATATAGCCTGAGACAACACGACACTGCTTCCCCTGTTTCCTGTGCTGAATGGCCAGCCCCAATGATAAACTGTAACACTACTCAAGGTAGGAAGGGTGAGCTGCCAGAAACTATTTATCACTTCACTGGCTTTGTACCATGCACATCCGTCTGAAGTTAAATTGAGGTTGTAAGAGTAGTTTTCTTTTTGCTTCGGCTTTGCCAGCGATAGTATCTTGCATTAAGATGAACATAGAAGTTCAGTGTTTAGCCCTTAGATGTTCCCATGCCATGAAAAGAAGATGGAAGTGATATAAAATTTGACTCAAACACCTTCAGTTTCAGACAGCTAGTGCTATAAAGCTAATCTGCCATTAACTTCGATAAGGTGACTACCTTTTTCTAGTGGCAGATTTCAGGATGATGCTTTATGTACTAATATATAAAGTCTGGCTTCCTCTCAAATTTTCATCCTCTTTGTCTATTTTAGGAGTTTTAAAAATATTAATATCTCCTGTCTTTTCATTCTAGTTGATGTTGCTGTTGTGGATAAAAAGGTGACTTCTCTTTTGTCTGTACAACCTCATTTTAGAGATGGTAGATATTCTAAGCTAAAAGTAAAACATGCATGATATTCTAAGCAAAGCTTTGGGTAATTCTGTACAGTTCAACTCTTCATAAACCCATAAATCCATGTGAAGTTAATCCTAAATTTTTCCTCCAGTAGAATAAGAGTTTAACTTTTTGTGATGTTTCTTACTCAGTGTCAAGTACCATGAATCCCATGATACATAAGATAACTGTGTTGTAAAATGGAAGCATCATCAAAAAAATCAGCATGCACTCGGCAACTTAGCACTTCTCATTTTAGCACATCCAAAGCAGATGTACATCTTCATTATCAATGCTGGTTGTCTTTTGATGTTAATGGTTGTGCCAGGTGCTGCTTCACCTGAGGAAAAACCGAATCAAAGAAACAGCAGACTTGACTTGTAAAAAGACGGTACTTGAGATGTGGTCACTGTGGTAGCAGGTGGTTGATAATACACACCATGCTCTTAACACATCTTCAAATAATTCCCTAATTGTAGTTGTTGCAAAATGTGTCTCTGCTAAGAGATATTCCTGGTGTTTATATCACCGCTTTACAGCTTCCATTTCTACTGACTGCTAAAGTTTAGGCTGTTACTTTTTAATAGTTGGCTGATGCTGGTAGGAATATTGGCTGCCTGTCTCATCAGCTCGAGTGGGACAGGGTGCTCAAGTCGACCACCCCGCTGGCTGAAGACGAGGAGCCTGAGAGCAGAGCGCACCGCTTGGGAGCAATTACGTGCTGGGTGACCTCCCAGCCGCTCCACGCAAGGCATCCCCTTTCCCATGCTTTCTTCAGACCTTGGCAATGGCAGAGAGCTAAATGGATGAGAGTGTGTGGTGGGAGAGGCTGAGCTGGGGATGAAGGGAGGCAAGGAAGGCTTTATTTCTAGACCTCGGGAAGAATGTGTATGTAAGAGGAACCTTTACAAATATTTTGCATATGAGCCCAGAACTTGAAGTGGGGCATATTTTAAATTAATCAAACTATATCATTGAAACAAACGTATCTGTATAACCAAAATTCCATCATGCAATCAAAATTCACTTACTTTTCTTGAAATTTATGGCAACAGCAAACTTATTTATGTTCATACTTTTCTGAGCATGTCAGAAATGCTTAATTTATCACTTGAAAAATGTTAGTGCAATAACTATGTTTTCTTTTTATACCAAAATACAAAAACACATGATAAAAATGCCACGAAGGGAAATAATTGATTGCTAGTACATGCCGTAGAGACTGACTGACTACACAACACCCTTAAGTAATTAAATTGCTTTAACCACAGATAGCTAGGCCAGATTCCTTTACGTGATTCCCACCCCCCACCCAGGATTCATCATTTCATTTCACTTGATGTTGGCCTTGCTGTAAGCTAAAAACACACAGATAATGTGTCAAACCCAACTCATAGTCTTGTTTATGCTTTATGAAAGAAAGAGTGGGTTTACTCCATTATTTTAATGTTTGTGCTTGAAGAACTTCAAAAAGGTCAGTTACTTTCAGTACTTTGATGTGTTTGGAGTTGTCTTTCATAAAGAAACGGTGGTATTAAAGCTACTCAAGTAAAGGAGACATTTTCTGATAAAAATCCAGTTCTCATGATTTGCTGCCTGGTTTTACCATGCATTCCCTTTTCCTTTTGAATTTTGTTCTTACAAGGAAGGGTAGCTAAATAAATACAGTAGCACAGAAGCAAATGGAAAACATCTGTTGTTCTTACTCAGGAATTTAGTGAGTCAGGTTTTATGAACATCTGAACTCAGCACTTTTACATACTTGTAGAATTTTCTGTAGTTTAAAATAATTATTGTAAAACATACACTTAAAGAGAATACTGTAAGAAGTGTTGAGAGTGTGCTTGCGCTTTGGAAATGCCAAAGGTGAACAGGAATGAAAGAAAGGTGGTTTTTTGGTTTTGTTTTCTTTTTAATGGAAACAATTCAGAACCCCAAGGAAGTAAGAAGGGCATACTGGACCAAATCGTGGCTTAGCCCGGTGCCTGTGTCTGGTAGCAGCCAGTACAAGGAAACGAAAGACCTGCTGTTTTCAGAGTGATCCTTCCCTGGTATGCCATCCTGTTCTCCAGCAATCAGAGCTGTAAAAGATTTGCTGAGCTAGTGGTGGATCTTGTAATGACAATAGCAGTGTAATGGAGCTGGATATTCTGTGATTATAATTGGCAAGGCTAAAGGATATTTGAAATAGATGGGAGCACAGATTTTTTACAGGAAATGGGTAAGTATCATGGCTTAAAAAGAAAGTCACTGTAATATAGCAACTTTTAAAACTATGATGTTCTGATTATGAAGAGAGGTGATTTTACCTAAAATATTAAGAATGCATCTCTCCATATTTCATCAAGTTCAAAATGACTTCTTACGCTAGTATGGCCTAGTTTTTGTATCAGCAATGTCATTCTGAAAGTTCTCTTGCTGTGTCTCACTCATGCAGACCATGAGCTCATCTCCTTTGTTTCTATAGCTTTCTCCTTCTCTGCATTCAGATACCCTCCAAAACTTAATTCTGTACAAGTCTGATATTTGAGACATTCATAAGCATCACCACATTGCCAGAGCTGGATGTCATTACTTTCTTAAGTCACCTAATGTTCCCACATTTGTATCTCCCCTTCCTGAGAACTACTGCAAATGTTCGTTAATTCAGTACCTGCTACGTCATCTTTATTTTGGCAGCCTTAAAGACCTTTACTCCCACCTGTCTTCCTCACCTAAATGGCTAAGAGTGGGAATAAATTCATTCATGTACCAAAATGCAACTCTGTAGAGCTTCTTTAAATCTTTCTTGAAAGCTAAGCAGCTCTTTCCCACCAAATGCCAATGTGCATTTTCTTGCAGTCCTGGCAGCAATGATGTGATGTCAAAAGTACCGTTCTGGTAATCTGTAGAAAGGGAAAAAGAGGCTACAGCTTCTGTGTCTTGAACTAGTAAAGTCTGCAAACTGTGTGAAAATCCAGTGCCTCCAAAGATATTTTTTTGGCTGTAAGTGGTAGACATCCAAACTGTATTAAAACACTATATGCTGGGCACCAAAAGCTTACAAAATTCAAGTTGGTCATTCCTCCCACTTTTAAAGTGTATGTTGAAAAAAGTTGAGACTAAAAACAATATCACCTGTCAGAAAATATTTTGTGCTAACAAAAGTAAAAAATAAGCGCAGTAAAACATGCAGGTATTTCAATCTGAATTGTTGAAAAAGGCAGTGCAGGCAATGAGGTTAACAATTCAGACATTTGGATAATGATGGCAGAAAGCACCTTCTTCTGGTTTGCGGGCAGATATTAGGTTGCAGCCGTTCCTCTCCCCTGGACAGGTTTAGTGGTCTGGAAGGTTTTGTGTAGTTTGAAACATGGAAAACTAGCTATACCCAATCCACTGTGTTGTTATGAGCACTGGAATACTAACATCTACTGATACAGTGAATGCCAGCACCATTTTCTGTATCTGATTAACTACATGGGGAACAGCACCTGTTCAGTCAGGCCCACCCATCAAAAGGATGCATGTTCTCTGTGATTTTGTTTGCATGTGCTAATTATTGGCTTTGGCATGCCTGTTATTCATTATTGTTTGGCAAGAATATGAAAAAAGGCATTTTGTTCTGAAAATAGCTAAAAGAAAGAGATGGAAGAAGAAAAAATCCTTTTGTAATTGGTCCAGAGTGAATTGGGAATCCATCCCTCTCCCTGTCCCACTTGTGCAGTTTCAAATCCTCTGCCCTTCAAGGTCAGTTGAGCCAGGTCAGAGCAATTCAAAGGAGCTGTGTGCTTTGTAGTTTGAACATCCTGTCGGTTTCAGCTTTTTCTTTTAGATCTTCAGTATCTTGTTTTATGCCTCCACAATGGCTCTGGCAATTTGTATCACCTGGAAAGTCTTGCTTACAATAGAGTTGGCAGCTGTGCTCCAAGTAGCTACATTCGTTTGTCCATGCAGACTTTATTGTGCTTTCTCAAACTTCCAGCCTCGTCCTAGTTTAAGATTTATAGTTATTGAAAATGTTTGTTTTCCCTTCAGGATACTTACATTTCCAAAAACATTTCTGGGTTGGTTTTTTTTTTCCACTTCATTACATAGAAAGCTGGGGCACAAAGCCTACCATTAGAAATGGTCTTATGCTACTCTATGCTTTGTGTTTACAGATGTAATTAAACTGAAAAGAGAGAGGCTACAGCATTGTTCACCTACTAGAATGGCAACAGCAATAGGTAGTTTCTGATCTTGAGGCTTGCCTTCTAGACAGTTTTTAAGTCCCAAAGTACATGCTATTGATGCTGTGTAAGTAGTCAGTAATGATGATGAGCTTTCAAGTAAAGAGCACAATTTCCATTTGTCTTTGGAGCTGTCAGCATGGTATCTGAATGTCTTGATGCTGTTAATCTCTCAGGTGGACGTATACGTCAATCTGGTACAACTGGCCATTTCTGAAGAGGAATAAACTGGTGTAGCTCCATATAACTATAGAACATCTGTGTTGTTTTAATCCAGCTGAGAATTTGTCCCATAATTTTGGTTACCTCTGTAGGTCTGTGTATGCTGCCATCTGCCATGAGCTGAAAAACACATTCAGCTCCTTCTTGTCTCAGTTTAAGGGCTCCGTTTTTGTTGTTTTTTAAAGAATTAGTGAGATTGAGGATTCTCCCGAGAATCATCTCCCCCTCCTAATGAGAAAACCAAAACTCTTTCCCCCCTACCCTAAGAGTTTCTCTAGCAGGAGGAGATGGCTACCTCTGACTTGAAATGGTTTCAGATATCCCACCTGTGTCAGACACGCATCCTTTTGTTTGTCCTGCTCCCTGTTATATGTATTGGCAAAAAGGAAAGACGAGCTACTTTGCAGGAATTTTCCATCCTTCATGTCCATAATTTTGTGCTTCTACCTTATGTACATATATATGTATGAAAATCAGTGTCTGTCTGTTTGGTTTTTTTCTTTCCCCAACCAAAGCTTTTCATACAACAAGAAAGTCAGTCAGTCTTTATTCCAAAATTTCCAAAACAGAGAATGGAAATACACTGGATGTAATTGTGGTCTGTAGGTCTTAAGGAGTTGAGACAAAGACAAAACATGATGAGGAATGGCTCAGTTGAATTTAAGTGACTTTTGCATCATCTTTCACCTTCCTAGTTGGTGGACTGCTCTGGAGATGGGATAGTCTTCTGGCATAACAGAAACAAGCTTGGGCATACCTAATTTAATGCAGCACCTAGAAGCTGCTAAAGGGGGCATAAAGTTGTTTAGCATTTCTATGCCAGCTTCTTCTTCTTCTGCCACCATTTTCTATATGCCAGCAATTTTGCAGAGGTTCTTTGGAAGGCTGTCTTACGGTAATCTGCCACGGTTTTGTACCTGCAAGTCTTCCTTGAAAATGTGAGGAATCCTTGTCAAATTCCTTTGTGCCACGTTAACCCTTTGCATGGTGCCACTGTGGGGAGGAAGATCTCATCCTCTCTTCATGCCTTTATTTAAGTTACTGGCTACATTCAGATGATCAGTAATACCTGTGGATATAAGCATTCATGATTTCTCGATGCAGGACTTTGACTCTACTTTCCAACCTTGCATCTCAAAATTCTGTACAAAGATTGATGGGTGTTTTCGACCCCATCACGTGCCTGTGGATGCGAAGATAGAGACTGTGACACATTCAGGATAACAAAGATGATGGTCGGAAAAGCCTGGGTTAGAAACAGTTTCCTGACTCCTGGTCCAATTTTTTGAGCAATGATTGTTTTCTTCCATTCCAGAACCATCTTATATGATCATATCTCCTACTCCATTCTCCTAGTATACGAAGCAAAAGTTTAACTGAGTCCTTTAAATTATTTTCCAAGTTGAAGTGGGTCCTCATTGTGTGCAGCCAAACTTGAAACAGGCAGGACAAGCATTCTTGCTGTACCCCGTGCTTATCAACATGTCAGGTTGGACCAAGAACATTCTGTAAAAGTTATTCCACATTACGACAAATCCCCTAGCTAGATTACAGCATTGACAAATTTTTACCAGATTTTCGCTGCCAAGTTCACTGGGAGCACATCTGGAACTATTAGACGTCGCCACGTCTGGCATATCATGTTCCTTTTCCATTTAGGGCAGGTTGGTCATCATTGGGAGAAATCCTAGCTGCAATCTGATGTCCTTCCCCACCGATAACATAAAGGAATGGCCCGAGTTCCTTGTTCTCCACTGTTTGACATAGTTAAGGTCTATAAACTGAATTAAGGAGGCATAGAAGAGAGCTGCATTTGCACACTGATACCTCTGTTAGAGAGTTTATTGGGTAAGGCATTTATGTGTGTGTATGTATGTGTCTAGAGGGGGAGAGAATTGTGCCCCCGAGTCCCAGGTCTTGTGCAGTACAGGAGAAGGAGTTTAACAGGACCCTGAAACATCCCTCAGTGCACCCCCCAACCCCAGGCAGGATCAGTTCTACCTAGGCCCTTCCTACCAGATGTTTCTCTGCCCAGTTCTTAAAAACTGCGCATGAACTCCCCTAAAACTTGCAAAACTCCTCTAGAGAATCAAGTGCTTAACTCCTCTAACTGCAAAAGTTTCTCCTAACAGCCGGTACCTTAAATCTCCCTGCAATTTAACCCCAGCCTCAGTGGCCATAGAAAGTCTGTTAGGTAAAGGGTGACTGAGAGGAGTATTTGAAAAATGCTCCCCTGTTCCTTCCTGTCTTCTCTGTCCCAGAATAAACAAACCAAGAGCTCTTATTCTTGGTTTTGCTAGCGCTGCAATGATTTCGAGTGCTTTGCTCCAGGCTCTCTCCAAGTTTTGCTCCAGGCTCTCTCCAAGTTTTCCATGTGTTTCCTCAAGCACAGTGGTCACAACAGGGAGCAATACTGCAACGGAGTCATCCCTGCAAAGCAGAGGACTGGATTATTTCATGTTTCTCCCGAGTGATGCTTCTGTCTGTAGTTCCCAGCATGAGGCTTGCTTCTCCTGCGGTGGTATGGCACTGTTTGTAAGTCTGGCCTGTTCCTGCACTCCCCTTCCTAAAGGCAGACGCTATGCTTGCCTCCTTCTGCCCCTTTTAAAACTTCAGCCGTTGCCTGTGCCTCCTCAAAGAAAGCCTGTAATGGGTCTGAGATTAGTTCACTGACTTCTCTAAATTCTCTCAGGTGCAATTCATCTGGCCGAGCTGACATGAAAACATCTCAACTTATCTAGTCTGGTTTTCCTGTAGTCTGTCCATGATCA
The DNA here is from genome assembly GCF_028858705.1 of Grus americana. NCBI lineage: Eukaryota > Metazoa > Chordata > Aves > Gruiformes > Gruidae > Grus > Grus americana. The sequence goes on along the minus strand of NC_072855.1, from coordinate 29,668,059 downwards.
TTTTAACTATCTGATTATGTTATCTTTCCTAGCAAAGGCTGCAGCAAAAGACATCAAACCCATTAACCTTCTTAGTAATACCTGTAGATAGATTTACTTTGCATTTAATAATGATATCTTTAGTTTTCATTGTCATCTCCCTGAGATTCCTTCCTTCCTCTCTCCCTTTTCCCTTCTTCAGATGCTTTTTTGCTATCCCTCTCAGGGGACATCAGGAGCACCTTTGTGTGTTCTGCTTTTGCCCGTGTGCCTGTATTTCACCTGTAGTGGTCTGAGCTGAGTTGCACTTCCCATGACTTCTTGTGTCTGAAGTCAGTGAAGACCTCATAGAATCACAGAATTGTTTGGGTTGGAAGGGACCTAAAAGATCATCTAGTTCCAACCCCCCTGCTGACACCTCATGATTTAGCCAAGTGGGTCTCCTTGTGTTCTAGGGTTTCTGCTTTGTAGAGGAAAGTTATGCTTGTGTCTTGTTTTGTGTCTTTGAGGAAGCAGTAACTTTCCTGAGGGCTTTTTACCTTGTAGTTTCGATTTGTGTGTAGTCTTGTATAAAAAGCTGCTTAGCTTCTTGAGTCAGTTTTCTTAAATATAGTTCCTTTCTGTGTTTCTGTTCTTCCTCTTCCCTTCCTGAGACAGGTGAGCTCAGTCATTTCAAGCTTTTTGTTAATGCAGTTGCCTTCTGCAATCTCAGTAAGTTCCTTGATGTTCGTAAAAATTAAATCTCAAAAAGCCCTGCCTCTAATGACTTTTTCTATCACCTATATGTAAAAAAACCTCACGATTATCAGCTGTACACTTCAGGAATTTGCCCAGTGTGATACAGGAGCTAAAGGTGACTTAGGTAACTAAAAACTGGCAATTTGAACCTGAGAAGTTATTTTTTTATATCGCGTCATCTGTGGAAAACACGACTACAAAATCTCTAAGGGCAAGTTTGTATCGTATTTTTAATGCAACTTGAAAGGCACATTTTATTACGAGATAGCTTAGCGTCCCGACTGCTGGTGGTAAAGGCTGTCTGTGTCTGCACGGAGTGTCACAAGTTTCTGAGATGAGCGGGGAAAGTACAGGGCAGAGCTTCAGATTGCACAAACCCCTTCTGCAAGTTCAGCTACTTGACCTGCCTGGCGGATGGGCCAGCCTCAGCAATAGCCAGGACTACCTGGCCAAGTCCTTTGCGTCATAGCCTGTAATGTCTTGCTGTGATATCGTGTGGCTGACATTGGGCAGACAAGGTGCCTGTGCACCTTCCTACAAGGGCCTGACATCTATTGCAATTTGCTAGTAGCAGGGAGCAAGTAGCAATAGTTCTATAAAGAAGTCTATTGCAGTAGGCTATATAAAAATTCTAAGCATGGAGTATAGAGGATACAGGCTGATACAACATTTTAGATACTGTATTTTAAGTAAGCTTTCTTTGTGTAGACTTTACAGCATCAAGATGAAAGATTACTGAAAATAAGCTGTTTGATTTATAGTTTTGTTTTTTATGCTACGTTGCGTTGTTTGCACGGGAGATAGGTAATAGGGTCATTTTTAATGATGCTGATAAACGGATGGCGAGTGGTGACTGGTTGTTCCTGGGATGCTCTCTCTTTCATTTTTTGCATTGCCTTTTCTGTAAATCATTAATGCCTTACGTGTTTTTGGACTGTATGTAAGGCTAAGGTGGCAAACATCCAGGCGAGCATGAAGGCCAGCTTGCACGTAGGTACAGGCTTGAGACAAGCACTGGGGTGTGCCAGCAGAGGAAGCTTTGGTCTGTATTGCCCTTGGGTGCAATGTAGTAGCATCTTATGGACAAGCTTGAATTGCCCCAGATTATTTTTCTAGAAAACAGTGGAAATGCAGCTACAAAATCACCTGGGATCTGGAGGTGGCCTGAGATTGACCTTCTGTTTGCGACCATGGAGCTGACCCCCTCCAGGGGTCTTGGAGGCAGCAGCAGGGGTGCAGAGGGTGCAGGTAGGGAGCACGGTGTGTATCAGGCTATTCCCCTCAAGAGCTCACCGTGCCAGGACAGACATCTCTGCCTCAATGCCAGGTTGCTCAACAGTGGTCCTGGAAGTCCAGGCTTCTTTCAGTTTTGACAGATCGAAGATCTACAAATCTGTGACTCTGCTGTTGTGTTACATCACGGGTGTTGTCATGTTTGTGCTTTTGCACCTTGTGCTCCTGAAATTGCTAACTCTTTGGAGGTGTGCACTCTGCGGATGGTTTGGTATCAAGTCTTGGATACATGGAGCTGTATTGTTCAGATACAATAATGAAAATATTCCTTCTCCATCCACAATGAAAAATTTTGCCATTTTTGTTTAAACTTTGTCCCTGCATAGTGAACAACTTCTCTGAACTAAGAGAAAATAAAATAGTCATTCCCCACCGTGTCTTTGCCATGTACTGGGATACTTACTGCCTGGACAACCGCTTCTTTACCACAAAGTAAAAATCAACAGGGAGATTTTTCAAATTGCTCTGGTATACATCTTCCAGAGATGAAAAAGAGCTGTAGGTTTGTTTCTTCTTTGCATCGTCCAGACACAGCTGCAATTTTCTGACCACAGAAAGGGTGTATTCTGCTATCTACCCAATTTTAGAAAGAATGGCACTTCTACCAGTTGCATCTGTAAAAGTTTTGAACATCTGAGCACCAGAAGAAACTGCAGCTGAGGCAATGTTGCATGATAATGCTGGAAATGCTCTTCTTAGTTCAGCTAAAGTTCCTGTTCTGAAAATTCTGAAATGAATTAGCAAAAACTTGCAATATGAAGGAGAAATCTTTGCATGCATATCTGAAGCTATGATGCTGTGCAAGTTGGAAAAAAGGAAAGTTAATCGTTCTATTCTAACCTGAAAAAAGTGACGTCCTGGTTACCATGCGGTACTTCAGTATGGTGGTCTTTTCTTCTTCTTTTTCTGTGCTTTGAAGAGAAGTTGGGGGGAAAGAAGCAAATATGTGACAAGCAGCATATGCAAACTGTAAGGTGGAAGTGGTAAATGAATAAGACCACATTTGGAAGAGACAGATGGTGCTTTTCTTGATCATATGGTAGCACTGGCAATAGAAATGTTTTGGAGTTAGGGAAGTGGGGAGGCCAGACACATTTCCTAAATGCAGGATGATTTATTTGTAGAACATGGAGAAATGCGGGGAACAAAAACATTAAACAGCCCTTGGAGACGTGTGTGGACATTATACATTTACGTGTGGTTTACTCTGAGCTCCTGGCCATTCACATGCAATCTGTGATGATCTTTTCTTGCTTCGGCTGGTGACATTTCCCATCATCTCTTCTCCCCATTGCCAGTTTCTCCTTCTCTGGTACCTGTTTAGCTCTTGCTGCAATGCATCTTCTTCCAGATGCCATATCAGCCAAAATTGTCTTATCTCTGCCCATGGTTATTTCTATTCTGGTTGGTTGTAGATTAACGTTCAGTCAGCTAGACATTTGTTCTTGATTAACAGGTGCAGCCACAGGCCTGATTTGGCAAAAGCCTGAATATTGGGCTAGTTTATCATAATGCTAGAAGGCATTAAGACGTCCTCCGTCAGGAGGAATGGTGCAGTACAGGCATATAAAATCTCATTGTGTGCTCAGGAGGAATTTTTTTTTAATATATGTATATATATAATGAAAAGGATGATTTCTAAAAATCAGTTGCTGGAGGAAATAACTTCTTGCAACTTTGTGTTTTTATAATTACTTTGTGTTTTTACAATTACTTAAGCAGTAATTCATGTCTGTTACTACTGATAACAGGTAATCACAAAGACTTTCCAAAGAACAGTGTAGCAAGAGAATAATTAAACCTTTTAATCATCATTTGTTTGATTGTGTTGTGTGGTTTCTAGGAAACTTTTTCTATTTTTCATTGTAGCTTCAACAGTAAATCTTAAATCCTTTTAACTACTGAGCTTCTGAGGATGTAAAACAAAATTTTCATAGCAATATATGGAAGATGTATGTTGTGCAAAAACCCTTCTAGAATATGGGAAGCAAATGCTTAAATATAGTTTAAGAATAAAAAAAAAAAAAGACACTTTGCAAGCAAAACCTTTATGAAGGTACTTTTGAAAATCCACTTGTCATCTTTTTTGTCCTGCAAAGATGATAAAACTAATGGCATTTCACACAGTCATGGAAGGAAACAAAGCAGACCTTTCAGTTGACAGGGTGAGAAGAATTTTGCTAAAGCTACAGTAAGAAGGGCAGAATCTACAAGCCTGCCAGGCTTAGGAGTTTAAACCAAATCTGTCTGAAAATAGTCTAGTCCTGCTCACAGATAACTTAAATGTTAAGGGAGGATGGAATATTCAGTGGTTTTGACTTTCACAGCATCAAAAAAATTATCAACTGATGGAGAATATGTTTCTACTAAATATAAATCATTGGGAGTTTTGAGAGGAGAATTATGAAGACAAAATGCTTTTGAAAACTTCCTCACATCATGAACATTGCAAAAAATCGGATGCTGATTAAATGCTCCCCTAGAGATCGTGATTGTATTCATACAAAAGACCTTTTAAAGATTGATTTTGACATATTCTGCATCATTCTTCCTGGGTACTGCTCCAACATACCACGGCAGGACCCACTCGGCTGTGGAGAGGCACACCACAGTAGTATGAACGATGTTGAAGGTCATGGCTGGTTGAATGGAACTCCTCAGTCCCCACAAATTCTTTGCATGGGATATACTGTGGTATGAAGTCACACATCTCCTGTCAAGATGTGATGTGTTTGGAAAAGATCATGATGTTGAAGTTTGTGAAGACAGCTCCACACCTGGCTATTAGTGCTGTTTAAACTTATGTTTCTTGTGCATTTGTAATTATGTTAAACTTTATTTTCAGATGGGCATAAGAGCTGTTGGTATGGTCAGATGTCTTCTGACTCCCTCGTTTAAGTCTATCTAGACTTGTCCTTAATTAAGAGTTAATTTCAGTTGAGCTTCAGTAATTTTAAATAGCAAGAACCCATCCACCTGCGGATTCATTGAGGGCTGTGGTGATGCCTGTCCCTGTCCTCATCCCTAACACACCCCAGACCTGTCTCATGACTCAGCCCCGCTCTCAAACCAATTCAGCATCGTGTTGGCTTATCCTTACTCCTCAACAGTAAAAAATGCATTTCCCTCTTTCCTAGATTTCCTGAGGCTGGCAGGCCTTCTCTTCATTTTGCAGCCCCAGCTTGAAGTGATTTTATATTCAGCAGCGAATTGGCAGCTCTGTTGGCTGGACAAAGTCGCTGTAATCTTCCTTCCAGTGCCGTGCTGGATGAATGTTGAAAAGTTAATCCGTTTACCTGAACTGGAAATGCTGAGTTTCATTGACCTGCTCCATATTACTTGTAGAGCCATAAGTTAGAAATTTATGTTTAAATGCTAGAAAGTAAGCTTAAGAGCTACTGCTGCATGTAGTGGGCTTTATTCAAAGAGAAGTGTGTAATTTTGGTCATACTGTAAAACTATGTGATAGCTGGCCAAGCAGGCATGGATAGCAGTGATGGTGGGGATCAAGAGGCTTACCCAGATTCATCGCTGAGGCTCTGCCAAGTATAATTTTGGTGAGACCAGTAGGAAGAGAGGATTGCATGGGGCAGTGAAGTATCAACTCTCCTTTCCAGGAGCAAGGGAGTGTTTCAGACAAACATTTCACTTTATCGAACTAAAAATACCCAGCTGGCTGCACAGTACCCTGCTGCCCTCGACTCAGGTACTCGAGTTTCTTTGCATTGGAGACTTTTCAAGATATGTTACTTATCAGCTGAAATCATGGATTTTAGTTGACTAAGTCATACAGATTCAGACTCTTAGTTTGGAGAGGATTGACCTAAAAGATACCTTGAAATGGGTCCTTGGAGCTCTGAAGTTTATTTTTGTTTCTGCACAGCTGGTGTACATGTGTTTCTTTAAGACCACATGTTAAACGTCTTATGAAACACTAGAAAATGTGCTGTACATGTTACGGACTTGCTTAGCAAGTCTTAGTATCTTTATTCCTTCAAAAATGAACAATTATTATTTTACTTAATTTGTCGTAATAGGTTAGCCGGTGTTTATTGTTCTCTTTTAATGAAAGGTGGTTAAGTGACCTCAGAAAAGATTTGATATTTACTAGACTACAATTTGTATCCTTTCAAGGTTAAGAACAATGAGATTGTGTATTGTGGAGTTTGTTTTGTTTTTCCAGAAGGCCTGGAAGCAGTAATTGAAATCCCAAAGCTGGTGGCAAATTCTTGGGAATGAAATTTCCTGGGAGCAAAACTTCTTTCTTTATTCCAGGCCTGTATGATGTGCTGCTAATCATCAGCCTTGACTGACTGCAGGAAGTTGGAAAAGCATTCGTAGTGAAAACTTTGGTAGCTACTAGACTACAGAAGCAGACTTATGGTAGGTCATGAAGACTGAAATCCTAAAAGAAATTGTAAAACCAATGAACTGAAGATGTAAACAGTTATTAGCAAAGACTCCTGGCACAGGCTTAAGCAGTGCAGGCGTAACTACCTGGGTATTTCTGGACAGTGCACCCATTACCTCTACCATAATTGCCTTCAACTAAGTTTTGACTGAAGCTCTTGTATGGTGAAATTGGTCCATGCAGCTTCTACTGTATGAGTAAAGATTTTTATTTTGTGCATTTCAAAATGTTTAAGATAAGTTCATTAGCTATTTTTCGTGATAGATTAACGAGCCAGTTTTGATATCTCAGAGATAAGACCTCAGAGACATACAGAGGTCTTTTCCAGAAATATGTATTTCTTTAAATGCAGAACTGTGTGAGTTGGTAATGCTAAAGTAAGCACTCCATGATCTGCTACAACTCTAGTCTTCTACTTATATGACCTTCTAAGCCCTCAACCTACGCAAGCGACTAAATTTCCTGATGTTAAGAGAAAAAAAATGCATTAATAGCAAATAACTATGAAGGTAAGTCAAGTTCTGTGTTGTGTTTAAGGTGAGCCTCTTCATTTTGCAAGTGTAGTAAATGTCGTGCCCCCTCCATAATTCTGCTCACTTGAACTACTTCTCAGATAATACTGCTGGTCAAATTCTGCAATTAGCTTATAAAGTTCTTGTAGTTAAACATAAGCCAAATCTTGCGGAAAGACTGTTTCTGGAGAAATCGGGAATAATTTGGAATAATTCACATCGAGTTGTCTTTCACTAGTGACGCAGTTTGATCGCTGTTGCTCTGATGTGTTGCACACCAGCTTACCCATCAGTGCTTGAAAGGCTCCCCACAGCATCGTTGGCTTTTGCTTCGCTGCTCATTAAGGCACCATTTCTGGGGTAGCTCAGGCAGTCACAGACTTCTAAAGCCCTAAGACATTGTGAGAAGGGGACTCTCTCGGTCTTCCCTCTCAGTAAATGCCAATCTTGCACAGCTATTGCAATCAACTTCCAGCTGACATACCGGGGCCAGATTTGCTCATTGATCTCAGTTGTTTTGCACTGCTCCAGAGGTGTCCTGATAGTTTGCTAACTGTAAGCTTTTCTTAGTTGGGGGACGCACACCATCTTCTTTGATATAGCAGTGAATATGCACATAAAAATATATGTATACGGCTATTATTGCATATCTTCAAACCATGGAAATACCATATATGACATTTCTAATTATATATAAAATTAGGAATATTGACAGAATATTAAAAAATGAAAGACTTAAGGATAAAAACATTGCAGGGATGATACAGTTATCCTCGAATCAAGGATCATAAACTATAGTAAACCTTAAATTCAGAGTGATACCCACCCTTGAAAGTGATCTGAACAATTAAACAGAAGTAGTCTTAACTCCCTTTGGTAATGGCATGAAATGAGAAGAGGGGGGAAGAGTCCTTAAAAACAGGTTTAAATTCACCTGGGATTGCAAATGCTTTAAGTGCAATCAAAAGTGTAGCACAGAATAAGAGTAGGACTGAGTTACAGTCATTTGTATGCTTAACTGTGCAAGTGTTACCTGGTATGTCTGGATTTCTTTTAAGTATAACCATATAGTATAGCCTATATACATTTATAACCTTAAGTATAACTCTGATTTGATTCTACTTCCAATCTGTTCTCTTTTGCCAAGTTTGTAAAATGTCAGTCATATTAGATCTCAAGACGGGGAGCGTGGAGCTTTAGTACAAAGTTAGGGCTGGAAGGAAAGTCATCCCAGTGTCTTTTTGTGACTGGTAAGGGAAATATTACAGCTATGTGGCCAAATTTGCAGAAAGAATTAAGGACTCAGAAGCTTCTGCCATTTCTTTGCATCCCAAGGCAACCATTTATGAGCACACTATTGTAATCAAATAGACAAAAAGCATATAGGATACACTAACAGCTTTCCCAGTATTTCATTATTTTTTTCTTCTGTTACTTTTAAATTTCATAGACTTTTTTAATGTTTGAAGAATATATATAGGAAATGTACATGAACAAAGTAGAATTTGGTCAGCGTAGCTTGCACACAAAGCTTTCAGAAAGGAGGAGAGTATTTTCAGATTTAGCCTACAGGTTTATTTTACAAAAGAGATTGAATTTCTAGAAAATCCCTTCCATGAAAACTCTGCAAAAACTGTTCAGTGCAATCAAATCAAATATTTTTGTTTGGGGGGAAAAAAAGAAAAGAAAAGAAAAAGAAACAAAACCCCAAACTGTTTTACTGGGTGTATTTGACATCCCCTGTGTAAACTAATCTGGTTCTGATCATGGTCATGAAATGTGAGGTCTGATTGCAACAGTTCTTGACCCAGACACAAACAAACAGTGCTTCTCACTTTAATTTAATTTTGGGCTATGGTTGGAGCACCACCTCCACTAGGGAATATAACTCCTGGCTTGTTACAAACATGCAAAGTAAAACAGCATGACTGCAGAGCCACCAAAGGCATGGACCATGCTCAGTCTTTGACTGCCTTTCTCCTTTATCACCTTAAATCTACAATAGACAAGGCAGGTAGTTGGTTACTTACTGTCATGCTCAGTCTCACCAAACTGTAAGTATGTATGTGTACAGTATAGATCTTAAAATAGACTCAAAATTTTTGGAAATGATAGTCTTATAAAGTGAATTCTTTAAGTTGATTGGACACAAGAACGTACATAAAAGTTCCCTTGTGAAAAAGGAAACAGCAGCATCTGAAGAGTGAAACTGTTGCGCATCCATGTCAAGCACCATGAATTGGTGGTGGAATATGATAGTTGGGACCTGCTCCTGCTCCCATCCCGTCCCGTGCGAGGGGTAGTTTTCCCCTTACTTCTCTGAGAGCCAAGTTTGTCCCTAAGGAGAATCCAAGCAGTCATCACATCTCTTAGCTGCTCCAGACTTGGCCCTTATGCAATGATTAAAGCCAGAAATTGTTGATACCATTTTCCTCCTTTGCCTGTTTCTCATCTTGAGTTTTATATCTGAATCCCCAATACCCTTGTGTCCCAAAGTGTGATCCTCAGACTTGTTTTGTGCACAGGCGTTATCTTATGAAAGTCCAAGCTTATTTTTCCTGAGTTTGTATTGGTTTTTATATCCAGACACTTGAGAATCTGACAGCTGCCTGAGTCTAAGCAAATGCAATTTTTGGCTCTTTTCTGGGCCCCTGAATAATTTTCCTTTTCTAATTTCTCAGTCTTTTCTGGCCACCAGGACAGCAGGCCCATCACTTAAGGCTGTTTTCAGCATCCCTGCCTGGGCAGCCTCCCTTGTGCCATGCAACCCCTCTCATGCCTGCAAGCTTTGTCCGCCGCAGGGAAGATTATTAAGAAGCTCTTCTGTGGTGATTTTAATCTCTCTCTCTCCTCTTGCACTGCCTGAATTCAGGTTTGAACTAGTGAGTTGTCCCACCGTCATCCCCTGTGGGAGGAGAAGTCTGTTCATTACCCCAGAGTGGCAGGATTTAGGCTCTGCAGCCAGCCCAAAGGCACAGCCAGGGCAGCCGTGTCCCCCATTCCCCACCATGGGCAGGCTGGGCTTTTCCTCCTAGAAGATGCCACGATTCCTCCTCTCCCTCCATCACTTAACTAGTTCAAAAGAATAAGAAAATACTCAACATAATCTCACTGCTGCTAGAAACTGTGTTTCTAAAAGGCCAGATCCGTCTTTCTAACTAACCCATCTCCAGAATATTTGCTCTGGTAGTTTCATTTCTCATTCTGGGTTGTCCTTTCCCCATCTCATCTCCTTCTCTGCTGCTTTCTTTTGCAGTCGTCTTTAAAAAATCCTATGTGTTTAAGCTGGTGGTTGCCCTGCAGAGCTCACACCACCTGCATAGTTGAAATGCAGCCGTTTGTGGGGTTTGGTTTCGCTGGCTGTTGCTTTAGCAGTTGTATAATGAAAAATATACACTTCCTCTTGCACTGTCTTTGGTAAATATGGGGCCATTTGAGAAGGTAATCTTGCTGTTTGATTCAAAGTTTATCAAAAGTAAAAGGGGAAAATGTAACAGACTCGGTGAGTGATTTGAGGAAATTGCCATTGGGATTTGCTTGTATCTAGCAGACCCTGAAAACAGCAGGTTTCTATCCGCGATTGTTTATTCTGTGCTATACGCTCTTACTAAATAGTAATATATTGCTAGGCTGTTGTATCCGACCTTCTTGTTCGGTGCCTTACAGAAATTAAGATAGCATAAACAACGAGGAAAACACATTTCGGGTGTTGGTGTTTCAGCAGTCAGGGTTAGTTTGTAGTCTGAGTTTTCCATTTTGGGGAATACCTAGGATGGAAATGAGGGATTTGAATTCCATCTTGCCAGTGAGGAGATGCTGGCAGCTCGCTGGCTTTCCCACCGGACCCTCTGGCATGGCTTTCACAGCTGTGGGTGGCTGCTCATCCTCCTCGCAGGCTCCCACCACTGCCAGTGAAGGCTAACCAAGTGATTTCTCAGGAACTCTTTGGGACCGCCACAAGGAAGGACTTTGCAGAAGAAAACCAGTATCTTGGACCTGTGTAAGGAAGATGCCAACTGCTGCATTTTGAGCCAACTGGTGATCTTTCCTTATTTCAGAGACCCTACTCACTGCCAGTTCCTAGCAGAAGTCTTTCTATTCCAAACTGTCCTTGGATAAGTTTTGAATTGCTTTCCAGCTGTTGCTGGTCATCTATACATTTCCCACCTTCCAACTTTCTTAAATGTTTGGAGTAAGACCTTGCCATAAAGTGATTATCTTCAAAAAGCTCTTCAGAGCAGAATTATCTTTAGTCTCACTGAAACCTAAGTTATAATTATTGAAAATGATTGCAAACCTGTCATGTCACAACAGAGATGCACAACAGTTTTACTTTGGAGTAAAATTTCTGTTTCCTGAACGGCCTTAAGAGGTTTTTACTAGCAGTGGGATGAAAGTGGCTCTCACTTGCTTTGTTGTTTTAATTCCCCATCCTTGGTAATGCATGCAATAGGTTAGTGCTTCTCAGCTGGACCTGTTTGTATTCAGAAAAAGGGAATTGTATTCAATTGCAGTACAGGCAACCTATAGAATTCATCAGTTGTAACTCTCTGTTGCGCTAATAGACAAAAGGAGGGGGAAATGAAACCTGGGTCTGCCCAGCAGTTAGAGTAATAAATTGAGAAAAGCCATCAGGCTCTTCAGAGTAAAAAATGTTCTCACTTACATGGAAATCTATGACAGCATGCAGCAAAAATTGAGTATCACCCTGGATTATTATGGCTTTAAAATGATATTTTTTGCTTCTTTTATTGTGAAGCACTTTCAATCTACTGGTTTTTTTTTCTCCCCAGAAGACCATTCACAGTCCAGAGCCAAGTTACCGAGGGAATATCTCCTTTCACATTAATATCAAAAGAGCAAAATTATGGGTATGATTCCAATAGCCAGCAAAACTTCTTTTAAACCAAAAAACCCAAACGCACAAGAAGATCCATGTTTTTATACGTCACTGTCCTGTAAGCCTCCTTTATTTCGTACCCTGAGATCCTGGCATTTGGTTGTTTGGGCAGAGTTGTCCCGCTCTGTAATGGTTTCCAGCTGCTGTCCTGGCACCCTTGTTCGGGAGGTGTTGCTTGGTTCCTATCTGGGTCCCTCTCGTGCCAAGGCGCCTTGCAGGAGAGCAGGCTATCCATTGCCTCTCTTGGCAATGAGGTCTTTCTTTTAGCAAAAAAAGATTGTGGTGATTTACATCAGTGGAAAGAAACTGCAGCTTTGAAGGGACCAAACTATTGTGTGAGGTTTCTTCTACAGAAGGAGCAAAATATTACACAGTGAGCATTCTTTTATTCTTTTTCCACAAGAAATGAGAAAAATTATGCAGCTTTTTTTTTCTTTTTTTTTTTTCAGATGTGCTGAGCACAAATTGACCTAGAAGCTCAGTTTTGCATTCCTGAGAGCTTCGGAGCACAGCTGTCCTCCTCAGAAAAAGTCGCTGTAGATGCACCCTCACGGTTTTGTGCTGAGCACATCATATTTGCACGCACACCTCAGTTCACCATATGTTCCTAACGTAATAGCAAGCAATTAAAACATCCTTATCACAACATTCATGCTGTGATGCATTGTTTTGGAAAGAAATTCCTATGCTATTCCCCAATACATGTCAAAAAGGTAAAAAACATGATTTGAAAGGGAAATAGTTTTGGGGTTGTGTTTTTTTTTAAATTTGCTCTCTCCTTGCACTGATACTTTAAAGTTAAATGCCGAACTTGGTTATGGAGGATTGTTTTGTTTTACCAGCATCACAGTGTTTATATTAAGGTAATTTCTAAGTTAATTACATCAAACTCTGCATCTTCTAACAGGATATTCTTAAATGTAGAATTCACTGTAATAAAATAGGTTTATGTTGTAAAGCACAAGATTTTCTTTTCCCTGTCAGTCAATACAGCATGTGTCAGAGGAAGACCAGCTCAGCATTTGCGAAAGCTGAGAAGAAACAGCATTCACAGTTGTTCTTCCTACACCTCTATCATTTCTTCATCAACAAAGAGGCATTTGGCTTTTTTTGACGTTGGAATTGAGATTCACTGGTCACAGAGCAGAGAGGGGCTTCATATGGAGCGAGGTGGTTATTTAAACACCATGAGAACCCACCAGAAAATAGCAACAGTGCCATGCAAGGATTTTCTCACTCATCTACTGGGCTTGCTGAAATTCTGACCATGTCTGTTGCCCTGTGGTTTTGGTGAAACCTGAGGTCAGCACAGATCCCACTTGTTGGTTTAACATGTAGGCACCATCAGAGGAGATGTCCGCTCAAAGTAAACAGGCAAGCTGAGAACAACTACTGGTGTCTCCTCATATTAGACGTGCTGTCAGTGCTCACGTACGGTAGGGAAGGGTCTCGTCGAGTCCTGTCGTGGTGGGTGTGGGTCGGATGGAGGGGGGTTGCCCCTGCCTGGCCTGACAAGCCTACTCCATCATCCCTCACCAGAGGTGTGGGAAGAGCGGCTCTCCCACTTGCTCAGCAAGATAGTGTAGTCGGGGGAGGCTTCGGAGACTGACCTCTTTAGCCTCTGCGCAGCATGTCGCATTCAAGCAGTAATTGGCAATGGAGTGGAACTAACTCGGGGAACGCAGGAACAATGCCGTGGCCCAGCTAGTAAAGAAAAAGCTACTACCCTTTTAAATTAAATCAGCGTCTGGGGAAAGTTACTGACTTATCTCTTCCTCCCCTGCCTTTGCTGCTTCTTCCCTTCCACCCCCATTCAAATATTTCTCGGCTGAGTTTCAGCAAAGGCTGCAAATAAGAGCATTTTTCTCTGATGCAGACACAACTGATTATGGGTGCACAATGATAGTTAATTATATTTCTGTAGTGGAAGCGAAACATTCTGCTCCATTATCAGCTTTGTTATCGGTCCTTATGATTTTTATGGGGTAGTATTTCTGTACTATTAGCAGCACTGTATATGCAATTGAAAACTAGATGCAGTAAATTATGGCTGAGCACCAGCAGTCCAAAGGTTAATTTGATTGTACAAGTACAATCCTAGAGTTATGTATGAACATATGCTCTACAATACCTATTAATGAGTAAGGTCAGACTGGCATGAGCTGTGTTATATTTCCTGAATATTCTTGCAAGAGTTTACATATGATCTTCAGTACAGATAACACAGAGATCTGTTTTCAGGAAACGCCTATTTAACCATAATGAAAATAGTAGGATGCAAATTGTTAGCTGTAAGGTTGACTGTTTTTCAGTTAATGGAGGGGTTGAGTGGGATCAGAAAGGGTGCCAGTAATTTGTGGTTGGCATCACCCTCAAGGGCTCTGTGCATTTGGGAAAGGCACAAAGAAGGAAATCCGTGAACCCTAAAGCATTTGCGAGTTGTAGTCAGCAGTGCTGTTGCAAGGGAGTACTTCAGGGAACCTCGTCTGTACATTTTTATTTCAGTGTAAATGGCTACAGCTTGAGAAAAGGCTTTTTCACAGCACCCACCTTTCCAAAATCCTGCTGCTTGGATCATCTCTTGCCTTTGTGCCAAAGGATCTAGTGAAGCTCCTGAGTTACATTTCTTCTACTGATTTAGGGCATTTTCCACTGATCACTTGCTGTAGGATAACCTTACTGGATGAAAGCATAACCTTGCTGGGTGAAAGAATCCAGCCTTGCTTTTCTCTTTGTGTAGTTTCAGACTTTCTTCATCATACCTGATTTACTGTGTTACTACATTATTATAGCTTGGCATACTTAAATCCAGTTCACACAGATCATTCGGTCTAAGTGTCTCATTGTGGGCTTAAAATTTGGTGGTTTTATTTAGCATCCATGTTATGGCAGAATCCAGGTACCCTGGCAGTTAATTTTGATGACCTAACACAGAAACTCATCAAAGCGAAGATAAATGGTACTCTTTCTGCCTAGGAGTAGTAGCTTGGCGAATTAAAGCTACACAGGTTTTACAAACTGTGGCCCTGCTCCAGCATTGAGTCCAGATGCAAGGTGGGTGCCTGAGTGGTAAAATTAAATTTGTTTGCTGAGCCAGTTCTCCTTTTTGAAAGTGTTTGTTCTCAAGTGCTTGAACTGCGAATGCTTCAGGGGAATGCTGCCTTTCCGATACTTGTTCTCCACAAACTTTCTAATATAACCTGAAATACTAATGAAAAAAAACCAAATTAATAGGATGTGTTATAGAACACCTGAGGAATATTTTTAAATAAATCTAGACTTCTTTTTCTTGAGAGAAAAGGGTCAACTGGTGGTTATCACTGAGACTGGTTTCCTGTGTTGCAGGGGAACACTTGCCCTGTTCTCTCTGTACATTGGGTAGGTTATGGGATTGCCATGGGATTTAGTGGAGCCTAAGGCTGACATTTTCACCCAAGCTTTTCTTCATTTTTAGTATTTTGAGATGCTTAACGCCAGTGTGTCATGCTTGTAAGAGGAGAGAACTTAGGCATTGTGAATGTTGGCAAACATCATTTCGAAAACCCCTTGAAAAAAGGTGTGAATATACTCATTATAAACTGCATCTCCTTGTTATCTTTTCTGAGCAGAGAGCACTGGCATCGCGTGTACTTTGTGATATGAGCCTGCTCAGGTGGGTGTGAGAAACGTGGAAGGGAGAACATTTGGTCTCCTCCGTGCCTGGAAGCCAAGGGCAGGCTGTGTGCGGGAGCTGCGGGCAGGTGGCTTTCTGCTGGGGCAGGGGAGCAGCTAATTTAATTTGAGAGAGGAGGCAGCAGCTAGAAAGCAAGTGGTTCCATACTACTATCTTGGTTGTTATTGCCAGTTCAACTTAATTCAATTCTGATAATGTCAACAGATCTCTCTGTACAACATCTTTCGGCCGTATGGAGCTAGTCTGGCAGCTCCCCCAACCCAAATGGGCGTCTGGCACTATCCATCAACTTGTTCATAAGGCTCAGACAGTGTTTTATCCAGAATCATGTAGGAGCCTCAGTATATATGCTACCCAAAAGTAGATCTTGCAAGTCTGCAGTGACCCCGCTTGTACCATGGCACCGTGCTGGCCTTTAGCTGTGTCATCATGGAGAATTTTGGCCCATACCAGGCTCTTTCCAGCAATTTGAGGTATATAGACATCACAGAGAACAGCATCGCTTATTTGTTCAGTGCAGCTGCTCCTGCTTTTCTGTGTTCATGTTAAGGGGGGAATAAAATATGGCTGTAGAAAAGCACTGTTGAGATTGTCCACTCCCTTGCTCATCTCTGTCAGCAAATAGATCATTTGTCAAGGGAACAGGAGAGTCTCAATTCTGCTCTCCTAGCTGACAAGTTCAAATCTAGACCAAAAGATTGAGCAATCTTCTGTGCAAACAAAAGGCTGCGTATGATTTAAGGAACAACTTGCCCGTTGGGAGGAATATTCAAACATTGTAGACTAAGACAGGCTTCAGGTTTTTTACCTGCTTTAAAAGTTTTATATTCTTCCCAAATACCTTTTTTCTGATGCACTCAAAATGCAATTTCTCAAAAAGCGATTTCTAAAAGATATGCTCGATCTGTGTCACCCCCTTCTCTTCATATGTGATCCAAAAATGTTCATACTTCTAAATTTGTAAAATCATATTAATTTCCATGACAACTGACTAATGTTGCAAACAAAGGATTAATTGTTTTGTTGTGGGATGAAGCTGAAGGGGAATTTAGATCACATGAGGGAAAAGTGAAGTGCCTATACAAATGCAAACATACTGTAATTGCAAAAGGAATACAGCAAAGGAAGAGCTAAATATGTTTTTCTTTAACTAAATCTTCACATTCTTCAAGCTTGTTTTAGTGTTAAAAGTCGCTTTCTGGGGGAAGATGTGCAAGAATATCAGTTAATTCCTTGTGCAAGGCTGAAGAGCTTATCTTGCTCACTGGTCAAGCATCCAAACTGCAACTGGCCAAACATCTGCAGGCAGACAAAGGCAGCTGTCCTTCGTGACACTGGAGAAACCCACACATCTTGTGCTGGGCCTTTAGCAAAAGCCAGCAAGAATGAAAAAAACTGGCAATTCCCTCCAAAAATATCACCATGCTCCTATTTATTAACTTACAGTGCCTTCTTGTGGGCTAAAGGTCTTACTGCTGGATGGAAGCCTTGGCATGGCTGCTGCTTCCCCTTCCTTCCCCTTTTTTAACTCGAGACAACTCGGGGAAGAAACCCAAGGAATGTAAAACATGTGGGTTTAGATATAGAAATTGCAAACGCATGTGGAGCCATCCAGCTTGCCGTACATCACAACTTTCCATTAATGAAAGCTCTCTTTTGAAGTCTATAGAGAGGAGATGAACGTAGGGTTTGACTTTCACAGCGCTGAGACATTTTTCCTTTTTGATTTAATTTTGTTCAAGAAAAAGATGCAATCTCACACAGAAATAGATGTAGAAATAAC
Organism: Grus americana; assembly: GCF_028858705.1. NCBI lineage: Eukaryota > Metazoa > Chordata > Aves > Gruiformes > Gruidae > Grus > Grus americana. Next base: position 29,650,770 of record NC_072855.1, on the reverse strand, counting down.
TTTTCAGGCATTTTCTCATCACACACACCCCCCCCCCCCTTTGCAAGAAGGTTTTTCCCTTTCTTTCAAATTGAGACCCACGTGCATACATACACACGGATCCCAGATACTCAGGCACATACACATACAGGGCTAGGACAGTAAATAATTCTCCGTCATTTCTGATTTCCCTTTTCTGCTTAGGGAATTACCTGGATGTGCAGGGTATCGTGTGCACCTTTGGGCATCAAGCCCTGTAGCAAGCTGAGGTCCCAGCACCGCAGCACACTCATTCAGTAGGTGCCCAGCGCCTGTCCTTCCCCACGTGTCCCATCCCTCCGCCTCCGACTCCTCAGCCCCAAGGATTCTCCAGGCGGGGGTATTTACAAGTCTGTCTTCACCCCACCGCCAAATGCGTGTAAACTTGGGTATTTCGGTTACCACAATAACGCTATTAAACCCAATGCAAAGTGCCAGATCTGATAAGCAAGCGGTCTGGCTGTAGCTGTAGGTGCACGCTGTGGTGGATACTGAAAAAGGAGCAGGGGGATGCTCATTTCTAGGTGGAATGAGGAACCCCAAATGAGAGGCTATATCTCTACTTCTTATGTAATCGCCGCATTCCTTTTGTAACATGTTTATCGTAAATACAATAGCTGGATATTTCCTCTTCAACGGATTTTGAATGTTTGCGAGACTAAACTGCAAATGTGTTTATTGCTGAGATGAGGCTTACATTTGAAACGGGTTCCTGAATTTGCAGCTTCTTTCATGCAGCCAGTATCAGTCCAAGTGCGGTGGAGTTGAGTCTAGTGAAGGCCTCTTCCTGTCATAAATAAGATTACTTTCATTTCACTTGTGGAGTGTGTTATTCCTCAGAGTAATGAATTTCCTCTGTGCCTTTGAGCACATAAACATGGTTTTCATTAGGTTTCTATTAAAAAAAAAAAAGAGGCAGAGTAAAATTAATAAGAAGGCTATTAACTCCATAAATGCAGATGTGTTTTTACTGTATAACCGTGTTGGAAGTAAACAGCTTCTTTGCTGAAGACTGAAAATTGCATAAAATGAAACAATTCTGCAGACCTGGATTCTGCTATCAGAGAACAAAAGTAGGTGGAAAATATAACTGTTCACAAACTAGTTTCTTAGTAGGAAAAATAGACTATCAGATTAAATGTAGACAGACAAATAGCCTCAGGCTTTCTACTTAATACGTATCGTATGTGATAATAATAGTTTTAAGCCATATATTTAGAATTAGTATTACAGCTAAGAATTTGAACATTGCTTTTTTTTTTTCCCTGTCCTTTACCAGATATGTCTCTGCAGTTACAGAATAAGGAATAGCAACATTTGCAAATATTTCTCTGATAGACCCTGTAACTCATAAACTTTTCATGTACCGTTTGTATTTGTGGCTTGAGATCTCTGTCAAGTGGTGAATCCCTACAGCATCACTGCGGTTTTCTTTTTTTCCGAGCTACCAGCATTTTAAACATAAAACCAAAAAACACCATGCATGTGAAGTCAGGCGTTTGCAGAAATGCAGACCCTTAAACTGCTGGTGTCTCTTTCTGCTCTCCCAGTCAAACATATTTAGTAAAAGAATATAAATTAGCAATTAGAATACATGCTCTTTACACTCCTCAAATTGAATATCTTATTGAAGAAAACTGAGGTCACTTTCCTGCAACTCAAATCTTACGGAGTAGATTTACCTTTCTCAAAATGAAGTTACTAGACTTTAGCAAAAACTCAGTGCTAAAAACTACAGCTTGGCAACTAACTAAATTTCAAAACTTTACCAGCCTACTGTGTGTAATTTTATATTATCCTGTAGACTGTTAAGCCTTGTTTTCTGGGAAAATAAAAATTCTGAATTTTTTTTACATAGTTCTCAATTTCATTTTGCTTAGGCAAATTCAATATGAACAACAAGAAGGCATCACGTAATAGTTGTTATTCTTGATGCTAATAAAATATGTAGTCTACCAAGACTTCTTGCTTGAACACAGAAATAGAAATGTTCCTTTGTATATCAAATCACTGTTTTTAAAATAAATTACCTTCTTTTTCAGTTTTCTTCTCAGTATTTATTTCTTAGTAATTCAGTAGCAAAAACTCCGCCAGTTTTACCTGAGACCCATTTTCAGTCTGATGCCAAACCTTATAATTATTGTTCTGGTTACAGTGCAAGTTTTGCAGTGCCGTTACTGTAACAGTGCAGATGTTTTTTGTTGAAAATGGTAAGGATAAAGTTGTTTAAAGAGCCAGTTTCAGTTATGGGTGAACATTGCTGGTTGAAACCTCAATGACAGAGGAAGAGAAATCTTAAATACCAGCTCCCATTTCCTTTAGCTTTTGGGCAGGATTTTTTATTTATTTATTTATTTTGGGGGGTAAAGATAGAAAGTCCTGCACATTAAAAATTCTGTACGGTTGTTTAATAGTTGCTCAGTAGTGTGCTATTCCCTAATCAAGCCCCTGCAAGCTGTAAATCATGGCCACTATGTCACTGTTTTGATTGGAAGCAAGAGCTGTACCATGGCAAATCTCTAGGGACAACAAACTTCTGCAGCTGTGGAAAGCTGGAGCTATTTGCTATTATTATTAAAGGAATCTGAGGAAAAAAAAAAAATTAATGTGAAGTCATAGTGAAATTCATAAGGTGCACAGAGATGTAGTGTGAAGGTTTTACAGCAAGCGTGGCCTGTAACAATAGTGCTCTGGTAACAGAAACTGAGTTGTTCTAAGTGTCGAAACAGCAAATGTGAAATTACAGCCCCTCTCTCACCTCTTCCCTTGTCCATCTTAGGAAAAAATATTTGAAAATAATCATAAATTATTTCTAAATGTAAAATACCAGTCAAGCATTTGGGGCTTCATAAAAATATCCTCCTGTTGAATGAAAGGATGGGGTTTCCTTCTAGAAACATCCTGGTAATTTTTACCATAATTTTGTTTTTATGAAGGTGTTTTGAGTGTTTTTTGGGCTTTCACTTCTGAACTACAGCCAGTATAAATGGAGCCGAAGGATAGAAATGTTAACTTCTCCAGGAGTGCCATGTAAATACTTGAGTTAATTTATATACTGTTTATCACAGAGAGGTCTAGAGCTAGGTGATAACTTTCCATTAGAATATTCTCTTGCAGATACTCTTAAGTGCTTCCCCAAGATTAAACTGAACGACTGCAGAGGAAACTCATTTTTGACATATGCAAATCCTCCATCCTGTATGCACAGGCTTCTTGCAGGATTGATTGTGGTATTATTCCCAGATGCCCTAGTCATATGTTAGGCCTTGATTAATTAAAGTAATAACGTAGTCATGCTGGGATTCTCCTAACAGTAAATCTGGCATGGTGGTATATCCAGTTCGAAAGAGGAGGAAAGTGGAGGAATTTGAAAGATAGCGTGCTTATTGACATGTGGCTTACACTAGCACATAGAGCAGTTATGAATCAAAATGAAATATGGATGTGGAAAAAATAATTCCTGGTGGACTAAAATATGGCTGATCATATTTTACCATCAGAAATCAGTCTTTTTACTGCAACAGCATCCTTTACAGTAGTATGTCTCAAATTCCTGGTGATGTACAACTGGTTATAATAAAATATATAATATATAATATGGAATATAGAATATAGAATATAGAAGAGTTGTTCGGAGAAGGGCTTTGCCCTTTGATTTCATCTTTTCTCTTCACCTTTGAAGGTAAACATTGAATAAGGAAGCAGAGAAATGGGCTTTGTTGTTGCACTCTTTTCAGTCAGTGAATAGTTACCCAGCATCAATAGAAGCGCTGGGTCGCCGCAGAGCTGATGCTTCGTGCCATAGCTGTTTTGGAAGTCCTGTAGCTACAGCCTGCAATCCGCTTGGCTTCATTCGGGGTTATTCATAGCTCAGCTTTCACGATTATTAAATGAGCCAAATTTACGTACCTCCTTATCCAGATACAAATCTATTTTAAAACTGCTGTGGAAAGAAATGCTTTCTAGTAACAAACCCACCTCATTATTCCTAAGCCTTATAAGAAGCAGTAAAAGGTGGTGGTATGGTTGGTAAATGCGCCTTAAGGGATCACACGTTGAATGTGACTTTCATTTTTTGTTCCCATGTGGGTCCCTTTACACCTCTCTGACTAGTTTAAAGTGTCCTTGAATGAGCACAGATCATACTTTGGGCCTTTTTTACTTAAACTCCTATGAAAGAGATCTGGCAGAAGGCAAATCAGGTGCATGATATTTTAAAACATGCTGTAAAAGTGTCAGTTGCGTAGCGCACACAATGCCTCCATGAAACACTTTTTTTTTTTTTCCTCAGCTATGGAAATTCGGAGACAAGCCGATAGACTTACCCGAGGCCACCCAATGTGTTAACAGCACAACTGGGATTAGAGCTCAGGAGCTGGTTTCGTGCAACCCCATGGCTAATCCGCTGTTTCACGTGACTCCCTGTGCGTGGAAAACATGCAGGCACAAGCCCGGATTGCTCTGGCTGCACACAGGAGGATGAATAAACCCACCCTTCCTAGCTGTCTGTGGTCACAAGCCCTGTTTCACCGCCAGATCTGCAGTGCTGGCACACAACTGATCTGAGCATGAAGTGTAGGGTCATCTTCATATAGTCTATCTTGGAGCCTTTCCTCCACTGATGCCTATTTTAGTCCAGCGTAGAAACCCCACCTGAGATGTGTTGCAGTGTCGCCAGCTGACTGCAGGTAGGCAGGATTTACTGCTGCTCTTTGGGCACTCATGGTCTTCTCCAGATACATCAAACAAGTGAGCTTGCACACATTCATGTTTACTGCTCCCCATCTTCATAGCAACTATTAGGGAGACCAATGATCTAAAAATCCCCTCAATGGCTCTTTTTCAGTGAATGTCAATCAGGACAAGAAGGCTCCCACAACCTTGCAGAGAAGTTACTTAAACCCCAGTTGTTTTTATAGGGTAGCAAAGTGAGTGTGGAAGAAAAAGATATCCCAAATCCAGCTCCTGGATGTCCTTGTGTGGCCTCAGCCGTCTTCTGCATAAACAGTTATTTTCTGTCACAGTCATTTTTAAAGCCTGGATTGCTTGGGTTTTATTTACATCCTTCCCTTCCAATCCTGCATGTCAAAGTGAAATCTTACAACAGAGTCAGGTTGGACATGCTGGTGGCTTTCCTAAAACATCCCTACGATGTGAAAGTTAAATCCCAAACTTTGTTTGTCATATAGAAATATAACCTGCTGGTCCTTCATCATTTTGAACTTGCTGTTGTGCTTTGCCAACTAGCTTAATGGGTGCCTGACCTCTTTTTCACTCTAGTATGTTGTGAATGTTATCAAATGCTACCGTTGTAGCAGTGAGGCATATATTTATTAAGACCTGCATGCTTTTTCACTATGAAATAATTGAAGAGTATTTTGACATTGTTCGCTCATAATCTCATAGCAGCCCAAATATCAGATCATGTCCAAAATTCTTCAACAAAATATTAGTGGCTCAAATCAATGTTGATTATTTCTTAATCTTACAAGTCTCTCTAAGAATATCTTAATAGGAGAAGGCTGATAAAATGTGAAGTGTTGCAGTACCTAGCCTAGAGCCACTTTTTAATTCAAGCAGACTACCCGCTAATATTATGTGCATATTTTATATTGAATTTATTTTATTTTGAATGTACTTGTTCATTTATTCACCTGCTGTTTGATAGAGGAGTAAAATGCAGTGCCACTTTCTGATAGCACTTTCTCCTCTCTTGTAATGCCCGGCCTTTTGGGGACTTGTGTATTGCTTAGCATGGCTATCACATCATCTTCACTGTGTGCACATTTTGCAAAACCAAAAAGAAATTCTCATCTGTCCTATGTGGACAGTGAATATATATCACCTTAAGCATACGGAAATCTGCTGTATGTCTGATTTGTAGTAAAGGTCTTCAGCTATGCAGCAGAGTTGGTTTTCCCAGTGTTTTTATAAATAATACTAAGTTCAGTGCCAAAGTTCTCCAGTTGCAAGGATGTTATTTGCAGGACACAATTTGGACAGAGTCCTGTTTTGTCTTCTGAGTCAGACTGATTGTCTCCTGTAGCCATTCCATCCCTTACCGAGTGGCATCTGTAAGGCATAACCATACACAGTGGCGTGGGGTTTCCCTCTGCGGCTGAAAACTAAACATCCAAGTGCGGCTTCTCTTTATGGAAGACTATAACTATCAGAGTCTCTAATTAAAGGGGAACACAATTACTGTTTAGAAGTCTAGGAACATATTCAGAATCAATTGAAACTATTTTGGGCTTGTTAGACTGTGCAGTTACCTAAATAAATAGGATTCCCCTTTCTTCTTATTTGCTGCCCTCTATTGCAAACCCCCTTGAAAATCTAGCCAAGTTTACCCCTGTGGCTTGTATCATATTGGCATCCAATATAATTTTAAAAGTCAGCATTTTCAATGTGAGCAGGGTGGTTTTTCCCCCTGGTGAATTTGATTATAGGTACATTAGTTCTCAAATGTCAGAAACTATCTTTCTGTGGGTTTTGGGGGGTTGCTTTTGTTCTAGCCTCTCTTTAAACCTGTGTCATTTCCTTTTCATTTTTCCCCAGCTCATTCCCAAAGGAATTAGCAACAAACTCCCTTTGAGAAAAAACATGGCTGGGGAAGAAAAGTACTTTTGATGATTAAGGCCCTTCTGTTCAAACAGTTCCTGCCTACACTATGGAATCCATAGATACTGGAGATATAAAGGAGAGGGTTAGAAGATAACTAAGACCCCTCAGGCTTGATATGTAATCAAAGAAGTATTGTTTGGGAATGACTTAAGGGGAAGCAGAGTGGCTAACATTTTGGCCCCAATCCAGCTACCGCTGGAATTGATGGCAGAGTTCCCACTGACTTCAGGAGAAGCGAACCTTTTGTCTGGTGAGGACAAGCATATGAAAACACAATGGGAAAGATGACAACCATGTAAATTGGGAAAGACAACTGCCTACAGATTCCTTATTTAAAGGAATATGCCTGGGTAAGTGGGCTTGACGGGAGAGGCGCGTTTCATCTCCGGTTCCTGGGCAGTGCCCAGCTCAGTCAGCGACACTTTTTGGTGGAGGCAGGATCCCACTGTACAGATAACAGCAATTCCAGGAGTACGGCTCTGCATCTTGCCAGCTGAAGTTGTAAGGGCAACTGAGAATTAACTAACAACATAAGCACAGTTGTACTGGGTAGGAACAAAGACCTAGCTAGCCTGGCAGTCTGTTTTGTCTGGAGGATTAAAGAATAGCAGAACAGTGCGTATAAAGCACTGTGCAACCCTGGGTACACCATCCCAACTTCCCAAAGTCAATAATTTAGAGCTGTTTGGGTATTATTTACATTTCAGAACATTGTGTTTAAAGACCATTAGTGGACCTGTGTGTAAACAGTTGAAGTCTGAACTCGAGGCATAGTATCTCCCATTATATTTATGTTAGCAAGTCTGCACGTTAGTAGATGTACTTTAGTAGATGTCCCGTAGGGCATCCCTATCAAGGTCAGCCCCTGAAAAAGGTGCTCTCCACCTCTTTCCTGCTCTTGCTGTTGTGTGACTGATCAGAGGCACATCTCTCGCTGCTAGCGACAAGTTTCCAGGACATTTGCAGCTCTGGCGTTACAAAACCGGTGCTGGGCTCGAGCTTCTGGTTGGGATTAGACCCCTCAGAAAGGTGCAGTTTCCCTAATGAGCAATGACAGCTGTGATTGGCACTCCTCAAAGTGGAAGAGTGCAGATGCCTTAATCTTGATTAGGAACCAGCACTGGGAGAGCTGGCAAAATCTAGAGAGAGAAATGTACACCTTTAGGAAAGGCTGAGAAAGAAAATAAATAGGCAAGGTACAGAAACCAGGGGAAAAAAGGACAGAATAAAAGAGAGACTTGACAACTGTGCTGGGACCTACAAAAGGGGCCACATCTGCTCTGGCACTATCCCAAGCCGTGAACAGGTCCGACATCCACAGAAGAAGCTTTCCCCATGCAAAGATTGGAGAGGTGTTGGGTGGAAAGGCTGCAGTCTAAACTAGCTGCACTTCCCCTCGCCTTATGGTCATATGGTTCCCATTTATTGGGTGGAATTGAATAGCTGCAGACTTGCCATTCTCAGAGGAAAGAGATTGTCTTACTTACTGTAAAAGTCTTGGGGGCTTTTTCCCTTGAATGTATGAGAAGGACTCTTTGGCCGTGACTCGTGAAAGCTCACACAGTGCACAGCAGGAACTGCAAGGTGGTTTTGCTTCAGTGCAAGTGTGAATGAAGGGCATGTGTGGACACAAATAGCATTCAGCTGCTGGGGCAGTCTTCACTGAGCAGAAGCAGCCCAGGAGCTCTGACATCCACTCCATACCTTTGGCAAAACAGAGTCAGAAACAGGAGGAAATAAAAGGGGGATGTGGGAAGAATTCATTTGATTAAGGATGCTGGGCACAAAAATAAGACTTTTTTCTATCCACCTTCCTCAGGTCCTAGCTCTTGGGAGAAATGAGCCTGGTGCCTGCCCGGTGCTGGCGCAGGCAGGGTCAGGGTCAGGGTCCTTTGCGATTCTTCCCTCGTTCATCGCTCTTCCACTCGCCTCCTGTCTGAGCCTGGCAGGCTTTTTCTTTCTATTTAAACTCCAGCTGCTGGGTTTGGGCTATTACCTGAGAAGAGAAACAAGTTGCTGTGCCTTGTGGCTGGGGGAGAGAGGCTGAAAACATGAACCCGAGATGTGCTGAGGCCAATGAAAAGAATTCAAAATTTAAAATTGCTAATGGATTTTAAAGCCTTTTTCCTAATTTCTGAATGCTAATTCAGTAATAACTGAATAATTCAGACTAATAAAATTGTGCAGGCAATTGTCCATACCAGCATTAAGCTAAGTAAAGCCCTAATGTTATTTATTTAATTACAGAGAGTTTGGAGGAACGCATAGTTGAGTGAAGGATACCATTTAGCTGTAGTCAACGACTGCCTGTTTCGGGTAAAATGGAAGGCTTAAAATAACTTATATCCTTTGTGTCTCGCATAGAAGTCCTTTCTCAAAGTTTATTTCTCACTGTGCTAAATAATCCAATCATTTTTGTGTTCCTCAGATTAATCAGAACTGTCAGATTTAGTAAATGATTTTTTCTTATTCCATTTTTTACAAAGTTACTCTTTAACTGAGCATTTCTCCAAAGCACACTACTATATAAATTATTAATTTATGAATTATTATCTCATAAGCAAAATCCCTTCAAAATTTTTCTTCATCAGATGTTGAAAAATAAATAGAAATCAAAGAAAATTCTGATTGTGTTTAGACTTGAGCAATTTCTGTTGACGTTGCTGTGATTCGGAGGTGTAATGCTCTGTAACAGACAAGGGAATTAATGAACCAGTGGCTGCATCAGTCATGCTGGAGAGAAGAGTCAACATGGCTTTTGCAGAATTAACTCTGATCCATAAGTGCTCAGTGATTAGAGTAAGGAAGGAGCCAGCAATCAACTATCTATGGTTGAGACCCTCTGGATAATATACTTGAATCTCATCAACAACGCTCACCCAAGGCTTTTACATAAACTAAGCAGTCATGGGTCAGTATGGAAAATTCACTTATAGATTACTAGCTGGTTACAAATTAAGAAATAAAAAAAAGCCATGAGCCGGGTACCAAAAATAGCCGCAGACGTTCAATGTGAGTGTGCCTCAATTTCTCCAGACATGCTGAAGTGTGAGATTACTGATTGCCTTTGCCACTTCTCTCCCATTTGGACTGCAGAGCAAAGGGTTTACACTGTGTAGCTACTCAATTACTCTCCCAGGGGTGAATGAAACATGAGTGAGGAAGATAATATTAGGAAATTGCACCACTGCTCTCAGATTTCTTTGGCTGTATTTTGACAGCTGAATTAACTTGAGTTATCTGTGCTCAAGTGAACTTCCCCCAGCATAGCACAGCTTACTCGAGAACAGCCATCCTGCAAAATTATACTGGAGCTGCACAAATGAATTAGGGGATCAACAGTGTGACTGTAGAGCAGCACACAGAGATTAAGTTGGGCGAAATAATATTTTGCCTTTTCATTATAGCTTGAGGCAAATCACACAAGTTAAAAGCGCCATCACTTTTGAACTAATGTTTTTCTTTATGGATAGAAGTCTGGTTCAGGCTGAAATTTTAGATTTGGCTCAAGTTAATTCTACACTGAAGATAAGTGCTTTGATTAGCGCTTTACAGAAAAGTATATTTTTGAAAAACTTACTTCATCCTCCTTCTAAAGGATGTCCAAGCAGCTCTGGGACAAATGGCTTCTGGGACTTAATATTTTGCCTCTGATTCATTCTGCTGAAGAACCACTTTTGGAAAGAAAACTCGCATCCCACATTCCCTGTTTACATATATCTCATTTTGCCCTGGAAAGAGAAAGGAAAGTTATATCTGGCAGACAAAATGAGACTGGCAAATTAGCAGGATACTTGAGAGTGACATTAAAATTGCTTTCCTCAGCCAGAGCCCACCAGCACCTGGGTGCAGCCGAGTTAGGAGCTCCTCTTGTTTTAAAGCATTATGGAGTCCCCAGGAGCTCCATCCCCAATGGAGATGTTAAGCCATGAACTCAGTGGAAGTTCAATTTGTTATTTTTGTTGTGTCGTTACTTTAACCAAAAAAAGTAATATCTTCATTCTGATAAAGCCTTGAATTTTCCAAATGAGCCTTTAAGGAGGGAATCTTTATCTGTGTGTTCTCCAGCATTGGCAAAGCTGCTTGTTTCTTATGTCTAGAAAAAAAGGCTTTTTTCTGGGGAGAAGTCCCAACTGCAGACAGCCTAATTTGTTCTTGGCACAACGTAGGATTTGCATTGCTGTAGGGGTCACAAATGTAATAATAATTCATGAATCTATCTGCTGAGCTGGGCTCAATTAGTCTTTTTTTTTTTCACTTTTCCAGTTGCCTTTTGGGAAGGGTAGAGTCTTCCCTGAGCAGAGCAGAGGGTCTTGGAGCGTGTTGTGGCACTACGCCTAGCAATGCCGCTGAGAAGAGCGGAGACAGCACAACGTTGTCTCTGCTTTCTGCGGGGATGGAAATGGGGCTTGGCAGGAGAAGCCACTCATCTCCTCTGGACCCTTGGTTGGTGCAGGCAGAAACTGCACTCCCCTTGCTGACATTTAAAATGCTTTCTTCCATTTTTCACAAGATCTGCAGGAAATAAACCCTTCTCATTCAAGGCTGGGGCTTCATGCCCACATGTGCTATCTATCAGAGTTCACTTCTCTGCGCATGTTTCCTCCTTGCTAGACCCTGGCAGAAGGCAGCCACAGGGATATAAAATCCTTCTGTCCAAGGAAGGTCACATCTGTGCCCAGCACTCGGTAGGGCAGCGGGGCACGAGGCTGGCACCAGTCCCCTGGGGACAGAAGCAGAGGAGCCATCAGCCTGCAGCTGGGCTGCAGCACAGGCACCAGAGCTGCATCTTCTCAGAGGGCTGCTCTGAATTTACTGTGAGGTCTGGGGCAGGTTATGTCGTTGCTACCTGCGTCAGTTTACCTGGGCTGTGTACAAACAGCAGAAATGACCTCAGGTGGGAGCTAGATGCAGTGATTCAAGCTTCACACAGTTCTGGGATCTCTGAGCTGCTCCTAAATGTTTCAGGTGCCATTATTCACAAGCTACAGCTGTGTGCTTTAAAAACACTTAAGACTTGGCCGTATCAAAATGGATGTAGACCAGACACAGTAAAATATATACCTACCTAATCTCAAACCCGGATTTAAGCTTCCCAGCTACTTCTGGGTGTTAGAGCAAAGATAAGCAAGAGCACTGCTGAAAATATTTAAAATGGCAAGGTATTTCTCTTCTTTTTGTTCCTAGAAGCAGCTGAACTATTTTTTCTCCTTCCTGCTAAGCACATCCACTTTCTGAGGAGAAATTGAATAAAGAAGGTGCTATTTTGACAGAATTATGAGTAACTGAAGAAGGACTTTTGCATGTAATGAGCAACCTTCAACTAGAGCTGTCACTGGCAACTCCAGCCATGATGAAACATCACACCTCATGAAGTAAAGCTTTATTACCTGAAAACCTTTTAACGTCCAGACCCTAGAGTCATTGAAAGCACGATGCACTGACTTGCACTAGGAGCAGATATGGGGAACATGGTTATGGAGTAGCTCAGGTGCACAAATAGTGTCTTACTAAAGGCAGGAGGATTGAGTTATGCCTTCTCTACCTTTTTCTGCATCGTGGGTTGGGGTCTTAGTCTGTTTGGGGTTTTCAGTAAACAAAGTGCAGTTGTGGAAGCGTTAAAGGAAATTTTCTTTAAGTAAGACATTTCACTACTATTACACTGATAGTGGGGAAGGTCCACAAAATGCCAGCGTTTCTTCTTTGCTGCCATTAATGGCACAGCCATTAAAATCTTAAGCCATTGATATATATTAATATTAAGAAATATCAGCTTTTATAACATTAGGTGAAACCTCTTTGTTCAGTAATAATTCAGTTTCTCAATGTTATTTATCTATAAGTGTGCTTGCAGACATTAGAATAGTAAGAAATCAAAGTTCAGAAGTTATGATATGAAACCTGTTTGGTTTGTATATATGTAATCATACAATCATTTAGGTTGGAAAAGACCTTTAAGATCATCAAGTCCAACCGTTAACCTAGCATTGCCTAGGACATCACTAAACCACGTCCCTAAACACCACGTCTACACGTCTATTAAATACCTCCAGGGATGGTGACTTAAGCACTTCCCTGGGCAGCCTGTTCCAATGACTGACAGCCCTTTTGGTGAAGAATTTTTTCCTAATATCCAATTTAAACCTCCCCTGGCACAACTTGAAGCCATTTTGTCTTGTCCTATCACTTGTTACTTGGGAGAAGAGACCAACACCTATCTGGCTACAACCTCCTTTCAGGTAGTTGTAGAGAGCGATAAGGTCTCCCCTCAGCCTCCTCTTCTCCAGGCTAAACAACCCCAGTTCCCTCGGCCGCTCCTCCTAAGACTTGTGCTCCAGACCGTTCACCACTTTGTTGTTCTTCTCTGAACACGCTCCAGCACCTCAATGTCTTTCTTGTAGTGAGGGGCCCAAAACTGAACACAGCACTCGAGGTGCGACCTCACCAGTGCCGAGTACAGGGGCACGATCACTTCCCTACTCCTGCTGGCCACACTATTTCTGATACAAGCCAGGATGCTGTTGGCTGCCTTGGCCACCTGGGCACACTGCTGGCTCATATTCAGCTGGGTGTCGACCAGCACACCCAGGTCCTTTTCCACCAGGCAGCTTTCCAGCCGCTCTTCCCCAAGCCTGTAGCATTGCCTGGGGTTGTTGTGACCCAAGTGCAGGACCCAGCACTGAGCCTTGTTGAACCTCATACAGTTGGCCGTGGTTCATCAATCCAGCCTGTCCAGATCCCTCTGTAGAGCCTTCCTACCCTCAAGGAGATCAACACTCCCGCCCAACTTGGTGTCATCAGCAAACTGACTGAGGGTGCACTCAATCCCCTCATCCTGATCACTGATTAAGATATTAAACAGAACTGAAAGGATATTAAACAGAACTGGAGTATACATATACTAGGCAAGCATAAATATTGTTTCAGGATGTGTTAACAGCTATTGAAAATATATGGCCAAAGGGTTGGAAAATATCCTTTTTTCAGAGTTCTGATAATTGTTTCCACCTAATGAGATGCTTTAGACGAGCAGTTGGAAAGCCCTAAATATTGTGTGCCAAGCAGAAATTGCCTACTGTGTCAATTAAAGTTCGGCAATGGGATAAACTTTGAAGTATATCTGAGGCTCAGACCCAATAGGTTGGAGGTTAGAGAATTGGAATTTAACAGAGAAATGACGACCATTCAGAACAATATAGGTGAAGGTATAGAATATAATTGGTAGGGACATTGTCTTGTAGTAGTAATAAACACCAGCTAGTTGCAAACAGTCTGGAAAAACAGTGAATGTAGAATATTTGACTCATCAATTTTAATGCAATAGAGCATTCATGTTATAGATTATATTAGGCTCTTTACTAATTTGGAATATCTTGCTTGTTATCATTCTTTATCGACAGTTTTGCCAATTTACAACAGTAAGTAAATAAGTAGAAATTCAGACAATACTATACAACTGAAATAACTGTAAGGGAAATTAAGAAGGAGTTTAGGCAAGAAAATGGACGGGGGGGAGGGAGTACGTACAGCAGGACTGCTGAATATGTATTTCCTATAGATTTGTGTCTCAAGTGTACTAAAAATCTTCTCCCCCCCTCCTTGCACTTTTAGAGTTCACATCTAGTAATGTGATGGAAAGCATTCTCGTATTATTATCTAAGAGGTATTTTTATTGAGGTAGAAGCTGTGAATTCAGTATAACACAGCATAGGGAACAATAGCTGATACATCAAAAACGCAGACATACAGCGCACGGCAAAAGTAGCAAAGCTCTGTTTAAAATTCATGGCTATTTTCATTTCTCATTTATTTAGGCATCTTGGCAGAAACAACACAATCTTCTGAAATTGTTTCTGGTTAGTTCAGCACATCTCTGTCTTAAGTCGTCTCCTGGAGCGCAAGTCACACTGCCTGCAAAAGCTCTGTGAAGGAGAACTAATCAACTGTGAGCTCCCCCGTGGATGTGACCTCTGTCAACAAGCTGTTTATGATTCCCAGAATGGATTTAAATGGATACCAGTTCTTCCTCTGCTGTGAGAAGCTGTTGACATGGTTGCAGTTGATTAAAAAAAAAATAATCCCTATATCTTATAAGAGAGTGAGTGAATTATTGCTTTATTTAGGGAGCCTTCAGATCAACACCTCGCTTTTTGAACAAAAGCAAAGGACAACGCAACCACCTCCAGGACGTGCTGGTGATACCCACCCAGACCAGAGTTTCTGATAGGTTTTCTGCAGCTGGCAGAGACAGACATCCATTCTCTCTTTCTTTGGCATAAAGAGCAATAAGATAAATGTATACTGCTTTTTTCCCCCAAGTGAGGCAGGGGATGGATGAAGCGGGGAAACGCTGGGGAGTTCTTGCTGCGTTTCCGAACAGGCTCTTTCCCAAGACGGCAGAGGTCACTGTGCTCATTAAGAAAGAAGCGGGGAAATCAGGAGGCACTTGGGATGTTTCCGTCCTCGGGTGGCAAAATCAGCGTCTGCCTTCCTCCAAAAAGCAATTTCTATTCAGATTAGTTTTGCTGTAGTAAAAACCCAGCATCTTATGGCCAGTAACAAATACAAAATCAGCATTTAGGATAGATCCTCTGATTTCTCACTGCCATTAACCTGAATAAGTTATTAAAAAGGATTTGGGGTCAGAGACCCCACAAATTAATTTCTGTGGCTTGGAAGACAGGAGGGTGTACAACAACAGAACCTGTTTGGGCAGGTTTCGGTCTTCTCCCCAGAATACCAAAAAGCTTTTTAATGACAATTGTCATTTGCAAGAACAGCCCAAGAGGGTTTATTATCGTGTGTGTTTCTCACTAGAGGGCTGCAGTTTTGAACACAACAAATTTGACGGCATGCCCCGGGATGTCAGGGAAGGTCTGTGGTTGCCCGTGTAGCCCTCATGCAGCATCTTTCAAATGACCCTGGTGAGAGTCGAGGGTGGCGTAACACAGGGCAGAGGAAAGACTGGGGAACAAATAGAAATGGCATTAAATTTTTTTCCCATTCAAGCAGTTTCTGTTCAGTCTACAGTACCATCAGTGCTGTACTACCTACCATGCACATTTTAAGTTTCTATCTTTTCTTATAATTATCAAATCAAATCTAAGTTCATTCTGACAACTAACATTAAAATTTAACTTTTTTCTACCTTATAGGAAAAAAATAACAAGGTATTGCTTGCTTGGTTTCCTGGCTGCTAATTTTCTGTCCAAAACCAGCAGGCTGAGGATGGAACAGGAGAGGGCAGTATAGGAGTGTTTGAGCACCCAACTGTCAGCAAAACAGGGTGAGCAAGGATACAGGCATTTAGGAAGCGTGTTTTGTTTCCATCGGCAACAGGACAGAAGCTCTTAAAACTCCATTTGCTTTCTTCAAATAAATGTTTTTGTTTCATAGACACACTGTAAAGGAAATTCAGAACTCTTTAGAGGCTGAAACTAGAGAATGCTATTATTTATGCTGACATGTTGGGTTTATGTATTGTGATAAAGACTTGTGGGGGACTGAAAAAAGCAAGGCAGCAACTTGTTTCAGCTAAGGATGATCAGAGACATTAGATATTATTATTATTAGATATTCAGGTATCTTTCCTGAGCTGCAATACAATCAGCATTTCATGGGATTGCATCCCTGCATCCAGCTGCGTGTGTTGGGATCTGTGGTGTGGCCGAGCAGGGGGAATGTGCCGAGGCACCGCTTAATCCAGAGGCACTCAGAGTATGTGCCATGAAGTGAGGAGAGCCAGTTTTGCCCTCTGACACAGGGCAGCAATTGAGCCTTTTAATGCCATTCTTTCACAGAACAGCGGTGCTGTAATGGGTCCGTAATCATGTACAGCTCAGTGAGCACGTGAAGGAGCGTCCAGTGTTTCTGTGCCTCCTGCCATCCTAATTCCCCCCATCTCTCCTGGAGGGGGTTTCCCCACCAAGCTTTGCCTTTCTCTGCCTCCCCATCAAAACAAGGTCTTACAGGGTGACTGGGATGTTTGTAGGCAGAGGAAGAAGAAGGTGGTGATCCTCCAGACAGGAGGAAATCCCTCCTCCCTCTCTACAAACACATGGAAACACAACTTAAATAGCACAAGGCCAGTTCACCAGTGGGAGCGGGAATTTGGCAGTCTGGTCTTTCGGAACAGAAGACATACTGGACTGGAGTAAGGTGAACTGGTCAGCTGAGCTAAGGCATCTGTACTATGGCCTTTTGCTAGTCTTTGGAGATTGACTTGGCTGATGTAGTCTTCCTAGAAGTCCCTTTATTTCTTGGACTATGGAAGCACTACGTTAGCACAACACAGAAAGATGCAATTAGCTCCTTACTGACCTGGTTTGAAGAGCCTGTAAAAAAAGAGCTGATCATAATTTATAGTAACACAGATCTCTTAGGGGCCACTGTGTCACCCAGTGCTGTCCAAGCAGTTGTCAGTACAAGCAGGAGAGAAACTTCTGCTCCTTAAATCCCTTCTATGCCAGTGACAGGCACTGGCATAGAAGGCAGTAGGAGGGTTCATCCTGGCTTTGCATGCTTCAACTCAGTTGTACCCTGCGGATTTTTAACCCCCAAAGCCACAGATACAGCATAGAGAAGGACCGTGCTGAACCAGCATACGTTAGCTGCTGCCTTTGCTTTGCAGTCTTGGGTATGGCCAACTAATGTGGGGTTTTTTCCATTCACGTAGCTAAATTACGCTCTCACATACAGTATGGGCATGGAAATAAACAGGAGGCAAAAGAATTTGTTTTATTTTTTGTTTTTTAAAAAAGAGAAATTATAGGGAGGAACTCAAAAAGAAAAAAAATCCATTTAAAAGCTGACCTTTATGATGTTAGTGATTCCTTCAGCTTGAGTCTGCTTTGCTTTGTGCATCCTTATGGAAAAAGGGTGACCTAGAGTCCCTCACAGATTTTTTTATTTCATTCTTTTCTTTTTCCTTTTCAGAGCCATCCTTTTAGTATCTCCTCCCTTTCTTGTCCTAACAATTCCGAAATGTTTACTTCCACCCCATTATCTTTTATGGTACTTAGCAGCACTGTCATTTGTTATTTTTAGAGCTTTTCAAACAGCAGAAGGTTTCATTGCAGTTTTGCATGTCTTTGCTGTCTACTAATGTTACTTTACTTTTTTTAAGTCACATAGCTCTGTGTATATCATAGCGTTTTCTATCTGAGTGAAGTAACTTTCTGTTTCCCTTCTGCTTATTCTCCATATACACTGTCATAGCTGATGCTGAGGATCCAGGATCCACACTTGATGACTTGAGACTCATTCTCATCTGCTCCTGTGATCTGGATTAGTCGTTGGCGGGCATTTTTGGTTTAGTTTCAGTGGAAGGAATTCAGTTTGTGCACTCCACGGTTACTCTGTAATGCAAATCAAAGTACAGCAAATGGAAACTAGGAAAAGATTCTCATCATAATTCTTAATCCAAACTAAAGTCCAACGTAGATGCAACTAATGGAACTTAAATACCTACGCCATAAACGTACTTTTGAAAATGAGTCAGAATTACTTCACAGCTTCTCTGCAGGCATTTTTGAACAGAACACACAGAGTAATTGGCTTTTAGGATGGTCATGGCTGGGTAACTGGAGTGACAGCACCACTGAACGTCTGTTCTAGCTCAGCTAGTTGTTTTTGTGATTTTTTTTTAAACAGTCTTTAGATCTGTTAGATGTTCTTAGACTTGGCGTTTGAGTAGCATGATAAGTTTTGTGGTACAGAATTTGTTTTGCATAAAGTATTTTCTTTCTAAGATGATAAAGCTGATAAACATAGATATGAGTATATTAGAAATAAATACTCAGTGTGTTTACGTGTGTGCATGTGTGTAAAGGAACATGCCAAAACCCATGTCTTCATTTGATTTCTAAAACATGCAGGCTCATGCATTGGGAATCAACAATCAGATCCCAAATTCTCTTCCCAGGTGTATTTATAAGCATTAAAAAATCTGCTTGCATAGCACTGATCTCTTTTCAGCTTCCATCGCTTTACTGCTAGATATACTGCATCAGTAAACTTGACCTGGAGTGAAGAAAAGGAGCTCCCTTGCAGTGATGCAACACAGTTTGCCAAATTAAGCTCTTGATTTGAGAAAGCCCTTTAATTTGTTAAAAGCACAAGTGAGTATATGCTGAAATGTTACCTAACCAATAATTGTCTCCACTCAGTGTGTTCACCAGTTTTCTGCAAGGTATCTCTTCTAGCACAGATACTCCTACACTGCTAAACACACTTCGTTGACTCCCTTTAATTTTTTTTTTTCAGTTAGTTAGCCTCCCAGCTGCAAAACCCCTTTGTAAGTAACAAATAGAAGTTGATGTGACTCTCATGTTATTACCCAGAGGATGACTGGACAGACAGCTACCTTTAAAAAGCCTGTCTTTCTAAATTTTCCTTTTTTCCCTAAGGCCATGCCTTGAACATCAGAGGCCAGAAAGCAGCATTAGGGCCAGGAGTGGTTGTATACAATGGCATGCCCCTTTTCAGTCTTATGAATGTGTAGAGGGATCATTTCAAGTAGTTTATCAAATTGTGGGTTGTATTGCTGTTTCTTTGAAGTTGCTTTTTCACACTGACTTGTGCTAAAATTCATGCTTTCGTCCTTAGGGTGGAGAATGTCCTGGATGTCTGTCAGAGCAATTGGCTTAAATCCTTTGACTTGAAAGATATTGCAGTATTGAATTACCAAAAGGATTTCTCTAAAGAAAGAAAGGGATTTGGGGAAGGCATGGGCTGCCTGTACCGAAACAGTGACCAAACAGCCTTTGCTTATACTTTGCCAAGAGCTGTCTGATCACACCGCACAAGTACCCCTTTCTTACTTGTAGCTGCTAACTTCCCTGAAAAGATGACTAAAATGTGTTCAGTGTTTTCTTAAGTCATTTAATAGCTGAGCAGTTGTTGCAGTTACTGGAGAGTTACGATGCAATCTGGCGGTGGCGATATAAGGGCCATCACTGTTGAGAAGTGATTCCAACAGTGAAGAAAGCGTGAGCCTCCCTGTTGAGGTTGGGACTTCGGTGGCAATTTAGACTTCAGGCTCTGTTTCAGGATGCTTTAAAGTATCTTATGTATATAACTTAGAACTGAAATCATGCCTTAAAACAGTGATTTTACATACCTTAATACAGTGTGGAAAACTTTAGTACCACTACAATTCATTGGTCTACCCTTTTCTGTCTTGGTTATAATAGACTAACCAAAGCAGAAAAAAAAGTTTATTATAATAATGACTCCTCTGTATTGCCCCTTGAAGGTCGTTCTCATAAGAAAAATAAGCTAAATTTAGTAGTTGGGGATGGAAAGATTCAATTAATCTAGACACCTATCTTGCTGACATCTAACATAACATTTTTAATTGCTAGCTGAGAATATGCTGGGTGTAAAATGCACTTCCAACAGCTCTGATTTGTATAAACACAGCTATAATGGGATTTCCAGTGGTGCTCAGTGTTGCTTCAGTGTTGCTCCCTGTGAAGCAGGGGACAAAGTGCATTTTCACTGAAAGTAGAGTACAGCCCATCCAGTTCACTTCTTAAAATATTTTCAGTAATTCCTAGAGGTTTCAGTGGTGAAAATCCTATTGTAACAAGTATGTGGTGTTTGCAGATGGCCTTCCCAATTTGTTAAGTAAATGTGGTGGTTGTGGAGCTACACATTGACAGCCAGGAAAACAGTAATTGCTGTTTTTAACATCAAGCCTAAGGCAACAGCAGTACAAGCTTCTCATGCCACCCAGCATCCCTGGAAGATCCAGGGTGTGTGCCAGTTCAGTCTTTGGCTTTTATTCTGATCAAGCTGGCTTTGGTGGTCTGTTTTGCAGGTATCCATAAAAGCAAAAAGGGTCTGTCAACTCAGGTCACTTGAATTGGGGTTCTTCTCTGAACAGGCACACGTTAAGACCAGCTATGCCTGAAGAAAGGCACTTGTGCCACATATTAGGGCTCCAGAGATACCTCTTCCCTAGAAGTCAAGTCCCTTGTCTCCTATCTCTCATTAGCCAAAAAGCCTTTCTGAAACAGTTTTTAAGCCCGTATTTGCAGAACAGTTTAGTGCAATATTTTGAGCCTAATTAACTTGTGTTTAAACTTTGACTCTAACACTCCTGGAGTCTCTGGTTCTTAAAACTTTTGCCCAGGTTTACTGCTAATCCTTGTAACATAGCTCCAATGATGTCACTTTCAAATACCGCTTTTTCAGTAACTTTGCATGGAATTTTTTTTCTCATAAAGATTTAAAAATAACACTCTAACTACAAGCTAGCAAAAAGATTGTCAGCTAAACCAAATTAATATCCTCCGACGAGAAACTGAGTTCAAGATGTCCCACAACTGCTCAGTCTTCCAAGGTTTCGTTTGATAGCGTTCAATGTGTCCTTCCTAAATGGAAGCTCCTATGGAGCTGGAAGTCTGGCTGGAAGTCACTGATTCGCCTCTAAAATCCAAGGAGCTGAAAGGTACACGGAGCCATGCGGATTTGGGCCTTTCAGCCCCTTTGTATTGTTTGTGGCTCACACAGTATTTTTGGTTCTGAGCATTCCTGCATCCTCCATCCTGAGGGCAGCAGAGCAGCTACTCTCAGCGGGGAACTTCTCATGCCGAGCAGGATCTCCAAGCAGCAAAAGATGTCCAGTCACATCCTGATCTTCTTCCTGGCGCTTACTGCCAGGTACACTTAGGTATGCTGCCTCTGATTCTTCTGCTATGCTTCATAATAAACCTCAGCCGTGTTGGGTCCCATATTCATGTAATTTCTATATTTTATGGGTCTGTGATGGCCTGTGATTTTTTTAAATGCTTTTTAGGACTTTTTTTTTTTGCCCGTTACAGTATTTTAAGGATCCCTAAAAATGGAACCTGATAAAATTCTTCTCCTTGCATATGACACACAGATTGTTGCTTCCTGACATCTGATTATACATTCTTACAGCAGCTGCTCTTAAAACTTAGAACATAGGAAACATTTGCTCAAAGAAAAGAGTACTTTGCCTCACATTTGACCCATTTTTCTATGCTCACCTTATATGTAATTTTATTTTTATACAAACCATTTCTCTGATGAACTAGGCTTCTTTACTGACTCTCATTCTGTAATTCCTTCCATATGTTTATTGTCCTTTGTAAAAAGTATAGAGTAAATGTTTCCTACTGAGGTCATGTCATTTTGTTTACATTCTTAGTAAATATGAAGAGCTTGATTGGAGCCCTTTAGGCATCTCAAGTATGAATGTCTTTTTCCTGACTCTTCTATAAAAACAGGATGCTGAATTTTGTGGAGCTAACCTGGCAAGATATAGGTTTAATAAAATAAATAGATGTCAGTGTCATAAATTTATTGATAAGTATAGGGGTTTTTTGTTAAATTCCTCTGTAGTCTAACAGCTTACTGAACATTAAAAAAAAAAAAGAGCTTTCTACAATTCAATATGGACTTTACCTTTTGACAGAGCCTCCCCATCATTGCCTGAGTGCCATTAGTAGCCCCCTCCTTGCCTCAGCTGTGGGTCTAACCCCGTGGCACCAGCGCAGTGGCTGAGCAGCCCTGGCCTGGGCAGAGGCTAGGAAATGGAACAGGCTCATGGTGTTTTGTGAAAATGACACATTTTTTGCTGTCTGATCGCAGTTAGGAGCTGGGAAGTTACAGATCACAGCTTGCCGCTCTTTAGCAGTGATGGATGGACTGCTCTGTTAGCACTATGTCCCATGAAAGACTGGAGTGTGTTTGGCAAGAGCATCCTTACATGTCTTAATGGTGAAAATCCAGCAAGGCTTAACTGAGCTTGTGTGAGCGATGATCTTTCAGAGGTTTACAGCTCACCCAGACTGGAGCAGACTTTCAGAGGAGCAAGGAAATGCATGTTCCTGGCTGTAGGGCCAGGCGGTTGCTGTATGCCGCCTGCCTGTTCTCTGGAGTACAGGCAGCAGGAGGTGTTTGGAATATACTTTTTAACAGATATATCCTCTGCTTCATCCTTCTCTCCATTCACCTGATCTTTCTAAACAGTGAGGCAGCGCATTTGGTTTTCCATGCCACCCAGAAGTATGTGGTGCAAGTCCTTCCCCATGAGAGCAAATTGCAGATCCTACAGAATCCCATTTGCTAGCCCGTGGATGCCAGGGAACCTCTTGCGCCTGCCTTTTAGAAACATAACACTTACAACTAGTTTCAAGCCTTCTGCTTTTCTTTCAGCCTTGACTTTTTCATTACTTTGTCTCTCTAATGACCTTTCCACAGTTCTTCAATGCCGAAGCAGTTTGGCTTATTAGGGCAGTGAAAGAGCTACGCATCTGTGGTCTCTGGTGGCTTTACTATTCCTACCAGTGTTTTCCGATGGCTAGGCAACTTACTCAACATTTATGCTTGGAGAGAAGGAAGGAGAATTGTAGTAACTTTCTGGGGGGAAAAATATTTTCATTCCTATTAGAGACCGATTCCCAGCTTTGAGCACTTTGTCATTAACGGGTTGTAAACCTCTCAGACAGGCTGTCCCATAGCTATCCACTGAGCCATTTGTCAGGGTAGAAAAATGTGCATAGTGAAACTGGTCACCTACAGCCTGCAGCTAGACTGAACCAGGGTTTTAAAAAGGCTGCCAGACATTTCTACACTTTTAATAGTCAAAATCCTACATTAGCATTTATGAGAACATTTATAGACCGTTTGAGCAATTGCATGGTTTTTCTCCTAGATGTAATATTAAATCTCCGAAATATAAAAATTGTTGGAAATGATCAAGGGTCTGCGTGGAAAGACAAAAGCAGGGAGGTGCTTCCCTCACCACCACACTAGGCCCCCTGCTCCTTTCAAGGCAAACATATCATATAATCTTGTTTATAAACTTATCAAAATCCATCTTGAAACCCTTCTTATTTCCAGCCGCATTCAACTACTCTCAAACAAAGGCTCTTTCAGGACCTTGTTCCTTTGATGGTTGGATACTGTATTCTACTTTCCAGCTTACATATCTTCAATTTTCCTCTTGCTGAGCTGAACAAGCCCCGTTTTTGTCAGATAAAAATGGTTTCTTATTTCTGTAGTCACACTCACAGATCTTCTTTAAGCCTGTTGTAGTCTGAATTCAAGTATCTCAAGCACCAGTGACTAAAATTGTTTCTGTTGCAGTTTCATCATTTTTAGGATGGAACTAGCATGTATCTGCTAGAAGTATCTTATCTGATGAGTTTTGCATGCCTCATGCAGTGCTGGGTCATCCCTGGATCAACTAATACCACTCAGATTCTTATCTTCCTGTTGTTTTCCAACACGGAGTCCCAGCTGGTGGAGACATTTCTTAGCTATTGCCCACTAAGCTGATGACCTTGGTGAGGTTTATCTCATTTTGGATTGCTGTACTGGTTTGCTTTGTCCCATTTCTGGTGTTTCGGAACTTAAATCTTATATAATATTTCAGGTTCCTTCTACCTTTGGCAATACCTCATAATTTTGTCATCAGCACTCCTACTTGTTGCACAAAAGCCATCAATAAAAGTAGTAAGACCAGTCCTCAAGGAACATCGCAGAGACTCTGTCTAGCCCAGGTCATCGTCGTGTTTCCTTCAGTCCGTTCCTTACAACTCTTTTACGAAGTCCCATCTCTTTGCTCCAGATTAATTCTCCAGGTGGCATTATATCAAATGTTTTACTGAAATCCGAACAGACTTCATCTACCAGACTTCTGTCAGCTGAACAGTCAGTTATCTCACCCAGAAAGATGTATGGTGAGCCTGGTTATCACCTGCATTTGTCAGCTTTTGTCCACCTTCCTCATTCATTTTTAACACTTGGGTTTTTCTTTCAAAATCTGCTTGAACTTTATGCCTATTTGAAAGGCAGGTGACTAGACAGTAGTTGCCTGTGTGATTTTCCCTTTTCTCTTACATTTATGTACTGCCCTTGGTATTCTGCAGTTATTCAGTCTTCAATTGAACACAAGTGGGTATATGCAGAGAAACAGCTTGCAAGCAACTTGGGGGGTTTGCATGTTTACAGCCACTGTGACTCATATCAAATTTGCTCAACTTACAACTGCAAAAATGTTTTTATGCTGCTAGCTCTGCAAAAACACTCTCAGATTTGAAAGCCAACCTGTGTCCATTTTGGCTTATGCATCAGAGCTTCAGATTTTGCTACTGACCTTGCTCAGTCAGGATTTTGGTTAAAGAGTGCTTCATTCTACTTTCTTTTGGCTCCCTTTCTCTACAAGACTTTGTCAAGGCAATCTTTGTGAAGGTGGGACCCTGAACTTTGACTTTGGTGCAGCACTCTGGAGAAGCTGTGACAAAGACTGTAAAAAACCCCCAAATAAATAAATAAAGCAAGTATTACACATATTAACGACTCCTCACAAATGGATCCTGTTCCATTTATCATTCTCAGGACAAGGCATAATCTAGCTAATATCTCTGTACATTTTCCCTTCTGTAGCGTTGGCATAAGCAGAAAGTAGGACAGTTTATTTATATCTGCAGAGTGAACGTTTCTGACTTTGAATGTACTGGAGGCTGACAGTAGCATCTATTCATAGTTGGTTTTTAGAAGCGCAACACATGCCTTATTATGCTTGTCATACTTCTTCTGGTCTACAGGTCACTCCTTTTTCTTATCTCAGATTTATATTACTTTCACTTACTTTATGTTAATGACTTGCACCTTTCGCTGGAAGTGGGAGTTATTTCACAGAATTTAATGTTAGCATGAGAAACTCTCTGGAGTCTACCTATAGTTGGTGCAGACAAATTGGTCTTTTCAGGAGATTCCCTGGCTAACACTATTAGAGATCAATCCCATCTGTTCATCCCCAGTGAAGATAGGAAATATCTGTGCAAGAAAACAGTGCATTTTCCAGATGCTGTATAGAAGAACTTCATATAATATTTTTAATCCTTTGGCGTAAAAATAAAAATACATCCTTTTTTTTTAAAAAAAGAAAGGTCCCAAATATGAGGAAAAGACAACCTTATTACATCCCAGATAATCAAAGCAGTTACAGTTTTACATCTGAGGATGGCAAAAACTTGTTGAATAAAATGGCGCAGAAAGTCACCATGAAGTTGGCCAAGACTGTAATGGTGATGTTGCACAGAATCTACGGTAAACAACATTTTACTTATCTGAGAGAAAATAGTAATAAAGTGTATGGGGAAGCTTTGCCCTTTAATCTTTTTCATTGCTTGGAAATGTAAATGTTTTCTTACACCATCATGGTTCACTCCTGAGGTGACGTGTGCTGCCTACCTCCCCATACCCTGGCACATCATGAGTGATGACAGCATGGCTCGCTGTTACTGCCACAGGTTGCTGTCAGGAGGGTGGGAGTGATGCCCGTTGTGGCTGATCTTGTGGAAACACTGAATAGGACCAAGCCGCCGTAGCGTGCACATCCTCTGCAGCTCCCTCTTCTCATGGTGGGAGGAAGGAGAAGGAATGAGTTACGGGTGTCCACCAAGCTGCAATGGTGCATGGAAGGGTTATGAGAGCAGCCATCTGTTATTCAGTAGCATACTTCCATGCAAACTCTATGGGAAAGTAAGGCTTAGACCTAGCAGTCTACCCGGTCATTAATCATTTCATTTACGTTATGACTAACAATTCTTGGAATTCAGGGAGAGAGATAGATATCAACCACAACACTTCTGAAGGATTGGTCCTTGGACTATTAATTATCTCTAATTATATGTGTTGTCATGCATTTTGCCTCTCAGCCTGAAAGTGCTGAGATTCATGATTTTTGAAGGGTCGACTGCTTAGAGGCACATGTTTTGGCGATGAAGCACCCAGCATTTCCAGCACAGAGGTGCCCCCATAGTCACCAAGAAGCCAGCAGAGACTGCAGGCAGTACATGGACTTGGGTGTATTTCCCAGCATGTAGGGGAGACCTTTATAATAATTGGTAGTTTGATGTTAACACCAAGGAACAGAAAGAGCAGATCTGGACACCAGCATGTGGTGTTTCTTGTTGTACAGGCTGAATCTCAATAGAGAAAGGTTTCACCACTGTTTTCCACCAAAGCAGGTGGGGACATTCAATAATTAGGGTTACTTCTGTGATCCAAATCAGGTAAGAAAAAGTGAACAGGCAGAATCTTGCTAATAAATAAATTCAATAAAGTGAGACCTGGTGCCCAGGAAGCGACAGGAGAGTTGGTTGTTTGAGTCAGTATCTCCTCTGCCATTCCCTGGTTTGTCTCTGCGGTTTATTGACTGACCTGCTCAGGGCCAGGGTAGGTAGCTGTGGTCTGAGGCTAAGACGTTGGCTGCTTTTATGGCCAGTCTACTCATGGGAGCCCTGCACCTGCATTCTAGATGGTTGTTAGTGTCACATCTACACCTCGGTGTATGAGTATATTCTGCATTTTGAATTCAACATTGCCTAATTGTGGGAGCTCTAAAAGTCATGCCACCTGCCTGGAGAGTAACTCACGGCAACCACCATCCTTCCGCAGTGGAACGGGAAGCTTGTTCCCATTCAGCATGTCAGACACTGATCAGTGTGATCACGCAACAGAAACGCATGAGCAACTGCTGCCAGGTGACCCTTGCTGACGCTTTTCCTGCAGAGGCGTTTCAGTGCCCCAGGTACCTCAGCATAAAACACAGCGTGTCCCTGAAGTTTGGTGACAAACGTGTAGAGCCACTCTGTCAATGCACCATTTCAAGTAACATTTTCAGCTGAGACAAAAGTATAAAATAATCTAAAGCAAGATGTTCTCCTTATTTCCATTTCTCTTGTGAAAATGTGGTACAGTTTTTCAATGACAGCCAGCAGAAGATAACTGATGACAAAGTCCTTTGTGCCCAAAGCTGCCAGAAGTTAGCGAAGAGAAGGCAGGTGAACTGGCAGGGGTTGTTTTTTACACATCCTTGTTGCACAGAGACAAAGCTTTGAAGAAAATAGATATATGTTCAATGGGAGAAGAGGGGCATGACTGGCAGTGGTGCTGTTGGTGCTGGTTTGTTTTCAAAATTCTCCATTTCTGCAGCTTTAAAATTAGGTGAAGCAAAAGGGAGGTGAAGTAGCAATCAAAAATTAGCTACAGAGAGCAGCGTTTATGTCTCCAAATGTGCCACCAGCTTATCAGGGAAAGGTGAAGACCAAGCTGGTCAGTAGCAAATGCATCAAGGAAGCAGATGACTTACAGTTTCTCTGATGAGGGTTTTTTTACAATTTCTTGGCTTATTCCTAAACTTTTCTTTCACCGGTTTCACCAGTCCTTTGGCTAGAAGACTAAAACTGGGGAAAATGAGACCATTCTTCTGGTTTCAAGATCTGCATGGAAGTGTGAGACATTGTTCCTTCTCTGAGTGGTTTTGTACAAAAACCATATAGGGAAAATGAATGAACCATTATGAATGCAGTCTTGATTAATTATAATTAGTAGTGAGTGAGGGAACATAGCACTGTGAAAGGTTCATTCAAGTTTGATGTTGAATTTGAATGCGGGAGAAAAAGCTGTAGATGTGATTTTTCAGTGTTTACATTCATTCTTGCATAATTCTTCCCTGTGCAGGAATTTTTCATTGCGATCAGCGGTCGCAAGCTGGTATAAGGACTTCAGGACCAAAATTAGTCAATATTTTCCGGTACATATCCACTGAAGTGCATCTATGTCTACTGATCATTTGAGAACCTATTAGCTTAGATATATTATTAGAAATATTTCTATTGCACCTACATGATTGCCATTGTGCGAGCACCCTGCAAACAACAGTCTGACAGTCTTTGGTGGTCTGGACCCATGGTGCCTCGGAGCCGCACTTGCCCAGTCCTGCGGTAGTGAACAGCATCGGGCTGCCACAGACCAGCCTTACGGCGAAATTGCTGCTGTCAGTCCTTCAGACTTGACTGGTTGCTTGCATTTGCTAATTACTTTGTTTCCTAAGCCAAAAAAAAAAAAAAAAAATCCAGTTAATTTTGAAATTGCATGTCCTCTTTCATTCTTAGGCAGGCACAATTTAATGAAAAAAAATCTCTATGCTTGTGCCATATGCTTGAAGCGTAAATCATGTTATCCTTATTCTTTTGGCCACAATAAATAAGCAGGTGTTGAAACTTGACTACAAGATTATGAGTGTTTTTCATTATTTCTTTTTCCTAGAAACATTAACAATTTATACTAAATGGCAATGACTACAGATCCCAGGCATTTTCTATCAGTTGTTGTTTCTTCAACCCTTTGTTAAAAGCTGTTTTCACCAATGCACACAACATTTTCAATTTGTTTTAAAGACAAAAAATGTTAATTCTTAAGTGCTTAAGAAACATTCTAGACCAACTTCACAAGCCACTCAATTGTTTGTTAATTAAAATAGCACAATTATTTCTGAATTCAAACTGGAGAGTTCAACCCTAATTCAACAAGGCACTGAACTTCATCCCATCACACCTTTTAAGTTGAATGTGTGTTTACATTTTCTGCTAAACTGAGGCTTCTGCCAGCATCTTTTTTTATCTACTGCACATATTATGAATTAGTAACTGATTTATGAATATGAGTTTATTCTGCTTAATACTTTAGGATATTTCCTCCCTCTGCACATGTGCTTGTAGCTTGTACTGCTGACCATTTTCTTCATTGACTGATGCTTGCCATCTGCACTACAGTGTGCTTTCTAGTTAATAGACCAGAAAAAGCATAGAAATTAGCATCAATTTTGTAATTTTTTTGTTAGACGTAGTCAGGGATCTGCTGTGTCTTGGTAGTGGCCAGCTGCAGCACCCACGTACGCGGAGGAAGGGGCGGCTTGGCACATGGTGCGGTTGTTTATCCTTTGGAAACAAATAGTGCCACGGTGGTCTGTGTTCCCATAGGGTTCCTTCTCTCCTCTCTCAGATCCTTTCCACAGCCTCGCTTCTTTTATTTTCCTTTTCATCCTAAATATGCTTTATGCAGTCTGTGTCTTATCTCTTGTAGAACAATAATTTCAATTTAAAGTTAACATAAAGTGGGGTAATTCATGCCATGCTTTCTTTCTAACGTGCTTTTTTTTATTGCTTTATTTTTGTTCTTTCTGCCCATGCTTTCTACTTGGTTGTCTTTTCTTGTTTATCTGCAGATTGCTGGATGTTTGAACTAGACTGTATATTTTTGATCTCTGCAAAGTGCAGTGCACGCTTTCAATGTATTATAAGAGTAGCTGAACACAGGAAGACTTTTAAATCATTTAAATGAGTCAGTGTTATCTGCTTTCACAAAGAAAAAAATCTTCTCTGAAGGTGCTTTTTATAGGATGTTATTCTCACTGAGATGTGAAATATTCCCAAAACAAGAAGAGTTATCTTTGAGACAGTACTCCAGCAATGATTTCAAATGAAATAGTTTTACAGCGGGTGATGATAAATATAAACAACGACTTAAACCAAAGCTGAAGAGAGAAATTTGCCAAGACCTCTCCTGTTTTATTTCTGACTCCAAATGTAATACTGGTTTTGCATAGATATTTCCATGAGATTCATGAAGAGCAAACGCCCCTGCAAAATATGTTTTTCCTAATCTTATCAGAGACATAATGCTTATTCCAAGTAACATAATCACCTGTGCTGTAGGCTAAACTATCATCTACCTTTTTAGCTAGACACAAAGCTTTCTATTATCAAACTCTGGTAAGGTGACAGACAGTACAGCTTGCTTTTATACCAGAATTAAATTGTTCACGATTCATAGCTTCAAAAATTGAGTCAGGCATCCCAAGCCCACAGGTACAATGTTGTGCTTTACAGATAGACAGTTGTACAAACGGTGGCAGGTTTTTTCTGTGTATTCTGCAGAGGAGGATCTGAAACGCAGCAACATCTCATCGGGTCATTTGTTCAGTAGATCAATACAGTGACTCACCAGAGACGGGGTTTTGTCTGTTGTACGCACAGCATGCAATGCAATTGAGCTGGTAACACAAAGTGGATGCTGTGCATGGATTAAACCACACGTGCTCCTTGCCGTGATCACCGTTGGTTGTGATGGAAAGGCTTGAGAGGGCTATGCTTCGGCGTAAATTCTTGTCTGCCTGCAGAATACGGACACCTGTGCCCTATGTACACCCCCCTGCCTAGGTAGCACACGTGTGACCAGCCGAGGGATGCACGCACAGCTTCTTTACTGCCCATTTCCCTCCCTGGTGTGCAGTGGGATGCTAAACCTCTTACACTGGGAGAGAGCAAGTCTGTGGGACCTTTCCTGCAGCCCCAGCCAGCCCCTTGCTGGAGGGGTCCCTTGGCGAGACCAGGATGCCAGAGAGATTTCACACTTCATTTACGTGCTTTTACATGCA
This sequence comes from Grus americana, assembly GCF_028858705.1. NCBI lineage: Eukaryota > Metazoa > Chordata > Aves > Gruiformes > Gruidae > Grus > Grus americana. The sequence continues at coordinate 29,619,863 of NC_072855.1, read as the reverse complement.
CCGTACCGCTGCCGGTAGCAGGGCGAAACAGCTCCAGTGAGGGCCAGGAGCTGTCATGGTGTAAATGCAGAAATTTTCAGCATTCCAGTTTCTAGTTCTTTTGTTCTTGGTCATGTATAAATTGCAATGTGGTGAGTTGCCATTAAAGTAGAATTCCTGATTTTGCTGTGGAGAATTGTGGCTGTTGCTTTCAATATTATGTGTTAAAAAGTTTTTCTTTATGTTATGGAGTGAAGCCCTTTACCATAAATATTTCTGTTCTTTTTCTCTGGAAATTGTTATGCTTCACTTATCCTCACTCACAGGATACAAGAACAGCTGTTCAGCCCTTACCCTGGTTTATCCCCATATTCCACCTCAGTGTCCAGTGTCAATGTCCGTTTTCGGGAGAAGACGCATCAGGAACATAAAAAAGTACAGTATGGTCCTTGCTTAGTACAACCCCATGTCTCCAGCAGAGCATCACAAGCCACATTTCTCCGGTTTTCAGCATCATTAACATTTTCACACACTGTAGGCAGCTTTGTGCTACATTTGGGGAGGTAGAGTGTGTTGCAATTCTTGCTCTACTGATGGAAGCAAGAAAGTCTTGTACGATCTGCCAGGTAGGAAGTTGTTCTCTTCAATGCACTGGCAGGTGCTTGATAGAGTAGAAAAAAGGGAACCAACCCTTCCTTCCCCCTCCTAACGCGTGTAGCCCCTGGGAGACATGCCACTTGACTTTCTCTTCGGATCAGCGTGTGCCCGGCAGGCCACAGTAAGTCCTTCTTCTTGTTCCCTCAGCAAACCCGCTCTGAACTGAGCCCGCCGTTAGGTTTTTATTCAGGCAGCAGCAGCAGCATCCGATGGCGCCAGCCAATTCAGAGGCCCCATAGGCATGCGGTACCAGGCAGCTCCTGTTCAAAAGGACTGAGACTTGGAAGACATGACCAAGTAGGTGAAAGCAAGCATTAGTATTTTCAGTGTAAACATGGGCGTAAGTTTTACAGCCAGTCAGCAATTACATGCATGCAGGGGAGGCTGTACTGAGCTGAGCAGGACCCCATGCAAAGGTGGAGTCGTCCCCCGAAATGCTTGGTGCCAGTGTGAAGGACCCAGGTTCCTAAATTCGGTGCTGAGATTGCGCCTGAGCTCCCGGGTGGCGATTTACAAGATCATCCATCTACCAGTTCATGGCCACAAACTTTCCAAATCTGGTTTGAAATTTAGCCACAAAATGGGAATATTCACCTTTGCTGTCATTAACATATACTGTGAATATACGTATCATTGACAGTGTCAGCAAAAAGTGTTTTGAAAAAGGCAGCCCTGTAAGAGACTAAATGGAAATTTGAATTAAAAATCAGCAGAGGAATTACCATGAACTGTCCACTTATGCTGGACATTACTTTTGGTTACAATCACTTTGCATATGTTATTTTAAAATTAATGATTTGCCTGGAGTAACAGCAGAGTAGTAGGATTTCTCTCTTGTGGGGAGTTGGGATGCTAAAATAAGGTTGAGGGTATTCTGGCAGGATTTCAGTGGGACTTCACACCTGAATGCTTTCTGTAATCAGGATTTCAGAAGTGAGCATGGTGCAACTCGAACAATATATTTTTCTTCTAATATTCCAGTTAAGCTATAAACTCTAATGTCATAGATCAACTTCAGAGAGTTTATTGTTATACATTTTATGTGCTGTCATACTTACACTGAGCATGGCATTTAGTCTCTGTTTCATTTCTCTTCCAGTTGGGCAGCGTGGCACAAGCCGAATAGTACGTAAACGTGTCAATGTCGGTGTGTCATTTGTCAGATTTTCATTCTTGAATTTCAAATATTACAAGAACTGGAAATCTATGATATTTCTGTTTATCTGACAGCTCTGTGTACTTTGTAAACTTGTTACAGTGTATTTCTACCTACTGTTAGCATCAAAACTGTCATAACAGTGTAGATTAATACGAGATTGGCATTTAGCTTTTAGCTTTTTCATCCAATCTCTCCTGGAAAACAACCTTCTAGTGTTTTGGCTAACGATCCTTTTATAGTTTAATTTTAATTTTAGAAGGTAAGCTATGTCATTTTTTTAAGGGAAACTATTCTGACTGTAGTTGTGAATTTAAAGCAAAAGGTACTTAAGGGATGTACCATAATTCTGTTAATTTGAATAAGGGAGAAAAATTAAAATTGCAATTATTATAATCTATCATTATTATCATCTATCAATAAGTAAAGCCCATTGAATGCAGCCCAAGTGCATATTATCCTTGTCAGTTTTCAGATGGCTTTTCTCCTGTTGTATAGCATTCTGGGTGAAGAGGCCTTTTTGAACAGATAATTATACATAGCATTAAAATGTTGTTATTTTTGACTTCCTGTTAAAAATATTGTTTTGCTTCAGTAGCTGATAAATAGATTACAACTATTAGTTTCAGTTGTGATCTTATGTTTCTATACATTTACATTATTATAGAAAGCTGCCTTCACTAGTTTAAGGATACCATGAATTCTGGTTTGGCTCAGAACTTAAATTGGGAAAGAAAATGTCTCTTGGACATTTCTCCATTACCATCATTCTTAGATCCACGAGTTGAAACTGTTTCGTGCATTTTTAAAAATTCTATGTAGGATGGTTGTTTTCAGAAGGAAGCATTTTCCAATCATGTCTGCAAGCCTGACTTGGCAATATGAGGAACATACAATCAAATTGGACTGTGAATGTGAAAAACCTCGATCATGTTCACTTCCATTGTCCAAGCTAAAAAAAAAAAAGATGGAAAAATCAAACAAAAATACTGAAAGACTTCTTTCACTTTGTTGATGTTTTAGAAGTATGATTCCTTTTAATCAACATAAAGACAAAAAGCTTTATAAAAATGAGGACATTTACAGATCTTGCTATGTTTCCTTGAGGTTCTCCTCTGAGACTGAGTGGGTAAAGCATCCAGACTCCCCTGGGTAGAGCATCTAGTCTGCTGTGGACTTCTACATGAGCATCCTCCCTGCTCTTCTGCTTCATAGTGCAGACACAAAACGGGCCCTCAGGGTGTTTCTTTATGAAGGGCTTTAGACACAGTTGCTTAGGAACACTTTTCTTTGCATACAGTTTTCCTCAGCCCAGGGAGTGTGAAGTGCTGCATTAACAGCACCGAAGCCGAAGCCTAAACAAGGGCTCGTCCGGCTCCAGGTGGTCTCTTGCACAACATGGCTTGCAGATGCTCGGAGAAAGAAAGGAAGAAACAGGGCTATTCGGTCCTGAGTAGGTATGTTAGAAAAGGCAGTGGCGGGGTCCCATCCATGTCCCGCCATGCCAGCTGTTCTGCTGGAGAACAGCCGTACCTTTTCACACGTGCAAGGTCTCCTCTGTTCTGGTGCACGCTGGCCAGGGAGGCTTTGCCGCACCGGTAGTTCCTGCTGCTTCACCCACTGCTAACTGAACATGGACCTCGTCTCTCTTCCCCACGTATCGTTTGTCCTTCACATACGCGGTACCTCTTGGAGTACCTTACGGAGTAGGCGAGAGGCAGCAGATCCGAGGGTGAAACTTCATAGCATCACTGAAGGGTGTTGTCCGATGCATGAATAGCAAGAAAATCCTTGATGGGAGCAAAAATCTGTCCTTGCCAAAGTGCAGCCACCAGTCTGAAGACAAAAGGAGGGTTGCTGAGAATAACTTGCAGAAGGCTAAGGAGATTTCATCGTATAGGTCCTAGGGTGGTGTGTTCATAAAGCTCTGTATCGTTTAGTAAAACCTGGAGTTTTACTGAGTTCTTGCAAGACCATTATTGGGAGGCCTTATTGGACTTACAGAGTATTTACCATAGCTTTATTAACATGTGTGGTTTTTTAATTAATATATGGACTACTTGAGGGAGCAACGGAATGGTTCCCTAATGAATTTGTTACATTAATTTCCTTCAGAAAGCACATCTGAGCCTAACTCAAATTCCTCCTGCAATTAATTTCTGTAATTTATTCTAGTAAGTGCTGCAGTTTTTCCCTGTAATTGTTCACTGAATTGACAGGTTTAATTCCATGTAACATGAGAGCCTGCAGTACCAAGTTTGCAGTGCTTCATAAAAGTTGATATTACAGGTTGTGCCATTGGATTTTGGCAAGAAGAGGGCAATAAAATATTCCTGTAAAGTAGAAATGTCCAAGTGACAGATATTGAGGCCAAAATTTAAAAAAAAAAAAAAAAGACTCTCCAAAGGTAAGTCTTAAATCCATATTTAATCACGTAGGTAAGTGGCCAGATTTTTACATGTGTAGCTTCAGAGCTTGAGATCCAGCGAAGTACTTTTAGCCACGTGGGTTGTGCGTGCCTTGCACACCCAAGACCAGTTTCCAGAAGAGGTTCGTACACTTGAGGCCAGCAACAAGCTTTCCAAGCACACCGCTGGCTCTTGCCATCCCTCCTCAGTGAGCTCCAGAGCTCACAGGATGTGTCCCTATATCATAAATACCAGATCTGTGCTGAACTGCCCGTGGAGACATACATATGCGATCCCTGGATGCTCAGCACAGCTAAAGTTTGGACACTTATTTAAAAGCTGAAGTGGAGATTTAGGATTTTAAATTCTGTGTAACCATATGTATTCATACCTACTTTTTCGTAAGAATCTTAGTGCATGAATACATCAAAACTACTATAAAACATATGGCCATGGGTATGCATATACATGCTTTTAGATTTATCTGCTAGAAAAAGAAGGGCCCCCATTGCTATGCTATCATCTAAAGTATAAAAATAGAAGATTTTCATTAGTTTAATATCATAGCGCTGTATTTTGAGTTCTGACCCTCAAGGCACCCTATATCTCTGTTCTTTCTCTGTCTTTCGCTGACAAGCAAATTAATTCTGCATATCTTGAAAATAGCTTTCGTAATGCAATCCTGATGCTGGATTTTCTTTTCTTCGAAGTACCAATTTTCTGATTTAGTCTGTGCTTCAGTGTGTGCTTCTAAAACAGCTTGGCTACTCTGCCAGCTCCACTCCAGGGGTTGCAGGCTTTATATTGGTTTATTTCTGTAAAAGGGCTACAGAGAGAGCCTAAGGCTCTCAAGCCTAAGTTAATACCAATAAAACAGAGTGGAGTGGTAAACTTTCAGCTTTCCTAAATTTTTAACTTTGTATGAATCATAGCCTTTCCGTGATGCCTTGGAAGTATCAAAGACCTTCACAAAGTATTAATAATTATCACACTGCTTTAGAGAAAGAACAAGTTTGTTTATAATGCCTGGTCCACACACCAAAAGAGAGAAAACACAGTGAAAGGTTTTCTGATACACAGGTCTGAAATTCTCATTTGTTGCATTCAGGGAGGGAATAATCAATCACATGCCACTATATAATTATAGTTCTTGTGGGTTCACAATGTCTGTGAACTTTTCTTAAAGTACTTTCTATTTCAGAAATCAGCAGAAAAACTGGTCCAGTTGGGTTCTTGGGTCCCCCCAGACTGTAGAGAAGAGGATCTCCATTCTCCTCTTTTCAAGCTTGTTGTGAAAATGTATTAGTTCTGTTACTAATGCTTATGCAGATGCATAGTAGAGAGATGTGCTCTCTCTGATGAAAAAGTTCAAAAGTATGTAAAAAATAAGGGCCGGCAGTCTCATCCTGTTAGGCACTTGATGCAGCTGCTGACGTCTGACTCCCCCCAAATTCAGCACAAGGGGATGGAAGCAGAACAGAAGCAGTATCAGTGAGGTCAGGCACTGCTTACTGCAGAGCCGGGTTGGGTTCTTCTTGGGATATCATCAAGATCTTGGGTAGGTGCTTTAAAGTCTTTAGTCCCACACTGTTTAATGGTGATTTTCTTTTTTCCACAATTGGGCTTCTTCAAGTCTGACAGGAAAGCAATATCCTCAAATTTCATTTAAATGCTTTTTCCCATATATAATAGGGCCTGAGATTCAAAGGCATTCATTCAGCATGCTCTCTAATGCCATCTAACTTCCCGTGAAAAAACAGTAACAGGAAGAGTTGTTTTAATTAGCACACGAGCTGCGCAGCACCTAATGTATTCCACCTCTTCATTGTTGTAAAAGGAGCAGATTTCTTGGTAGCATGGAGCAGCAGAGAAGAGGGATTGTGTTCTGCTCTCCATATGCGCACACAGCCCCATTCACGGGGAAAGTGTGAACGGGAGGTGATTTGTAGCAGCGTGCCATTTGTACGACACAAGCTTCTGTTGTTCTCCAGGCTGGAGAGAAACCTGGCTCCCCTCTGCAAACCTACTGCAGTGCGACAGGTACGCAACAGCCTTTGGAGATTTTTGTTACTAATGTCAACAATAAGATTGCAAAGAAACCTTTTTTTTTTTCATATATATTTTAAAAAAGAAGAACTGGATGTCAGACTGGAAAAAGAGAGCCATGACTTCCCCAGACACATGATTTTTCTTGATCGGAAGTCCCAAGGAAGCCACATTTTAGAGAAACCTTTGAAAGTACACCTCTTCTCCCTCCATCTCGTCAGCCTTCAACTAGCACCCGACTGGAGCTTCAACTCCCAGTGTCCCCCTGCTCCAAACTGCGTCCAGCACCACGCTCTGGCATGGAGACTGGAAGCACACATTGAGCCAGTGCTCCTTGAGATATAAACTCCGGTCTGGGGGGAGGCACGGCTGAACACGGAGGGTGAGGAGCTGCTGGCACACTGCACGGCACGCCAGGGCTCTTGTTTTGGTTGGGGCGACGCTGATGAAGTGATGTGGCCTGTTAAACAGATGGTGAGGGTGAATGATTTCATGGCCTCCTCCAGCCCACGAGTGTGTCAGCACAAGCTGTAAAGCAAAGCCCGAGCTCCAGACGGCATTTCCCTGGCAATGAGGTTCGAGTGGTGAGTGATGAGAGGCTGCGCTTTGCTGAAAAATTGCTCAAGAGAAGATTGACTCGGTAAGAAAAAGCAAAGCGGGACGCACCAGGCCAGGCAAGGTGAGGAGCATCTCGGGGGCTTCCAGCCATGAAGCCAGACCGTGTCCACTGGAAACTGCCCTGCAGTTGCGGAAGTGGGAAGTGAGAAGCTGGTTAGAAACTTCTTGGTCAAAAGAATCTTGTTAAAAAGAGAGTGAGAGAGAAGTGATGCCAATGGGAGAGGAAAACAAATATTTCTTTTCATGAGAAAAATAACTGTAGGGCCAAAACAAAAGACTTTTGAATGGTCCAAGAAAATAAACAATTAAGAAAAAAAGAAGAGTGTCCAAAGCAAATCAAACTTGATGTGATTTTTACCTTGCCTGAACTTGTTCAACTCTTGGGACTTGTGTTTGCTAGTGAAAGGAAACTTTGCAGAGATGGCTTGGCTAAAAGCAGTGGCTTTTGCTGAGAAAGGATTGAAGAGAGGACAAATAAAATGTAACTACTTACATTAGCTAGGAGCTACTTCTCTCTCATGTGGCTAAAACAGAGAAAGCTTGTTTCTCAGAGAGAAGAACGTAATGAGATCAGGCTCTTCATTTTATTTTTTCTTTGCAAAATATTTTATAAATGTTTACTATTAAATATGCACAGCCTCTGAGTTGGGAGCTAACAGGGACTGCCTCATTTTCTCATTCCTATGTTTTCCCACGGGCAGGGTAAACGCACACTGACAATACAAGATCTCCTCTGAATATTTTGCCTGTGCTAGTGATAAGTATAAACCAGGATTTGTCACCGCAGATTCTATTTATCGACCTCATCTGCCCAGGAGGTGTTCAGTTTCACTTTTTTCAGCTGTTGGACACTGTTCCCTTGCACATAAACCAGCACAAGATCACTCGCAGGAGCCATCTCTCTGATTTGAAGAGCACCAGTGGAGTGGGATAATGTACTGCAGAGTGGGGTTCATGTTCAAGGCTTTCACTGACAAGACACAGGCTCCTCTGCCAAATGAAAAACTTTGGTCAATCAGAGTATCAGAGCACACAGATCTTGCACATGCATAACAACAAAAATATTTATCTAAGTTATTTTGCACTCATTTAAAAAAAAAAAAATTAATAACTTCCAGAGCCCTGTCCAAAAATATATGAGTGTCTGTCTTAGAATTACAACATGGGAGTCACCGAAACCCAGTTCATGTTCGCTTTGTTGCTTTGTGGGATCTGATGGAATCAGTCCTCAGCAGCTTGGTCCGATGTAGCCCTGCACAGTCATTTTTTCTGTTCTGCTGTACCAGCTGGGGATCTGACTTGGAGCATTTCAACAAATAATACTCAGACAAATGACAGCTCAGTGTCTAATTACCATATTGTAGGACTAGCTTCGGACCTCTATGAGTGTGTGTGTATGTGTATATATTATATATATATTCTGCTGTACAGAATGCAAGGATGTGAATGAGTGATCCAGATTAGCTAACTATTAGGACGTCCCTGTAAATTTTGAAAATTTGTACTGCCTTTTTTGATGTTTCTTTGGTGCATAAGAACTCCATCTTCTGTCAGTTGTAGATGAAAGTTTGTTCAGAAAAAATCCCCCCAAAAAAATCCAGACACAGGTGCTGGGACCTGTGGGGAGACCCCGTCCTCTCTGCAGGATTCTGCGCAGATATAGAGGTTTGCCGGTGCAGGACTGATTGCAGGATTTGGACACACAAACCGCTACAGCGGCATCCCCCTGAGAAGACACGGGAGATAAGCAGGAGTGAGTGTGTGTTTGTGTGTGCACGTGGCAAGAAGGGTTATTTTGTGCTGGATCTTCCACCACAGCGACGAAGAGTCAAGCGAGAAGAGAGGTGGGCAGAGATGTCAAAAGGTATAGAGCTGTGTTGACAGGGCAATACAAATACCAGGTGACCCAGTTATCTCTCACTTGGATACTTCTCATCAGCAGGTCAGCTGAGAACGCATTTATTCTACACCTCTGTGCAACGTAGGTCCTGTGGTGAGGGGTATGGAGCCCAGATTAAGAATTTCTCTTTGTCGAGGCACTGCCTGGCCACCTGGAGGGACCTTTTACGTGGTCCTTTAAATGGAGTTTGGCCTCGGTGGAAGATAAGCATCATATCTTAGCAGAAGTGCTTTGGGAAAATACATTAAAAGTAGTAACTGTGCCACTTTGAGGGATAAGGACTTTTTTATGGCAATACAGCTCTTTCCAGTGTGTGGATATCATTTCCGCTGTATTTATCACAGCCCATTTTTCTTGTTGCAAAGGTAGGAAATGCATTTGGAGTCAGCAGGCTGCCAGCCGGTGCCTGGGTACGATGCCTGAGGAGCAATTGCCCGCTTCATGGCTGTTTCGCCCCAAGGAGACCAGCAAACCAGCTGGCTCCGTTCCACATGGGGCTTTTCTTCAGGGCTGGCTAGCATGGGATCTTCTGTTTGCTGTGGAGACCAAAACATACCCTGCACTGCTGAAATTGCTGTATGATTTAGGTTACAAATGTGGTCAGAGAGGTGCTGTTCACTTTGCTTGCTGTCTAGGATTTATGCCTTCTTGCTTAGCTGCAGTCCTGTGCCATGCTGAGAACACGCTGCCTAACAAGCCCTTGAGTTTCTAGAATATAACATGATGAAAATAATTTAAAATTTCCTCCCAGTTATCCTTTTCCTACTGCTTATTATCAAAACACTTGAAAGTTTTTCACTAGCTCAGTTCCACGTTTCTTTATTTCTTTAGGCTGTGACTCGTCACTGAACCTGACATCTCAGAAAGCGACAGATGCGGTGGACGATATCTTTCGGTCCCTCAGGGATATCGCAAGAGCTCGAATGCATATGAAACAGTTTAATTCCATACATAATCCAGGCAACAACACCCACCAGGCAAGTGGATCTTTCTTTTCCCTGCGTATGTTATTTCTCTAGCATGCTGTCAAAATTACAGCACTAATTTTGCTGACGTGCTAATCCTATACATGTTCTGCCCATGTGGAAGATATTTAAGTACAGATCTTATAATTGACCTAATCATCAAGAACTTCCTCAAGTTCTTCACCCAAACTCAGGCATATCCATATCAATGTCAACAAAGAACTGTCTGAGGAAGAAATTTGGGATTTGCTCTGCAGCACCATGAAAGGCAGGGCTAGGTCAAGATGGTGCTGGACTAAGACCGCTCATGGCATAGCAAAGCAGGATGCCTGCATCCATACAGCAACTGTATTTCTGTGTATTTTCTCTCCCATCTCTGCAAGTGTGTGAGGCAGACCCATTTGTAAGTAGTTGAATAATGCAGCTTTTGTTTCTGTACTATGAACACATGAAATATGACATTACTATAGGTCATCAGGACTAATATACAGTGGTTTTCTCTCTGTCTCCCCCAAAGTGTGGGGTTTTTTTCAGTTAAAAACAGAGTTTTACAATGGAAAACACATACCGTGATTTAGAGGGAGACTGTAAAACTTTGATTACAGCCTTGAGCCAGAAAAAAATCCTTCCAAACTCACAGGTACGCTATGGACCAGCAAAGGGATGTAGTTCGAATTAAGCAATGCTTTGTAACAACAGGAATCAGGAGTGTTGCAAAATGTTGCTGGAAATCTAAGGTGGAAAAAACCTGTTACTGAAGTCTCCTGGCACTTAGGACCAGTCTGGTGTCTGAAATGGGGAAAATTGTTAAACATTTAATACAGTTCAGTGGGGAGTCAGTCGGATGATAAGAAAATACCCTCTAAAAGTTTCCTGGAAGTGTAATTAGCATCAGTATGTTCTTTGGATGTAACCCAGGTTGTTTGCTTAGGGCTAAGTGTTGGAACGCAGCAGGGGATGTATTAACACCTTGCAGCCCCCTAATCTGGCCATGCGATGGATTTAATAGCTTGAATAGGACCAACCTTCTGCTGAGGGCAGTTCAGGAGGTTTAGAGTAGCAGAAATAAGCAGGCAGTACAGGTTTTTTCCATCATACATACAGCTCTCTACGAACGGACCTCTCTTTTGACTGGCAGGTGTCAATACATGGGTTGTGTGCAATCAGTTCAGCTGCTCTGGAGAAGTAATGCCCTTCCCACGGCCGTATGGATCCCTGCCCGGCTTAGTGCTATGGGAATGGGTTTAGCCTATAGGTGTTTTTCCGCTTTATCTGTTAGGAGCTGGGAAGCCTCCATTTCTTGTTAAGACTCAAAAAAAGGTTTCTATCGATAAGTAAGTGGGAATTGGATAGCCTCTTAGAAGGACTTTTTGTAGCATTGAAGTTTATATGTCTTCCATAAAATGATGAATGTTTTCATCAGGTTATCAAACCAGTTCATGCAGGGGCCATGCAAGAGGAGAGTATTTATTTTCCTGATTTGTAACTGCTGTTCTTTTCCTTTCATCTAGATCTTGAGTATATTCCGCCCTCCCTCCTTCCCTTCCTCCATCCCTTTCTCCCTCCTTCCATCCCTTCCTCTCCTTTTCTCATTCTCTCTCTTCCTCTCTCTTTTTCTCTCTCCTTTTCTCCTTATAGTCATGTCTGAGGTATGTCCCATAGCCGTCAAGGTTTTTAACAACTGTTTTAAACACAATTTGTGCCCTGTCAAAATTTAAAAACTTGATAGAAGTTTCATTATATGAGTTAGAAATCAATGCAGCTATTGGGGGTTGTGTAAAAAAATAAGGTAAAAACTCCCTAAAAGTTTAATAGATGAATTTCAAGTCATAAAAGATTTTGAAAATATTTGAAACTATCGTAGCTAAAAAAAGGTAAGTGATCATAGTATCTGCCTTTTAGTATCTATGTAGCCGAACTGGAGCATTTTGAAGGGCACTGAGTTTTGGTGCTGAAAATTCAGACATGCAAAATCATAGCACATTTTTAACATCTTTTGAGTGCATAGTTTTGTCTGAAGTCAGATAATATTTTTCCTTTAATTTTGTGCAGTAAGCCTCTCTGCTTAGCTGTGATTTGATCTCTACTCCAAAAATACTTCATTCCTAATGTCTTTCTGTTCCTCATCTATGAAGATATTAAACAGATTTTTATACATAGGACTTCATGCCTGCATGTGTATTTTCAAACAGTTGTTTATTGCATGACTAGATTTGACACAAATCTTGGCATGTTCTCCTAAAAGATCTTGCAGCTCATGTCTGCTGTAATTTGCTTTGTTGGCTCAATTAAAAATTATGCACGTGTTGTGAGAAGAACTAGATGAGTTGTATAAATCTTCGTTGACATGATTGTTTTGTTTCTCACTGTAAAGCGTTGCATGAAAAACATTTCTTTAATTACTCCAGAAAATTTTAGTTTCAAGCCAAGCAGCTTGCTTTTTATTTTCCATCCGTTTTTATGTTTGTCTTCAATGATGTCTCTTGTAGATATCATCTTTACAAAATCAATGATGTTACACTCAATTCCCTTAAGAAATCTAGGGGATGATGTATACCTGAGCTGGTCTCAAAGGAAAACAAATGTGCTCATTTGAAAGCTGCTGATTTTCTAAGACCGTTGTGCTTCCTGACATGATTGTGATTCTGTTGCAGTTTGGGCAAAGTTGAAAGCAGCAAAACAAAACTCCATGTGTAAACCAAGTACGGTCGACTTTTCATTAAAGAGCATCTTTCCACAAGTCCCTAAAATTTTTCTCTTAGAAACTTTTTCTGGATGGCAGAGTTGTTTAAACCTCAGTAAGGGAATGTGGAAATTTCTAGGCTACTAATTCCTATTCAGCAAAGGATCCTGAAGAGGATGCAAGGTGGATCCATTGGAAGTGGATCTTCCAGGATACTGACCATTTGTACCTTTACATGTTCCACTTTTCCTGGACCCTAACTTCTCTGAAGCTCTGATATGCAGGATATCGGTGGCGTTGTTTGACTTATTTTCCTCAAGGTTTTCCACAGGAGGAAGTATTATGTAGAGTGCCCTGGCCATGGAACCTGATGGACTAAAAGGGACTCCTTAGCTCTGCTCTCCCATGAGGGACAAACAGGCAGGTTGGCCTCTTCCCAGCCCTGCTGATATCCAGGCTTCAGTGCTGACATGACGCCTGTGGGAAGGCAGGAGTGGTCAGTAAGCAAGCCCTCCTAAAAATCCCTATTTAAGTGTTTGAAAATCATTACAAAGGGAATGAGATCTTCTGGGTGCACGATGGGCAGCAGAGTGTCATCCCTATTGCTATCCCTTTCTGTACCACCTCCAAAAAGATTCCTAGAAGCCGCCTTTCTTCCGTGCCTCCTTTTACTCATATAATACACATGGGCCAGAGTAAATGTGTGGCTGTCTTGCTGGCTTTTGATGCTGTTTGCACCATTTGCGGTCAAGGTCACAAAGATGCTTCGATAATTTTTTAACTCTCTGAATGTTTTCCTTTCTAGGATAATTATTTTTGTTACCTTTAATGGAAATAAAATGTCTAGAAGAACATCACAGCAAATCTAAACAGCTTTACCCACAGTGCGTTGTTCTTTTTGTGCAGGCTTCTTACAAACCGCTGCTGAAACAGGTAGTGGAAGAGATCTGTAATGCTGATCGACCTGATCCTGTTGATATTGAGCACATGTCATCAGGCCTCACCGATCTCCTTAAAACTGGATTCAGCATGTTCATGAAGGTAAACCAGGCTTCCCAAACTCATCTGTAAGATTTTCCTGAGGTCTAGCATCATATGGCAGTAGTTGATTTTATGTATGTGAGTTGATATCGTTCAGCAGAACGTCAGGGGAGGTTAGGAGAGGTAAATCCTTGCAGGGGGGCTGGGAATAGCTTGAGGCACCACATAGCAGGTACAGTACAGATGGGTAGCACCTGCTGAACAAAACAAGAGGAATGGAGCAGACTGGACACCTAAATAAGGGTGATGCTGGACACCTAAATAAGGGTGATGCTGGACACCTAAACAAGGATATGTCTGGGAGGAGGCAATGTGGCTTTGCTAAAGGGAAGTCTTACCTCACAGAGCTTTTGGAGCTCTTCAGACACACACAACAAGTCAATTGATAAGCAAGTGCAAATTCATATAACCTACCTGGATTTCCAAAAGGCATTCTGCAAGGCACCTCATCAAAGGATTTTAAGGACACCGAGCAGCCTTGAGATAGGAGAGAACTAAGTATGAACAGTGAGGTCTCACAGGGAAGGAAGGTTGTCAGAGGAGCTCCATATTCAGTGCCTTTTCTATAACTTCATAAGGTTCAACTTCCAGTGGGGAGGAACGAAACCTGTTAGTCAGAAATTGCCTTGTGGATGCTCTTAGCATGTTTTAAGACAGTCTTTCTATAAGAGCTTACTCTGCTTTACAAATTAGCCTATGCTAAGTGTTCATTCAGTGTCTACAGAGGTGAAGTGTGGAGTAGCTAGCATGCTGTACATTCAGCTCTGTCTTCCTGCATATCCTGAGTTCTCCATTCAAGACTATTATGCAAGACTATAAAGTATATTACTGCAGTATGTACCTGTAAGCACCTGCATCTCTGCTAGTAAGAAAAATATCCTACTGTGAGGAATATATAACAGATGAGCAAGTGAACCTTATGTAGGATGAATATTTCATAGGCATCATCACATACCTTACAAATGTATCCACGCTTGCTCGTTTAGTTTGTAGCCTGGCTCGTTAGCAAGTGCTTGCTTATTACATGAATGAGTTTCTGACCAGCCTGTATTTCTCACACAAGAGGATCTTCTCCACCTTCAGCACTGTAATTATTTCATTAGTTTCCTTATATTTTTATTTCTTCCTCAGTGCCTGAATATAAATGCCAACTCACATAAACATGCTTTGGTAAGTGATGGACTCAGACGTGTTCATCCAGAACAGACTTTTAAAGATACGTCTCATCCAGAAGTTGTTTCTTTGATGGATGTGTTTGTTTTGAAGCTTAGGGAGGGTGAAGGGAAAAGGCCTCCCTGCACAAGGATTCCTGTTTTGACTGCTGTTCTAGAGCACATGTGGTTCGTGAGGATCTGAGCTTGGTATCATTGATACCAAGTGGTTTGCATGGCAGTCTAGTTTCTGGTATCAATGTGTTTTTCTTTTTTCAGTTATTCATCTAAATGAATTGGTTTCTGGTTGGTCATAAATACCAGATGTATTGGTGCTGGTGTCCTGGTTGGCAGAGATAGCCCTTGCGGGGCAGAAGTTGTTTCTGCTGACTTTCCTCAGAGGAAAAGGCTGTGTTTTGTGAGCTTCCATGAGAACAAACCTGTCCTTCAACCCCTTCCTGCTTCAGTTTTAGAGTTTTATTGACCGCTATCACCCTACTTTCCCACCTCCTCCTGTCCCTTTCCTCCACGCAGTCACATGTACCAGCAAAGAGCCCTCTAACCACCAGCATCCTGAGGAAATGCGGTCGTGGTGGGCTCGGAGCTGGAGAGAAGACTGATGTCCAGCTGGGATGCTGTGCTAGCTCAGGGAACCATTCTTCTCTCTTCCTTCAGGCATCTTCACTCGATGTAATGGTTTTGCTTTTTTGTTGATTAGTCTTTCTAATTGCCCAAGATAACTGTCCCAGTTTTTTTAACGCATGGCATTGTGAACTGAAAGTGAATTTCACTTGAGGATTTTTGCAAAATTCAGATTTCACAGTAAACGCAATTCAGAGGCCTCAGAAATGTCCCAAAACAACTGAACTTTAGAAGGATCCCAGAAGATACACGTTGCTTTTGTTGCAGTCCATTTCAGTTCTTCTGTACCACAGAAATGAGCTGTGTTTAGCTACACACAGCCAGTTCCCTCAAAAGACAGAGCCTTGGGTGGTTGTATTATCAAGCAAAAAAATCTTGGCAGAAACTTGCATTCTTAACAGAGCCAAATATTTTGTACCAAAAGTATTGTCCTCCTTCAAAACACTTGTGCATAGCATAACAAAATTACAGATTCCAAGACCCTTGTCAGTGCAATTTTAATTTAATTTAGAGTTTGCATGCCTAATAGTATTTTTAATATGCATTTCTGGAATTTGTGGTTTGAACTTTAGTCTTCTGAAAAATAATAAGTTTTATATAGGCACCATGTGTTTGGATCTAGGTTTATTTTGACTGAAGGAAATGATTTGTCAAGACATTTTCTCTTTAGTATTGCCATGAAAGCTTGTGTTTTCTGGTTAATGATCTTATACTGGGTGTCCTTTCAGTGTGTCCAATGTTATGCATGCATGTTTATGATGAGTTTGTTGTCTCTAGGAAAGATACTAGGAAATAGAGGCTTTATTCAATAGCAAGCTTCTGAAGTTCGAGCTCTTCGCGTACATCTTGGATCATTCAGAAGCTTCATGATATGGGGTGGCGACAGGGTTAAGAAGAGCAAAGATCCATGAAAAGAAATAAAACAGTAATTCCTGTATTACCTTGAAATGCCGTAGCGGAGTGTTTTGTCAACTTTTATCTTCACCATCTTTGTGAGCAGTTATTTCTTTAACCTTGTGTCACTGCTTACAGCAATTATGGCATTAAATACTCTAATATTTTAGCAAGTAATAGGTCTATCTGACCTGCTTTGTCAGGAAATATTTAGGTCTTACTTAAACTCCTCATGGTGTTTGTAATAGGAATGGACTTTTTTTCATTTGAGACTGGCACTGTTATATGCAGATAGTAAGAAGTGAGTAGTGTGATGTGGGAAAGTGCATAAAGAAAGTCTTCGTAAACTCTGATATATCCATTTATTTGGTCTGTTGGCATGAATGGAAAATTGCTCAATATCGCACCAGAATTGCAGGACACCCTGCTGAATTGTAGTATATGCTATCTGTGCCATCACCTCAGTGAAGATGGCTGGCAAAGTGGGGGCGATTAAGGGAATAAACACCCTGTACATAAACACTCAGCTCACTAACAGATCTGTCTAAGGCTTTTTGTGCTGGTTTCAAACTCCCAGGGAGTTGAAGAGCTCCCTGCCTGGGGAGCACCATTGAACAGGGAGCCCTGTGTAGTCAAAGGCCAGCTAGCCTGGAGAGAGAGCACGCCATCCCCCCCATGCTTGCTTCAAAGGGAAGAGTCTCTTCTGAAGGTTGCCAGTCAGAAAGCCTGACGGAGCTGCAGGGTGAAAAACTGCCCAAAGACTAAATATAGGGCAGCCACAATAAGGAAGAGAAGAAGAGCTGTACCCTGAGGAGGCAGAGCCACAGGGATCAAAGATAGCTGCCGTGGTGGTGAAAGCAAAGGAACTGCGCTCCGCCCAAGCACAGGTTGATGACCACTTTCATTCTGTCGAGTGAATGGTGTCGAAAACCTACGCTTGTGGAAGGAGAGGGGGCGGAGAGTCTAAAAAGGAGCAAATCAAACTGTTCTCACTGTCACTTTTCAGAGCCAAACATTTGGAGTGTTTCATACTCAAAGGTGGTGTGACAAGAGCAATTGCACAGGCTCCATTGACATCACTCCCAAAGACTGGAGCAAGGCATTGTCAGAGGAGTGTGTTTTATCAAGAAAGAAAGAGTTCACTAGGAAACAGCAAAGTAATCAAACTTCTAGAAGTGGTTAAGAGGAAACTGATGTAAACCATCACCTTCACGTTTAAAATTAAAATGCGGTTTTATAAAGTCTTAACTGAAGTGGAATGACTGTGCCATTTTAATGATAATTGGGGAAAAATGAAACAAGTATTTTGTTTGAGCTAAAGTTTCTCTATATTAGTTACAACCCAGTTGTAGAAGTATTGAAAACTCTGAAGTGAAACAAGCTAGAAACTGATTTTATACAGTAATGAACCTGATTTATTTTCATTGGATGAATTGTAAAGGATTATTCGCTGGACTGGTGAAAACACATTACTTAACGATTCTTTCCATTGCTGACCTCAGGCAGGGATTCTAGCATGTTTAGGCTGGACTCCTTGCTTCTGCTGGGTAGTAATTCACCCCTCGTTCCCTAAAGCCCCATGCATATGTCTGTCCAAACTGTGCATCCACCCACGTACTTTCCTCCCACTCTAGGAAAGGGAGGAAAGAAATGAAGGAATGGAGGGAGAAGCCCTCAGACCTCATGAGAAACTCCTCTAGGTCTCAATGGAAGCCATGAAGACTCCATTTCCCTGGAAACAGTTCATTAGTTTTAACTGGGCATCATCTCCATTGATTTCACTTTCAGCTGCTACATAAACCAGCGTTCTATGAATATTTCTTTCTAAGCTTCCTTATTAGTCCTCCTCCAGCAGCTCAGGGAGCCAATCACTGCCAGTCCATAGGTTTGGAGTTGGACTGAGCAACTACAAATAATGCTTTCCTTCATCTTACAGGTGAATCGCCCTCACCCTGGTGATCATCCTCTTCTGATTATATTTATGGTTGGTGGAGTGACAGTCTCCGAGGTCAAAATGGTGAAGGATCTGGTAGCAACACGCAAACCTGGTACCCAGGTAAAAACAGCTCTAAATGTACAGTTCATATCTGAACAAAGACTAAGAAAATTCATCAGAGAATGTTGGCTATAGCACTGGTACCAAACCTACGCAAAGACAGAGCCACATGGACAGGAATGGTGTTAGGACTTTGCTGTGAAACATCTGTGGGCAACAAGTGTTCAGCCACCAAGGGTCTGGTTTTGGCATGTTAGAGTCAGCAACAGAAGTTCAAACTCAGGCTGAGGACTTCAGAACAGACTGGCATTATTCTGATGAAGCTTTCATTGTGTCTCAAAAGGTTAATTTATTGGTGTTCATTATAAACAGAAATATTTGCTGTCCAGAAGGGTGCAGGCTCCCTGGCAGTGCATCTACAGGGCATTGTACTGGGATGCTCAGAAGGAACCTGCCAAGGGTCTGGGTACCACCTAGTGACATATCAATGGTGATCCTCCAGACAAGTCAATTGGCATTGCTGAGGAGCAAGATGAAATAGCCTGGATACAGCTGTACTGTTTCTGGGCCAGGCCAGGTATCTCTGATAGATAACTGACTGCTAGATGCCTTAAGTAGCCTGAAGCAGGTGATGTGGAGAAAGTCCCAAGTCTCTGTGGCCCTTGGATGTGCTGTTAGACTCCTGGAAGGAGAATGGCTTCCACGGTGAAGCTTCAATAGCGTCAGTGTGGCTGGTCTTTGCCTCGTCCACTCTCTGATAGCAGAACTTGACTATAGCAGCTGTCATCTGAATGGAGTGGGGACAGAGAGGAGGAGGATGGATGCGTCCTGGTGTCATCTGAGATGTTAAAAATCATTGTTAACTGCAGATGAGCGATCAGGTACCTGCTGAGGAGTGCAGATATACAGGCCAATCTAAACACTGCAGAGAGAGATGGAAGAAGTGCTGCGTAACCAGCTGCATCGTAAACATAAGTCTAGTTTCCAATGTGGCTTGTAAACATCTTGTTTTCAATTCCTACGGAATGCAGTTTTGATTAGTGAGAAATCATTAGCAAAATGGAGCCAACCAAAGGCTGAGCAGCCCCTGGGTTTGACATGTGTTTTCCACGTTTTAGTTGTCTTTGCAAGGCGGTCTAACGCAGTATTTTGTAAGACGGAGTGCCATTGTTAGCGATGTTTTTCTGATCTGACAACACGTTTCTCCCCAGTTAGCCTATTGCTAATTTCCTCAAAACAGCGAATAAAATTCTTTCCCATCTTGAAAGGGGATTGAGTTGTGACACACTGATGGACAAGTTAATCCACACCCAAAATGTATTAATACACCCTGAAAGATAAGCAGAGGGTTAACTCGTGAGTTGGTTGAGAACTATGCAGGGAGACTTTTGACTGGCTTTCTAGAGGGACTTGAGGCTTCACAGCGGTGACATGGGATCTGGTGTTGCTTTGCTTTGGCTTAACCCCGGCGGCAGGTCACCCTCTGAGGCAGATTCCTAAAGAATTTTAAGCTTTTACTGCATCTTGCCCTTTGTCCAAATGTGCTGTGTTAGAGGTGAAAGGACTTTGGGGGAGAGGCGGGAGGAGGAAGAGAAAGAAGAAAAGAAGCAGTTGTGCGAGTCTCTCCTATAAAAAAAGTTTATGAGGTTGTTGGATTTACCTGGATTTCTGCACTATAGCTGTGAATACGTGCCACCTGTTTGGGATTATTCTCTTTTCAAAAAGCCAGGCATTTGTCTAACTTGAGCCAGCGTTTAACAGAGCTTTTTTGTGGTGTTCAGGCAATCAGGTTCAGGCATCAGGGGAACACTGGCCTCCCGAGTCCCTTCCAGTCAAACAAAGCACTGACATTTATACTAATTATTTGCTCTTGGAGAAACGGAGAGACGTGTGGGTGCAGAAATAAAGAATTGAGGAAAGTAACAGAAAAACTGACAGGACACACTGATTACTTCAGCAGTTGTTTGGAGTTGAGGCAAATGACATTTAAACGTGGAGTAGGAGACGCATGTTTCCATCCACAGAACTGCTCTGCATCTGAATGTGAATGACAAATTTATTTCTCATGGAGGAGCACAAAGGAATACAGCGTTTCCTATGCATCATTTGGTTTTGGGTGGTGAATAGCTCCTCTAACCTAGTGAGAAGTATCCTACTTTCAAAGGAAGAAATTACCTTTTTTTTTTTTCCCCCCACTTTAGTCAGGAGAGTAAAAAAAGGGAAAGAGCATGAGTGGATGTTTCGCCCTCCCTCCTCCCAGCATGCACAACCATCTGTGTGGTTGTGGCTGAGGCACGCAGACAGATAAACCCCTCCAGATGCATCATCAGATGTTAGCTGCATCCTACCCAGTGCTCTGCTGAGGGGGAACTGCCCATTGCAGCGCCGTGGGTCAGGATGGGAACTCCGGGCTCCTCAGCTGCCATCAGGAGGGGTAGCCCTTCAGGTGAAGCATCAAAGACAGGCATGCTGTGCTGAACAAGGAGAAGGTCTGCAAAGGAGATGACACACTGTCCTGAAGAGACCTGCCTGGAGAAGAGATGGGCACTACTTATCTGGTTAATTCCCCACCTTCTCTATAAAAATGAAGGAACAAATATTCACATTTATCCTCCTCAATGAGCCCTCAGAGATATTGGGGGGAAAGGAGGCAAGTCCCACTGTATTTCACTGCATCCTTTCTCAGAAGTTAAAGTTGCAGATTTTTCTCTCTGGACGTGCTATTAGTTGCACAAATCCCCTCAGGGTTCAGTGGTGGGACTCCAAGAAGAAATTGCTTTTATCTGGCAGTGGCTATTGTTGATGTTTGGCTTATACACCCAAAAAACTTTGGTAACGTGTCCCCTCATGTTTTTCAGAATTAAGCTGCGCGATAACAAGATGAGCACATACTGTGCTATAGTCTGATTCTCATGTAACACAAGTAAGACAGTGTCAGCCTTTGGCATCTGCAAATTACAGGGATTTTTTTCCTCCATAGGAAGGAGAAGAGATAATCAGTGTCAGTTTGCCGCGGATTGTGTGGGAGGACAAGGGAAGGGGAGAAGTGAGGGGGAGACTATCATCAACACAGAAGGGATCTGTAGTAACTTAACTCCAGATTCCTTTCATTATTTGGAGTGAAAAGATGAAAGAAAGAACAAAAAAAAAAAAAGTTGAAATGCAGCACTACTGCACATTTAAGCCATGCGATGAAGAGCACAAGCAGTTTGATCGCTACTGCAGGAAACATACTCCGTTGTTGATGCTTGTGCTTCCTCTCCCCGGATTTGCACTGAAGAAGCAAGTTCATGTTCAAGTGGGCTTCAAGTAAGCTAGTAAGATAAATCTGCCCCCACGTCCCTGCCTGCAGCCCTGACCCTACAGACACTACTGAACTTGGGGCTTTGTAAGAGCAGTGTCCGATGACTTCAACCCTGAGTTAGCTCCATGCAGCAAAAGCATGCGCGCTCACTCCTTGCTGACAGCTTTGCCCTGCAGAGAAGCCTTCACGCTAGGTACCTGCATACTGGTTTTCACTTAGAAAAACAGATACCTGTTCTAACAAGGTGTGTGTCATGGTTGTAGTGAGTGACGGTTTCATTCATCAGACCTGTCTTGGATTAAAAACTTGACCAAAAGTAAGCGATAGCATCCCGACAGTGCTCAAGATTGAGCCTTGGTCCTCATGCGCAGAACAGGCTGTGCCTGGTCTGAAGAGACATTTCTGAACAGGGGCTGTAACCTCCCGCAGCAGGCCAGCAGCACTTCTGCGGTGCTCGCCTTACCTTCCACCGCAAGGGACCGGCCATCACTCAAAACTGAGCTATAGGAGAGGAAACCCCTGCTTCATCAGCTGGTGCCTCGCAGTAAACACAATGGCAGTCACAACAAATCACCGGGTAGGATGTGGGTAGAAATGAGTCAAAGCACACATTCATTAAGAATACAATGCTACCAGTCATTATGCTCCTTAAAGTGATTTAACTACAGTTATTAGCGAGCAGACAGCTTCACTGGGCAAGTTGTATTGCCCTGTCAGTAAACACCAGAAACACAGACTGTCTAGTGCTGGGTGAAGCAAATAGTTCATAGCCACAGCTCATTAGTGATGGTTCCCTTAATTTTGACTCATTGTTTCTTGTCCCCCTTGTTTCAGGTAATGGTGCTCTCCTCCGCCCTCCTGACACCACGTAGTGCTATAGAGTTGTTGTTTGCCCCAGACCGTCTCCAGCCTCACGCCGATATCTGACAGGGGAGGATCTGTGGAGATGAGCGAGTGCCTTGGCTGGAAACATCACATCCCTGGTCTGTTAGTCTTCCCAGTAGCCTTCCAAAAAAATGACATGTCCCCTGCTGCAGTTATGGCTCCAGCTGAAACAGGGTGAAGCAGCTGGGTATCTGGCTGCAGGGGAACACAGGCAGCTCACGAGCAGCTCTTCAAAATGGCCCAGTTGTCCAGCGACAACTCCCCCCTCCTTAACAGTAACACCGTGCGGTGCTGAATCACCCCCAGAGGATGATCGCTGTTAATAATTCCCTAGAAAAGGAGCAACTGAGGACCAGATGATGCTGAATTGCACTCTATTAACACTACTTTTCTCTCTGATTCATCCTGATGGTTTTGCTGGGGTTGCTTCTGGTGGGAAATGCTACTGAGGGCAGGAAAAGTAGCCAAATCCACCCTCTTTGTCATGTTACCTTGCAAACCATGTGTGCCTTATACAGCATTAACAGCCTCTGCTCTTACTTTGTCCCTCACCCCAGAGAGGCCACAGAGCATGACGCTGATTTAGCCAGCAGAGCAGCTCCCAGTCCGATGATGCTCTCCCGGTGGGACTGGTAGAGGCAGAGAAGCAGAGCGCCAGACTCGAGGGCTGGGTTAATGTGGTTGCTTCTCTCTCAGCTTCCCATTTCCTGCTCTAGTTTCTCCACCCATGGTCCCAGGAGAAAAGACTGTTTCTGATGGCACACTTCTCTGTAGGTTTACGCAGGAGGACATATGGGCTATGATGGTTTGATGATAACCCTGGAAGAATCCTCCCCTCACATGTATTTAAAAAAGAAAAAGCGGGGGGAGGGGGAAGCATGATCCCATTTTCAAGAGGCCACAGTGACAGATTCTTTCTTGAGCTAGATTTCTAAACAGCATGATTAGCAAACAGCTTTTATTTTTAATTTATGATCATGAAAGAGCTGCTATCAAATTCAGTTATGTAATTTTTCCTTATAAAACTTTGATACAATCTGTGATAAAAAAGCAGCAGCTAATAGAGATTGTGATTGTGTATAGCACCAAGACTTCTGAATAGCAACATAAAATGGTGGAGCTCCAGAGCTGCGTCCTCTTACTTCATCCAAGGGATGCTAAGACTACAGTTTACACTGAGAATGTGAAATTATAAGTAACGTTCATTCTGTCATAGTTTGCTTTATTATGCCAAAGGAATAGACTAAATGGGAAGTAGATTTTTAACCTTTGCTCACTAGCTAGTGTAGGTTCTCTTAAATGTTTATAATGGTCTTCAGAAAAGGGTGCATTTTGATTTAAATTAACTTTTGAGTGGCTAGAAGGAAACAATGAACCGATTATAAAGGCTGGACAGTGTTGCCTCTGTGGAAGACAGATCTATAAGAATGACCATAGAATGGAACTTTGTGCTATAAAAAATGAGAAATAGTATGGGATTGCAATGTTAAAAACTCAAGAAATAGTTTGAACAGAGCAACTGGAAAGCAAATACGCAGTCTCTTGGTTTCTTTTCTGTCCTTCTGTACTGTTTAATCTTAGAATATAGATGTTTCATAAATTCTGTAATCAATAAAGCAATGCTCTTACAACGTCAAACCTCATCGCTCTTCTCCTTCCCTCCTAGTGCACAGGGCTACACGTGCCAGGACTGCGTATTCCTGCAACCCATTTTTCTTTTACATTATTTGATCACCCCTAAGAACCTAGTCCTGCTGTCCTGGCAGGTGTCCTAGAGGGGTTCCACACTGCGGGTAGCAGAAGGGCTCTCCTGCGTCCAGTGGCCATTGCTGGCCAGTGAGTTCAGGTGCTCACACCTCTGAGATGCTGTCACTTTCCTGAGATGATGGAGGCTGGCCGTTGTGGTCTTCTCTCCCTCACCTGTCTTTCATCAAATGCTCTCAGGCGTTGGCCATCTAAGGACGTACTGTATATAGGATAGTGAGAAGCAGGGGGTGAGTCTAAGCAGACCCTGGTGCTCTTGCATTTCCTATGGGTCAGGTTGCTCCTCCGTGTGAGGCAGAGACTAGTTTTGCAGACCCACACACACACTTTGGAGGAATCTTTCCAGCCAGTGGGGCCACAGCTGTGGTAGTGGATGCTGGGACTCAGCCACCATCTCGTACTCAAGTAGCTGGACAGATCAAAGAAGATGGTCACAAAAGCCTGCTCTTCTTCTAGACCAAGACTGCAGTGGAATCTTTCCAGTGGCCCTAGTGTAATAGTTACCTCCTTATTTGTAGGAAATAGCTGTAGTAGCTACACATAGCCTGTGCTCGGGGAAGAGGGCAGGGGGATGAGAGGTTTCCTGCCAGTTGCACATGAGCAGGAACAGCACAGAAGAGACTTTGCTCGGGCAGGTGCAGGGCCACAGCAAGGAGCGTCTAAGCCCTCTGCACGTGGCACCAAGCAGTACTCAAAAGCGAGCAGGAGGAAAAGAAAACCCTTGGCAAATGGCTTTACTACTACATTAATAAGCTCAGCAGTATTTTGTAGTAAGTTCAGTTTTGTTTGCAAGTCCTAAGTCACTTGGCTAGTAGCTCATGGTCAAAAAGATCACCATCGTCAGGACCGTGTCGTGGTTTCCCTACACCCAGTATTACAGCTGCAGTATTAAACTGACGTGGTTTAGCCCCAGCCGGCAGCTGAGCACCACATGCCCCTCACTCACCCCTCCCCCAGTGGGATGGGGAGGAGAATGGGAAAACAACGGCAAAGCCTCGAGGGTTGGGATAAGGACAGGTTACTGGGACAGCAAGGGAGAGGGAAACAATCAACAACAGTACTGATAACAGATATTCACAATGGGTGATAACAGAAAACAATTTACCAATCCAACCACCGACTGATGGACCAGACACTCAGCCTGTCCGGGAACCATGTCGAAACCCCGCACTGCCCCCTCCCCTGCCCGACCAGCCCCCTTTTATGGTGAGCATGATGTCACATGGTATGGAATAGCCCCCGGCCAGCCTCGGTCACCTGTCCTGGCTCCTTGCAAAATTAGCTCTAGCCTTGCCAGAACCAGGACACAGGCTAAGCAGGCGAACCTGCACAGCAGTCACCCAAGTCCCAGCACAAACATTCTCCTCAGGAGGGCTCCCAGTAAAGCTACTTTAAACATGAATAAAATAGTTAAAATGTGTAATTTGATAGAGTTCATTGTGATCTAGCTTAATACCTAAAGCTTTTTTTTTTTTTTTAAGAAAGAAAGTGGCAGCCACTTAAAAGACTCGGTGTTACAGATTTTTACCTACCTCACACCATTCCTTTCTCACTGGAGTTTTTTTTGACAAGGGGAAATGAAGAATCCTATTTTAATTTGAAAGGTCCCACCTTATTCAGTTTCTCCCTTAAAGGAATTTCTTAAAAGGAAGTTGTAAAGCAGTTGTGAGAGCTCCCCCCCTGTGGTTTATGCTAATAAAGCAACAGTATAGGCAGGAAAGGCCCTCTGACTGTTTCTGTAATGTATGTTAACTACCTTGAGAAAACTACTACTTTGTCTCAGCATTTCACTAGTTATTGCCCATTGTTGCTCACCCACAAAGAACACACAAGAAAACATGCAACTCAAAAATTTAATGTTGATCCAGGCAGTAAGAATGAAAAGTCCACTCCCTACAAGGAGCAACTGTACACAAAATAAATAAGTTACAGTTTAAACAAAAGCACAACTGGCTTTTTAAAGTGCATGTGTATAAGGCCTTTAGCCTGTGAAGTCCATTAGCTCAATATAAAAGAAAGTTATATACATTATAAACCTGCCACCTGTGTATAAGGATGAAGTGGGACTGGCTCAGCTCAGAACAAACCACCAGCTTCATCGCCTGGAGCCAGCCGTGCTTCACGCCAAGCTGAATGGCAGCCACACGCCTTCGGTGCCTGTGCACAGAGAAGTGTCTTAGACCAGCAGCTATAATGGACTATCACTCCAACTCCAGGCTCATTCCTCAAAAGCTCCATGTTGGATCATTTAGTCTGGACTGTATTTTTTTCAGACAGTAAAAAACCCAAAAGTTATTTGTAATTAGATATGCTTACACCCTGCAGACACTAGTTTCGCATACAAAGAGTCTGGTCAAGTTGTTGCAATAACATAGCAGTAAAAAAATAAAGGACCATTGTTTACAGTCTTGATACTCAGTCATGTCCACTTACTTTACACTTATTTTTACAGAAAAATTTCATGTTTGCTTACTCATTTTGAAATACATAGGAAATCAACAGTTCTACTGTGCAATAAACAGATACATCATGCTGTCCTTCATCCAAGTGAAAACAAGACTCAAGTGGTTAGTTCTGAACAGTGAAGTTCAGAATAGTTCAGGGTGTTTCCCTGCTCAAGTATGAGAAATTAAGAGTTACAGCGAAAAGGTTGTTTCTGCAAAAGTGTTAGTCAAATCTGTCCCATTGGAGAAAAGGCAAACTGAAGGCTTGTTTCATTTACTGGAAAGTTCCAAATGAAAATACTTGTTCTACAAGTCACATCCTAGAACCATTTCAAGAGTTTTGGGGTTGTTTTGGTTTTTGTTTTCCTTTAAGCAACTGCTTGTTTCTACAGCCATGCAAAATGCTACCTGAACCATCCTTCTTCCACAATGCCTCAGACTCTAGATGTGCCAGTGTTAAACACCCCAGGTTTCAACCTCAGGCTAAACGTTGGGAAGACCAACGGCTCTGCTGTCAAACAGAAGTGACAGTCCTCACTTTGGCAGACAAAGCTTGCTTAAACCTTCTCTTCAGATCCTGCATGTTGGGCGATTTCGGCCGTGGAATAAGAGAGGTTCTCCTCCTCTCAGGGGTGCTGGTTGTTTGCTGTTTACTGACTTCTTTACAGAGGAGATGGAAGGCATTGAAGACATCATTATAGTTTTCACTGACAGATACTTCATAGAAAGTACAGCCCAGCATGTTGGCCAGCTGAAGTCCATGCTGAGGCTCCACCTCTTTGATATGCAAGAGATCAGCTTTGTTTGCTACGATGACAACAGGGACTGCATTTCCTGGATGCAACTGTCGGACATGATGGTAAAGGTGACTGAGTAGTTCATAGCTCTTATAATCTGTGATGGAGAAGACAATCACCAGGGCATCTGCCCAGCGAATGCATCTGTTCAGCTGCTCATTACAATCCAGACTGTGTTCATGGATCTGAAAGATGAATGGTCTCACATTAGACAGCTGAAGTCATAAAAGATTAAAGGAACCTGTCGTTAAGAGTCTGTAAAGCCAAACAGCATTTTACAGCTTCAGACGTAGATATTTGCATTACACATTGTAAGTACAAACTTAATCTGAGCATGGTAAATAAATGCGTATGTTGATTCAGCTGCAAAAAGGTGGAATTTAACACTGGAGCTTGCTATACTCCAATGGAAAATTGACCTGAGTAGTTCTGCATGCAGAGAAAGACTTTGTAGTTCCACAGAATGGGAAATTAACTGGCTAGACAGTAAGTCTGGGGAAGCAAAGATATGAGCTGGAAGCATTTGGACCTGGAGCATTGCCCAGTTCAAAAAGGCAACAATCCAGCATTACTCAGGTCTATACATTCAAAACTTTAACTTGTGACACACTAATGAGCCCAGCCACAATATAGCAGACTTCACTTTTTATCATACACATTTGTTGAAGCTTGTTGGGCACTGGTCATGACATTTTCTTCCACATGTACCTTATTTGCCCAGAATTGTTTCTGGTTTTGTGCCTGGTGTTCCCAGTATAAAGGAACAAGACACTTAAGTAATTCAGCCACTCAAAATTAATGGGCCTCCAATATACAAATGATTCACTAAAACAGTGAGGTTTTTTCTTTTGCTACCAGCATACTACAGGCACGCAACACATCTGGCTTCACTGGTTGTAACAGAACTTACCACCCATCCACACAGAACACCAAGCTCTGAAATGGACCATAAGAAGCTGCTGCACACAGAGGGACACATGCACAGACACATTTAGAGCTGCTTTGGCAAACTGCACAGCTGCATCTAGCTCACCTGAACACCTGGAGTATCTTGCACTTGAATAGCCAACATCTCTCCATCTATCTGGATGTGCCTGCTGTAGAGATTACCTGACAAGAACACCAACAGGTTCACAAGTACAGCCACCACTCCACACGCAGACAAACATCACTTCTGCTGCCCATTAGTTGTGCAAACAAAGTTGTATCACTGTTTATGAAGTGAGGGACCAGTGTTATAAGGGGTTTTTGTGTGTAACAACCCATAAATTTATGGCTCTACTAGATGCCTGGGATTTAATCCTGCATTGACTTGTTTTGAAGCTTGGCATTTAATACTGTGCAACTTGGAACTCAGTCACTTCTTAAAGGCTGTCTTGGCTTAGATGGTAAAGGTAAGCATGCAAAATAACCGGCTGTTACAGAAAGGCAGTTCGCTTCTCATTTGGTATTTCTGCACTTTAACAAATCATTTTTCTAACAAGCTCTCTGCCAGCTGACCTATTTGTTGGTTTTTTGCATTTGTTCAGCCTTTTCAAGTCACTACCTCAAGAGAATGCTGTGTATTTTACATTCACATTAGTTCAGACTCCCCACTGCACTACACTCAAGCAAGTACATCGCATCACCTCTCTCCATTTTCCCCATTAAGGTCTAGATCATTTAGCTGCTGGCATTCACTTTGCAAAGGAAAACATAATACTAAGTTTACAGAATGAGGCTTTTTTTTTTTAGCTAAAAGAGTTATTCAAAGAGGGACACTTTCAGCCTAGACAGTAAGTTCTGCTGGAGAAGAGCGAGGCAGCGAAGCTGTGACCTGAGCTGCGCGCTTGCCGTGAGCGGTGCGCACCTCCCCGAGGGCTGCCGGAGCTGCCGGCCTTCTAACACCTCGGGCCGGGGGGGGGGGGGGGACGACGCACACACGATTTGGTAACCACAGCCGTTAGATGCACCTATAGCCCCCGGTTTTTAAGTTCTTTCTTTTACAGTTGGGAGCTGGCTCAGGGCTGGGGTGTGCACGCTTATTTCCAGGGCTTGCGCACCCCCGCTCTGCAGCCCGGGCGGCTCCAGGGCAGAAAGCCGCCGGCCGGGCAGGGGCCGAGGCCCCGGCTCTTCCCTTCCCGCCGCCCCCACCCGGCGGTAACCCCCCACCGCCCCGCCCGCCCGCGGAGGGACCGGTCTCCCAGCCCGACGGGCACCAAGCCGCGCCGCCGCTCGCCTACCTGCGTTCCTCTCGTAGTCGCCGATGAACCGCCGGGTGAGGAACCGCACCACCAGCGCTGCGGGCAGGCACACACAGGCAACCGTTAGCCGCGCTCCGCCGCCCCGCACAGTCCCGCACAGCCGCCCCGCACAGCCACCCCCCCTCCCCTCACCTGTCTTGCCCACGCCGCTGCCCCCCACCACCGCGATCTTGACGAGGCGGGGCCGGGCGGCGGGGCAGCCCTCCCCGCCGGGCGCGCACTCGGCGATGGTGCACATGCTCTGCGTCAGGCGCATCGCAGCTCCGCCGCAGAGCGCACCCACCACTGCCGCCGCCGCTCCCCCGCCGCTTTTCTCGCCCCCGCCCCCGCCCCAAGCCCCGCCCCCGCTCCCGGCGGCCACTCAGCGCGCCCGGCCGCCGCTACGCCCCGCCCTAAGCCCCGCCCCGCCGGGCAGAGCCGAGCGGCTCCGCGGGGCGCGCGAGTCCGGCGGGGGGGGTAAGCGGGACCGGGCGGAGCCTGCGCGGGGGGTGAAGGTCGTCAGAAATGAGGCGTTTCGGGGGTTACGTCATAGAACCCCGCCAGGTTGACTCAAACGTGCATCGCACGGTACAAAGGCTCAGTCATCTGTTTGGTTTTCACCCTGCCGGGGGTGCATCAGCCCTGCTTCCGCGTAGGGGCAGGTGTCGCCCCGGTGCACACGTGCAGCCGCACACCTCCATCCTCCTGCGGAAAGCTTTCCCTTCCCTCCCAGCCCTGCCCGGCGCAAGCGCTTCGAAATCACCACCCAGAGTAGGAGCCCACTGAAATCAGAATGCAACTGCGGAGGAAAGAATTGAAACCAAGGGACGAGACGGGGAGAGGTCTGTGCCCCCACGGTTTGGTTGTAATACACAGAAATAGGAGAAAGATGGAGTAACACACGGATATGATAATGGTTAAAGAAACAACAGAAGATGATGGCAAGGGAGGAGAAATATCAATGAGGTGGGTGGGAAGCAGAGGGCCGCCCCGGCCTGGGAGCAGGGAGCGGTTGATGTACAGCACACGAAACCCTTGCCGGCATAAGCAAGGAGCCTGAGCAGCAGAACGGAGGAATAAAACCTGCCCACGCGTGAAACAGCTTGCTAGGAGAGAGGTAACAGAGCAGGATAAAATCACGCTCCTGTATCCAGGAAAGACAGACCTCATAGTGAAGGCCAACAGATAGCACTGAATGCTAATTATGCAAAAAGAAGGAATAGACCCAAAGTGTTTGGCTCAAAACCACAGCAGAGAAGGTGTCCAAAGAGAGCCGGGGGTAGGACTGGGAGCCTGACGGTGACCTTGGCCAAAGACGGTCACCATCGCAGCAAACACATCTTTGTGCAGAGCTTTCTATGAGCTGCAAAGCTACATTTGCATATCAGAAAAGTTATCTGGAATATAGTGAAACAAACTGCTGCTTGCCCAGATGTAAGGGTGAGAGCAGGCGCTATGAGTGATGCCTGGGGCTGAGCAGCGCTGGGTACAGTAGCGGAACAGCTCTCTGCCAGCCGCCAGCCCAAGAGGTGATGGTGCTTTAGCTTTGTGAGTATATTGTAAGGCTACTAAGGTCACAGGGGGAAAAATTGTTTGAGAGATGCAGTTTAAAATAAATAGATGGGCAAAACATAGGTTTATAAAAAGGCATCCTAAGTCAAAAGGGGAAAGAGTAAGAGAAAAAAATCAACAAGGCTAAAGGACTCAAGGACTTGAATATAAAGGAAAGACTGGATTTCTTTACGCCAGAGCAGCAGAAATGATCTGGACAATCTTACGCAAAGGGGAAGGGTTTCACGGGAGATCTCCTGGCAGCTTGGTAACGAAGGTCACTGGAAACAGAAAACCTACAGGTAGCAGTGAGGACGATCACTCTCCTAAAAGTTTTGTCTTCAAGATGAGGACACACAGAAGATAAATAATGGCAGCTAGAAGCAGCTACTTCAACCAGGGAAAAAGAAACGGGGCTGTCATGCAGTGAGAGGGGCATACAGGTTGAAGGAAGTCTGGCAATATTTCCAAAGCCAACAAGCATTTTGCTTCCATTTTTAATAAAGATGATTACATGAAAGATGGAGGATGAGTAAAGGGAAGAAAATCATGGGTAATTACTGCTGTGGGGGAAAACAAATGATCTCGTCCGGAGTGCAGGCAGGCCAAGTGTGTGAAGATGAGGGTGGAAGGAGCAAGAAGTTTTACTGGAGCGCTGAAATCATTCTGGAATACTTGCATTAAGTAAAGGGAAGTAAATAATTCACAGTAATTTGGACAAATTTTGAAGGAAAGAGTATTTAAATGTAATGGAATAAATGGGATAAAATCAAGCATGGGATTACATGAAATGTTGCTTCAGCATGACATCATTCCCTCATACAACTTTGTTTCCCTTTTCCTTACAGAAGGGAAATATGGTAGATGTAATCTGTTTGGGGTCAATAATACCTGATACTGTCCAGGCAGGGAACAACTGTTTAAGCAGAAGAATGCAGGGATCAGGAGACAACGACAGAGGGGTGGATTATGTGGGAAGCATCAGACTGAAGGAAAGCTGCTCTGTGGGATTCATCAAGGGTCCTGTCGTCCTTCATATTTTCATTATAGTGGTGTCATCAAGAACACAAGCATGCTAAGGAACTCTGCTGTTGGCAGAGCTAGGAGACATCACCAGTTCAGACAGAGGTGGGAATAGTATATTGGAGAAACTGCACGCCTCCTAGAACTGGATTAATGAAAATAGAACTAAGTTTGATAATACTAGTGACATGCGGAGATTAATCACAAAAAATTTCTTCCATTGACTATGAGATCAGAACTTGGAAAAGAAAGACTAGTTAATCACAAGATGAGTAGGAGCTGTGTAAAAAGGGAAACATAAACCCAGTTATGTCAGATAAGCAATTTCAGAAGAGATCTGCAGTACGATGCATGATTCTGTCAGCCAGTCAAGAGTAAATCAAAGTGGAACAAGTATGGACAAAACCCCCTGTGATGATCAGGGACTGGACAGCCCATTTCAGAGGAGGATAAAAACACTCGGTGTATTCAGTTTGGCAAAACAAGGAAAGTGGGGCTTGGGAAAAGGAGGAGCCAGGAAAGTTTGGTTAAAACTAAAGGCCAACGTCAGCGTGAGAATAAATGGGATAAGCTCATCTCTGCAGTCGCAGTAGCAAAACACTGGAACAGCCCTCTAGCAAGAGTGGCTGGAGCAAAATCAAGTCTGACATCTTTTAAATGGAGCTGGAGGAGTTTATAGAAGGGATTACATGGTGTGGTTGACTGCAGTGGCAATGAGATTGGATGATCAAGAAATCCCTTCTAGAGGCCTGCAGACAATAATTAAAACCATTACATAAATAAATATTTAGGCCTAACATATAGCAATGTGTGCAGCAGTGGTGTCTCCAACATGTAAAGGGGTGTGGTAGAAAAAAGGAAGTGGGAAAAGGTGACAAAAATGAGATGACACTGCAATACACCAGTTTTATGAAGGAGATGATTAATTAGGGACTGGATGAAAGTGCTAAAATAACCTGAGAATGAGATCTTCTCCCTCTGTCTCAGAACACCAAAAGCAAAACAGTCAGCCAGATTGAAAGGTGGAACTTCTGGAAAAACTGAGATACAAAATATGTTATTGTAAAGTACATAATTGACCCACTGAGTCAATTGTTGTAGGAAGGCACTGGGACAAAAATTAAAATTATCACTATACCAAGAAGGAGTGTACATTTATAAATTATGAGAAATGCAGTTTTACAATACTTTATGCCAGCATAAAATTCATAAGCAGCAGTAAATTAATCTCCTCAAATTTTGAACTTAAGTGTTATGAACCAGAAAGAACTCTAACATGGTGTGGACAGGCTTCCTCCTCTCTCAGTCATTTTAATACAAAATTTCTTATGTCTTCCTTTCAGTTTCGCAGAAGTGACTGATGTCAGAGACAAGGTCTTAGCCCAGATGGTCACGGGTCAGAGCCGGTGTGAATACACACTTCCACGACACATTTCTATAGCTTATTTTGTGCCACTCTTCAGAGGGTAAGCTTGCATGCAGCTTACACCTTCCATAGAGACACTTCCATCGGCAGCTGGGGAATGAACCTTACTTTGTAATCTAGCGCTTTGGTAATTCACTTCCAACGCGCATCTTCAGAGAAACAAGTGGTGTGGACAGGGCGTTCAGAAACATGGACAACGTCTGCTCGTTCCAGATAAGTATTTACTTTCCAAAGCACCATGAATTCTCTCTTTGGCTTTATAGGAGTAAATACAAGAAAGCTCTCTGTTCATGGCACAGTACGTACGTCCCGTGCTCCCAACACATAGACCCAAGTTGGCCAACCCCTGTGAAAAGCCCAAGAAGAGCAGAGTTTACCCCTGCCCTGGCACAGCCCTGCATCACCTTCCAAGAGCAGAACAAAAGAGCGAGGGAACAGAGATATTAAAAGAAACTACGTAAACAGGAAAACAGCTTCTCTCTGTACTGGGGGAGATCTCCTGGCCAGCGAAGGCCGAACGTACTGAGCAAGATAGGATCTTCATTCCAGGGCAGAGAAAGGAGGGAGGGAGGGACACGCTCCGTGCACCCTCACCTACCTACAGACTGTACGTGGTTTCTATAGCAGCACAATAGCAGACATTTTTCTCTCTCCACAAGAAAGCCTGAGTAATGTTCTGCAATTATATTAGTCTGCATTTTAATCAGATTTTATCTTCTCTTAAGCTTGCATTTTTTTTCCCCATTTCCTCCTTATGTAACACTCCCAAACTCTCATCCAAGAAGTGGAAAGCTCAGGGTTTTCTTTTCCATTCAGGGCTGCCCATCTGCTGCCAGTAATTTTTCTGTGCTGGTTTGTGCCCCCACAGTACAAGCAGTCGTTCTGCATGCAGAATGCCAGTTTGATGGGAAAAAAGCCCTGATGACAGAATCTCTTGAGTTAATACAAGCTCTAATGCTTCATTCAAAAAGCTATATGAGACTGCTTAGCGGAATTTTTGTTTTCCATTTTAGGAATGCCTCGGGATCTATATTAAGCCCTCTCAAAACTGTGGCATTAAAGCGCCATTGCCAGCCTCTCTAAATCTCATCTTGTGTTACAACAGTTTGTCAAGGGGCTAATGCCTGGGTTACGTCAGGAGAGGTCACTGACAGGTCCTGCTGTGCCAGGCAAACCGTAGGACGATGCTTACAGCGGCAGAGGAGCGCTGGGGCTGGTACAGCTGCTCTCAGTTGCTAAGCAGACAAAGAGCTTTTTGCATATACCATCTGCACGTCTAACCTCTGCAGATTCTTTAACTTCGTGGAGTCACCACACAGAAGTCGCACCCCTGAAGCTACAGACAGGGAAGGCAGTGTTTCAGTTACCACCGCTCCAGATGTCAGCTGTCATCTCCAGGCAGGCAGCGACTGGCCCCACAGCTCTGCTGGTGGGAGGCCCTGGGTGCATGTGTCCCACCCTGCTCACGGGGGTCATCCAGGATGGCACAAGCCCTCGTTGAACATGGCTTGAGCTGACCTTGCTCTGAAGTGGAAAGATACTGAAAGCTTTACTTTTCTAATACAACTTCTTTAGCAAGAAGGATGTGAATTCAAGTCATGCCTACATACTACAACAAAAAGTTATGATGAGTGAATGTGTAGGTTGCAAAGTCAAATGCAGAAAATATAGGAAATGCCAGAAATAAGATTGCCTGGGCAACCTTAACTCATCCTCCCACATGCATATGCATTTTGTTACAGCCTTAATTGCATAATGTCATACCATTACCCTGTCTCCTGTCATGTCATACTGGCAGTCTGTCTTCTATTTGCCCATGGGAACAGAGCACCTAAATATACTTGAAGATCTGGATATTATTCAGCATTTCTTTTAAATCCTCCATTAATCAGCCCGTGGTGCAACACAGGAAGTATTCCCTTAGTACAGGAATTACTAGTTTCTTCATAGGCTTGTCATGGTGTATAGCAAAGATACATCAGAAGAGTTCAAACTCTAAATCAACTAGGCTCCCTAAGTCCAGCATAAACTCCTTTCAGTTGCTGTCTCATCTTGAAAGTCCTCAATGCTTTATACACCCAAATATTCTGTAGCAAAGTCCCATAGACACACTGCATTGAAGCCCTGAAGTTTCTGAGATGAGCAGTTGAACCACCATTGACATCAAATCCCTCAGGGCAGTGGAACAACTTTGATGGGAAGACTAAGAGAGCCACATCTCAGGCTACACTCTAGACCAGGTGTCTGAGCTTGCGTCTGTAAATGTCACGGACCTGGGGCCGACGGCTGTCTTGAAACTGGGGAGAAAAGAGGCAACCTGAATGTATAGGAAGCAAGCATGACAGCAGAGCGTGTTAGGCCAGGTTCCTGGCAGGGAAGGGTGGTGGGATGGGTGGGAGCTCCCCAGGAATACCAGGCACAGGTCTTCCCACCCGTGCTCCACGTGTAACTGGTGCAGCAAGGGGCTGGGAGGGCAATCAGGGGAAGAAATGCCAATTTTACAAGAAGAGAGAAGGAAAGGCTTGCTTAGCCCAGCAAATGGTGCCTGTGAGGGGACATGGTCATCACCTGTGGCCAGCTCACGCAAGAGGGATCACGGAGGAGAGGAGAGGTCCTTAGAGCAAGGAGCAGCTCATCAGAGGGTTTTGCTTATGAGTGGGTTTTGCAGGCCTTAACTGCCTAAAGGAACTAGGCGCCCCCCCACGCTTCCTCGGTAGGAACTGGATCCACATGCCATTTATAAAATTTGATTATTGTTAACAATTTGTAACAGTTTTTTAAAAAGCCTGCCACTATAGAGATTTCCCTAAGAAACCAGGTGATCCAAAACATCTTGTCAATAATCCAAACTAGATAAACAATGAAAAGGTAACGTGGAAAATTGGAAAGTAAATGATCCCGCTTGGGAAACACTACTAGTAAGCTATGTAGCTACACATGTGTGCAGGTTACAAGAAGCTGATGATATTTTGCTTCACTGTGTTTCTGTATCATAAATTTCTACATTCTGATTTGTCTGAGGCTGGACCCCATCGGTGATGCTTCATGAAGGATGTGATTTAGGGCATTTAAATGAGCAAGCACTGCTGCCTACGAGGCAGCCTTAACAGCCCTAATAAAATTTTATTCATCAAAGTTTCAGGATAGTCATTAGCATTCACACAATTATTATGCAGGCAGATATGACTGTAGACAGGCAGCCAAAAATTGTCAGAGGAATGGCATTCATTTTTATTAGCGAAAACATGAGACTTTGGAGCTACTGCAACACCCAACATTTAAATAACAATCCATTTTTCAACAATACACTGTTCAGCTGGCTAAACATGCACAAGGATTAAACACAGGAAGCTTAAGAGCAGACTCTGTCAGCTATGTTTGTTTTCTATAAATCCCTTTGTGATGATGATGAACTGCACCATAACAGAGAAGGATAGTTTAGTGTTATTGTATAGATGACTCATATAGTTTCTACAGTTTGACAACAGCACAGGTTTTTTTTCTAAATAAAGCAAGTAGTCAGTCTAAAAATAGAAGTAACACTTAGAAGAATGCAGGTCCTGGAGGAATTACAAATTCCATCTACCACAAACACAGAGGTTGGTATGCTGGGGCATCTCTGCTGAGGATATTGTGTGAAAGCCATTAATTCTTCATCTGGAATGTAAGTCTATGCCGTCCAAATGGGATTTAAGTATTTCAAGGTAGGACTTCAGTTCCTAGCTGGAACTAGTTTTAACCGGTTTGGCAATTTTCATGGTCATTTTTATATTTGCTTTCTTGCTCAGAGCCCAGAGTTATTTGCCCTGTGCTACCTGCAGCGTAGCGGCGTGGTATGGCTGGAATGGGTCCCCAGGCGAGGAAGGAAATGGGGCCCTGGTCCCGCCGGCCGCTGGCTTTCCTCCTCTCTTCCCCCCTGGCAGGCGCCTTCCCCAGCAGCAGCCTGCAGGGTAATTGCAGGGCTTGCAAAGGCGAAGGGGACACTGCTGCTGCCAGGTATTCAGCTCAACATTTTAAGGTTTAATGCCGTCTTATTAATAGGAACAAAAGGAAAGCATCAGTTCCAGATAGAAGGAAAGCATTTCCACTCATTTCTTATGCTACGCCAGAGCACTTTTCCCTTCTCCCTAAAATATTCAGGAACTTTGGAAATAAATACTCTCACTTACAGATTCACAGAGATATTTGCCCGAAATATCCTGGAGATGGGTGTCTGTGGCTGAACTACGACTTACCTTTAGCACAGTCTCACCGAATTCTCAAAACTGACCAAACAAAATAGTCTCAATTGATAAATCCATTAGTCACGTTTTTTTACAGAATGAACGACAGAAATCTCCACCAAATGAGGAAGGAAAATACTAACAGAGAACAACATATTTTCTAGCTTCTAGCTAGGAGTTGTAGGGGTAAGCGCCTGGGAGAGGCTGTGTCCGAGTGCCCGGCGCGCTGATGCACCGTCGCTCAGGCTGAGTTTTATCCAGCTGCCTAGAAATCAATTTGTAGTTCAAGCTGGGTTGAAACTACATCCTGAAAGGAAATTTCTGTTCACCCTTTCCAAAATAAAGCCCATCGCTACTAATGCTGGCCAGACACAGTTGAAGACATGAAAGAAAACCTGTGCTTAAACTACCTCCACTGAGCAAGGTCCCTCTCCCGGGTGCATGCCGGGGCGACGGGTTTGCTGAGAGGGACGAGGACAAGGGAGCAAGGCAGCTGGCTAAAGGCAGAGCGACTTCCTGTCTGGCTTTGTTGTGAGTAGGTTTAACACGGGGTTTCCTTCATTCCTGATGTCCAGGGAGTCACGCTGGTACAGGACGGCGGCGGAAGGGATGCGAATACGGCGCAGCAATTGCCCGCTGTGCGGATGGGATGGATGGCTTGGACTGGAGGCTGCCTTACACATACCAGCAGGTGACTGGGCTCTTCCAAGGCTCTCATCAGTGGACAAGCCACTATTTAAGAAGTAGGACTGGGCTTGGTTTTGCTGTTAGAAAATATTACAAACCTCTGCAGTATAACCTAAACAACCAAGACAGCCAATGGCTCATCCTCGTTGCTCCTGCTTAGACCTAAGGACAGCTCTCTATGCTTTTTGCATCAGGGATGCTTTCCTGTGCTTGGGGCAGGTTGCAGAGCGATGGCATGCTTCACTGCAACTTAACCACTGGGCTCCCTCTAACCTTAGGACTTCTCCGCCTTCTTATATTAACTGGCAAAGGGAGGACCGGAGCTACAGTCTCCATTAAATGTCAACCTGAAATACACTGCACTTTAAATTTAAGATTAAAGGGCATTTAAATGTGAAGTACTACACTTTATTCGTTAAAGTATGTAAGAAAATGCTCCATTATATGCTACCGTACTACTGATGCAGTATGTATTTTGCTACAGGTTTGGTTCCACCTCTGTTGATATTAGTGGCAAAGTTTACATTAATTTTCATGGCATAGGAATAGAATTGTTCACTACAAAATGCATTCCCATAATCTGAAGTTGGGCAAAAAATCCAATATCTAGAAAGTCTGGGAAAATGTATGCATTTTCACAGTTGCATTTGTAAAACAGTTTTTTCCTTTTAATGTAAAAAAGAATCCTGCCTGACTTGTAACTCAAGATATGATTTCAAATTGCTGAAATGAGTACTAAGAATCAACATTAAGCTAGCTATAAATCAAGCTATATGCTTGCTAAGAGCATATAGAAAAATTTGTGTAATAAGTCAGGCTTAAAAGCAATTCCAACTACAATCAACTATTGGAAAATCAGACAGTGTTGAAATTTAATATGTATTGGGTTTTTCCTGTGTTCTAGACAAAGAATCACTGTATCTGCAGGTCTAACTACAAACAAGAGTAACTGTCCCCAGTAGTTATTGTCAGCATCTCTCCTGAGTTCCCGTGGGCATGAAAGGGAATAGGTTTTGCACAAAAATAATTAGGAGAACTAGTTGAATGAGGTGTTATTCTGGCCATACTACTTAGCTGTCAATGTAGACAACAGCTGACTCACTGCTTAGAATCACACATTCTCTCATGTCGTGGCATCTGAAATAGCTGAAACATCACAAACTGATAATAGGATTTCTAACTGAGAAGTAGAAGTATTTTGCATTAATATTACATGCAGCCATGAATAAAACATTAACACGTAACTAGAATGTTTTTCACTTGTATCTGAGCAGTAACTGCAATCTCAGCTGTTTCAAAATATGTATTCTTTCAAAATACCAGAAGGCAATTGTACATAAAAGATTCATTCTCTTCTGGTGTATGAATCAGCTATGAAAGAACTGAAGTTGCAATTCATTCTTCTGTCCGCTCAGCAAGCAGTAGAACTACATTATTACTGATTTGGGATAGATTGTAATGTTATAATTAACTCTGAGATAAAAACTCCTGGAAAAAAAAAAAAAAGTCAGTGCTCAGTAAAAATATTCTGGGGACAAAAAAGAACAACTGGCTGAGACTACAATAGAGTATAATTTTCTCTAACTCATACAGTATTTTCTAAACCAACATTTACATTTATTAATGAATGTCCCACTTTCTTTGACTAGCAAATCATGTGCAGAAGTAGAAACCTTTGTTCAGCGTTATAATAAGAGATTGCATTTACAGAAAGAAACATTTTTTTCAAGACTCTCTGGAAGCTTACAGCAGCTCATCTATGCCAATTTAGCTTACATTTTTTCGTAGCACTAGGACAGACTGTCCTGTAGCTGGCAAAGTAGTACTAAGCAAGGATATTTTATTTATCATGTTGTATTGTTTTAAATAAAATACCAAGGTAATAAAATACCAAGGCAAATGAGTGAGTCTTGGTTTGTGTTTCAGGCCTGTAGTTTCCCTTGAACTTGAAAAAGTGCCCAACATAGTTTCAGGGAAAAGCTCTTCAAATACAAGAAAAGAGAATGGAAAACAAATTTTGCAAAAGAAGTGAAAGTGAATCGCAGCCGGTGCTTGGGATGGGGGGAGGGACAGACGCTGCCCCCCGCCTCCCAGCTCTGCCGGTGGCTGTTGACTCCTGCAGTCCAAGCAGCAGAAGGAAACGCGGACACGGTTCACCTGCCTCAGAAACCCGTTGCCCTGAGCGGAGGTGTGTGGGCAGCCGGGGGTGGAAGGGGGAGATCAGAAGAGGTCAGAAACCTTTCTCTTTGCTCAGTTCTGCCCGGTCTCAGCACACGGCAGGATCCAAAGCTTACTGACATCACTAGGGCCCCAGGAGCTCGGAGGCTTTGGCTCAGGGCCCCCAGGAGGTGAGCGCCTCCCTAGATCTGAGGTGCCCAAATTAACTTGTTTGAGTGCCACCACCGACAGCAGTAGGTGCCAAGATGTAAAGAGAGAGCGGACACCTCAAACAGCAGTGATCCTGGCCCTGCCTCTGGTCACACCTCAGGACGAAGCATGTCCCGATCCCCTCGCTCCGCCCTTGTGCCACCGACCCTAACACCGAGCCAGGTCCAACCAGACTCCATGCCTTCCCCCCACCGCCACCTTCCTATCCCACGGAAACTCTCACGCCGAGCCCAGCCCTTGCACGTGTCTGCCCGCCCCCGCCCCATGCCTCCAGCTGTCTTTTGGCATCGCAAGACAAAAGCGCGGCTCCCACGTTGGCGACGCTCCTGCAGGTTTCCGTGCCAGGCCACCCTCGCGTCTGAGGGCTTGCCGGGCAAGAAGCCAGAGCCTCCCCCCGTCCCGCGCCAGTGCTGACGGGACACCCGAGACAGCTGCTGGCTGCCGCCCCGGAGGTGCCGAGAGGAGAGCAGAGCCAGCTCCAGGTTTGGGTAAACTCACGGTCTCACCGGTGGTACGGGCACCGGCATGCGGCGGTGATGCTGAGCGAGAGAGGAAGTGGACTGGGTCTGAGGTCAGGAAGCCCTGGCTCTCCGGACAAGTTAGTCTGTTCACTCTCACAAGGGGTTTTTTTGTTTTGTTTTCTTTTCTTTTCCCCTTCAACATCTTTTCACATATTTTCCCCTGGCTAATTGCCATAAAGGTCTGTCATCATGCAAGAAACTGCTGGTTGCTTGTAGGTGAAATTTGTGGCTTGAAGCGTGGCTTTGTCGAGGGATGTGTGAGAAAACATAAGCATCACGGGCGTGTGGGGCTGTTGAGGCTCCCAGGGAGACACTGCCAGCACGGGTGACAGGGCTGGATACAGAACACGTACAGTTTACATTTCATCACATATTACTGGAGGACACATACTTCACATCTAGAAAATGAAGCTGTTATTACAAGATGAAAATCCATACGCTACGAGGCTTGTTTCTGGCCTCGCTGCAAGGCTGCGCTCTCAGGAGCGGAGCTGTTGTGAAGCAGAAAGGGACACGCTCTGATTCACTGTGCCATCCGGCAACAGCTTCCAAACCGTGGAGCAGTTGTTTTCCTTACAGCCGCCAAATGACTTTTGTTCGCCTGCCAAATTCAGCTGACTTCTCCTGCCCTGCAGCCCTTTGGGAAGAAAAAGCAGACCCAACTGGCATACGCTGTAGTCACAACTAAGGCAAGCTCCTGCGAGCTCAGACATACTTCAGCCCACGAAGAAGAAAAACTGCAGGTAAAGATATACAATATCTTTCAAGGAGACAAATGGAAGCAATATGTGCCGTATCAAGTACTAGCAGGCTAGGTTTTTGTGATAGATACTGGTTTGTTCAGAGAGCCAGAGTAAGATTAGTGGGACTCTACAAGAAACCCCAAACAAGACCACTGATACAAGAACCATATGAGCTCTTGGATCAGCCCCATCGCTCCAAGGAGGTTTCTTCCGCCTCCTCCTAATGCCTTTCTACATACTTGCTTTCAGAGTCCCCAGTATTCAGTCAGTTTTACCAAGAGGAAACATGCTGTACTCAAAAATATTATTAGGGGGAAAAAAAAAGGTACATGTAGCTGATTTCCTAATTGCAGGAAAATCAAGAGAGCACTTTACGCACAGTTCAAGAAGACTCTTTCCCATTTTCCTTCCCCTCTCCTCCCTTCCCATCTTCCAAGTCTGCTGATAGATATTTTGGGGTGTATAAATTGTGGCCACAGAGTGTGCATTTCTAAAACATGCTCTGCTGTTCACCTGGCTGTAAAACAAGTAGTTAGCCCTCTCCAATGGACCATAAATATTGAAACATTCGCCTAGCCATTTGCTGTAATGCTGTATTACTTCCCGTTCTGAACTATATCAAAAGCAAGCTGAATTGTCTGGTTCTGCATTTTCCCCATCTCTGGAATAAGAAAGTAATGTTTCCCGTCATCATCAAGTGCTCTAAGGTGGGTGGATGAGAGCACTGTCAAGGTGTGATGCATTGTGAGGAAAATGGTGGCTTGCAAAAAAATGTGCAGGTGCTTTCGGTCTGCAAGCGAGGCCAAGTTGTGCTGGCAAAGGATGAAAGTTGACGGAGATTTCTGGGAGTGAAGCCCCATGATTCCCTAGCAGGGATTAACTTCTATCAACTTGGCAAGATGGCAGAGCCACCCATCGACTGCCGGATCGAGGATGAGGTAAAAAGCCTGGAGGCTCTGCCTGCCTTGTGTCAGTGGTGCTCCTCTCCGGGGGATAGCCAAAGCAGCTTCAGAAGGACCTCCACAGGACTGTCTGT
Source organism: Grus americana (assembly GCF_028858705.1). Taxonomy (NCBI): domain Eukaryota; kingdom Metazoa; phylum Chordata; class Aves; order Gruiformes; family Gruidae; genus Grus; species Grus americana. The sequence goes on along the minus strand of NC_072855.1, from coordinate 29,576,713 downwards.
GGCCCATAGAGCTTCACAGGGACTTTGCTATCAGCCAGAGTCAGTAGGAAGGATGATGCTTTTATACCCAATCAGTCCATTTGTCGTGTCCAAAAAGATGTAGGGTCATATGATGATCTTGGTTGCATGAACACTGATGCTGTGAAGTTTATTAGACCCAGCTTTACTAAGACACCTAGGGATAGTGATGCTGAGAGACATAGGTCGATTCTTTGGGTGCAAATGTTCAGCTCATTTTTTTTCTCTTCAGAGGGCAGAGTGATGGAGACTGCCTATGACTGCCTAGATGTTGAAGTGGTCATCTAGAAAGCAGGAGACTTACATTCAGTGCTCTTCTCAGCCTAAGATGATTCAAAGACCTATCTTTTAGACTGGATATTAGGAAAATGTCTTCACTGAAAGGGTTGTCAAGCACTGGAACAGGCTGCCCAGGGACGTGGTGGAGTCACCATCCCTGGAGGTGTTTAATAGACGTGTAGATGTGGTGCTTTGGGACATGGTTTAGTGGTGGACTTGGCAGTGCTAGGTTAACAGTTGGACTTGATGATCTTAAAGGGCTTTCCCAACCTAAACTATTCTATTATTCTATGATTCTATGATCTTGCCCCCTCCAGGAGTCTCCTGCAGCCACTGGACTGCATATTTCTATGGAGACAGGACATTCTCTGCCTCTTCTCTCAAAGCAGAGTGGTAGAACAGAAAAGAACCAAGCTTCAGAGGGCCAGAGAGAGAAAGACAACAAGCAAGAAAGCATCTCTCTATGTCATCCACTAATGTGGGCATTCAGCTGAAGGAAGGAGGCTTTGGCTCTGGTCTGCTTCCAGAAGAGCTTGCATATTTTTATCCAATCCTTTACAGTACTAAATATTCAGACAAGAAAAAAAAAAAAGGAAACAACTGTACTTGTTCTTTTATGAAATACAGTTGCCTTCAGTCTAAATTTACTTGACAACTATTGGCATTTGCTAACTCTGAATTGTAAGAGGATTTTAAGTGCTGAATACTTCCATCCCAGCTGTGAGACTAATTAACATGAACAAACCCCTCTTGAAAAATAAAAGGACTGTTGCTCGAATGCCGTATCCCATCTGAGCAGAGTCAAACCAATGATTCATTAATACTTCTAGCTGGAAAGGTAGGGGCTGTTATCCCGTTGATGAATGTGACTTCCTATCTCTCATTAGAGCACAGACTGGAAGCAAGCCCGAGTCAACCTTTATTATTATAATGAGTCATATGCACTTTGGCAACTGTTCAGACCTCCCCTGGAGCCCTCTTGTGCTAGGTGAAACAAGGGGCAGTCCAAAGACCTGGCAGCTTCACAAGACCAGTCCTGTTCTCTAACTATGACAGTCAGAGGTAAGGTCTGCAGTCTTCTAAACTGGGGTGCAAAAATTGCTGACTCAGCAGTGGGGCAGCCTGACAATAACCAGCTGGGGGGGGGGCGGAATTTGTTAAGGTCATGGGCAAGTGCATGCATTTTGTGGCATTCGTTTTCTCCCTCCTGCTGGCTCTGCTTTTAAGAACAGCAGGGGACAGAGACTGACAGTGATCCAGACCTCTGAAATGCTCAGAGTGTGAAGCTCAAGCTCAATTACTTCTTAATTGATAAGCAGGGAGCCAGTAGCCAGGATATGGGGACAGGGCATCATGCCTGCATGTGTCCTGCACCCCAGGCTTGCTGCTAATGCTGGCCTGCCTGCCACTGATGTTTAATGCTCTTCTAGCCCATTTTTGTAGGCCGACACTTTGTTATTTGTTATTGGACTTCTCATTAAAAGGACAGCATTAGGTTTTACTGTTGAATCCCTTTTCTGGGTACCCAGGGATGTCACTAGACATGAACCCTATAGGAACCATGACACTCGTACCCTAAAGTCTGCCTTGTACCTGAAACCATCTTAAAATGTCATCTTAAAAATCATTCAGTTAAACAGGATAAAAGTTACAGAATAAAAGGTGTTTGTACTTCTTTCCAAACATCAGTGCATACTCAGCATATTAGAATCCTGCACAAAGATTAAGTTTTATACCAGATCTTGAACGGAAATAAAAATGCTTTAGAAAGCCGTGTTCAGTGGAAAAGAAGATTACACTCCAGTAAAACTAAAAGTAAACATTTTGCAAGGGCAGGCAACAATAAGGCAGCTGATCTTTTAGAACTGACCTTTTGTCCTTTGAGGTCCCAGCTTAGTTTCATGGGAATACAGAGGCAAAGAAAAGTATAAATAGTGAAAATCAAGGAAAATTCTGTCACTTAGTAGTTGCTGGACCAAGGTTTTGCATTTTGAAAATATTTTCAGAAACTTACTGCTTAATCAAAAGCGATAAAGCAGGTGAAAAATCCCAACAATCCAACAATGTCTCAAAACCACATAACAGAAATTCATGTGTTAACCCTGGAAGCTGTTGAGGTTGAACTTGTGGGGCATGAAGTAGCCACAAAACCCTTTGAGATTATCATCTTTTTTTAGGTTAGATGCATTATTGGTAGTAATTCCTACTGTGTTTATAAGTTGGTTAATCACTACGAGACAGCTTGAATGCAAAAGAGAACTAGGAGCTGGGGGAACTTGCAAGACAAATTCCTGGCTGACAGCAGATTTTAAAATGAGCAAGCAACAAAAGTAGGGAATGAGGTCAGAGTGCCCAGTCCCACTACCCTACTGGCTTGTTGGGATGGGAAGAGGAACAAACACTGGTAAAGATAAGAAATACTTGTAACAATATTAAAGTGTTTGGTAGCTGCTCTACCAACTTTGATGTAATACTGAAGTTTTAAAACATATAAAGACAGACTTTTTTAGAGAAATGTGATCCCAAAGCCTTAGAAACTGCCCCCGCATAAAAGAGAGAGGTAAAATAACATAGTAATACTTCAGTTACAAGATGCTAGGAGGAAAATTACAGGCAATTTCAGTCCCATTGCTATTTTCTTTACTGCTTTGAAGGAATGCAGTAGATTACCTGCATTAGACAGGCAGGCTTAGAAAATGGTTCTCTTTTTGCTGCTATAGTCTCAAAGGCTTTAATGCCTTTGAAAATGTCTACACAGCGAAATAAAGGACAGAAAATAGTGTGGTAAACCTCAACAAGCTTTTATCTTGCTATTACAGATAACAATAGCAGCAGAAACATAGCAGGTAGAAAGGGCTTTCCACACCAGCATGTGTCTGTGACATCCGTACAGAGCCTCAGGGTGGTTTATATTTGGGTTGCTAGTTTGTGCTCCAGCCTGTGTCAGTCCATCTCGTGTTGTGTAGGCATGTTTTCTGTCTTACAGGCAGCAGACGCAAATGATAACGATGCCTAATTAATGGAGCTCCCTCTCACCCAGCTGAAATCTGAACTGGCTAGGGACAAATCGGATTGCATGCAACATCAAATGGTATCACAGACAGTCAGCAGAAGGTTTTTTTTGCGTATCACGTCCATTTTAAATGTGATACCAAGAGAACAGGACTGATACCAGAGGAAGCTCTGTGGGGAGGACAGTTTTCTGAACTCCAAGACCCGTCTAGGTCCCTGACTAGTACTTATTATTGGATATGTGGTGTCTCTATGGGTGATGTCTGAAGATCAAACCATTTGAGGAATGACTGGATACAAGAAGACCAGAAATGGTCAGTGAAACTCTTTGTCTTTAGACTATCTCAAATCCAGCCTAGTAAGGAGTGACCAGAAGATCCGGTTAATATCTCCTACCTATTGTTTAATTTATTTTTAAACAATCAACATTAAGACTGTTATTTGCACTGTGGCAGATGCTGTACAAATAGGGCAAAGCAGTAGGGGAGCCTAGTATCAGGGGAGGAGTGAGGTGAACACCACTGATGTTGGTTAAGAAGCTCCTGAACAGGCTCTGAACAAGAAGACAAGGCACGAAATGGCACATCAGTAGCCCCAGAGGCTGCAGCTTGCTGTGTCCATGCTTTGCCAGTCCAGTGGCTATCACTTACCTGCCAATTATACAAGATCTAACCCAAGTTTATCACTGTTAACATAACTCACTGCAACACTGAATTACACTCCTTGCCCCTCTGCACACCAACACCGGTCACCTGCATATTAGGTTCCCTTTAGGAACTGCACTTTTCTACTCCGCTGATTAGAGCTAGTTGGAATTTTTTTTTCTCCACCGAAAAATAAACTGTTTCCATCAAAAATCTAAATTACACATCTTTCTTCCATTTCTGAGATACAGTTTGTCCAATGAAAAATAAAAAAAAAAATATTGAAGGAAATGTTAAAATAATTTCTTTCCACTTTGTTTAGTTGAAAATGATCTGATCATGAAAAAGATCTGGATCCGCTAGTCAGGCCACGTATCCATTGAGTGGTGTAAGCCAAGTTTCCGATCAAGTTGAGGAGCACAAGAGAAAAGAGGCTTACCTTATCCTGCTTGTTCCAGCTGTTTGCCATTGCAACGGCATGTTTAGCCTGCAGTCATCTCAGTGGCCAAAAAACATACCAGGCTAACCTGGGTACTAGAAATGTGCCAACCCCAAACTCGGGGCAGGTTGGTTTATCCGTGACTGTGACGGTCGTGTAAGCCTGTCTAAGTCACTTTACATGGATGCAACATATCTAAAGTAATAGCTTTCCATTTATAACCTCACTGGTGTAGGTTTTTCTGAAGCAGATAATGAAACAACATGCAAACTTTCAACTGAGAAATATTCTCATCTTTTCCTGTTACAACAGCAGCAAAAGGGACCCAACAAAGCCATAGAGTTCAACTGCACCACCCCCACCCCAGGCAGGAACAACTAAATTTAAACCATCTATCACAGGAACTGCTTACTATACTTTTCTTGTCTGCTCACACATTCTTTTTAAACCAACCTTAACCTTTCTCTTTCAATTAAAAGAGGATGGATGATATCTTTCTTGCTCAATAGACTTCCTGCTGTTTCTCTCTTTCTATGTGTTGTTTTTCCTGGATATTTTTCAAAGTCAAATGCCCTTCGTAGAAATCTGGGCACCTTGTTGTTGGAGCTAAAACTGCTGTCGGAGTTCACTATTGACTAATGCGTGTAGACTGGGATTGATGTCATTTTTGTAAGGAAGGAAAGCAAAAGCTTGCAGAAGAATGGGAATATATTATTGTGGGCATTGGGATATGCATTATGGAGATGGTATGTTTTCTGTTTCTTATCTGATGATTTCCTTGATTTGCTGGGACAGATTCTCAGCTTGTATAAACGTGATTTCTAGTAGGACCGACCCATGCCAGTTTACACTAAGCAATAAGCTGGCTCTTGGTCTTGACAGGCAGTGGACTTGAGCAACCTTAAACGAGAATTCACAGTATTTCTCTGTGGCTCCAGCTGCACTGTACATGATGGTTTTTACCAAGAAAAAATATAAACATGTGGGAAAGCACAGATTTGTTTGTAATAGGCACTACTGAGAAAATGGCAAAGACCCCTTTTTTTGAAATAGAGATTTTCCTTACAAGGTGCAATGGCTCAAAGGCATATTTTGGCCAAAATGCTGTGCTCTGATGGAACACGGAAAAGTACAGACCACAAGAAATCAGCTTTGATCAACAAATGTAGCATAAACACAGTTATCACATAATTAAGTCTCTGCCATTCTCTGCCGCAAAGATTGTAGCATCAAGCAAAGCCCTGGAATAGTAAGGGCATGAATACACACCAGCCATTTTCTCATATTTCGAGTGATGCAGAAAGAAGTAACAGTCCATCCATTTTCGCTGTGCAGTTTTTTAGTGTTTCTGAGCAGGGTCTGGATGGTAAACACTTCATAAACGGGGGGGGAAAAAAGGGAAGGGGGGGGAAGTCTCCTGCCCGTTTTCTCCTTGTATGTATCAAACTAATTACTCTGCTTTAACAAGGGGAACTTTGTTCTCATAATTTCCAAGTTTCATTCCAACCCCTGCAGCTAATCATGACCACGGTCGCTGATAATGAGTAGTAAATTGTTATAGTCCTCAGAGCCTGATAGGTACATTCCAGCCTGCATCATGTAGCCCTGCTTCTCTATACATTATTGTTCACAGATGGTAGCTGTCAAACTCTGTCAACTTCATATACACATTCAGAGAGTCACATCCGCATTCCTGGAATTTATGACTGCACAGCCCTCACCTTCTAAGGCCCTTAATTCAATAACATGTCACGTCCCTTCAGTCTCACCCTGCTTTAAAATACTTTCACCCACTTACAGACCTTCCATTTAGAAAAAAACCCTACTGAGTTATTACAATGTAAATATTTTAATAGAATAGGGGGGGAAAAGCCTATCTGGCTTTAAACAGACCCATTATTACGTTAAGATTGATGGTCAGGAGCTAATGGAGCATTTGCTTTAAAAGTTTATTTAACTACAGGGAAAGTGGATATAGATATGTGCATCTATTGACTGCCACATCACCGAGTCTTTGGGTAGCAGTACATAATATAAAGAGATATTTGCAGGGGCTTCATTGTCTAAGGGTAATATGTAGTCCAACTTTGTCTAATATTTAAACTCTGAGCAAAATAAAAATAGGTATGAAAAATATCCATTTCATTTAAAAAGCACTTATTTTTAAAAGAATAAATATTACACTTTGAAGATGAACATCCAAGGATGCTGTTCTGTATAAGCATCTTTCCACAGCTTTTGCACTTTCAAATTGGCTTTGTCTCTAGCTGCTCTTTTATATCCCCATTACCCAGGACCATCTTCCAGAGAGGACTCGAATAAAGCAAGCTGCAGTAGTGGTCTGTAAATGGACCGCCTCTCAGGGCTGGACACGAATCAGCCAGAGCTCTCAGCTGGATCTGCCTTTGCATTTCCCGTCTCTGAGTTTCTCAGAAAGACAGCAAGTCTTTAAAACTGAGGGAAGCCGGATTCTACCAGGATGTGCACTATAAATACTTCTTAAAGAGAGAAAACTCAAAGTGCTCACATATCAGAAATTAAAATCATTGGTAGCTAAGTCTCCTCTGTCCCACTGTGTCCTTAAAGACAGGCCCTTACTTAAAGGCTTGGGTTTGTTGGTTTTTGGGGGTTTTTTTTTGTTATTTCACCTCTTTCAGAAATGAAGAGCACACAAGCATCGCCCTGCTGACACCCGTGTGGGTGACTTGGCAGGAGTGCATGTCCTGCGAACCGCACGCGGAGTTTTACCACTAACTCAGCAGCCACACTGCCTGCGTTAGAAATTAAGGTGGTCTCATGCCACGAACAAACTGAACCGAGTTTTCCTCCTACATGTCTTTCAGGCTAAAGTAAACCAGTTTGTACCTATGAATAATGCAGTAGGACATAGTTGGTCTTGAGAAACACTTCAATTACACCCCCACACTCCCGGTAAGAGGAGAACTATAAGTAATCTGATAGGGGTTACTCTGAAATTCAGTTGCAATGCTGGAGTCTCCCTTCCCTCATTAACCTTGTTAAAATAACCCTAGGACTCTCACCAGAGTCCCTGGTGGGAACTGGTGCCACCATTAAGGGCGTGCAGCACACACCCTATGTCACATTTACGGCCATCTCCTCCACTGCTAGTATCACTGTGAACCCGTTGTTGCGGCAGTGATGTATATGTCAGATGAAAGGTTTGTGAGGCTATAATTTATCCAGAGCTGGATGTTCTGAGACCACAGCGGTGGTGACCTCGAGATCATGTCACGGTGGGACTCCTTTATAGGTTCCCCCACGCAAGAGTGCATCCTGCCAAGGTGGAGATGCAGCCTGGGTCAGAGGCTGGCTCTTGCGAAATCTTGGGAATAACATTCTGAAAACAACATGTTCTCTTGTCTTCCTTCACCTCGTGTGAAAGGACAACAATTAAATCGTTGCAAAACACATCAAATGATACTTCAGTACTAGCAACGAGCAAACTAAAAATGGTCAGGGATTTATCTCGAGCTGTGATTTTAAGCCTACACATTGTTGAAGAAAGTGTGATAGACCAAGACACCTGGGAATGTAAGCAAAACAAAACAAAACCAAAAAAAAAAAAAAGGAAAAATGCATCCACTCCATTAGTAAAACATTAACAAGATGAGGAATGTTTTGATAGTCTGTGATTTCTCAGATTTTAGTCTGATTCCCTCACTGCCACAGCTCTTCTGTATAACTGGGCAAATTGTGTGCAGCCTCGCTCTGTCACAGAGGAGATAAATACATTCGAGACTCCAAACCCACTCAGATATCACAGTAAAAGTGGCTGCAAAAGGGGCTGCAGTATCACAGGTCTGGACTTGAGTCAGGAAAACATCTTTAGTCAGGAAAGCTCTTCAAGTCACCGGGAGATATGGTCTGTTGACAGTGACCCTGCCCCAGTGCTCCGTTGTTTGTCCTCTTGGAGAGCAGAAGCTAAAGGTTACATGAAAGCTATTCAGTAAGAACTTACCTATTTTTAAGATATCGGAAGGGGAAAAAATGTGATTTATAGGCTGTGATTTTTTGAAGGCGCCTATGTACAGGTTTTTGCCTTGACAAGACAATGTTTCAGTCTGTTTCTGCATATTCTCTAGCGCTGCAGGGCGTAAAAGAAAGGAGCGTTACACCGCACGCAACCTGCTAACAGAGCCACACCGTCCGTCAGCTGTGACATCACTCAGCCGGGCCCATTCTGGCTCTTCCTCTGTTCTGATTTCTTGATACCTGTTCAGCTAGAAGTATGTGGGATGGCTGAGAAAAATACCCTCAAGGAATGATCTAGTCTTCCTAGGAAAATTTGTCTTGATCAGCCAGTTGTCTAAATGAAGGGAGCCATGGATACCAATTACCCTTCTGGGTGCTGGTCTATCACCTGTAACATTTGATGAAGGCCCATGGTACAACAGGGAGCGTGAAGAGCAGCAGTTAGTACAGATAGTACAGACTCAGTCCCACTGAATCGTATTGGCCAAACTACTCATCTGTGTGATTCTGCAGTGACCTGTATTTGGGTAAGACAAGTACTTCTCTCCTCCTATGAGTATGTTTTACTTGAATAGCTTACCGAAATGTAGACTGCCTGAGTACAACAAGCATGTGCAGAATTCAGCAGAATGTCACTTGGATCTTAGCTGATAACTTGTTAATACATGACAAGTAGTTACAACCCATACTCAAAAGAAAGTGCTGGAAAAAATACATTACTTTTTGAAAGAATGGTTATAACTGTTTCCTGTACTTAAAAAAGGAGAAAACTATTCGTTTGGTCTTACCTATGAGAAGAATTGCAGGTTATGGAGAAAAAAAAAAAAATCTAATAATTGTAAGATTACCTGGATTTAGATTTGCAAACTTTCTCCACCATCACAGGATCTGAACCAAATCCAAGTGTTTGAACACCACTGAAATTTGCTCTTTTCAAAATATAAATCTAATCCACTCTAACTCTATGTACTGCTCATTACAAACAAAAAGTGGGGGGTTTTTTTCCCTGTTTATATATTGGTTACAGCTTAACTGGGGATACAGTGGAGCCACTGTACTGGTGACTTGCTGCTGATCTACAGCACATTCCTTCAGGTGCTGATTAGAGCGGGCTTATCAGGAAGCTTTGTGCAGGTGCACCAGGGAGCACGCAGCTCTGGCAGCGGGCTGGGGAGCATTCTTCTGCCGAAACATCGGGGCCTAATTACACAGCAGTCATTGAGGAACACATACAACGCAGAGGATTTCTGATCCAAAGTCCACAAATAATAGTAAAAAGCATTTTCTGATGTGAAGAGAAGTGATTTTGCAAGCCAGGTTTTCGCTTCGCTTTGCCAAGAGACTTAAATAGAAACATTCCTTTGCTGAGCAAGCCGATGCGAAAAAGACACAACAGAATCGGTAAACAATGAAACCATTTGCAACCGGCTTGTAGAAAGTGCAATAGGTACACGGTTTTAAAAAATATGTATGGGTCTGTAGTACACTGCTTATTTCCAAAGTGTTCTGTACCTTGAGCAGCAGGATTATGGATTCCCCTGTCTCACCAGGTGAAGAGGAGGGATGAAGGTGAGTAGCAGTGGCAGGGGAACGAAACGTTAAGATTTTGGAGGGAACAGAATTTAACCCCATCTGCTACTTGCCTTCTCTTGTCTGCTGGAGCCTTGCGCAAGCTGGAGAAGATGTTGATGGAGGTGAAGCATCACATTAAAAGGCCAGGACTGGGGAAGACACCCGCAGAGATAGCTCTGGGAAGGGAGATGAGGGGGTGCTGAGGAGGTTACTGGCCAGGTGAGGAGGAGCTGCATGACAAACTTCATCCGTGTGAGGAGGTGCAGGAAGTACGTTTCCTTACTGGGACAAGCAATGGTTTAGACTAGAATTAGACTAATTATCTCAGCAGCAGCTGCCAAAACCACTCCTTCTTCAAACTGGTGCTCAATGTGATTTTTATCCAAGCAAACTGTATTCAGCACTACCACCAGGAGCTTTCAAGAGCCCCGATGGAACAGCACATCCAGTGTGCTGAAAGCATCAAGCTGTCAAACAAACACCCACTTCACACGCTTCCTGGGCACTATGGCTGTGCCCCTAGCTGTTTGGGGCACTTTTGGGACAGAGCGTTTTCTAGTTGGCATATCAGAAGCAGAAATAGGTTTGGGTTTTTTTTTCACTCGGAGAATGTTTCTAAGAAAGACAAAGAAACCTTGATATCAGCGTTGTGGACTTTGACTGCTCTAACAGCAGCAACTTCAGAACATACTTGTTTGGGCACTCTGATCTTGATTACACTATTAATGTGAAGATGATTCAAGTATAAATGAATTACTCTTTAACAGTTGAATAAGGTACTGCAGATGTACTGTGGGATATATTAATTTCCATATTTCAATAAATATGTACATTGGATTGCTTAGTTCATAAAATGGCACATGAGTACAGGAAGATACATGTGGTGTTACTACCTACTCTAGGGAGCACAAGGTCAAGAATTATCTACATATAATAAGCAAAGTGGACACCGTGTATTGATCTTTGCTCTGTGCTAGAAGGGGGTTTGTTACTGTGCACTGTCCTCCCGGCAAAAAGCTGAGGGATTACCAGCCTAAACTGGTATCGATAGGATTCGGCAGCAGCTCCTCTGTTAAATCTAGTGCTGAGATATAAAATCAGTCATCCTTTGTGGCTCTTGCTTTGGATGAAGGATGGCAACTTACCCCTCCTCTTCATCCCAGTCATCATGTGCTGCCGGATGAGAAAGCTCACACTGTACTGGTTCTGGGAACAAAAGGAGCCGTTCTTTTCTCTAGTGCTGACAACCTGATACCATTCACAAGCACTGACAACTTAAATTAGGAACGTGGAAAAGGTACAAGAAGTTTAGGCAGCTTAACTGAATTGGCATGCTTATTGAAAAGGGCCGCTGGTACCCTGAATTTGTATGCGGCCGGCGGAGCTGCTGAGCCAGAACAATCGATCACCAGGAACACAAATGCGGACCAGACATGTTTCATTCAGTAAAGCATTCCATGAGGTTTTTGTCCTCCATCTAGGCATTCTAACAGCAAATGTACCCGGGCATTATTTTTTTTTAATAGAAATGTAATTTGAATATTACCAGGACAATAAGATCATTAACAGAAAGGTCACAAGCATCCTTTAAAATAGCACAAATTGACCTATTTTCTGGTAACAAAAGGCCTCACAGGTATGATTTTTTGACACCTTGCATTCAGTTACTTTTGTCTCTCAGCATTTCAATATCAGCTGAAAATCCTTAAGTGTTACAGTATGGTGGCATTAAGTTCCCTGCTCTCACGCTGGAACAAGAAAGAATGCTCAGTGGTGTTCTTTCCAGTTCCTTGCTAAATGTTGTATACATAGAAGGGTGTGAGAGGGTAGGCCAGTACAGTCCTGAATACCGGTGGTGAAAGATTATAGCCTAATGATTTCAAAACCTCTTTAAAAATTATTCTGAGAACAAAACATACCTATATGCTTTTTCTCAGTATGCTGAGAGATTAAACGTGTATGAAACAGTGCACGGGCTGCCTGTCTCCGTAATAAAAGAAGCTCCAGGCTCCAACGTAAATCTGCAGTTACTCTAAAATGAGATTGATATGGTTATTACTAGCAACTATTTAGCAAATGTCTCAGCTATCAGGTTTTTTGAGTTACAAAATAAAGGCAAAGAGGAGAAAGCCACTAGTCTTTTCTCCACTCCCATCTTAGCAACTCCACATTACTGCAGTGCTGATTATTAACCCTTAGTTGGTTTTAATGGTGGGTTCAGATCCTACACGGCCTCATGGAGACCTTCATCCAACCCTCTGGATAAATTTTCTTCCCTTGTTGCCTTGCTTTGTGTAAGTTTGAGATTTTTGAAACTGAAAACATTAAACCTAGGTTTCAAAAAGAAATCTTACAATAATTTAGAGTAATTTGGGGGTTTTTTTCCCCTTAGGTGATGATACACTGCAGTGGTTTTGATTTTCAGTAATATGCTCCAGCATTTTACCACTTGCTCTGTTTTAGCTTTTTCTCCTTTCAAGCCAACCAGTGTTTTGAGTGTTGCAACTTGAACAAGGCAAGGTCTCTGCATTATACAAACTATCCTGGATTTGATACACTAACATTTCCTTCAGAAGACAAAAAGCCTTTTTGTTGCAGTTCATTAGGTTTCAAAAACCTGTATGTGACACTTCACTAGAATTTTATCATTTCTGGGACTTATGGAAGCTGCTTTCATGTCGCTGTGAATCACGGTAAACCTGCTATAAGCTGTATCACTTGGTAAAAAGCAGCTCTGTTACCGTGTGCAGAGAATCTGACAATTGAGATGCCCTGAATAAATAGGGCACAAGAACATCTGTAAACAAAATGACACTTTTGTCCTTGGGCAACCAAGGTGTTTGGCTTTTGTGTGGTAGGTACGGTGAGGTAATGGATAACACAAGAAGGAACTCATTTTCTCAACACAGTAAAATCAGTTATTTATAGAAGTATGATTATAAGGAGATGTATTTGCTCCTATTGCTTTACACACAATTCCAGCTATTTAAAACAGTTGCAGAAGATCAAAATTATTATTGTTATAAAATCATTAATGCTATATGTCCTGCACTGCTGCCGGATGCCCAGCACCACAGAGAACCAGGTCCCTTAGGATATATCCAAGTTCCATGGCACAAACTCCCCCACAAAATTAGGTCTAAGCAGATTAACTTGCATACTGCAAGAAGTCTAAATGCAATTTATGATGTCCCCTATAGACTTATTTACCATGTACCTCTCTGCTACCACAACAAGGACTGATTCTATATAAATTACAGTGGTCTTCTTTACGCTGCGCTGATCGCATCCCTTTAGGCTCATTTGTAGAATTGCAGCTCCAGGAAGAGAACAGAAAATGAACTCCTGAGTGAGGGAACTGTACCCTTCTCTTGCCCTACAAATGTCTGAGAGCATACTTTCACAGGTATGCAAATTGTAACGAGGCCCCATCCATTTCCGTTAACTTCCTCCTTGCTCCCGAACTCTTTCAATGCCCCGCGGGCCTGCTGGGACCTACATTCTTGACAAGTCCTCTATCTTTGTTCTGGTTCATCTTGGGTAGCCATCCATCCCTGGTGCAGATCGTTTCTGTATGCATGTTTACATGAACAGATCTGCTCCTAACAGCTTGGGAACAAAAGCAGCAAGCAAACCCGGTAAAACCCCCAGCACCGAGTTCAGCAGAGCTGTAGAACAAGAAGCAAAGAGACACAGTCTGAGATCTCTACCAGTTCTGTTTCTAGTTAGACGCGGACAGAAACCATGCAGTCAAATAAACCAACTGCATTTGAAAACTCAGAGTTGTTCTCACTGAATTTGAGCACTGCTTTTCTAACAAGCAGAGGTGATATTACTGTTGTCTTTTTCAGCTCAATTAACAGCAATTACCTAAATGAACAATTCCTTTTCTGGAAGCTGCCTGCATACAATTTATTGGGGAAATAGTTCTCCAAAGTTAAAAAGATAAGTGAGCTTTTAGAGCAACATTACTGAGTTGTTATGTAATCTGCTTAATCATATGGCTTGTGTTTTAGGCATCTTTTTAGTAGATTACGATCGTGAACAAAGTATATTTCAGACTCCTAAACTATCCATCTACAGACACTAATAACCAATGACTTGTATTGAATATCCCACCTCTTGCTAAACTATAGACCAGAAATGTCAGAGGTGTGTGAAATGCTTCTGGTTGTGATATATAAACTGTCAAACAAGAAGAAAGACTAGTTTAGCTTTGATGTGGACTAGATACACTGAGTTTCACAAGATGTCTACATTTTGTTCTATGTTTTGTTCTGTTCTTGGTGATTTTGTATCAGCTCTGGATAAGTTTTGATCACCAACTAATTCTCCTGATGACTTTGATTTTGTAATTTACCATGCATCAATACTTTGTTGTTGGAACAGACTACTGAGCTTATATTGTCACAAACAGTATTTAACATCTCTCTAGCATGGGGATTTGGGTTTTTTACCCTCAGTTCGTGTTTTTAGGAGACTTCCCACAATAGGTAGCATTCAGTTTGGGGTGGTTATTGAACTATTCCAAACCAGAGCAACCCAGCCCAGCTCTCAAGGTTCATGAACAATGTGTGAAACACAAACCACTGCATCTTCACTTTCTGCTTGCATTCTTCAGAAGCATTCACACAACCATATCTACACTTTTCTTCAGTCCATGCCAAAAAACTTAAATCAAATTTGCAGTAGCTTTCCAGTTTCAATATAAAATTGGAATTACAACACCCTTGTATACGATTGCTATTTTCCCTCTCTTTTTCAGTCATCTCATGGTGCCTCCTCAAGCTATCATTTTGTAAGCAGATTTGTTTCACTATTTTAACTCTCTGTTCTATCTGCTTTTTAATTACAGTTCATCACATATTGTTTAGATAGCATTTTCTTTTACCCCAGTGATGCTACCACAATGACACTAAAGCATACACACAACAATCTGAGACTGACCTTGTATTCTAGATCAAGTCTTCCATACCATTCTCGGTATGAAACTCATCTTTTCCTATAGCTCTTTACTTCAGTGATTGCTTTGATTTACGGGTTGGCCCTGTAGTGTGTTGCAGACTGTGACTTTGAACTGTAAACAGTGACTCTACCTCTAGATCTATATTTTAGGAAACAAAATTCAAGCAGGGAGTTAAGTATTACACAGGACTAGCTCAGGTTCTTAAAAGAACTGCATCGTGAGTAGCAAAAACACTTTCCTCAAATCAAGCTCCTGCCTACTGAAATAGTTCATACTTGCAAGACTGTTTATATTGTGCAAAGCCTCTGTTTGGGCACATAGGGCACAAACTAAGGCTTCTTGAAAGACAGTCTACAACTACGTCTGTGTGTTTCATATTTCATTCAGTGCCTACAGGAGAATAAATTAATTTTTCCTCTTGGCTTCGTGATATACGTATGGAATTACATTATCAACAGTTTCAGTGTGGCCAATCCAAATTACTTGGCTGAACCAAACACACCCTGCCACATGAAGAGATTAAGAAATACCGATGATTTTGCTTTTAGTAACCAGCAGTGGGATTTTCAAACTATTCAGCACTGGCCAAGTTTTGCTCTATTGACATCAACAGTAAATCTCTAATTTCAGAAAGACTGGAAAGAATCCAGTTCTGAACACTTCTGAAAAACCCTACCCTAAAAATCCTTATTTTAAATTACTTCAAAACATGCAATTTATAGAATCTAGCATGAGAAATTCTGCCAGGGTGGATCTGAAAGGCAGCTGGGAATATAAGCAGACAGATGATCCATATGATACTCTTACTTGGAGCTTTGAAATCTGACAACAGAAAATAATTTCCATGGAAGGAAAAACAATTCTTCTCCACCTCCTTTTCAATACACGAAATATTCATGTCTAATTTATTTTTCCACAAGAAAATGGCAACAGCATTTTGCACTACTGAATTTTATGCAAGACCCTCTCGAGCAGTCCAGCTTGCACTCAAATCTCAAGGCAATAAAAACATATATATGTAAAAGTCTAACAGAATGAAAACAAGGGCACTTGAATCACAGTCAGTAACTACTTTAAAGATTCCAGTTACAAATTTCAAGGGACTTTTTCTCTCTGACATCACACAAACACACACAAAATATTAGGAACATATTAAATAACCTTCTTAAGGCAGACTCAGTAATAATACAATTTCTCTGAGTAAAACCAAAAAGTGGTGAAATGGGAATAATTCACAATTAAATTGCAGAAACCACAATGGAAGGACAGATCACTTATACAGAAGGATAAAGATTATTATTCTTAAAGAGAAAACCAAAGGTAGTTCATGAGAAACTGTATGAGTCAAGCTAGAAACTTGTGACACCCTGCTGAACAAGATCAAAGCTGAGTTCAGCTGTAACAGCATGAGGATTAGCGAGAAATGGTATGAATAACCCAACTTTATATAACCCCAAACCCTCAGAGTGTGCCAGGGCACCTGGTAGCACAGCACAGGGCAGGAACAGTGAGGTGAGCTACTTGGATAACAAAGAGGCGAGGCTGAGGACAGGGCCTCCAGTCATTCTAGACATTAGGTTACGAACAGCAACCTCAGAAAGATAACCGAGGTTTGTAGAGAGGAGTCGGGGGGGTGGGGGGGGCCTGACTCTCTGCTGAAGTAAACAAGCACAGTTTCATTGAATTGTGGTGAAACTGTCTGTAGACTTGCCCTACGTTTGTTCTAGCATGCCTGTCATCCACCATACTGATTTACAGGTCTTAGTGACCTCCAACTAAGTTCACATACCTCATTTTTGGAAGTTTTAAAGCTGCCTGGTTTTGAGCAGCCTTTTCAAATTCTAATTGATAGGTCTCAAGCCAGAGAGAGTTGAGAGAGCAGCTCTTCTATCACGCTACGGTTTGCACGGAATGACATCTCCACTTAATAAAAAATGCAACAATTTTCTCAAAAATAATCTTCAATAATGGTAGCATCCTATCTATATTTTCTTCCTCATAAATCAAATTCTGTCCAAGGCTTACATGGGAGCTGTTAGTAACTACATAACAATTCCTGTATCTGCTTACTGTTCTGAAGTGACAGCAGCACTGTAACTCATAGTGTTGTGAAGCAGTTTGAGATACATGGGATATTTAAGAGGGTATATATTAACTATATTTTTCTTTACCCTTTTATTTCATATACAAACCCTATACCCAAATACAGAGGGAGAGCATGCATCTGATATCTGAAGCTGCAATCAATTAATAGGCATAATTCTAGTCAAAAAGGAAAACCATCAGCCCCTCTCTAATGGCATAAATACAGATACTCAAGTTCTCAATGTTTTATGGTGAATTCCTGGTGCACGCTATTTTACCTAGCATTTCCAAAGAAAGTGAGCAAATAGTTCAAGGAAAGAGTTTATAAAAATTATGGACTGCACTGTATATAGTGCACAAGCCAGGTGGTGCTAACTTCATTACAGCATTATGACAACAGCAGTAATTTTTTTTCTTCCTGCTCACCTCTAAAATATGCTGCCTGTAGGCATTTGAGAAAGAAAAATAATTTTTTTGGTGATTTTTAAATATCAGCTGTCTGAAATTGTAAGTATTAATCAGTTAGATAGCAAGGCAGAGCTAATATTTTTCCATATCTCAAGCTTGTGTTTGTTTTGTTTAGCATGTTTAAATTTGTAATTCTTTCAAATCATACATACATATTCCATAGCATTTATTAAAAGCAGTTGCTTCTCTATATCCTGTCAGTTTAAGATTTTGGTTTTTTGTGTAGTGCTTCTGAGCAACAAAAACCTAATATTATGATCAATCTAATGAGTGTTCATAAATTGGTCAAAGGGAGGAAGCTCCATGAGGAGTGAAAACCATGGCTACCACAGAGGAAGACTGCAGCCCGAGGAGCCTGGAAATCTGCGGCAATCTGAGGAGCTTGGTGTGGAGCTTAATAGGACCAACCTATACAAGTACCTTGAGATCTTCCTTCTGCTCTGACACACAGTAAATTGACACACTGCAAAGTCTTGTACCCAGTCAGGTGGGAACAGATGAAATACTGGGAATTAAAACAGATACAGCAGTAAAACATAGGTTTGGGGGAAAAAAACCCCAAACATACAACACCCCAGTAGCAGTAAAAAAAAAAAGTCACCTTGTTACTTATTTGTATAGTTAGTTTCCTTTAACTAAGACACATAGTAAAACAACGATGGAGAGGAGCCACAGCAGTTGGAACCATCATTTCCCGGCTCAGACCAAGAGGGCATATGGGCTCAAATCAGTGAGACTTCTCGGCCTTAACACCACGCGGATGGGGATCAGACTGCATTGCTATTACATCTGCAATGTTAGGAAGAAGAAATGACCTACAGTTAAGGTACCCAAACCCGGGGGCGCTCTCCCTACAACAAAATTATATGAAAATACTGACCTGGCAGCATCTTTTTGCATAAGGCCAAAAATGATTCATGCCCTGCCATCAATTATATACAAATAAGGAGTAGCAGACAACTGAAAGGATTGCAGCTGATACACAGTTCCAATAAACTTACTCATTATGCAGTATAAGCAGCAGCAATGGCTTGAATTTGGGAGGGACTTAATGTCATCTTATAGTTCTTGGGGTTGCTTTTTAATCATTTTTACATTACTGTTACTATAAAAACACATCAGAGAGTTAAAACATTTTTATTGCACATCTATGACTTCTATCATTATACCCTTTTTTCTCTTTTCAGCTTTTCTTGATATCAGGAGTATGTCTAGATGAAAATGCCAGATCTCATGTAGAGCAGCAGAAGAGATTTTTTTTTTCCCTACTGATTTCTTTTTCTTATACTTTCTTTTTATTTATTTGTTTTTCTTTTATACCACACAACAGAGGACAGAGAGGCCATAACCTATCTGCAAATTGAAACAGCAGCAGCAAGGTCAAAACCAGAAGTTTTGAGGAAACCCATGGGTATCTGGGAAAAAAATCATGGTGTGTCACAGCATACCAGCAGCTCTAAAAAGCTTGTGCCATACCAGACCCGAAATCAGTATCTTGAGTCTGGGCATGTGGGAGAGAGCACATTATTTCTGGAAAGAGACTGCATCCTTCTGTATCCTTTACTTGGTTTATTTTCTTCTAGTTACTTTACCAATAAAGTATGTTGTATGTATTTTATGATTACACTTCAGAGGAAAAAAAAACCTGAAGTGATAAACCTAATGGGATCCATTACTAAAATCCTGAGAACATTACAGTTAACAATCTTTCCAAGTAGCTTGCAGAGAAATTTTTCTATAGAGCTGCTATTTATTTTCTTTCACTTTCCAAACTGTAAACTGTGTGAGATAATTTTCTATTTTTAAGGCACAGATCATGATATAGCCAAACAGAAGCTGGGATTTCATCTTCCTATGTCATCTGTAATAAAACTCAATGACAGGAGCGCTAATAAAACCTAAGACAAATTCCATTATACAAATTACCTTCGTGTAATCCCTTCACTTATCAGGAGAAAGTCTGAAAAACACTCTGAATCATAGGCCACATACCACCTCTGCTTTGGTGTGCGAGATACCATTAAGAAGGAAATAAAAGGACCTCGCCTGCTACCACATTAGACAAGCTAGTATTGTCTCCAACCCCAGGCAGTGCTAAAAGCAGAAACTCCCAGCATTTTTTCATCCCCTGGTTTTGTGCACTCTGCTCTTCCTATTTCCGATTATTCTTGCTCATTATTTTAACAAAGTACATTAAGTTAAAGTACATTTATTAGAATGTATTGTGAATTAAATTAGCTTTGTGTCTTACAGTAAACACATACAATTCAGCCTGAAGATGTCAAGTCATTGTTGTCAGCTTCTATACTTTTTTTTTTTAATCTGAAAGAGTATGAATGTTTTCAGTCTTATAGCATTTGGTATTTATGGAGTCAAAGCTGTAGAACTTAAATATCAAAGCATGTGAGGAAATCTGTGATCTTTACATCAAAGTCCACTGAACAGAAAAGATCCTCTTTGCAGCAATGAATGTCAGTGAAGGTCACGCACCTTTCACCTTTATTTAGATAAGCAGAAGTATTGATGCATGGAAAAATCCAATGTGCATCTGAAATCAAACATAGAAAGTTTTAAGAAAACATGTTCCATATAGATCTGAGAGCCAATGACTATAAAAAGAGGATTTTTCTATCTCAAACTATAGCTTTGTAAGAAATGTCTGCCTGTATTGATCCGAACCAGAACACATTGGATGCACGCTCATTTCTTTAAAAAAAAAAAAGGGGGGGGGGGGGGGAAGAGTAAGCATTTTTGTGTCTGGCCAGACCCGTAAGACAATGTTGGTGCATGTAGCCCTCTGTACAGAAGACAGTCCAGGGAACTCATTATTTCTTAGATATAAGTGCTTTCAGCCCATATTCTCACCCTGCTGCTGTTTTGCTCTTGGCATGAACTCAAGAATCTTTGATACGACTGTAACGTTATAGGAAGGCATGAGGAAAAATAAGGAAGATGCAGGCAACAAACCACCAACTGAGAAGAATAGCTAGGACAAGTAGCTGTTATTACTTGTGTATTGCCTCCAAGCTTCCCACTGAAGATCAATAAGTATGATTTATTAATGTACGGCCACAAAGAGTCATAAACCTAACTCCAACATTAAGTAATACCCTCATACAAACTTTAGATTCTTAAAAACAAAGCAGTACAAACCCTGGAGATAACAAATCGGTGTTACTAAGTAGACGTCACACAAATTCTGATGTTGCTAAGCTCCTCAGAACTAAAACTCTTGGGGAGTACCAGACTTTCAAGGTGGTCCCCCAACAACTGTTCCCAATTAAAAAAAATACAGAAACCAGCCCAGGGGTTAGCACATGTTACTCCTGAAGTACATTTCATTTTTCAGCTTTTTTATTTGCACTTCCTGTGATCATTGAGTCTCGACATTTGTAAGAACTTACTGAAAGGAAGTGAAGTAGGAAATACACTGTCTGCTAGAACATGGAATAAATAGATATGAAAATATTCCCCCTTCTGCCTGACAGTCTTCTGCCTTGCTGAAGAAATTTAACATTCTCGCAGACTTAGTCAATAAAAAGCCAAAGCAACATTCCTAAATTTGCAATCAATAGCTAGAATAAACAGAAATGCACAGATTAAAAGCTATATTATAGCTTTCCTCCACCCTTATTTCCCCCCAAACTCTCATATAGTCCCTGTTGTACAAACCATACATACAAAAATTTATAAAATGACAGAGTTTGGCTTAATGTCATTTAGCCTGTAACAAGGCTAGTTAATACAAATCTGTGATGGTGTAAGCCAAGTAGTTAGCCCTTGACTATTCTCCAGCAAGCCTGGCTATTTTTCTTCCACTAGTCTTCACTTTTCCAATGAGTAATAAAAGGGAAAATTGCAATGTTATTACTTCATTTAGAGGATAGCATTCATACAAACCAGCTTGCTCAGTGAACTGTACAGCCCCAAGTATACAGTCCCACAGGGTGGTGGTCAGGGTAAATGAGCTAGTTTACAACAATAAAGATATCAGATTTAGACTTACTTCATATTCCTAGACTAATATTAATCCCTTTGTTTTGCTTCACTGCTTTAACATGTTATATTATAAAATTAACTGGGTGAACGATGCCTGAACTGACATATTTATATTCCAAAAAGCCTGAAGGTGAAATAGAAAAAAGTCAGAATTAATTGATAAGAGATTTCTTATTATAACAACTCATAAGAAGTCATGGAACAGTGTATTCTCAAGTGACCTGTCTTTCTAACCAGTTTCTTCAAAATGAGCCTTCAGCATAGAATAATGGCCCCAACTGAGCAATAGCACATATAGATGAATTTAAAGTCATAAGCCT
The DNA here is from genome assembly GCF_028858705.1 of Grus americana. NCBI lineage: Eukaryota > Metazoa > Chordata > Aves > Gruiformes > Gruidae > Grus > Grus americana. The sequence goes on along the minus strand of NC_072855.1, from coordinate 29,554,918 downwards.
TATAAACACATGATATAATTTGATACTTCTTTAGTTTAAAATACAAACTTTTTGATTTTGTATTGAACTAGTTCTACTGAAAAGCTCTTCCCACTTTTAAAGAATGGTGCCTTAACGTTGCCTTGTTACCTAAAGAACAAGGTGAGTGAAACATTAAGTATTCACCATAGCATCTCAAGTATACTTTCTTTCATTCTTGCTCTCTCCAGATGTATTAAAACCAGTCAACTGAACCTATTTATGCTGTGTGAAACCAGAATAATACATCATGTTTAGAATGGATTCCCTTTTTTCATCAGCCTTTCTGACCACATGTTTCAGAAGGACAGAACAGCAAAGACAGGTCTTTACATGCAACATCATCACTCAGTGGAACGTGAGTAGGTTCATTAATAGCTACAGCAAATTAGGACTTCATTAAGACTGCAGTTTTATCGGGAAACTTGTATAACATGCTGCCAGTGTACAGCATAAGTGTGTAAGCCACTACTACGAAAAAGCTTATCTTCTGCAACAGGAAGACCGATAGGAAACAAAACCTCAGCTATCAGCAATGGAAAGAAGTACACCCTAAAACATTTTTATATTTAACTTCTTGAAATTTAAAGCAAATTTCTCCCTTTAAGAAAGGAAAAAGGAGGAAAGCAATGAGCAATGAAACTAATTAAAATTACCAGTTAAAAAGGGTGCAGTATAGCTAAATGTTGCTTAAAAGACAAGTTTTAATCAGTCTCATGGGCAAATCAAAACACACAGAAACGATAGCACTTTCAAACTGTGAATGCGCTTCATAGTGAAGCTGTATCTTTCAGTAAATGCAAGCCATGCCAAAACAGAGAAAAGTAAAAATGAACAACCCAATTTAACTCTGTACCATACTGAAGCAGTAGAAATGCTTGAGGGGCAATATGATAAAATAATATTAAAATCTCTTCAAATTAATCAGAAGCAGGCAGTCTGCAAAAAAGTTTGCAAGCCCAAGAAACAAACAAGCATGAAAGGAGCCTTTAAGAATTTGAAGGCTACATCACAAAAGCCAAATGAATGATTTGTCTGTGATAGAGATCATTTTCCCAAAGTTTTTTAAAAAACTAGTGATGAATGAACAAGGACCTGCCTGAAACATTTTAGAACAAATTTGTGACTAAGGACCAAATCATTAGGATTTAATGGTATTTTTTATCACCAACTGCACAGCGTGAAGTTCAAGAGTTGTAGTGCCTCAAAAAAGTGAACAAACAAGTCTCTGAAGAAGTCAGCACCTAAACACAAATCATGGCTCAAAGGAACACACTATTTTCAAAGAGTTTTCAGATAGGTCCTTCAAGGGCATAGCTACCATGACAGAGAAGGGCATTTTAGCATACTCACTCTTAGGCCATTAATTCAGAAAGGAGAGGAAAAATAGTTTTCATAAGTGAAAAGATTTCAAAACTTTTTTCAACACCAGTTGACATGAAAAAAAAAAGCAGAATACTCAAAGCCAACCATGGCTGCAGACTCCAAAAGATCTTGATTCTGACAAGATCCTCATGGACAGAACAGATGGAATTTAACACCATATACTGCATGACTAATGCATCTGGAAAGGAAAACTCCAACCCTAATTCTAAGATAGCTTCTGCTCCCTTCAGAAAGTTCTGGAAGGGCAGATAGCTCACTGAAAACATCATCCCAAGCTATCAAATGTAAACAAGGAAAATAGGAGAGAGCATTTAGAAATCTGTGCTGAATACCATCAATTAGCATTGAACCTAAGAGGGAAGATTTAGAAAACCTGCAAAGGGCAGCACAGGTAAGACATGAAACCACACTCACATAAGGCAAGACTGAATAGACAATCTCAAGTATGACTGCAGAAACAGAGGTCTATAAAATGACTGACAAGGCTTGTATGAAAATGATTACTTCTCATAGAGGAACTAGAAAGTTGACAGGTTTAATAAAGAAGAATTACTTTCATATTCCCTTAAAATTTATTTTCATCTTTTAAGACACAAGCCCAGAGAAACACTTAGGTAAGCCTAGCAGGCTACAAATAATCACTACCCACCCCATTTAGCACATGTTGAAGCAAAGATAACAAACAGAAACACTTCCTGGCTAGGTGGAGGTTAAATCTGACCAAGTATATGAGTTTGGTCCTCAGTCCGCACTAACTCACTTCCCTGTGTAGGTGGTGTGCAGTGCCTGGCAGCTACTTCTATTTTGTATTCTTGCTTGTGCATTCTAAGCATTGGCTAGTAATAGGAAGTACATAAGTTTATAATATTTACTTAGGCCTAAGCAACTGAAAAGCACATACAAGCCCTCAATCGCTAAACAATATTGATCTTGCTCTTCAAGGATCTTCACACTAGTTGTTCTTTACGTACAGTAACATTTTCCTTTTGTTTATTTGAAATGATTCTCATCCTCAATCCAGAACACTGCACTATACCCACTACAAGGAAGAAAATTAACTCCATCCCAGGCAAAACCAGGACAGCAGGTAATGGGATTCTTGCTGAGGATGTAATAGTACTTCATTCACGTTTGAGAATCTTTTGACTAGCTGGAAAGCATGAGAATAACATAGAGCCTAATGAAATAACTTAGAAGCTGGCCAGTTGATCTCACTTTTCCACTTCAGAAAACCATGACTAGACATTCAGAATAAAAGACAAAGATTAAGAGGGCCAGTTAAGTTAATTTTAAGTTCAAGTTTGCAGATGGCAACAGAATGTTTCTGCATGACAACGTAAGTGTTCACATGCATAAAACAAAGCCTTCATACAGGAAGTACCCGGAAAAGAAATCTTCAGAACACGCAAACTTCTGATAGCAGACTCATGTTTTATTTCAGTTAATCCACACAGACATAGAAATACATTACAGCAGTTTTTGTTAAGAAACCTCAGTTTCAACAAATGGCGAGGTTTCTGTTTTAACTTGATCTTTGAAGATGTGACATTTTAGCCATTGCTTGTCTCAATTCCACTTTCAAGACAAAACATTACAGGTGACAACTGGAGTCATCTAGTATGAATTCAGAAATCAGCCACTCATCAATTCATAAGCTGATGTTTAATATCAGTTCAAATCCCTTGCACATGCTGGTTTCCTCCCTGTAAAAGAAGTTTTATTTGCAGTCAGCATATATCAACATGCTACATGACACTAACCCTTAAGTCAGAGCCATTTCTCAATACAAATGTCTCCATTTGTACAGGACAGGATTTTCCTTTCCCGTATCATTAGCCCATTTCAGAGGACCAGCCAGATTAAAATGGATCCAGTAACCGCTATGCCTATAAGCTTTCCTCAGATTTCTTCCAGTTTAGACTGGCTAAATCTGTATAAATTTCTAACAATTTCCATTAGTCCACACTAATTTTATTGGTGGGTGTTTTGCTTTGTTTTCAGGTAAGGAAAAACTTAAACTTCTTTAGATATAGATCCATCCACTAACATCTGATAATCCTTTTTACACTACATACCTGGAGACCAATCAATTTATCAGGAATTCTTTTTCACTCAAGATGTTTATCCCATAGGTTCACGAAGTATCAACACACTTAAAAACCTAGAGAAATAAGATTTACATGAAACTGATATTAATAGGTAACATGACAATCTGACAGTTCAAAGCCTACCTACAAGCTATTTTGAATGCAGTAGAGTTGATCTGGTAACTTCCTGAAGTTCAGTAATTTCATGCATATGTTCCTCTCAGCATGATCCAAAAATGAGTTTCAGCCTCACCTCTGGGTTTGAGAGAGAACTTTTATACCCCTCTGTGTTGGCCACTTAAGACACTGTCAGACTTAAGAGGGCAAAGCATAAGAGGGAAATAGATTATAGCACCAGTTTTCTCTTATTAACTAAGATGATCTGAACTTAGCATTTATTCAAGAGATATCACAATTTAGTTGAAATTTCTAAGTTATCAAAAAGGAAGATTTAAAGTGATCTGCAATTGTCATCACACTAGAGCACACTTACCTTCTAGTGGAAGGTATTATTCATTCCTAAGAAGTCCTGAGCATTGCTTCTAATTTAGGTGTGATCATCCATGTCTAGAATATTTCAAACATGAAGTTGCTAAGTGCAACCCCTAAACAGCACAAAAAAGACAAAGATTATTAATGATAATATAAATTGCGTCTAATCACAGATCTTCTTAAAGCCATATTCTACAAAGCTGCAGAAGTCATTTACATCTATTTTGTTATCAAATCAGACCTAGAGCAAAAAGTAGTAAATGGTTCAATCTGTTGAAAAGATTCTTTTCTAAACAGCCCATTTAAACTACATAGAGCATCTTTTAAAATACTCTAACAAAAACCAAGTTTATTAAACTTAAATTGTTTATAGTGTTGACACTACCCTCAAGTAAGCTGTAAATTTCTAGATTTAACAGACTGATTTTTACCAGCCAACTCAATGGTACCTTGTGCTGACTTACATATACCTTGTAACAAATTACACACAGAGCTTAACTAAGAGACATCAAAAGTCACTGTTACAGACATACTAGAAGACTGGGCCAAAGGCCTATGCAATCAGCAATTTTTGTTTGAAAAGTTAAGTCCACTTTAACTTAAGTGACTACAGCATTCAATACCCTAAACACTGCAGGTTTTAACTGTCATTTTCTTGATGCAGCCTACAAAAAAGAAACCACTGCACTGAATTGGATTTAAGGTCTGTGCAGCTCAACATCTATAATTTAGACAAGAACAGGAAGGTAACAAATACTTATATTTTTTTATTTTCCCACAGTGCTAGGGAAACATTTTAGCCATTATTAGACTCAAGTTTAAGGAGGGAGATTTGGAAAATCACAGAGCTACCTGGCATAGGAATATTTGAAATTTAGAAAGAACAGCAAAGATCTAAAGGTTTTAAAAATTTAGGCACTGATGGTCTCACAGTGATACCAGTACCCTCAGATATGTTTGTCTTAAAGTGGTACAAAATCTCAGGATTAAAAGCCCTCTGTTTCTGAAACCCAAAGCCTTACCTAACCAGCCTCAGGCTGTGAGGTATGTGGTGCGGTCCGTGTGCCCGCTTACCTATAGGCGTTCAAAGGCACGACTCCAGAACCCCAACACTTCCCACCGGCAAGGCCTAGCTTGCTTTGCCTTCTGCCCAAGCCGGGAGCGGCCGAGCGCGGCAGGCCAGCGGACAAACCCTTCCGGGGCATCTGAAGGCCTTGCCGGTGCCTTGGGACGCTTTCTGCCGCCATCCTCCCCGCCGGGCGGTCGCCATGGGGGTGCGTGCGGCCCACGCCACACACTGCGGAGGGAGAGAGAAGTCAGCCCAGAACAGGGGGCGGGGGTGGGAGAAGGGAGGGGGACCGCATGTGCCTCACGACAGGATGCAGGGCGGAGAGGACGGCTCCGCACTGGGTTTCTGTGAGGGAAAGGTGCTCTATCCCCCTGTGTTGACTCCTCGGACCACCACCAGGCTCCGAGAGGGCAAGATGTGAAGGGAACACCCGAGCAGGCCCAGCCTCGCCCCATCCCCCCCCGAATCCCACACCCCGTCCAACAGGAGCCCAGGGCTCCTTATGGGAGCGGCTGCCGCAGCCTTACCCCAGCGACAGACGGCGGCAAAAGAGGGAAGTGAGCCCCTCCCGGGGCTTTAAATACCGCCCCGCCGCTCCCGCGAGAGCCCGCGCGGCGCCCACCGCCGGTGGAGGGGGCGGGGGCAGGGGCAGGGGCAGGGGCAGGGGGAGCCCGCGGGAGCCCGCGGGAAGAGCGTTGTTGTCTATTGGTCGAATTGGCGCACGTGACCCCCTCGAGAGGGGGCGGGGTGGTTGTGGTAGGGTGCGCGTGTGGAGCCTGCGGCGGTTGGTCTGAGCATCGGAGTTCCGAGCGGGCGTCGGGGAGAGGTCGTTGTGCTGCGCCTCCCCTCCCGCGTTCCCCCTCAGGGAGACGGCGTGGGACTGCCCCTGGAACAGTGGGACGGCTAGTGCCTCTGGGCCGCCGCGGTCGGGGGTGAGGAGGTGGCCCTCTGCCTCAGTGAGAAGCGCCGCGGCTGCTCAGTCGCGCTCCCTGCGGCAGTCAGGGGCATACCCGCGACCTGGGCCATGACGCGGCTTTCGTCTTCGCTGGGACAGAGGTGTCGACCTCTGCCCAAGCCGAACTCTAGGGACCCGGAGGTCTTTAACTCAGAGAAACAAAAGTGTCTTCGGTGTGAAGTAGCAGCTGTGTAGCGGTTTTGAGGAACTAAATACTGCTGATCTCTGTCTAAACTCCCATCTAAGCCCTTCTTTAGGAGGCTTAGAATCTGTCTGTAAGGATAGTAAAGTAAGCCTCAAGCCCGCGCTAATACCCTTGCTGACATTACAGCACATGCAGCTTGCTGTAGAGCACGCCTGGGTGGCATGGTGGAACCAGGCCTGTCATCCTATGAGTGCACAACGTGGATGTGAGACACAGCTCTTTTTCTACTTCAGCTGAGATGTGCTACCTGACTGGGGATACTGCTAAGAGGTTTTTAGGGTGAGTACAAGCAGATTAGCGTAAACTGAGAATTAGTAATTTGTAGCACAGAGACTTTGAATGTTGCCCAGTGTAGGTAGGAAGCGTAACATCTTGGCTCCCATGGAGTAGTGAATTCAACAAAAGTTCCTGCTTCACAAGGAGGTGGATATATTGCTGATAATTCATGGTTTCCTGTCTCAGTGAGAAACAGTATGTCTTGGCTCATCCTGAGTTGCTACCAGCACAGCACCTGTAAGTGTGTGGAAAGAAAATAAGAGGTTGGCCCTGAGAGTTTTCTGAACCCTGCATTTAAATTCCCCTAGCAGATCTAAACTGATCTGTTTCAGCCTGAAACAGTCACATAGTTGTAAACAAGAGATAGCTCCAGAAATTGTGTCTTATCATTTCTAGTTACTTCATCTGTCTGATACTTGCTCAAAACATTGTTGCAGAGGTAATCCCTGTGCCAGTACGTTTATTGTGAGCATATCAGGATTCAAAAGCTGTCTTGGGGCTCGAGGTAAGTCACTCTCTGTGTATGAATTCATGAGGTATGTAGCTCCAGGTTATTTCAGGTGGGGTTCTCTGCAATGACCATTTTCTACAGTTAGACACCTAAGTGTGATCAGTCCTTTCTTTTAATGTAGCCAAACGGATGAAGTAGCATCCAATATTTACATTTTTACCACCTGTGCCAGTAGGATGTATGTCAAGCTCAGTTTCTTCTCTTCCAGTACAGAATGTAAACTGGCACCTCTGTTAGCACAGCAAACCACTGATCAGGATCCATCCCGGACAAGCATTTAAATCATTCAGATAAAATCCTCCTCCTTTTTCTTCCCCTGCATGGGCTTTCTTCTGTCTTCCTCATACAAACTTTGCACTGTTTGCTTTCTCTCTGGCTCCATGAAACTTACTTTCATGTCTGATGGTGGCACAACTTCAAGAGAAGGAATGCAGAGGCCACCTGTCCTGTCCGTCCCTTCCCAAAACTTCATTATAGAATAGATCACTGTCCTAACAGGGTCAGATGCGGATTTGAGCCTCTTTACATGCAGGAAAGGCTCTCCTGTTTCCTGGGCAAGTGCTGTAACCATTGAGTTACTACCTGAAAGACTGCAGGCAGATCTGCCGTTTCTGTGTTTTGTTGGAGGGAAAGAGCTGCCTCTAACTTTTATCTGAACAAACTTCTGAGCTGGGCATTGAGTCTGCCTACAAGCCTGGGTATCTCAGGGACTTGTGGGAAGACCCACATTACTGCTGGATCTAAGGACAGCTTAATTTTGAGATGGATCCTGGATCACTAACCAGGAGAGATGCAGGTCTGGTCATGAGCAGAATTTGCAGGAACTTGAGTTATCACGGGAGCTTGACTAGTGAACAGAAAAATGTTTAGGGGGGAGTGTGTATGGACAGTTGTTACAAGAACTACACTTAAGAATCAGGTATTTAATGTGTCTCCTTTGCTCCACTCTGGTCACCTCATGGTGAAGAAAAGCCTTTGCTTCTTTTTAGTGTGAGAGGTTAGCAGGTTCTACGCATGCCCAGGAAAAACTGTTGGGCACCTGGTCAGCTATGCCAGTAGATGTTGTTAGGCCTGTTTATATTAGGGCACTTCCACTTTAGGTAGTCATGGAGAAGAATATCTGAAGGTCTGCCTTTTGAAGTTAGCTGAGTGCCTTGGTTATTTTGTGGATTTAGTGTTGAGCTGTTTAAGGAGGCTGTGGTGATCTGAACTCAGTTGTTCAAATCTTAGAGTGGAGCTCTGTCTTTGTGGGATGCATGAATTTAATCTCAAAATCACTGGTCAGATACATCTCTCAGCTGAAAGACTTTTGAAAAACATTTGTTTAAAAATGCCATGTTGTGTTCACCACAATGCACAATTGTCATTAATGTTTCATTTCAGTGTCACTGTCTTTCTCCACACTGATATGAAGGAAAACAAAGCAAGTAAAATCTTGATGTGACCATCAGTTTTTGCAGATGGATGACAGTATTGACAGGTTTGGGACCTTACAATGTAGCAGGTTGGGGTTTTTTTGGTTTTGTTTTTGGTTTGGGGGGCTTTTTTAGTATATTTTAAATTCACACTGAAAATGCCACTTACAGCCTGTCTGCTGTCAAAATATCCTTTTTGTTTTTTTCTTAGAGTGTACATTAGTTAAAATTAGAGCCTGTAGAATAGAACAAAAATAATAAATAAAATCTTTGGAGAAGAAGAGGAGGGCAAGTCAGGATTGTTATTTCCTTTCCAGAGGCAGAAATAGCAATACATTTTTGTTAGAAACTTAAGTTTTCTGTAACTTTTGCTCAGTGAGTCTCTTCTTGTTTGATAAATTACTTCCATGGCTAAAAATTTTGGTTATCTCTTTCTAGGCGATACGTATGATTATAAGTTAAATAGTATTTTTCCAACTGAAAGCACATTTTGCATAGGTAAGAAAAATTCCAGTAAAGTTTGCTAGTGAACTTCCTTGCTGAATAAAATACCTGATAAAGAGGCCATTCTTCAAGCTTCTACTTTATGAAAATGTGGGAATATTTTCAGTTGAGTAGTGTCAGGGAAGATTAATATTATGAAAACTGATGAAACAATATGCAGAAGTTCTCTTACTGTCACTGTTCAAAGCTCCTAATACAATTTTTCTGAAACACAATTAAGCAGAAGGAAAAAGGCAGGAGTAAGATATTGTGAGATAATTACACCTCTAGGCCATTATCGAGTATCAAACTGGCTCTTCATCGAATAGACTTTTTAATGGTTATCACTATAGAACTCTTAGGCCATTTTATCTATTCAGTCAGCCTTTGGTGTAGCCATCAATGTATTTCTGTCTGTCTTATTCTGTTGTCTTTGGGTTTTCAAAAAAAAAAAAAATTAAGTCAGATGCTGTAAATATATTTTGTTTTCTTCTGTAAAATAGCAAATTCTGAGAAAAAGGAAGACATGGTATTCCATCTCTGCCAACTAGTATAATGTTAAATCAACATAGATAGGTAAGATTCAGAGATGAATTTAATGCAAAGTTTTATTTTCTGTGCTTCGTATTTGGTAGGTGACAGTATGATTTGTTAGGATTCTAAAGGTAAAGTTTTATCATATTTTAAATAAAGATAAATAATTTCTCAGGTAGTTTAAAAATGTTGGGTAAGCATTGCTTTGAAGCTGATAGTCCTAAAGAATAGTGATTCCAAAGTTGGGTGGTTTGGTGGTTGTTTTTCTTTTTTTACAAACGGGCCCCCAGGAGACTCCCTGCATTTTCTGTGGATTGCCATGAATTTTTCATGGACTACAACTCACTTTTACCATTAGAATTTCAGGTGTAAATAGAGTGGCTTCTGCAGACCTGCTATAAGCCATGCACTACAGCCTCAGTCCATGGACTGCAAGTTGGCATTTGGCATTGTACTAAAGCTCCCAATCTGTTCTGCAGCTTCAACCTTCACGGAAAATTCTTAGTCCTCATGCTTGTGTCTACATATTTTCCATTCTGTTAAAGACATATTGATATTTTTTGTAGAACAAAATTTTATGCAAAATACAAAATATAAAAAAGCATTTGTAAAATTCTAAACATACATTGTCAGCACTGAAAGTATTTCAGATATCTGAATTCTCTTTTAATTCTTATTATGTAGTCTGTCACCTTCCAGAAAATATAAGTATTGTTTTAACCACCTTTTCCATTAAAATGCCCTTTTAATTGCCTGGAAACGTATCCTAAATTTGATTCTGTTCCAAACACTTGTTCAGCAAAACTGACTGATGATTACCCATTTCTGGACCAGAGTTTATTACAAGAAAAACATAAATGAACCCTCTGTGGAATTTTCTGAGATTTCTGGAGAGGAAATGCAATATCCTCTTTGTAGCACAGAGTGAGCAGATACTCTAGTCTCAGTTTTGCTACTAACTTTCCAGGGTAACTTCGGACAAGTTGCTAAATTTCTGCTGCCTGTTTTGTTGCTTTGTAAAAGAAGCTAATATTAACTTGCCACCCAATAATTTGACAAGTCTGAGTGAATGTTTGCAAAGTACTCTGAGAGCTTCAGATGGAAAATGTTATGAAAGTCCAAGCCTCTGCTAGCCAAAGAGGATATTTACAATAGGTTCTCATTTTATGTAGTGAAATAAAAATGTTCAAGTATATAACCAGATGAGACCAAGACTGATCTAAAATTAAATGCAGGAGGCATTTTTTTTGACCTTTCAACAGAAATTATATAAGCACTCTTAGGTTATAAATAGTCCTTTGTTTTCCTTCTCTTTGTCTAACACTCAGAAGAAACACAGGGTTAGTTGTTTGTTATAAAGAGATAGGGCAATGCTTTAGAGTGGAAACAATTGTTCACTGTTCTTTATTTATACAGTTCCTATAATGTTTGCAACTAGCATTTGTTGCTTTTCTTAGCATATTTTTATCTTCAATAAACCTTCTAGTCCTGAAAATGACAACACCAGAAGAAAATCAAAACACTCACCAGCCCATGTCAAGTACAACAGTTTCTTTCCTCTTACCCAGTTTGATATGTGACTGAAAAGCAAAAAAGCCAGTGCTAATCTATCATTAAACTGGCATGTAAACACTTGTGTATTATTTCCTAGTTTTATTATGAATCCTTAGAAATAAGACATGAAATGTGTCCACCCTTAAATGAAAGTATTTTTATTAGCGTTAAGGATAATGATACCAAATTCTTCACAGAACAATGTATGTATGTGCGTATTTCCATATATGCTTATTTTCAACACTAGTAATTTCCTTGAACAGCCAATAAGTGCTTAACTAATAGCAATTTAATTTTGTGTTTAAAAAAAAAAATTAACAGAAACCACCTGAAACCTTACCCCAAAGTAAAAGGAATTGTCATCAGTGAGAAAGCAAAAGTATAAAAATACCTCTTACCTTTTTCTTACCTTTTTGTTTTCCTTGACATTTACATATATGTGAGGTAAATGGCTTTATTAGTTACCACATTTTGTTTCATTTAAACTTTTAATCACCTTTCAAACACATTCATTTGCTTCATGACGTTTCACTGAGAGCAAGTATGATTTTCTACAGCAAATTGGAATAAACTGGCTGCAGCAAAGAGTACACAACTAGGCTTCTGGAATAAAAGGGATCTGAGTTTAAAAAACAGCAATAGTGCAGTACTGACAGTCTCTACAGGCTACTTAGAAATGCACTGGAGGCCATTCAGGCTTTGATTGCTTCAGAACTGAGGCTGGGGGTGGCCAGTCCTGAAATGACACCTTGGCTTAACTCCCATTTCCTTTGGTTATGTCGAGAAAACCTGCGATATTACATGTAATCCAGTCCTCAGAGTTTAAGCAAATTAAACACTTCGGATCAAATTCACACATAATGTAAGATCATGAACTTAATGGAATTATACGGAAGATTATTTTTTTCTCAGTGTTACATTATTTGATGGCTCTTTTTCATAGTGATTTGTGGATCTATGAAGCAGTTTAGTAGCCCTGATGACTTTACTCCGTAACATCCAAAAATCTTTCTCCATCCTGACTTCAAATGTCTGCAGTGATTTAATATAACTAATCCAACTTATTGAGGAAAGTTCTGTCCCTGTGACAACTCCATTTTGAGTTTCTGTGCTGAAACTGTCAACAGGATGCCAACAAATGCCAAATTTAATACCATTTTTATAAAGTGGGCACTTGTCCACAGTGAGCTGGGTTGAGGCCACTTACCTAACAGAATTCTCAGGGTAGAAATTTATCTTTAGATGCTACTGCTGATGCCAGATTTTTATTAATAATCATAGACCTTCTCTTGAAATAAAAAAATATTACTGACTTCAGAATGTTTCCTGTAAATAAAGCCTGTGGGGTCAGGCTCTATAGACTGAAATTATTATATTCTAGCATCATGAAGTAAAAAGCATAGCTAAGCACAAGTGTGCCATACTTCCAGGTGCTGTTAGCAGCAGAGGTGCCTGTAGAAATGTTAGCAGTTGTCTCTCTTCATTTGAGTGATTTCCGCAACCTAGCAGAGGAACAATAAATGGGCCTTAAGCTTCTGCTGAAAACAGCAACATCTGCTAAGGAAAAGGGGCATTCTAAGATGAGGCATTGCCCTAGCTGAACTCTGTTCTTGCTTCTCTCGGATTTGCTGTGTGGCCCCAAGTTAGCTATTTAACAGCCCTGTGCCTATTACCACGTGTCTAAATTTAATATACTGCTCTACCTTGGAGAAAGGCATGGGCCTGAACTTGTGTTTGAAGAACAACTGAGATTATTGCATTAACAGTGTTGTATAAATGCCACGTGTTGTAAACTTGTGAGTGAGCACTTTGGCACTAAGGTGCGTGATGTGGACATGGTCCCAAAACAACATTTGTGAAGATAAATGTTGTCTGCACGAATAGCAATGCAAAGCACCTACTGTGGGCAGTAAATTACATTCCAGCCTACTGTTCTCGGGGGTTGCAAGTGCCTGGGCTTCTGTATACCTCAAATTAGGGGGAGAGACCATGTCCCAAAGTGCCGTGCTGCCGTCACTGCCACACATCCATGTCGTCCTGCCTGGACTCTGCCTTCCTGTCCTTCACCCTGCTAGGCAGTGTGATTCCCTATGCACCGACCCCTGAGTTTTTGCAGCCCTGTGGCCATTCCAGGCCTGGTGATTAAGACACCTCCGCTCCCTTTGGAGCGCCCGTCCCACGCCGCTGCGTGCCGCCGGAGGGGCCGCGGGCCGGGAGGAGGCGGCAGGGGCAGCCCCCCCCGCGCCCCCTCCTCCCCGCAGCGCATTGGCTGCGGCAGCAGCCGCCCCGGCCGGGCCCGCCGGGGGTGCCCCCGTGCCGGTCACTGCCTCTGACCTTCCCTTCCCCGGCGCTGTCAGAGCGGATCAGCGGGCGCGGCGCTGCAATGGAGCGGCGAGCGGCAAGGGCAGCCGCCAGGAGAGGAGGAGGAGGAGGAAGGGAGAGATTAGCGCGGTGCCGGCTGGCGCAGAGGCGCGGCTGAGCGCTCCAGCGGGAGCCCGGGGCCCTGCGGACCGTGCGAGAGTCAGAGGCGGAAGGAGCGGAGATGCGGCTGCTCTCCCCGCGCTGCTAAAGCTCCCGGTCACTGGCCCAGAGGAGGAAGAGCAGGAAGGTCCGTCCTTCTCGCCGGTCTGCCAGCGCAAAGGGTGCCTGTGCAGTCCCCTCCTCTTGCTTTTATCCCAGCCCCGGAGCAGGAGCAGAAGCCGCCGCCGCCGCCGCCGCCGCCGCCGCCGCCCCCTCTCCCTTCCTGCGCTCTTCCCACCATGAGCGGGGCTGTTTTCACCTTATAAAGATGGCGGTGTGGGATCGCTGCAACCTTTAGACTAATGACTGTCAGAAACATCGCCTCCATCTGTAATATGGTGAGTGCTCGCGGGCAGGCGCGCCGGCGGGGGGCGGCACAGCTGCCCCTCCGGGGGCAGGCCCTGCTGGGGCCGGCGGAGGGGCGGCTGGGGGGGCTCCCCCCAGGGGCGCCAGGCAAAAGAAGCGACCGCATCCCTGCCCCCGGCGGAGGGGCAGCCGGGCAGGCTGCGCCAGGACGTTCCTGGGATGGAGTTGGCCGCCGAAGAGTGGCGATGTCCCGAGGAGTTTTCCCGGAGCAGCCCGGGAGCGGGCCGGGGAGAGACGGAGATGCTGAGCCGGTGCGGGGCCCTCCGGAGCGGGGCTGGCCCCGGCCGATAGGCGTTGCAGAAGGAGCCGCAGCCCACCCTTCCTCCTCCTGCCCTAATAATCCTGCGAAGCCCCAAAGTTGGGCTCTGTATCCACATTAAGTCGGTGACCCCATTTAGCCCTCTCAGGCAGGTACCCAGTGGTCTCATGGGGCCAGGAGCTCCCCAGGTTACACAGAAAACGAGGATGTTTAGGTGCCCGATAATATGCTTTCGGATCCCGATGCTAGGTAGTCTTGGCTTTAGAGCTAACATCAGGGTTTAGCTTGCATTGCATGCCACTCAGGACTGCTGGTTGTTAAGTACTCTTGAGTCACTTAGCTTTCTCTAAATCAGAGTAGGCAATTAGGAAGGAATAAGGAAACATTAATATTTTAGTTATGTTCAGACTTTGCCGCTTTCCTCCCCAGGAACAGTTGAAAGGACACTTTCGGCATTGTACTTGGGTCTAATTTTAATCCTAACAAACTTGGGGCATCTGATTGGGTTAAGATTTTTGAAACTTCTTGGAGGGAAAGAGAGAGCTCAAATTTTATCAAAGGTTTATTAATACAGTGAGGCAGTAATAAACTTAACAAAGAAATGTGTGCGTGCTTAGCACCCCAATGCAAACAGAAGAGAAGCCTATTTCTGCACATTTTGTTGGTTTAGTCTGTATTTTTCCCCCTTACTTCCAGGTTCTTCAAGAGCAGCTACTCGCAGCTGCCAGCTGCCCTCCATGTGGTGCCCCAGCATGCCTTGTGCTGGTGATGCCACACATACCATTCATCTGCCCTGGAGAATGGAGCCTGCCTCTGGGGTAAGGCGACAGGCACAGCCCCAGAGGCCTGGCTCCTGCGGGGTCAGCAGCAGTGGTCTGTGGGAGGGAGTGTGGATTGCGAGCCTGCTCGCCTTCCACGTGTCCACGCTTCCACTCAAGTGGGCTTGCTCTTTTATTTCCAACCAGATGTCCAGGGCATCCCATGCATAGTTCTGACCTAAGCCTCAGTCCTCCCTATGAAACACCTGCTCTGAAATGCAGAGAGGGAGGGTTGGATTTAGGGTTAAAAAGACTTGCTACAAAATCCAGACTTGGGGTAAAGTAATCTGGGTGCTCACCTTTCTTCACCAACAGTAAGTAGTTTTCTAAACTTTTCCTTGTCCTTAATAATTTCCAGTCCTGTGGGCCAGTGGGCCATGGATACTGCAAAGAAAGGTTTAGGAAATGGTACGGAACTGAGAAGAAAACCTGGGTGCATTTACCTTCCTTCTGAGGCAGGCTTCGGTTTTTATTGCTGATGAATGGTGGGTGTGATGCCCTGCAGACTACATAAGAGAGCACCGCATGAAGGGGAGCTGGAGACTCTCAGGTGGTTGTAAGACTTTAACATTGTCATAAAGCACTAGGAACTCCATGATTTCTTTTGTGTGCTTCAGACAGATGCGCTTGTATACAGTACGCTTCTCCCAAAGACTGAACAGATTTGCAGCAAAACTGATGAGATTGTTCTAATGGTGTGCTGCTCAGCTGTCGCTGTCAGTGTATCCTGCAAAAATAGGAGTAATAGAGAGACTGAAGGGAAGAATTAGAGCCTCAGGCAGAAAAGGCATACAAGGGCTCATAGTTCAAGGCAATTCTAGCTCCTGGTACCAGTACTGTGACAGAAGGTGAAGCTGGTTTAATGATAATGATGTTTTAAAGCTACATATTCCTTGGGGTCTGTGTATGTAGCTTTTAGAGATGTTGCATTGTGATGGCCACATTTAGTCTTTTCTGGATAACCCACAGGGACTGAAAGTTCTTTTAGGAAAAAAAGCTGAGATTTTCAGAAAGCTACAGGAATTTGGGGCTGTAAGAGAAACATGAATTCTTTGAAGTATTAGCAACACTGTATTATGGCTCCTCCAAAAATGCATCCTCTTAGATGAGGTGGTGGACTTGATCTCAATGGTCTGTAGGAGGAGCTATGACAACCCTCTGTAAGAATGGGACTTTGGAAGGTTAGAGGTATATGAGAAAGCCTTTTACCTGTATAAAACCTGAATATTTGCAGTGCTAGTTTGATTTAAGGCATCTGTAGAAATCTACCAGATGAAGATGTTAATTCCCAGACCTCGTTGCTGCACTATAACATAGTGCTTGAAGAACTGAACTACTTACAATTTGTGGACTGAGAAGTAGCAGCATAATTCTTAGGTAATATACTATATTTAGGTATATAATGCTGCATAATAATATTTTTCTAAGTTTTTTGACCTGGTTGAACACAGTAATGAAAAAAAAAAGTTCTGTTCTTCTTTATCTTTTTCCATTCCCATTCCAGCTTGTAATTTTGCTCTTCTGAAGATGGTAGAGATTCAGTCTTTTCCAGGAAGGACCAAAACAAGTGTAGTGAAGCAAGAAAGCCAGGGACAGTATTTAACTTGCTTGCAAAAGAGATCTAGTACTATATGTTCACTGGATAAGCTCTCACATGCTGAGGCAGACACAGTAGGAGCTAAGCAGTAAGAAAAAATGTTAGGTGCAAACTTTCCACTTGACACATTTATTTGTAGTAAACATTTAAATGCACAACTTCTAGAATTAAACAAAATTCCTCTTGTCTTTTACCAGTTTTGACCCCCTAGTTATAATAACAATAGTACTAGTTATCATTCGCTGATTTGGTTAATGAGACCAAAGAGCTAAAACTTGTTCTGCTGAGGCAGAGGGGATGAAGGCAACTGTGCCTGAAGGCATCGGTGGGACTCTTATGTGGGCACAGTGGTCAGCCTTACTGAAAAGGGAGGTCTAGTTGCCAGGATGTTCCTCTTACCTGGCTTTCAGACACTGGAAAGTTCATCCACTCTGTCTGCACCCCAGGTTCGCCACAGGAGGAGGTATACAATAGGCAATCATCAGCTTTTATGTAGGGCAGGTATGGTAGATGTGAAGAAGCATAAGATACACTGAAGAAATCCTGTATGAGGGAATACCAACACCTGGTGCCATGTAAGTCTTGTAGACTGTAGACACAAACTAGGGATGTGGGTTTAGCCCCTAGGATGCTGTAATCCTCTTAGGTATTGTTTCTGTGAGATAACCCAATGACTCAAGTACAAAATGCTGGTTCAAAGGTAGATAGGCATGCTTGCATTTCAGGATTGTTGCTTACTGAAATCCTCTGCAGTATGTTTCTCTGTTGATGAGCTTTTGGTACAGTCTTGAGTTCTGAGTTAAGCTCATGCTGCAGCTGTGGCCTAGGGATATTACTGTTATGTGCAGTGAAAGGCATCTAACCGTTTCAGAATGTATTGACATATGTTTTTACAGAGATGACTAACAAGCTCTGTGGACCATATTTCTCCTAAATACCTTTTAGTATTCTGCTGAGAACAGGTATTAATCCCTCCTTTTGTAATTTTGTAGTAGTATTTCAAGTAATCTGATCTGCATTTCAGAGTGCTCTGTCAATGTAATAAATGGGACATTCTGAACACATTCAGATCGCTTCTGATACAAGGTATTGTCTGAAGTACCTCACAGTTGCTCCTAGTAGTTGTTGTATAGATATCCTTTGGAAAAAAAGTTGCAGTTCCTCAGATTAATTTTGTTTTTCATTAATTGGTCTTTCATGTTACCCGTTCTTCTCATAGTCTCTATGAGTTTCATAACAATTGGTGTTTTTCTTCAGGAAAACATTCACACAGTTCACCAGGAAGTATGTGAACACCTGTGAATTTCAGCTTTCATTTTTAAAAACAAGAAAAAATTTCTAAGCATCCTAGAAACTAGTTGTAGAGAAGAACATAAAAACCTGTGAGTCTCTACATTCAGGAAGCAAATAACTGTTGGATTTTTTATTTGTTTGTTTTTAATGCCATGATTTTAGAGACTCGTCACAGGATTAATTTGAATATATGGCATGGGCAGAATGAGGACTCAGACTACAAACATAGATTTGGAAAATGCCTGATATAAAAAAAAAATTACAATTGTAATGCTGTAAAAATAGTCAAATTCTGCTTTGTACAGTAAGAGTGTTATTTCGTTACAGAGTTGATCACTATGACTTTCAACTGCATTTATTCATTTGGACATCCTGCAGTGTATATTTCTTTGTGACTTTTAAAACTTCTCATAAACAGAGATTAAGGCAGAATAATACATGGCAAGACAGTAAAACAGCTATCTGAAGGCATATTTAGATTGATAAGGGAAAATAGATTTTTACATCTGTAAAAATGAGTTGCAGGCAGTTCAAGCAATGCAATTTTAGAAGCATAGCCTCAAAAGTGCACAATTTCAGTATGATATACATAGAAAATATAGAAACAAAAATATGAAAAATACAGGGAATATGAAGTCTAATTATCATAATACCTTTCTGAAGTAATGAGAAACTTGAGAGTATGGCTGACAAATGGGTAGTGGACTGATAAGCAGAAAGTGTGCATTCCATCAAAAGATAAACAGAAGTCCACAAAAGATAATTTGTATTGGATAGAGAAGGATATGTAAAGTGAGAAGCATCCTAATACATAATTTTCAAGGTATAACCTGGACTAATGGCTGAGGCTTGTCTTGCATGAATACCTTTTTCATGGCTAAAGTGCCATAATATATAATGCACTTAGTTGTTTAGAAGATAAGCACAACAGAACGATTCCTGAGTACAATGTGTGGTTTCCAGTGTGTTTCTTTTAGATGCATATAGTCTTTGGCTTCAAGTTGCTGAATTAAGAGCAAATCAGTGGTTATGTTAAATACCTTAATAAATGAACCTCTTAATTACAGCTCAGCAAGGCTGAGTGAGTCTGAATTGTGGAAGAGATGGGATTCAAAGCAGACTCTGGACCCTGATCAACTGTGTGTGGTGGGCAAGTGCCATGCAGGAGGTGAGGTTCTGATGGGCTTGAAGAGCCACAGTCTGTGGAGTGTAAATCATGGCCAGCCAGAGAAACAGTCAGCAAAGTCTCTTCTGCTGATCTTCCTTTGGCCTCGAGAAACTATCCTTGGCTGGCTGCTTGGTAGATGCACTTATATACGTTTACGTACATTACATACTCTTAACACCACAGTGTATCAGTACTTCTGGGGAAGAAATGAGCTTGCACCTCCACCGTCAGGGTTCCATTATAGGCATGTTCTTCGATATGCTCAGCCTTTGCAGAGAAGGCTGCTGTGCTGACAGTTTCAAGCCAGCCATTACTGGATATTGTGTGTTGCGGTTATCTAATTTGATTTCACAATTAATGACCTAATAACAGTTGCATCTAAACTGTCCTAGGACAATAAAGTCTCCAACTGTCCACTGGAATTCCATTTGATAAACCTGTTTTATTTCTGATGTATGTCTGTCAAACTTGACGATTTCCAGTGATGGCGACTACATCATCTCTCTAGGCAGTCTATCCCAATGCTTCAGTGCCCTTATGACTAGAAAGTTTCCTAATGTCTTACCTGAATCTACATTACTGTAATTTGAACATGGTACTTCACATCCTGTCCACTCTTGAGATTGAGAACAGACTAGTTCCCTTCTGTAGCAAACTATATACTTGAAAATATTGTCATGCCCTGCCTCAGCCTTTTCTGTCTTATGCAACACAACCCTGTTCAACCCTTTTTTACAGGTCATTTTTCTCTAGAGTTGAGGTTTTCATTTTGACCGCCTTCTTTCAGACTCTCGCCAGTTATGTTCATCTTTCTTGAAATCTAGCACCCAAACCTGGACATAAGGTCCTGTCTGAAGTCTTACCAGTGACAAGTTGAACAGGAAAGTTACTTCAAGAACTTTGTAGACTAGTGTCTGTAAGAATTTCATTATGTTGTCAACATTTGTTGTTGTTGGTTTTATGTTGGTTTTTTTTTTTTGAAATAGCACTGTGTAGCTGATGCTTATTTATCTTATATGACACTATGGTCTCCAGACTCCCTTCCCCTTCCCCTTCCCCTTCCCTTTAGCACTATTACCTTAGTCAGCTGTTTCTCATTCTGTACAAGTGCAGGTGATTCTTTTCTTCATGTGCATAATCTTGCACTTGGCTCAGCTGAATTTAAACAGTTTTTAGAGCATTTCTGTAAAAGAAAAAATTGTCAAAAATTGATTGTCAAAAATAATTTTGAATTTTAAACCTGTCCTGTGACATAACTGCAGCCCTCATGACTCATGTTATATTGAGATTTAACGAAGATATTCTTTCTTCTGTCTCCAGGTTATGAAAGAGTACTCCAGCTGATGCAGCTGTGATGAAGTCTAGAAGGTGCCTTGCCTTTAGAATGCTCTGAGGCACCAAGTATGCAGTCTGGGTGGCCCAGACAAAAATGTTATTGAAGAAATTGTAGTCTGTAAGCAAACCTCAGTCTCTTTTTCACTTGTGAGGCCATCTTGAGGTTATGTGTTCTGAAGAAGGAAACTGGCCCCCAAAAAAATGTTTTTGCTACTTGTTCCAGCAAAAGCCTGAGTGCCACTAATCCAAGAGCAATTAAGCTGGGAATGAAGACAGACTCATGAGAGAATACAGAGTTGCAGTTTGGTAAAGGTTGTCCAATCATGGAAACTTTAAAGGTCGATATTTAAAAAAAAAAATTATGGATTTAGATACTGAATTTGTAACACTTCACTAGAACCTCACTTCCAGTCCTTGGTTGCTTTGTGCTTGGAGGAAACCATGTTTTTTAAGTTATATAAGACTGAGTGGCTTAAACACTTTGTCTGAGATACTAAGTGGTTCAGGATTTCAGGCCTCTCAATTTTTATCCATTTCTTGGTAACCACACAGTAAAGAGCTGAAGTTATTTATGTTGTCCTAGCTTTTTGCTGGGATAGAGTTAATTTTCACAAAAGCCGGGATATGACACAGCCAGGACAGCTGACCCAAACTAGCCACAGGGAGTATTCCATACCATATGATGTCATACTCCGTATATAAGGGGGATCGTTGGCTGTGGAGGAGGGGTCGCTGCTCGGGGATGGGATGAACATCAGGTTCCTGGCAGTGAGCAAACTGCATTGTGCATCACTCACTTTGTGTATTCTTTTATTAGTATTGTTGTTATTTTCCTCTCCCTTTGCTGTCCCAGTAAACTGTCCTTATCCCAACCCACGAGTTTTATCTTTTTCTTCCAATTCTCCTCCCCATCCCACCCAGGGTGGGGGAAAAAGTGGGTGAGCAGCCATGTGGTGCTTAGTTGTCAGCTGGGGCTAAACCACAACATATACATACTACTTAGATCTGTGATTAGAGATAGTTTGGTGCATCCAGCAAAATCAAGTTAGGCATCGCCTTTCAAGCTCTTGTAATTTGCCTTAATGATCAGAAAACTCTTTGGAGAAAATGTACAAAAATAATTTATTTAGATACATTGTATTAAATCACCTTTACCTTCAAAAATATGAGT
Organism: Grus americana; assembly: GCF_028858705.1. Classification (NCBI taxonomy): domain Eukaryota; kingdom Metazoa; phylum Chordata; class Aves; order Gruiformes; family Gruidae; genus Grus; species Grus americana. The sequence continues at coordinate 29,533,406 of NC_072855.1, read as the reverse complement.
ACATGGTGGGTTTTGGGTCAGTCAATATCTTTTTACTGTTTACTGTGATCCCCTATGTTTTTCATAGCATCAGCTCTTTCCTCTTTTATCTTGTGGCAACAAAGACCCAAAATACCTCTGCTGGAGGAACAATACAACATTTCTTTGCAGAAAGGAAAAAAAGCTAATCTGATTAAATTCAACCATCTTGTGTGACTTACACTTTAAAAATTATAGAAATATTTCAGGTTTGACATTTAAGATCTATGGCTTTGGAATAAGGCTCATTCAGCTATTCCAATTACTCACCATACCTCTCTGAAAGTTGAGGTTGTCCCTGAGGATGGTCAAAGTCCAACACCAAGGACAGTTGATATATCTGCTGAAAGCAGTTGCGTATATACTGCATGGCATGATACTGCTTGCTCTTTTCTTACTCTCGTTTTCTTTGTGTTGCTTCTGGGAGCTAAGTTTGGATTTTATTTACAGTTGCTTTCTCTCTTTTGAGTTATCCATCACTGACATTTGTTGGCCAGGAGGCCTTCCACATCTTTCTTAATCTTCTTTTTCCCTTCCCTCCCATATGCTGTGCCTTCCAAAATCCTGAAACTCAGGCTGCCTGGCCCTGAAGCCATTTCTATTTTTATTCTAATTTCTCTTCTACCAGCCCAGACGTCACCCTTAGTTTGTCTTAAATTTTCAGTTTCTCCCTTCAGGAAACAACTCTATTTCTAGCACTTTGCTCTCACTTTCCCTGAATACTAAGAAAAAAAATCTAGTTCACAGCTGTATATGATCTGAACCCCTTCGTCATGGACCAGCCATCTTCCTTCACTGATCTCTTGTCCTTTATATATTTGTTAAATTTCTGTTTCCACGATTCAAATTTTACATGGGTTTTTTCTTATATTTTTTAGATTTTCTTGTGAATGAGATATTTATTGTTATTTCTTACTTTGTATTTTGTTGTTTGATGCTTATTCATACTGTTTCTGTTTATCTGGTAATACTTATTTAGTAGGTTTTCCATAGGTGACTTAGATCCTAATTTCTTCACTCCACTCATTTACTTTAAGTTAAGCACATGCATATTTCTAGAAAGTTAGTGCCATTTTTTTATAGCTCTATCACACTAGCAACTCTAGTTTGATTTGCTGTCTTCTATTTGCAGTATCTTTCATATTAGCTCTATTTCATTTCTTATCCTCCATAGAATAATTGTATTTAGATTATTTTGCTACATGTGATTTACTGATCTGATGTCTTTTTTTTTTCCCCTGCACTGTCATTTTGTTTACATGCTGAAGTGCAAAGGAACAGGAGAGTTTTTTACTTAATCTGTTTCATGTGATGCAAAGCACAAATTAAACTCTTAGCAACATTATCAGAAATTTCAGCTTAAAAGAAAACTGGCAGTCTTACCCATTGGAAGGCCTAGAGCAAAATAACAAGAGAAAAAAATATAGGTCATATGGACAGAATGTTTTTGGAGCAATGCTGTGGTAGAAATCTTGGCTTAGCCTGAACTGACCCATGCTCAGCTATGTCTCCAACTGTATGCCATTTTATAAGAGCTGAATACTGATTGTTGAATTAAGTGGTGAATGCTGATTGCTGAATTAAGTGGTAAAACTTCAGAGAAATCAAGGTTCACCAGCACCACAGAATACATAGTAGGAGTTTCCATGTTGACCTAGTTCTCATTCTCATAAGGTCTGGCCACCACGGTCACTTTGTTGCATTTCCTTTATTAGTGTATTCTTTTAAGAAGGAGCCAGTCTCCTTTATTGTCTCCATACCCTGATATGAATTTATTTAATAGTCCCAGATCCCAGTTCACTGACTTATGTGGTCTCTCCTCATTTCAGGCTCTGTGGCTGCACTGATATTCTTGCTGGTTTTTATGAAAGCACAGTAGATTCAGCTGTGATTTCTCATAGCTGAAGTACAGGACTGTTTATAAGACCATAGATAATGGATTGCATTAAAAATGTGTGAGAAGGTTTTCACTGCAGAAGTGACCGAAATGATTTGCTGGGAGTGGGAAGAAGCACAGCCATGCTTAAAACCATGTTAAATAGTCATGGTTGATTTGCTCAATAGGCTAACATGTTTTTTATATTTGATATGGTTGATTTAAACTGTGTTCTGAATCATCTTTAACACATGTCTAATAACATATTTTTTCCAGTTAACCAGAAACTGTACACCCAAGCCAGGTTTATACTTTGGCTGGAAAAATTTCCAATCATTTCTTCTGCCATCATGTGAACTGCTTCTTGAGGAGATTTCCTATGCAAAACATGTAATATATATGCAGTGTGGCGTGGTTTGAGTTTACTAAATAGTGTGTCTACATTTTTTTTCTCCATGTAAGAAATACATCCTGCTTTGAAGTATTAGGTCTCTGTGCTTCTTACCTGTTTTCCTACTCTTCTTTTTCTACGAATTTAGAAGTGTCTTTTTGGAGACCTTAAAATAGGTCAGACTGAAACTGCTCTTGATATAAGAAGGCACAACTCCTAATGAAATCCATGGGAGTTATGTCAGCTTACCCAAAGACTGAATTTAGCCTCTCTGTTTTATTGGGAAACCGGCACATAGCGCTTCATTTTATATTTGTAACAGCCAAGGCCTGGTTTTGGAGAGGTAAAGCTCTATGACGAGCTCCTACTAAGCATATGTTGTTTCAGCAGCATGTACTTTGGAAATTTCCAAGCAATGTATAATTTTTATATGAAGATCGGTTAGTGCACATCATGTATTTGTTTGGTTTTCAGTGATAATTTTGTTTGGTAAATCCTGATTCTTGCTTTTTCTCACAATATTTACAAGACAATTTAAATGCTAGAAAGAATTTGTCAAACCATCTGGCATCCTCTGAAATAAGAAACCCTGGCCCTGGAGGAAAGGCAAATGAGTAATGTAGGACCAACTAGTTAGCAGAGCATGTGCATTCTACTTGTCTAGGAGCATACACTAACCTGTAGTTATGAAAGAGTAGGAGGTTACTTTTTAGAGATATTATTTTCCATGAATTCTAGAGGAAGAATTTTTTTCAGTGTGGAAGATACTTCCTGCAATACTGGAAAAACACCCATTTCATTCTTATGTTAGGGAACTTGATTTGAATGCTAGAAGTGTAATCGAAGAAAACTTTTGCTTTGATCTGAATGCTGTACAATGAGTATTAATATGAAGATGGTTTTCTTCAGAAGCTGCATTAATCTTCTGTGGTCATGTTTTTCTTTGTCAGACAAGGTTCTGAGGGTAGCAGTGGCTGCTTGCTTCACTGTTAATATCAGATAGGCAAATGTCTATCAGTTTCCTCCCTCTCAGGAAGTCAGGTGCTTTGCTGAATCTGTGCATCTTTGGCAAGGCTGACTTTCCAAGCATAGCAACTAATCTTCATGTGGAACTTACATAATTATCACACTGTCATCTCCGTTGAAAGGTAGCCAGTGATTGCTTTGTATAGATCATTCCTTTTTCCAGTTTTCTCACTGAGGTTTAGCAGTGCTTGGTGAGGACATATAACGTATCCCTTAAGCTTTGCATGGACCCTTGTGCGGGTAAAGTACTTCAGTCTCAAAGGGAATATCTGGGAAATCACATACACTTGATCTGAGCAATAAGCTACGTATATATGAGAGAAAGGGAGAGACTGGAAAGAGATTTGATAAGGGCTTGTGAAATACAAAATCTTTGGAGCTTTTCTGGAAGCTGCCAACTTGAAGGGACTGTTTTACTTTCAAGGCTTGCAAATTCTCAAAGAGCACCTGTGCTGAGTTTCACACCACTGATTCTGTTGACTAAAATCATCTTCTTTTGATGAGTTGATATGAAATAATAATCTAATACAGCAAGCAGTGGCGATGTAAGGAAACACTAATCAGACTTTGGGGAGAAGATGGGGAAGGGACACTAGAATTATTGAATTTGTTTGCCAGAAACTTTGAAAATTTTAGCTGATGAAGTCTCTGAGCAAATGTTGTATCGGACAAGCCTCAGGAACACAGGAAATTTCAGAGATTTTCAGATTTTCTGAATTTTACATGTTGGCATGTTTGCAGGGGCATTTTACATGATTTTATGAAAGTCAGCCAACTTGTGCTGTTCTTGTGTGATGGAAATTCTAAGGCATATTAATGCTTCGCACTGCAGAGCATGCTCAGTGAGGAAATAAAGTATTATGTCATTAAAGCAATTATCATGTAGGTTAAAAATTGGCTAACTGATCGGTCTTGAATAAAATGTATGTAGGGAATACTTGTCCAAGTACAGCATTTTTTGTGAGGTCCGACAGGGATCTGTACGCTCATAGAGCGGACAGGAGTGATGACATTTGCTTTGGCAGCAATCTAGCTTGCTTGCTCGGTAATCCAAGATTGTTTAAAACCAGGCATTTTAATATAGCAAAACTACAGGTAACATACAAAATTAGTGGCTGTACTTCCCAGACCAGTCGTTGCGAAAGCCCCTTTGCTGTTGGAGTGAAGATACAGCTGAACATAACTTGCCACACCGAGGCAGTGACTAAGAGATGTAACAGTGCTTGTTACAGGGCTTATGCACCATTTGGTGTTAGATAGGGCAAAGTGGCAGATTACACTTGCTTTTAATGTTTGTGATGTTGTTACTAGAACTGGGTGCCAGTCTGGAGCCCAAGTATTGTCAAAGGCTGCTGACAAATTAGAAGGGACTCAGAGGAGTTTTGATAATGCTTAGACGACCTGCCTTACATCTAGGAACTGGTTTATCCAAGATAACTTTAAGGGTTTTGCTTAAGCTTAACAAGTATCTTTATGAGGCAGGAGGGTAATGGGATCCAGCTGTTCACATACACAGTAAAAAATAAGGGGGAGGTGGGTGTGGGGAGAACCACTGTGGTTGTGACCTGTGCACATCTAATCAGACATTGCTGGAGTATCCCAGGTCAGGCCAGCTCCACTATCTAGAACTCCAAATATTTTTATTGGCTCATGTGACTGCCTATTAGTAAGACAGAGTTAGTTTGGCTGAATGGAAAAATGAGTTTCTATCTTGATGCTGTCCATAACTTTATTTTAGAATCTTAATATTCTAAATAATTTCTTCTCCCTTTTTTTATAGGGCACCAATGCCTCTGCTCTGGAAAAAGACATTGGCCCAGAGCAGTTTCCAATCAATGAACACTACTTTGGATTGGTCAATGTAAGTACTATTTTCAGTAGGCAAACCATATACAGAACTATGGCTTTGGTGTTACTTGAACTTTGGTTTCTTCTTTCTTTCCCCGCCCCCCCCTCCCCAATCCTGTTCTAAGGTAGGATTGTCTTTTTTTTTTTTTTTTTTTTTTTTTTGAAAAAGTGCTGCTCATGTTCCAGTTTTAGGCAAAGTGGGTTGCAAAACTGTATCAGATGTTTGAAGATAGCTTCATACGCCCCCAGAGAAAAGAGTTTACTGTTCTATGAATGTTTCCAGGGATTAGAGCTTACACTTCAATAAAGTTAAAATTTTAACTATGAAACGTGAGGGAGGAAGTGATGGAAGTATGCACAAGCTTAGGTACAGCAGTCTGCATCGAGGACTCTCTTGGGAGGAGCTTTTTTATCTGACTAAGGAGAGAAGGAGTGAGAAGGGTGTTTAATCACTTGTTTATTCCCATATAAATAAAATAGATATAGTAATTCTTTTCATTAAAAACATTAGTCATTCTGCTACTGAGCAGTAAGATAGAGCCCAGCAAGAGTATATTAATATATGGAAAAAAGCTTAATGAGATTCACTACAATAAATACATCTCTTCCAAGTGGAAACTTTCACTTTGTATCCTAGTTAATTTAGAACACCATAGTTTTTTTTTCTGAGAAGTGTTAGGGGTGGGTGTGGAAATACATTCCTACAGCAGCTGCATGGCAAAATGGCTGGTATGTGACAGGGCCACAGAAGCCAGAAGTCGAATGAAGCAACTAGATTTATTGTGATGCACAGGGATTAAGACTGTTTTTAATTTTACATGGCAGTTTGGGAACACCTGCTACTGTAACTCCGTGCTGCAGGCATTGTATTTTTGCCGGCCATTTCGGGAAAATGTATTATCATACAAGGCCCAACAGAAAAAGAAGGAAAATCTCTTGACTTGCCTGGCAGATCTTTTCCACAGTATTGCTACTCAGAAGAAGAAAGTTGGAGTTATTCCACCAAAGAAGTTCATATCAAGGTTACGAAAAGAGAATGGTAAGTGTACAACTGGAATCCTCTTAGACGTTCATACATTGATCAGGAAAGTATAAATAAATATTTGGCAATGTGGTCATATAAGCAGGTGTTTAGGTTAAATTTGTAAATTGCTTGTAGTACTTTTTGGGGTTTAGATATTAATATTTTAGTATCTGTGTACATGATATTATGCTTGAAATAACCATACCAGGTTTCATAAGTTCCCAGAGGTACATGAATTAGTGTTGTTTTCACAGCATGGTGGGACAGATCGCACTGTACCGTGAGCAAGGGCTGGCAGTAGGATGACGCTCTGCTGTAATTTTTTAATTATTTTTTGTGGAGTGTGGCAGAGAGAAACCTTGAGGGCAGTTGGCAGTATAGAAACCGTGTGACCTAGGAGTGCTACAGGCACCACTAGTCCCAAACACCCTGGAAGACAGGTAACTGCATGTATATGGGGGTGTTCAGTTGACTGCACGTTCACTGCTGCTCTTGTTCTTAGAAGTGGTGGGCACAGTCTTACTTTGTGAAGCATCAGGCCCTTTTTGAGCATTAGGTTGGCAACAGCATATGCCTGACCTTGTAGTAGTTCTGTCTAAGGGATAAGAGGAACATCTTGAAATAAGGAAGCCTGCCACACAGCTCCATTTTGGCCTGGATTCATATCAGTGTGGGTGGTATGCTTAGAAACAGGGGAGCTTTGAATGAAGAGACAAAGTACGAGTCAAACACCTGGAAGAAATTGCTTCCTGGTGACAGCATATAAATGGGGAGACTGTTCATTCCCGAGCAGGCGTTTGAAAGTTAGCTCTGAGTCATCTAGAGATAAATGCCCCCACACTGTTGGGGATCACTTTTAGGGACTGAATCTTATGTTTTCAGCTTTTTAAAATTAAGGCCAGACTTGGTGTGTATTAACCTGCTTATGTGTCCAGGCTAGACACTGCAAAGCCAAAGAATCTGTACAATATTTTCTGAGGAAATCCACGTGAGCTTTTTCAGGAGCAGGGGGATAAAAATACACATTTCTTGGGAACATAGATTCTTTTTTCTTCAACATGGTGGGCAAATTAAGCCTTCACTGGAGAAGTCTGTACTAAATCACCACTGAGATATTCTCCCCTCCCCCTGCAAGCATTTCTTATTGAAGAGGACAAGTCTCTGCTCATCAGACTTGTGTGTGAAAAATGAGCTTTGTGAGGTGGTGTTGTTATTACTGTTTGTGGTGGGTTAACCTTGGCTGGCTGTCAGATGCCCACCAAGCCTGTCTCTCACTCCCCTCCTCAGCAGGACAGGGTGAGAAAATAAGGTGAAAAAAAATTATGCATTGAGATAAAGGCAGTTTAATAAAAATAAAAAGCAAAGGCTGCATGTGGAAGCAGAGCAAAACCAAAGGAGATTTATGCTCTACCTCCTATGAGCAGGCAATTTCCAGCCGCTTCCTGGGAAGCAGGGCCTTGGTATGCGTAGGAGTTGCTTCAGAAGACAAACGTCCTAATAATGAAGGTGCCCCCCCCCCCTTTCTCTTAGCTTTTATTGCTGAACATGTCAGCTGTCCCAGCTATGTCCCCTCCCAACCTCTTGCCCACCCCCAGCCTACCAGCCTTTGGTGGAGGGCAGAGGGCAGGGTTGGAGAGACAGCCTTGATGCTCTATGAGCACTGCTCAGCAATAGCCAAAGCATTGGTGTGCTACCAACACAGTTCTAGCCACCCGTACAAAGCACAGCACTGTATGGGCTGCTATGAGGAAAGGTGACTCCACTCCGGCTAGACACAATACATATGTGTCAGCATCCGATGTCTTCAGTTTCCCCAGCTGTGTGTCTTCCTGTCCAAACTCTGTGATGTTCCTAAGTGTCTGAGGGATTTGGAATATATGGGTGGGAGTCAGTGCTGCTCAAAATTAGGTATCAAGTCTAAGGAATTAATTTAGGATGAGTCACCCTCTTGCTTTCTTCACTGACTGTAGTGGGAGCCTACACAACAAACTCCAAAGAGCGTAACCTTTCAGACAGCTAAAGTTAAGTGAGATGAAGCCTTCCCCCAAAGTGGCTTCACTGAAGCCAGCATGACTGCAAAACTGCTCTTCTTTGGCATGATTCTAAATAGTTTGCTAAGCAAGGGCCGTTTGGAAAGAAATAATGAATTTAGTTTGCTTTCTTGAAGGAAAGGATATACTCAGATTTAGAAATCTCGACTCTCTTCTTCACAGATCTCTTTGACAACTACATGCAGCAGGATGCACATGAGTTTTTAAATTACCTGCTCAACACCATCGCAGACATTTTGCAGGAGGAGAAGAAACAGGAAAAGCAAAATGGGAAGCTGAAAAATGGCAACATGAATGAAGCTGAAGAGAACAATAAACAAGAACTCACCTGGGTGCATGAGATTTTTCAGGGAACACTGACTAACGAAACTAGATGTTTGAACTGTGAAACCGTAAGCATTGGGATAGATTTTTTTTTTTTGATTGTTGCCCATTAATAGATAGATACATTTTATATATATAAATATATGAATCTTTTCAGACATCTGAGAATTGTGGATATTCCTGTAGACTTTACTTCCTGAAGTGAGTATATTCTTTTCTAAAAATTTATTTTTCTAAGCATTACTTGGCTAACCTATGCCAAGTTTTGCTGTCCTAATACATATCTCTACAGATAAAATCCTTGCTAGTTAATCGATACCCTTCCTTATTACTGTATCTTTGAGGCAAGATATTCACATCATTATTCCATGAATAAGTGAAGTGTTAAGATGAATTTGTGTTAATTCAATCCTAAGAATGTGACTGGCATACAGAGGGTTTGTTATTAACAAACCGTGTGTTTTCTTTTATCTCCCTAATACTTTCTAGAGGATGCCATCAGTTTGAAGTCTCACGTTTGAAGTATGAGTAAAAATTAGTTTCAGTTAGGAAACCTGATTGCAAGTCTGCTATTGATTTCTGTGGTTGTCAATCACATGCTCTTACTTAAAGGGAAAAGAAATAATAAAAATCCCCAGTTTCTCTCTGTGAGGTTGCTATGTGAAAGAGTAACACACAGACAGGAAAAAAAACTGTTTTGGGGAGAACAGTGACTTTCCAAAAAGGTTGGAATTAACCTCACCTAACCTTTGCTTTGTAAAAGGTAGGTGTCAAGGATAAACTAGTTTTTTCAGCTCCTTCTGTAGATGATGGAGATTGCAAAGGAGCTCCTGCAGGAAGCTCTCTCCATCTGTCTCCAGGCTGTTTCATGAAACAGACAGTTTTTAGCATTGTTCTGCTCCATACAGCTTGTCCTGGCTCCATAGCGTTACTGAGCTGTTGCAATTTTTGGTGCAGCAATGCTGTGAACTGGGCCAGCAAACTGATCTGCCCTAAGAATAATGTGTTTTTAACTCAGGCCAGTACTGCTACCAAGTACTTCCTCTAAAGAAATTGCAACTTTAGATTATCTGCATTAAGATGGGAGAAGCTGCCCAGAGAAGGTATCTTCAGACAGCAAGCTGAGGTTAAATAGCTAACTTTAGACAGCTGAAGTTAGGTGAGATAAATGCTACCCAGGTCCTACCAGATGTGCAAAAGAACATATTCTGGTATTTCTAATCATAAAGAATAGCTCTATACTCCAAGAAAACATGACTTCTCCAGGGATTTGGGTCAGAGAGGGGTAGGAAAAGAGATACAGTGATAGTCAACATAAAAAAAAGAGGTTGGACTGAGTTTGGAGCAAACTTGTATGAGTGAAAACGTGAGAGAGATATTGAAAATTAATTCTTTAATCGATTTCAATTATAAAAAGCCAAGTAATGCTGGCAAGTTAAGATAAGTGAAAGGGTAGAATTTTTTTTTTAACTGACAAGCTTTTTTAAATGGTTGTGGCCTAATTCTAAATTAATATCCAGTGTTTACTCAGACAAACTGTACTGACGTCAGGCATGTCCTTGGGTAACAGAAAAACTGCACATTACCCTATTTGTAATTCAAAGTGACCAAGCTTTATGGAAAAATCCACGCTAGGTATTGCTACTGTAGGAAGGCTTCTCTGTAGCTTCCTATGAATGCAGAAATACTATCTGCTACTCAGGATACTTTTCCAGTTTGTTTTTCTTGTATTATTGTATCTTGAAATCTTTGGGGAATAGTAGAATGGATTAAAAGATGTTCCTTTGCTGAAATATTCATATGCAGTATGTGAAGAATAATTCAGATACCAGCAGTTCTTATTCTCACTTACAAAGAGTGCAGTTTGAATCTGGTTTTCCAACAACCTTTAGTTTTGGTCTGTGTTATTCTAGCTCCAACTAACTCATCTTCCCCTTTCAGTAAATATTTGATGTGCTGAAATCAATATCAAAATTCCTAGCTTCTTTGTGGTGTTCAGATGAAACACTATACTTGCCAAAAACTTTTCCAAGTATTTAACCTCTTTTGATATGCAGTGTGTCTGACAGAACTCTAGTTCCAGCTGTAGAGACACAATGTTCTCTAAAGCTTTGTTGCTCTATCTTTTGAATTCTAGCTGTATGTTTATACTGCAGTTGATTGCTGCCAGTTTTGTGGTTTCCTGTCCCCTGTGGGTCGAATCATAGCTCAGGGAGGATTTTTGTTTGACGAACTTCTTTTCATTTTAATTGAGTGCGCGTTTTGCCTCTGTATATCTTTGATAATATCAAAACTCATCCTACTAAAGGTTCCTCTGGATTCAGGACTGATATGGGCTGCATTCACCATGTTTATAGGATCCCTGACATAGCACAAAGATGAGCTGAAAGTAGCATATAACTCTTACAACCACAGAATTGCAGAAATCTGAGCATGAGGAACTTGTGTCAGAACAATGGATTTAACCCCTCACTGAAGTTCTTGATTTAAACTTCACTATCCTATCATATGATTTAGTTATTCTAAGGAAATGCAGTGATAGGAGGCAAAATACGGAGTCTTCATGCAGCATTTTATAAACAGAATTGGTTGTTATGAATATGACTAAACTTATGTGCAGTAATTCTGCAGTCTTTTTGACTCAGCTGAAGTATTACAACAATTATCCGTTGGGTGATTTATTTATTTTTTACATTACTTCATCTTCAAGATTAAACACTCTAAGTGAAAAATCATTTTCAAAGCAAAAATCAAGATCTGTCAGTCTAAAAATGTTTGAGGTTACTTTTTTAAAATAAAAACTCTTCGCATTTTTTTCCTCTTGTTCCATCTAAAAAAACATTGGCAAAATCAAAACGATTTTGCAAAATATTATCACTTTGACATTTTTACCTTTAGTCTTTTAATTTTTTAATCAAAATTATTGACCAGGAACAATACTTAGTGGGGAAATGCAGCTGTATCAACTAGAAATATAAAGCCAGCCTTTTGAATGCCCACTGGAGAGAAAACATAACATGGTTAAATATGACATTTCTTGACAGATGCTTATTTGGTAAATATCTTCATGGCATCCTTAATAGTGGAAATAATTACATAGGACATAAACTGTGATTATATAGTGTACTATATTATACAAAGGGTAAATAAAATTCCAGTAAAATAAGAAACTAGGCTGTGTTGCATAACAAGGGAACATATGTAATGCACTAGTGACAGCTAACATAGGGGGTGATGGTCCCTCTAATGAACAGTAGACTGCAGTCACTGGCCCATGGTTGGTGGGCTTGGATAAGTGGAACAGACAGAAGTTAAATATGTGAAAGCTGGATTGGTAGAGTTACTAATAAATATAGTCACGCTGAACTAGAAAAAAAATTAAAAACGTTGGAATGGCGGGGTTTTGTGTAATTTCTTCTGCAGAAATTGCTCTATCTTTAGCATCTGCACATAGATATAGACAGCACTTAGATGTATGGCGTTTTACTAAGTCTCTGTTTCACGTGTACATTTTTTGCAACAGGTTAGTAGCAAAGATGAAGATTTTCTTGACCTTTCTGTTGATGTGGAGCAGAACACATCAATTACACACTGTCTAAGGTAAATGAATGCATCTCTTTGGGAGACAGTTCTGACTTTGCTAAATTTTCCAAGTCTAGTAGGTACAGAAAAGAGAAGTAGAATAACACTGGGTTTTGAGATTTCCCTAAGCAGAAGAAAAAGACAGTAAACCGAATGTTTCCTCTAATGACAAAATATACATTCATATATTTTGTTTTACTCGCTTTCTCTTTCAATATAAGTGTTTGAAAGAGAAAAAAAATCATCTCTTGGGGAAAGTAATTGATTGCCTCGTCATCTGGAAGAATTGCTGCAGAATAATAATTGGCTTCAAAGGGATTTAAGTGTGCTTATCTTTAAGCTTCTACTCAAGTGCTTTGTTGATTAGGACTTATGTGCATATTAAAAGTTAAGTGTATGCTTTGCAAAATGAGTGCTAGAGTCCCCAGAGGGCAGAAGATTTCAAAAGTCTACTTTTCTGCCATAAAAGTTTCTTATTCTGTGTTTCATCCGAAAATTATGGGGACAGGTCTTTTATTCTAAGTTTCAGTTCTGCTCCTAGTACACTCTTAAGTATTAAACAAATACTTCAGAGATCAAAATAATTTTTAGACTTGCACGGATGACTATTCTGAGAGATTTAAAATATCCAGAGTTTTGGCATTGTTACAATAAACTGATACCTAGATTTAAGACAATATGTTGCTGCTCTAAGGTAACGATTATCAATTGGTCAAATTACTCTTTTGGGCTCCAAAATTGCTACCAAGTTTGAAATCGTATTTAGTAGTTTTTCTGGAATGCCTTGGAAGGGTTGCCTGGCATCTCACCCCAAGCTGAGTTACAACAAGAGAAGGCATATGAGGTACTAACCATTTCCTGAGTCAGAAAGCAGTGATTTCTCTGTGCATACCACAACTGTACTAAGTAACTTTTGTTGCACCTTAAAGTGCTAGATCCAGTAAGATTTTTCCTTCTCAACTTCGGTTCAGTCTTCTGTAGGATACTGTAGCAGTTCTTAGCCCTCAAGTAGTCCACATGGCAGTAAGTAACCTCATTTTAAAAGGTGAGCAAACTGAAGAGCAGCTTTGGAAAGGAGTACATTATTTTCTCTTTTTTCCCATTGTCTCTTTGTCTGCTCATGGTCACCAATAATTGAATCAGTACTGGTACTACAGGCTTTTGTTTGCACACTTTTAAGTTCTTCACTATAGCCACTACGTTGAACTTGGTTTTGTCAGCATTACTTTACCTTTTTCCTATGGTGTTCAAAGTCAATTTGAAATCGTGCTGACATGCAAGGAGGCTAAGTGTGCATCTTCTGAGATCCTTTCTAACCTGACTTGTTATTTGGTTCTATGATATACAGTTACTGGAGATTGAGCACTGACTTTTTCTTAGAGCTTACTCTGGTGAACTTGTTCGAAACTGCTGCTGTACATAAAGTTGCCATCTGTCCTTCAGCTTTCTCCAATTTCTTATTTAATTTCTTAGTTGTTAAGCTTCATGGAAATGTTTTGTTTGGAAAGATTGTTTTATGCAAAAGAACTGAGTACTTCAGTAAAATTATCAATAGCATTTCTACTACTGAACAGCCAGTGGCTGTAGCTTACGAGGAACTTCACTATTGCAACCAAGAGGTGAATGGTGGAGTTGAGAGGGACCCCAAGAGGTTAGCCCCTGTCTCCACCTCAGACAGAATGCTTGTCCAACCTGTTCCAAAAGATCTTTTAGCAGTAGTAGCTCGATTGGCTATCCCAGTCCTTCCTGTTCTTACTACTAACAAGTTTTTCCTGCTGTGTAACATGGATCTTCCTTATTTCAGTTTAAGCCCATTTCTATTTGCCCTGTGTATTGTGGACATAAACCAGAGGTTGCTCCCCTTCCTCTTAGCAGCAATCTTTTACATACAGGAAGAATGCCATCACTTTCTAAGGTAAACAGCCTAGGGTCATTCAACCTTTCCTTCACAGTCTATCTTCTGTAGATCTCTGCTCATGTTCATTACTCTTCAGCCTTCTCTCCAATTGAACCTCTCTTGAACTTTATCTTTCTTGAAGTGCAGTTACCTAAAACTAGGCACAGTATTCCAGCGGAGATCTACACAATCCAGAGAAGAATGGATGTCCTAAAAGTTTGTTTATACATCCCAGTATATAGTATGTGCCTTTATTCCAACAGCATGTCATGCATTTCGAAGGCCACCCATTGTTCCTGTTGGAAATAAAGGGAAGCAAAATCCCAGTTTTTTCTTTTCTTGGGGTGGGAGGTGCAGGTTGCTGTTTACACATTAAACAGGAAGAGAGTCATCACCTATCATCTATTCTGATCATCTTTTACACTAGCAGCATGTCTATCTCTGTTTAGAAAACATATTCAGTTAGAATATGGATTTCCTCTCTTTGCTCCATGGTATTATGCATTACTAAATGAAGTATAAGTGCTTTTGTGGTTTCTGTTAATAGGAATGGCCAAGTTATTACTCTTTCTGGAAACTTTGCTGTTTCCTTTTTTTAAACAACTGCTTTGCTGTGTGTTTACAGCTTTAAGTGCTACTACATTGAAAAGGTAAATTAAAGAAAAACTATGCAAGATAACATTTAAGTAGAATGATTTTTTTGCCACTACAGATGAATGTTCATTTTAGTTATTTCTGTAGCTTTTCAGATTGAAAAGGTCCTTGTGTACATAAGAGGTCCAAAGAATACAAGCCTCTGGCATAGTCTAAGTCCACAGGGTAGACAATAGGGCCTGAAGCAATAGAAGTCTAATAACAAATATCCATTATTTTTATTTCCACTAGGGGTTGCAAAGTTTACCAGTGCATTTGATCCTGACTTTTAACTAGTCTGCCTGTGCTTTTTTTATTCCACTAAGAATTCTCTCATCTCTTAAAACAGAAAATCTGTATTATTTGTGTATATAAGCAATAGAAAGCATCTTTCACGCTGTAGAGAGATGGACTGTGGAAGCACAGGAGGTAAATGATAAATTAGTATATCTTGAGCAGGTGTATTTAAAAATTCCTTTCTCCTGTTAAAATACCATATAAATAGAATGCAGATTGGCCTGCTAATGGAATAGGAAAGAGTTAGAAATATCTTGAAACAAGCTCTGTAGGTATAGAGAAAAGTTCCTCAAGCCTATAGGCCTATAGTCTGCCTGCATGCAGACTTTGCATGAACTCCAGTCAATGATCTGTTGTTTTTAACTGTTCAACATCTATCAGAAGTACCACACTGAAAATTCTCAATTGATGAAACACCTACTGAAGTTGCAGTTGTAAGGGGCAGCAAAAGCATCTAATTCTCACCTGCATACCTCTCTTCCCACAAGAAAAGAGTTATTGCTTATAAATATGCCACTAGTTTTGTTCCTGGTACAGAAAAAGGAACTAATATGTGCTGAATAAGTGAATTAGTAGTGCCTCTAAATTCCATGACTGCCTCACCTTCTTTGGTAGAACACGGTACCAGCCTGTCACGTGGAAGTAGAAGACAAAGAAACAAAAGAACAAATGCCAAGTGACATGTAAGGGAATGTCCATCAGCTTATCAAGTATTTGCAATTTCTCTGGCTTTCATACATGTAATTCCCATAGTAGTCAACTTATCATTTGAAATGTTAGATATTATTGGTTTCAGAATAATTAATACATTTTAAAAGGAATTCAGAAACTCTTTGAGTTTAGTTCATATTCATGGGAGGCTTGGCATAGAAAAAACCAGTATCTATCAATTTTCTAGCACCTGTACATGTTTGTTTATGTTAGAAAAATATTATTTCCATTGCTTCACTTTGAGGTAGGAAGGAAACGCATAAATTCCACAAGTTTTTGGTTTGTTGTTTTTGGTGGTTTTTGGTGGTTTTGTTAATTGCGACTTTAGGCTTTGAAAATAAACATCAGACTCTTTCCTGAACAGAAGACCTAAAACTTACACAAGCACATTCTACTGAATCTTGCAGCATTATGTTCCCCACACATACAAGCCATCTCTAATCTTTTCTAAAAGTTTCATTTCTTCACTTCTTAACCCTGAAAGGTTACCATGTTTTTCAGAGGAATTGGCTGAATTCATTTAATTTTGTCTTTAAATTCAAGTGTGAAATCAGATATTCAAGATAAATGTTTACCACTGAAGCAAATCCTTTCCAGTGATCATACTTTATTTTTCTTTTAGATAACAAAATTTTACTTACGATCGAAGTTTTGTTGCAATTTATCTTTCAAGAGTTGTATTTTGTCCTAAATTTCGGCACTTTTCTGATCAAATTGTTTAAGACCATATAAAGAAAAAAGCCTAGTAAAAGCATTCTCAGTTAGAATCAATATTATTCAGTCATATGAAGTGCCTCTCTGTCATGCTCTGTCAACTTTAAAGAACTTAAAGCTTGAAAATGGAAAGTCCTTCCCTTTTATGTAGTCAATGTAAATAACTTCTAATACCTATGCCTTGGCAATCTCTATAGTCTTCAGCTCTCCTGTCTACCCCTGTGGTGATAATGCCAGGAAGAAATAATCATCCAGAATCCTCCCTTTGCCTTTGTAAGATTATTCTGGTGCTCCTACTGTGAGAGCAGGCTGAACTTGCAGCCAGTGTGGCTTCAGCCTCTGTGCATGTGAACTGCAATGGTAGAATGGAGTTTATTGGGTCTGAATTTGTCTGGAGTTCAGAAGTCTGTTAGGTACAATGTAGGTGCAATCAACAGGACACTTCTGTACTTCAGATATATCTATTTAAGGCCCAAAGTCACAAGAAGACCTGTGTGCTTAAAGTGGGAGATAGGTGCTTATGTCTGCCTTTACAGTTCTTGAAACACCTGCTCGGCTGCAGTGTAACACTAAAGGTGACAAAAAATTACTGTCATTTTTTCTACAGTTAAATGGGTTTTTTTTAGGTACCTAAAATTCTGCTCCAAAGTATCTCAGCTCTGTGCCTTCTGACAAATCTTTTCTGTGAACTGAGACACACTATAAAACCAGCCTTCCTCTGCCTCTCTCACTTCAAAAGCTCAATCCGGAAACATTTCCAAGTGTATTTACTTGATCAGGATTTACAAAATCTTCTATACTAGCGGACATTTTTCTTTTTTACACAACAAGAAGGTATAATCAAGTAACTTCTGGGTGACAGTTCAAGAGGTTAGAGGATGCAGAAAACTGAGTTCAATTTATTTTTCCCGTGAAAGAGGATTCAAGCTTATCTTATAGAAGAAAACCATAAAATGTGAGCTATTTGGGGATGACAGAAGTGCACTTGAAGCTGTTCCGTTCTGCAAATAATTTAAAAAGGGACTGGATGCATTGAGCGACTACACTCAAGTCTCAGCAGCCCCTTGACATGTAAGAGACCAGGATATAAATCCCATTTTGAGATACCTGACCTTCCACCTGTGGTATATGGAGGGCCTCAGCTCCTAATACAGGGCTATTATAGCAGCCAGAAACCTTTGCAAACCCCAGTACAGTTGCTTTAGATGTTTTAGAAAACTGAACTCAGTGGAAAGAGGATTTCATTCTGTGTGTCTTTTTAGGGTTCCAGTTCATCAGCCCAAGTGGGGCAAAAATGTTAAGATCATTTAAGAACTGATAATTGTATTTATTTACAGAGACTTCAGTAACACAGAGACATTATGTAGTGAACAGAAATACTACTGTGAAACTTGCTGCAGTAAACAAGAGGCACAGAAAAGGTAAGTGAAGAGCATACTATTTCACCATGTCACCATGTCACGCTATGTCACCGTGGGCTTTGACAAACCTTCTCCTTGATATTTATTGTGTTTAGATAACTAGAAGCCTTACACCCCACCTGCATTCTTTTTGTGAGTCAGAGAACCTACAGACATACTCAAAGCTATTACATGTGTCTTAGTCTAGAAGCTACTGCTAGTTGACTACTGTTACTTACAAAGTGCTTTGATAATGCAAACGTTTACTCATTAAGGAAAGACAGAATGACTTTGAACTGGTCAGGTCTTTATCATATGCACTTTAATGGTTTCACAGGATGAGAGTAAAAAAACTGCCAATGATTCTTGCCTTACACCTCAAGAGATTCAAGTATATGGAGCAATTGCACAGGTATACTAAGCTATCTTACCGTGTAGTATTTCCTCTGGAGTTACGTCTCTTCAACACATCTGGCGATGCTGTCAACTTAGATCGGATGTACGATTTGGTAGCTGTTGTTGTTCACTGTGGAAGGTAAGATACTTTCATGTATTTGCCAAGGGCAGAGGCATGCCTGACAAAATGTGGGTAGAGTGGGAGGGAGGACATAAACTCTGCTGCTGCACCAACTTGCCTGTGTCTTGGCCTGAACCTCTTAGCCACCCTCCTTCTTAGTAAATCGGTCCTTCTTTAAAAAATAATTTCTCGGGCCTCCGAATGTCACAAGATTGGCTTAAATTAATGGAGCTGTCTCCTTCCTCATCAGCCCGCTTAGAGAGCTTGGGAGCCAGGACTCTGTGAGGGCCAGATGCTGCTAGCACGTAGGCCCCACAACAGATCACCTTGATCGTCTGTCAAGGTAGTGAAAATGCTAGCTTTAATAAAACTTCTCACATATGGCATATTGTCAAATATGAAACAGAAAAATTCTTGGGGCTCTAGGAATACAACTTGTTCTCTCTCTTCTCAAAGACTGTATGTAACTAAGTATTCACAGTTGATACCAAACAATTTTCCCCCTTAAATTTAGTTCATAATGTTTTTTAAATATTTTCAGTAGTCGATGCCTGCCATGAGCAATTTATAGGTTAATTTGCAAATGGCCGTGGCACAGATGAAAACAACACATTTGGCTTTCTGTTGATGAAGTCTTTGCACCAAATGAGTAAAAAGGTGAAAGGAATAAATGTCTACTGTACCACCAGGGATGGGTTTACTATGTTCTTCATAACAGTTATAATTCAGTCTGCTTGTATGTAGAAATGTGACTTATCAAAATGGACTTAATAGTAGCTTCTAATATTTTGGGGTTGTGGGTTTGTTTTGCTTTCTAGTGGACCGAATCGGGGGCATTATATTACAATTGTGAAAAGTCATGGATTTTGGCTCTTGTTTGATGACGACATTGTAGAGGTCAGTATGCTGAGGGTCATGAGCATAACTTTTGTGTTTATGTTCTCTTCTGTATTTGGGGTTAAAATTCTGATCCAGATCTGGGTATAGATTACTAGTCTGCAAAGCCACAGTTTGGTTGTAATGTGACATTTAGCTCAACTCTGTTAGGAAGTAAGATTGCAAACAAAATTATTAATCCTGTAGTTCTTACTCTGTCAGTGTTGGAGGAGGTTGTTTTATTTCAGAGCAACATAAACGTTTTTAATATCAGACTTCAAGGGTTTAATTTGGACTGTTTTCTATATCTAATAAAATCAATTTAATTCATTAAAACTTAAAATACCCAGGAACTATGTTGCAATCCTTAGCGATATCACTGGCAAAATTGGACTGAGTAAAGCTAACATTGCTGTAGAATTTTGATTTTGGAACAATTGGGAAGTTACAAGAAAGTCTGGATTCTGTAGTCAATCTGGGTTTGTCTGAATGTAAATTAGAGCAGGATCTGACCCACAGCTATTACAGATTCTGTCCAAGCACTCTGCAATTCATTCCTAAGCAAACCCTTCATGTCATTGTAGTACCTTGGCAAAGCTGAGGTCTTGAGTTGGATTTCCCGGGAGTAAATCCAATGGAGGAAAGTAAGCACTGGGACATTGGACAGGGCATGTCTTGAAGAGGGTTTCTGGAAATCTCAGAAGCTGGGGTCACATGGTCACATTTACGTGTTTTAAGTGTTCACTAATGCATTCCAAGGAGTCTGTCTGTTACTGGAAAAAGCTTAATTCAGTTACGTTCACTGTGACAAACATTCCTGTTGACTTCCATGAGTGAGACTGGTAGGGCTTATAGTCCCTGAACATTACCCTTTCACTGCTTAAATTGCAAACAGAATTTGCTAATTGCTACCCTGAAAAAAATAGCTGAATTTGTCTTTTGCGTTTATACTATCATTTCATGCATGTTTGGTATTTCTTTTACCTAACAGCACATTAAAATTTTTTATTTACTTTGCAGAAAATAGATGCTCAAGCTATTGAAGAATTCTATGGTCTGACCTCTGATATATCAAAAAATTCAGAGTCTGGCTATATTTTATTCTATCAGTCAAGAGAGTGACTTTGCAAACTGTGACAATTGCACACAACGATGCTGCGCACAAAAGAAGGTGATGGCCCCCCTTAACTGACTTTTACACAGACCACATCTTGTATGGTTGAACAACGATACACTCTGTCTCCTATTAAATGGTCTATGTGATATTGGCTATAACCGTCCATTTTTGACATGCAGAACTTTGTTTTGGGGAGGGGGGGTTGTTTGTAGTTTTTAAGTCTGATTGAAGAGTTAATTGCAGTCAGATTTTAGTGGAATTTATATGGACTAACATTTGCAGATAATAAGATTTGGATGTCAACTGTTAAACCCAATCCAGCTAGAGTAGTATTTTATATGGAAGTGTTCATTGCATTTAGGACAAAATTGTTTAAAACTTTCTAAATAGCTTTGGGGTATGTTGATTTACAAAGCATTCCTTTAAAAACATCCTGACCTATACTTACCCATTTTAAGTGTAGGGGAAAAAAAAAATCTGTTTCGTGATGATTAGAATTGTGTTTGTATAGGGGATTTTTTTTTACATGTTACTCTCTGCTGCAAAAAAAGATATTCTTCCAAAATCATTTAAGCTTTGGGTTGTTAAAAAAACTTTCAGTGCATAACCTCAGGCCTAAAATTCACAGAGAGGGATTTAAATTACAGTGGAACTAAGTAATTCTGTATGTCCAGTTACTTTGTTTATCATGAGATAGTACAGATGAGGTGAGATTTCAGAACTTGCAGAGCACTGGAATAAAGGGAGTGAGATGACACATATGACACAGAGATAAATTACATTTATAGAGATTGAGCTTATCTTTCTGTTAAAATGATATCATAGGTTGTTTACTTAATTGAGTTTGCAGAGATTGCAACACTGCTCACGTATAACATATCCATCAGGACTGAAATTACACAGTCCATTGAAATAAGTGTTGGTTGTACAATACATAAGACACAGCTTGATCCCGCAATTTTCTGAATAGCTGTAGGTCCCATTTTCATTTCTCAAGACAGAGTCCATTTCTTAGCAACATAACGTAATACATAACAACCATTAGTTTACACACACTGTCGCGTACATATCATCTCTAACATTTTGGCCATGATTGATAGCATTTGGATGACCCCAGAAACAGATAGGGCTCTGGAGTGTCTTATTTTTAAAACATCAAAAGGCTTAGTTAGTTTGTGATTTTACTGGGTGAATTTGGCTGGCACTAGTCATGCCCTGGCTAATAAAATTGCTGAACTCATATACTGGAATTTGGCAAAGAATGAATGTAGAAGAAAGTATCAATAGCGTAAGAGAAGGGATGGATAGCAGGTTGAGGCAGTGGTAACGCTGGGTAGCTACCATGCTTGGGTTGACACTTTCACTCCATTATACAATTCTTGAACTTCAGTAGCCAAATTCCTATTCCAATGGAGTCAACAGCAAAAACAGTCGTGTCATCTTCAGGGGGACTGACAGTTGGTTCTAGTATTTATAAGGATATACTCATCTCACAAAACTTATTTCTACCTGTTATATTTCATTCACTCTTGTTAAGTATTTATTAGATAATGTTGCTTTTGATCATTCTTTTAAGAAGCCTGCCTTCCACTTTGTGGTCAACACTCTATTTCAAGAAATGGCTTTTGAAGTGCAGCTAAATCTTATATTTTGGTCTTCTGTAGGAAGGAGAATAACTGTTTTTTATTGTGATCTACTGTGAATGTGAAATATCTTTTGTTACATGATGGTGAAAATGAAGTACTAGCTTCTACTGTCACATCAATTGAAGTTCAGCTGGATTTATCAATGGCCATTTTGTAAACTAAGGAAATGTTGCACTTTATACAGAATAAGAAACAGAAGTGGACTTTTCATCTAACATTATTTGTGATTTATCATGTTGTTATACCGATACAAGAGAACAGACATGGAATGTAACCTTAGAGTACTTAGATGAATAATAGGAGTGGTCCAGAGAGATCACTCACATGAATGAAGGCTGGTGTGCAGGCTCTAGATAAGCATAATTGGGATGCAGCTCTAGTTCTTTTATTTATGTTAAAATGAAATGTTCTGTCTCTAACACAGAAGATATCTTACAGGAGACTTCAACTCTCACTGAGGCCTAGGAGCTTTTCCACTGAAACCTGCAAATCCCTCCTTAATGGATTTATTTATAAGCATTCAGAATTTCCATATAAAAATGTAATAATCACTTGCCTTTTAAAATGGGTACGGTTTCCTCATCGTGAATGAAGGCACTTTCTAGACCAGCATTAACCAGTGCTGGTCCACAGGTCTATACTTCACAGTTTGCTGCTGAGCATTACTAGGGCATTCTTCCATTTTAAAACAAGCAACAAAAAAGATATTCTTCAGGTATCATTTGAATGTTTAGCGTTCATTTTTATATGAAAAGTAATTTTTCATTAAAATATTTTTTAAATCAATTCAATTTCAGGAAATGTTTTCCGTATTTCAATTGACTTATCTGAAAATTGATTTTTTTTAAATGTTAATAATATGAATTAATATTTAAGTGCTAAAGTACAGAATAATAATCTCTGGTTTTCTCCAACTGCAAGACAGCTCTAGGTTGTAGAACATACTGATAATTGCAGTACGTTATTGAGAGTAAAATTACTAGAATAAGCCTTTTCATAAAGTATGAAAAAACATTTTAAATTCATGCTAGCCCATGAAGAGATCACAGCACTGGTATCACACCAGTCTAACATCACTGGTCTGGTGACCACTCTGAAAAGTTGTGGGATACTCACTTTATGCTAACACCAGCTAAACTAGGGAGAATTTTCTTTTGATTAACAAAAAAAAAATTGCAGTCACAATTCTGTAAATTATATCCAGTCTACAGTGTGCTGAATGTCTTGACTTCAGTCCAGCAAAAGCTGTCCATCACGGCGGTATGAATAGTGCCAGTCTAGGCAGCAGAACTTCTATGTCAAATTAAGCACATTTGCATGGGTTTTGCAGGATTGGGATCCTCACAGGAACAATCGTATGATGTAAAGTATTTTAGTTGATTAAATAAAACATAATCCTTTTTCTCTTATGCTTATGTATAGATTTCCAGTCCCTTATGAAAGAATGGAAAAATATCTAGGACAATAAAAGCTTTTCAGCCAGCAGCTAGAAAACAAAATTGTAGCACAGATGTCTAATAGTATTCTGTGCTTCCCTAAAGTGACTGTTTTTATGGTGTCGGGTTCTGAGTATATTAGGTCTAAAGACATCTGAAGTTTTCTAGTTGTTTCACACGCTGTTGCTGAGATATGTTGTCCAATCTTATTACTATGCTCTTACTTAGAAAAAAGAACATTTTTGTCCTGTGCTGTTTTTCCACTGAACCCAATGAAGCACTGCAGTGCTGATGAATCAGTTATCTTAGAGGATGAGCTCAGACCTCAACTTTTATGTTTCATAGAACAGGCTGTCAGGATTTTATGTAATTTCTATTTTTGGGCCACAGCAGAGGGAGGCAGAAGAGGGGAGTGATGGGGAAACCATACCAGTGAAGCAGAACACCTTGTTGAAATTAAGTCCCAAAATTACTGCTGTCAATTTTATTTTAATAATTTACAGTTACCTCAGAGCAGTAGATTACACCTTAAAAGTCTTGTTCCTTTAGCAGTTGGAGTAAAGAAAATAAAGCAGTAGGTGTTTCCTTTGCATTAGATTTAATAAAGATATTAAAGAACTAAGCTGAAACTGAAATTCACATTATGTGGTGCGTCCTAAAGCACTGCCACAACCTGTCTTTTATCTTCAGACATTACATTTCATTCACCCATCTGTTACAGCATCATGTACTTGGGACCTGAGCCGACAGCTTGCAGCTGCCAGAGATTTGATGCCTCTCAGCAGCAGACCCCTCTTGTTTCATCTCTTTTTTTTGCTGCTTGTGGCTGACAAGTGTGAGCAGTATCTTACAGCTGAACGTGTACTAGAAATTTTAAGAAGTTTTGGCTGTGTACCTGTTCTTTGCTAGTAGCTTTTATCAGTGTTTGTTTTAATTTATTTCACTTTTGTTGGTCTGATATTGTATTTGTATAATAACTTATGTACTTAATATTATTAGTTTTCTGGTTTAATTTTTATGTACTTAGATTTTTTAAAATGTAATCAACCCAAGCACTTTAAGCAACAATGTCAATCTTGTAAAATTCCAATCAGCTTAACATTTTGCCTTTGTCTTTTTGCTTTTGCAGCTGTTTGCTTGTGATCCAACGTCTCTAGTTACAACCCAATTTCCATTTTTAGGCTTGTAGTCCTAGCTGGGTTGTAAATTTGGGAAGCCCAAATCTGTTCATACATATTTGTTCATGCATAACAAGGATACAGTGTTTACTACGTGTCTGCTACACATAGCAGTATGTACCTGACAAGTTACTCTCACTGTGCATATTTCACAGCCTTTTTTGCGCTCTACCTGCTAACCCATCTGAGAATAACTGATTAGAGTATTACAGTCATCAATGACTGTAACTTAGAAAAACTCCATTTCTCACTGGAGAATTCTCTTTTACTAAACACAGAGCTAGCTGTCAATCAGCTGATGATACAGGTATTGCACTCTTTGCCGTTTTATCTGTGCTCTGTACAGTCTCAAGTATGAATAATCTTAAGAGCTCCATTTATTCCTGGCCCTTGTGTGAGTGATAGCAAGGAGAGCAATCTTTTTGCATCTTTCTTCTCTCCACTTGGGCTCCTATAAAGGGAAGAGATAATGAGGTAGGATAAGTGCTGGTGTAAAAAAACCCACACCATCTATATCAAAGGCACTGGCTGTTTCTTAGAGGCCAGCACCTGTGGTATCCATGTCAGAAAGTCACTGATTTTCTGTGGTTTTAACACAAAGGTTATTCTTAGTTTTTTAGACATCGTATTCTCTTTGATCAATGAAAAAACCAGGGCTTTTTCCTGTTGCATCATTTCTGTTGCTGAGGTGTTTCTTTTCAATTTAACATGGCACTTAATATTTAAATAGCCCTTGGGAAGCCTCGATAGACACCTTTTTAATTTCTTTCCAGTTAACATGCATGACTTCAAGGAGATTGCTTGAACCTGTCCACAAGAATTACCACACTCCTTTTGCATACAAAGTCAAGTAACACCTATCAGGAGGTATGTGCCCACCTGATGGGACCCTCTGGGCCAAGCCCACACCTTTTTACATGCTAATGATTCTTTACCCCCTAGGAGGTTTGCTTGCTGGCTTTGCCTGAATGATTTAATATGAAACTGCACATAACTCCCCTTATTCCTGATCTCAGAGTTGCTATAATTCTTTAATAATTCTGCTTTATTTGGTTGTTAAGACTGGGACTATTGCACAATGTAGAATAACTTGTGTGCGCCATTCACAGTGGTCAATTTAACAGCCTAATGCTTCTGATGAAGGCTGTTGCAGGTGACAGCTTCACTATATGTAAGAATATTGAAGAGTAAGTGACTTCCCTGTGATAGCACGGTAGGTCTGTGTCCTGGTTTTGGCTGAGGTAGAGTTAATTTTCTTTCTTGTAGCTGGTACAGTGCTGTGCCCTTCTGTAGGAGGAGCTGGACTGGCATGCAGCTTCCTAGCCCTCAGCTTGTACCCAGCTGAAGTTGGTGCTCCATCCTCTAGATAAATCTAACCCTTCTCCTAGGGGCTTCAAAGGAGCAGGAGCAAACCCTTTGTGAAGACACCTTGCCGTTCACAAAAACATCTTGCTCGCTGCAGTAGATAATTAATGAATATTTGCAACCCTTCTCTCCCCACTCCCCAAACCCTCATTAATAGGAATACGTTCCTTAAAGAGGCTGAGCTTAAACATCAGCTTTGTACTTGCAATGGTGTTCATATTTGCAAATGTCCCAAGACAGATTGTTTTCGCGCACTGAATTGTTTCCTAGTCCGCTCTCAACTCTCATTCTAATGGCAACATCGGGGCAGCCATGTTACAGGTTCAGGTGCTTTTCCTGGAGACAATTTTGTAGATTCAGCAGCTTTTGTTAAAGAAGACCTAACACAAGCTCCATAACTTATCCATGACTCTTTAGGGGTAAAGTCACCATATGCTTTATGAATATGAGCATAGGGTAGGGGGAAGAAGAAAGAGAAGAGGAAGAAATATGGAAAGGGCTGTTTTTTCGGAGGCTTTGAATGTGTATATCTGTTTGTAAATATACAATCCCTCTTTACCTTGTCAAAATGATGCAATCATAGTAAAACTACTTAAATATTTTGTGCTAGTTTTTTAAATGGAGTAAGAGGTAGTAGAATCATTAGACACGTAACTGGGGACACATAAAAATACTGAATTTCTAGTAAAGCGTACAATACACGGTGTATGTGTACAGTTGACTATCTGCTCTTTTTAATCATGTACATGTAATTAAACCCTGCACTACCGGCAGAACTGTAAGATAAATCTCATGTTGGTTATTAAGGTTGTAACATAAGAAAACAGTATTTTCTCCTGTTAACATGTTTATATTTTACATGAAATAAACTCCCTAGCTGATCTTGCTTCCATTCAGCTTGCTTTGAATTCACCTGGAGCCAGACTAAGGCTGAACATTGATGTTGGTTGGTACATGACATGCTTCTGTATGTTGGGTGTCTGTGTTCTTACAGATGGCAAGACTGCCGACGCTTGCTTTTTTATTTCACTTAATGAAGTCATTGCATTTTAAGTGACTTCAGAGAATATTTCGCCACCTGGGCAAACTGTCTCTGAAGTGTCTTAAGGGAAAAAATTTTGCATGCAGTTCATGAGTAGTCTTGGTGGAATATACGTACAATTGTGTGACTGTACCTAGCTGAAGCACATCATTGACCTTGCCAATGTTACTGAGAACAGCTAAAACTGAACAGAATAAAAAGCAGCCAGAATTGAACTGCCTTTTGCATCAGGGAACAACGAGAATCCCAAGCCCTTTAGCCTGGGATTTTACCTGGGACTAGCAGAGTGGCAAAGGGTTTTGCTAATGAGATCTAAAATTCTGTCAGAGAGTCGAACAGTTCCTGTAGTCTGCTCATTTGCCTGAAGTTATTCATTAGCAAACACAATTTACTTTCTCAAAAGTGAGGTAAATAAAAGGCTGGAGTTTCTTGCTCTTGTCTAAATGGATTCTTGTTATTCCTTCAGAATTGTTTAGAGAACCAAAATCAAACATAGCTGTCAAACTGCATGATAAATATACAGCTAACATGCTGTAAGATTATGGCACATCAGACTATCAAAGGACTAGGTTGAAAAATGCTTCACATCTTACAGTAGATTTCCTCTCAAATTAAAAACCTTGAAGCGCCTTCAAATTTATTCCTAGGTTACTAGAACATAAGCTTTTAACTGTAGAATGGAGACAGAAATTTAAAACACAAGGGATGACTGAAATAAATAACTCACAGATCCATACTTTAAAGTATTTTAAAGAAATAAAATTTATAGTGAACATATAAAGAAACCAAGAAAAGGTTTCCAAGAGCAGGGTTTGCGGTCACTGTATGTGGGCTCCACTAGGATTGCTCTCAGTTCAGAAATGTGTTTTCTCAGAAGCTGTATGATTTTTGCTTATGTCTCTGTTCCTTATTTTTTGATATGAGTTAGATTAATCATTTTAGGTTAGATTGGGTTGTATTCTGTGAACCAGATAAACAAAGAAATGCTAAAAATATAATTTAATCTTGATTGAAAACTCAGATATGGTGGGAGAAAGTTACAAGATTCCTCATTTAAATACACTCACCAGATTTGAAACAACGTTTTTCAGACACGACTAAATATATGACATGGAAGACCATGTTTCTGGACATGTTAATTTCCTTGAATGTCTGTGTGCAATTCAAAAAATGAAGTAAAAATTTTTAAAGACGAAAAGTAAGACAACCATTTTCAAGACATATGTATATAGACGGTAACAGAACATTTCAATTATCTGTGCTGAAAAATGTTCATCTTCACTTACTAATGTTATAGTAAATAGTAAAAGATTATTCCATTGCCTTGTTCAAGTTCACTCACCCTCAGTGCATGGCTCGTTTGGCTGCTCTACCGTGACCTAAGAGCTTCAAGCTTTCCTCAATCTAAAGAGATGGTAGCCACGTGTCCTTGCTGCCTCTGGGAGACTTGTGGCACAGGCTGTGAGCCAGCAATCCCCTGAAGACCTGGGTCTTCCTGGATCCCTCCTCCCAGGGCACTCCAGACCAGTGATGGCTCTCTCCACTCCACACCTAAGCAGCTTCAGTACACATTTTCCCCAGGCTCATCTTTCCAGGAACACATGGTGCACGAGTCTTGTATTATTTCCAGTTCGGAATCACTTTACTTTACGTGGGAAAATACATTAGCAGGTCTAGAAAAAAGATAAACAACCGTATGTACTCTCCTGCTTCAGTTTGCTCATGTGGTCTGAACCTAAAAAGATCCCTTTAATGAATCAATCCACAACCTTTCCGAACCCTAACAGCTTTTCCCTTTTTTTTTCCTTATGGCTCCCTTCCCCATATTCTTATATGGGGGGGCAGGGAGGCACTCTCAGTCTATTTTGTCACAGCAGGTGTCTACTGCTCTGAGCCCAATGTTAGGGTTCAGATGCGAAGGTTGGGCTTGCTGTGAAGGAAGCCATTGGTGACATCTGCTGCTGATCATTATCAAAGTGAACATACTCTTCGCCTATATCAGTCACCTCACCTGGTGCAAACGGTGCGTTTGATCTCACCACCAATACAGAAACAGCAGAGGAGGCAACAACCTGGAGTTTGCAGGTTGCCCCAGGATGCACAGAGAGACCTACCAGGGTCGAACAGAATTCCAGAGGTGGAGATTGATTGACATTTTCTGCCAAATCACCCAAAGGGTAAAGTTAAGAGGTCAATACTAGAATGAAATTTGGAATAAGCCAGAGTGAAATATTATTCTTTGGATTTCATTTCACTCATATATGAGGAAAAATATTCAATCCATGTTCCAGAACAGCAAAGATGTTGAAACAGAAGATACAGGTTTCACCCAACCTTGCAAACCAGACATCACAAATGCTTAGGCATGAACCAAGAGCCTACCTGATAGAGACCAAATCCTACCGTCAATCACTTCAGCATAGCTGTGAAGAAGCTCCAGACAGGTTTGCAGTTTTACAGTGGGATAGGTAGTAACAGAAACTGAAATAAAGTTTCTTACAACATCCTCATAAAACTTCTGGTGTGCAGAGCTGTGTTTTCTGTGCAGCTGTAAGACATGGTTATGTGTGGAACAGTGCGAGCACTGGAGAACTACAAGTGGGATTATATCTGCTCTCTGAAAACACGGTTTAGGAGCACAAACAAAATCTTACACTTTATTTAGTCACTAATCATATAATTCTTACTGTCATTTATGAAGGATTTTTCATCCTCAAAATAGTTTTTACCAGATAATAACTTTCCAACTCTTAATTTGGTGAAAATAGTAGAAATTGGGTAACGTGTACCAAAATCCCTACATATTTTAGATAACTACAACTTGAGCTGAATCTGGCCACCCCTCAGCTAGATCAATTTAACTGGTAGGAACATTTTCACCAGCTCCTTGGCAGATGCCTTGATGACCTATTCACTGCTGGATGCAGTTCAAAGTGCAGATCTTGTAGCACATCTCTCCAGTATAACCTGATCCCGTGCTATCTCTGAAACAGCTTCTCTTGCCTGGAATGCACTGGGGCAGCTGAGGTTACTCAGGAAATTTGTCACAACAGCACTTTATGGATTAGCTTTCTTTTGCCCCCTAGTAGTTGGTAATTATTATAGACTAGCAGTAAATATTAGGTAAAGCAAGGATGATGGAATTTATTTGGTTTATTTCTCTTTCTTCATTCTGGATATTTCTAGCTACCTTTCAGATGAGCAAAAGTATTCTGAGGTAAGGTCATTGAAGTTTTGACTGTTTTAATTCTGCGAGATGAGTAGTTCAGGCAAAGACTAGTGTTGGCTAAGACACCAGAATGATACTCAGTTGCCCCTCAGAAGCAGGCCTTGAGGACAAAAAACCCCCAAAAGGTAAGCAGAATTCTTCCCCCTAGCCTTTACAACTATATTTTTAAACGTTCAAGCACAGGTTTCTAATTCTACTGTTGACGTATATGGGGATATTTCTGGGCATACTGCATCACTATGCTGTGACATGGTTTCAACCAACATTTAATTAACCACACTTTTGCAATAACATGCTTCAGAGTAGTGTTCAATATTTATATTAAACTGTATTTTTACTACGGCTTAGAGAAGGTGGTGCATGAAATCTGAAAGCTTTACTTTATGGCAATGTTACACATTCATACTCATTTATTGTTCCCAAATGCAGGTACAGAGGATGAGGAAAGACAGTTTATCATAAAGTAAGCAGTGCTGCAGAATACAGACCGTGCACAGCCAGTGTTCGGTGTAGGAACAGCAGTGTAGAAGCGCTCGCTGTTTAGTAGATCCGTTTAGTTTTCATGGTGCTTGTAGAAGAAATGTACCTAGGGAATGTGTTTCCTTAATATACTGAATCTCTCGCTCTCACTCTTGTGCAGACAATCCCAGCCTCTAGATACTGAGCTGAAAACAAACCACTCCATTCACCATGCTCTATATACAATTGAGCTTGATTCATCCAAAGGTATTTTACTCAAAATCCCTGTGAAATGAAAATGAGCCGTATCTCCCAGGCCAAACATTTTTTTATCTTGAAAATCTGTTAAACCTGAATTCAGGCAACCATTTCCTAATGGAAAAAAACCCAAGATGCAGGTTCCCTGGCATAATTTCAAGTGACATTCTGCCCCCTTGTTATTGGTTTGTTGTTTGGGGTTTTTTTTTCCCCATAAGCCATGATGTGTGGGCTTCTTTATTTTTCCTATTACTCCTGTAATTTTGGGCAGTATCTTATACAATTGTAGCTCTCATTGAATGGAAGAGCACTTAGCTTCTCTCTCTCCGAGGTATTGCAATACCAGTCCACCAGCTTCAGTGAATTTTGCAACAATTTAATATCCAATATTATAGGACATATTCACAAGACTCATCCTTCAGGAGAAGATGTTCAGGAAAGCAGCAAGGTCTATAGACTTCAACATCAGAGTCTGTGACTTCCAATCTCACTCCCGTCAAGAACTCATTGTTATTACATGGGGTAAATAATGCAACCTCTCTCCTCCTCTATTTCCCACCTAGAAAATAAGCATGCCAATACAGGCTGCAACCTCAATTACTCTCATATGCACAATAATTAGCTTATAACAGTATATTTTTTATTTTTCAGGCAGTCTTCTTTTAATACCTGCAGCACTCCTTTCAAGGGAGGAGATTTGCAGACAGTAAGACTAGGTGACCATTATTGACAGGAAAAGTTCTTCACAAAGAGATCAAACAACTGTCCAGAGGTAGCAGGAATTAATTCAGTGATACAAATGTACTCCAAGTTTGTCTTGAAAGGTCAGTATTATTGAATTTTATTTACAAGCAACATACCCCATCATAACCCAAATCAAAGTCAGTGTGCAAAGATCAGGTCCAGCGTGAGTAATAGGCGATCTGACAAGGGAGTTGCTGCGTTTCTTTCAGCTCACTGTCTCTCATGATAACTGTATCTAGAGATTTCAAAGGAAAGGGGGAAAACCCTATTGCAGACAGCTATGAAATAAATGACCCATTGAAGAAGATAGTTTCCTTACAAAGAAAAGAAAGGGAAGTTTCCAAGGGAAAGAAACTTTCTCTCCAAACTTAGTTAATTGTTGCTTTTTTTAAAAAAAGGAATTAGGCTAATGGGTTATGCACTCTGTACTGCCTGGTTCTTTACAGATTTGCTCAGCTCATTTCCCCCCTAAAAAATGTTTTGTCATCCATAATAGTTTTCCATTTATGCCTTAGATAAAAAGATGCTATCATGTTATTTACAGTATTACTTATTATATCTTGGGACCTTGGGAGGATTTTAGGACTACAAGATCATCAACAAAACTGACCTAACAATGATAAGATAATAAAAAAAAACCCCAATCCATCAATTATTTTATGAAGTTAAATATCAAAAAGGTGAACAACAACATTTTTTTCTAGAACTCTGTCCTTAAATTATTTCTCTCTTGGGTATGTACTGTTCATTTTAACCTTACTTTTCACATCTGCAAAGCGAGAAGTCAGCTATATCACTGCAATGTTGTGAGAAGGAAATGGTTAATATTCATGAAGGGGAGTAAGAAATGTTGTGTTCCTTTTCTAAAGGGCAATTCCTCGCCCACATGGGCGTTTGGAGCTCATAAGGATCAGTTTTCCAAAAAAACCCACGTTTTGAGATTGGAACAAACACTAGCAAATATGCAGAAGTGAGCCATCCCCAGCTGTTATGGTGGTGGCCTGGTGGTTTGAAGAGATGCCGTTCATTTTCAATGTCCATTCTTATCAGACCATTTCTACCAGGCACCGAGCAAAGGAAAGGCAGCTATTCTCTTCCAAATGCTGATAAGCTCTTTTGTAGAAGAAAATTTGCATTTGGCTGAATGTTAATTTTATAATTCTGTCCAAGTACAGTGGAATAATCTGCTTTTGTTTGCTCCCCACACCCAACACGCACACAGCCAGGAGGGGACTCTACCTAATCTTTTCAACTCCTTTGACCAAATTAAGCAAACCTGTATGACTGGGTGGCTTTTCTGCTTAACAGAGACATACTTCACAGAACAAATAAGACGAGTCAAGGACATTAAACCAGAAGAGTCACTGTCACTTGGTTTTGGGCCATATCAGCTATGAGAGACGAAATCGTTTTGTGCTTCTTGGCGCTTTCCTTTGTGGACGTTTACCAAGTGTTGCCTTTACTCTTTGGCTTCACAGTCTTATAATAATCATCTCAGCACTCCCAGACTTTGGGAAAGGTCAGATCCAGACCTAAAACCAGTTCCAATTTTTATGAGTTTGATGTAAAAACATTAGTAATACTTGTTTTTAGAAGCAGCAGATGGGACCCAACTAAACTCACATTAGGACTGCTAAGGGGTTTACAAGCCATATGGTTCAAATCCATTTACAAGTGGCAAAGGCTGGATAGCTTGTGCCTAATCTCCTGATGGGTGATACAGTGAATTAGATAACGAACACAAGCGTATAACACAGGAACTTGTAAGTGACAAGGATTTTTTTTCCACACAGTTTCACCCACAAAGAATATTTTGTCTCTCAGGTTTGAAGTCTACTTGAGAAAATGATGGGAGAAGTGATGGATGACTGCCTGAGGCATGAGCCTGAGGGCGTGGGCATCCTTGTGCTCCAGAGTGTCTTGCAACACTAATGAGAGCAGCAAGCGTCATCCTACTCTCACTTTTTTAAAAAAGGTTATTCTCAATACCGTGTGTGCCCAATTGTTCTGCAACAGCAGCTTCTGCTCCCGTTGCTGTTTCCTCTGGACTGTAACAGATTTTAATCAAAATAGAGAAGCTGCAGTAGGAGAAAACTGTGATCTTATTTCTCTAGTACAGTGTATTTCCTTGGCAGCCGATGCCTTTTGACACTGATCTCATTTACACTGGAACTGTATTTTCCTACTTCTGTGAAAAAGCGTTGCTTTTCTTCCTCCCAAATCCTATCTGCCATCCTTCCATAACAGGTATTTAATAAAAAGTCAAACAAAGCAACACCCTTGAGCCTCAAAAAATCTTAACTGCCAGTGGGCGAAACGGACCCAAGTACTGATGAACGTGGTGTGATGAAAGATGAGCTCAAAACAGAACACCACATCCAAATAACTCCCAACTGGCAGGAATTACCATCATCTACATTCATGCAATATTGGATACACATGAACAGATGGGAAAGAAATCCTGCCTTTTGCATGCTACAATTCAATGTGCTTTGGGGCATTCACCGAAATCAACGTGAGCACTTTCTTTCCTGTTGTGTTGGAAAATTGGCTAGGACAGCCGGTAACTAGGTGTCTGTTAATTGAAAAACATATATAATATTCGTAACTAGGTGCATGTTACTATACTTGAAAATGTAGTGTAGAGATGTTGGACCTTGGCAGTCTGTGATGAATTTCCTGAAGTTATAAGCGCTCTGACAGTTTTGCCTGTGCTTTCCAGGACAATTTCCAGACAACCTGAATCTGAAAAGACAAAAAAGAGCCAGGTTTCTGGAGGAAATATCAGCTCCAGGAGCATGGCTCATCATGAAACAGTGGGGTTTGGAGGTCAGTAATTTTTTTCTCCTCCCTTTTAGTACCTGGCTGCAATCTAAGAACTTGTACAAGAACAACTTGTAGACAAGGAGCTTGAATAAAAACAACTTCTAAGCTGTTTGATGAAGGGCCTGTTTGACAGAAGGCTCTCTTTGGTGTTGGGAGCAGAGGGAATTTAGAACAAGCATGTGCTAAAGCTTAAAAAAAATACTCAGAAATATTCTCATACTGCCTTTCTTTTGATAAAAGCTTCCACACCCTGATAACTCTTTTCTGCCTGTCTCTCATCAGTATGTATTTTGATTCTGCAGCAGTAAACAGAAGGTAACAGTTAAATTTAATGTTATGTCTATTCTTTAATTATTTTATGATTCCTTTCACATAAATCACTTGCATTTAAACTGCCTAAAATCTCTCCTACAAAGATCTTTTGTATGCATCTCTATAGCAACACATAAAGGAGCAAAAGTTTTTGTTTTACTGTGTACATAAAATATAAACCCACATTTTACAGATTCTGGCATTATATGTAGTCACTATTTCCTTAATTAACCTTTTTTTTTTTTAAAAGACTGGTATGCCCTTTGGAACAAGGGGGAAAGAGGGGGCAAACCCTAGTCTCCCTTTCAGGACTATGTAAAGGGCAGGAAGCCTGCGCTCTTCAAAAGCAGTGTGAGGAAATCATAGAATCTTAGAAACACAGAATGGTTTGGGTTGGAAAGGACCTCAAAGACCATCTAGTTCCAACCCCCCTGCTGTGGGCAGGGATCACCCTCCACCAGACCATGTTGCCCAAAGCCCCATCCAACCTGGTCTTAAACACTTCCAGGGATGGGGCATCCACAACCTCTCTGGGCAACCTGTTCCAGTGCCTCACCACCCTCACAGTAAAGAATTTCTTTCTAACATCTAATCTAAATCTACCCTCCTTCAGCTTAAACCCATTACCCCTTGTCCTGTCACTACACTCCCTGATAAACAGTCCCTCACCATCTTTCCTGTAGGCCCCTTCAGGTACTGGTAAGCTGCAATTAGATCTCCTCGGAGCCTTCTCTTCTCCAGGCTGTGAACAATCCCAACTCTCCCAGCCTGTCCTCATAGGAGAGGTGCTCCAGCCCTCTGATCAGCTTTGTGGCCCTCCTCTGGACTTGCTCCAACAGCTCCATGTCTCTCCTGTGCTGGGGCCCCCAGAGCTGGACGCAGTACTCCAGGTGGGCTCTCACAAGAGCGGAGTAGAGGGGCAGGACCACCTCCCTCGACCTGCTGGTCGCACTTCTTTTGATGCAGCTCAGGACATGGTTGGCTTTCTGGGCTGCAAGCTGTTGAGCTTCTCATCAATCAATACCCCCAAGTCCTTCTCCTCGGGGCTGCTTTCAATCCACTCTCTACCCAGCCTGTAGTTGTGTTTGGGATTGCTGGGTCTTTCATCTCCTTGGGATCCTTGGGGTTACCACTGGAAATACATGAGCATGCTCTTTTGCAAGGACCCAAAAGCCCTTTACAAGTGTTTATCCAGGTAAAGTCCTTGACTGGAGTAACACAACACCCCAGTGATCCGTGGGCAATAAAACCCAAAGCCCCTAATTCCTACATCTCTCTATGCTCATCAGGGCCCCCCTTGCTCCCATCCACACCCTGGAACATTTGTCCTTCTTCCCATGTTCGCTGGCCTGTAGGACCCTGACGTAATTACCCAGGTTGCTTGTTTCACAAGGAAACAGTCTACTGTTATTACAATAAGGGTCAGCAAGTCACCTGGCTCTGAGAAGGGCTGGGGGTAAACTAAATAACACCACTAACAGCACCAAAGTGCCTCCCATGGAGTACGGCAGTGGAAAGACAAATGTCACGGTGATAAGTATAAATGCCTTTACAAGCAAAACTGAGAGTATCCTTACTATAATTCTTTCAAATTTTGGCTATTTTTGTATTAACTTAGATTAATGCAATGTACTTCAACTATTTTGTGGGTATTCAAAATATTCCTTTCTATTTTTTGGCTTCAAAATAGACAGAGAATATATAATTGCCACTTAGATGGCTTGCTTCTGCTCCTTCTGAAATCAAGAGGGAAATCTTTCCTTTGAATTCAATAGATTTTGCATTAAAGCTGCATTAATAAAGCTTTGGGTCTGGACCTGGTCGGTGCTGGAGATGGGAAAATGGAATAGATGGAGATGGGAAAATGGAATTTGGTCTTTCACAACTTGCATAGTATGGCCACTACTGATTTTAGTTTATTTCAGTGGGAATAGCACTAAATTTAAGGTACTAGCCGAAAGTTGCTTTACTCAAATGCTACATTTTACTGTAGCTGTTTATCTAAATGTCAGAGTGTTATGGTTGGTTAATATGCATTTATAGTTAAAAAAATTCAGGGTATCCAGTTTCTATATTTCTTTTCTATCCACAGATCTCATGTGGATTTTAACAGCAGTTTAAAGTTCATAGTAATATTTCTTGCTCCTCCTGGCCCCCTCCATAAGTTCAAATTCAGTCTGTGATCATTGCTGCCCTTCATGAGTTAAATTTCTCATAATTCCTTATTCATTCGAGAACCTCATAATCTAATGAAAGCCATTAAATTAAAAAGTTCTTTTGCAGTCCCATTGTACCGTAGCTGACAGACTCATCATAAAGGAAATTAATCAAATCAGCTAATGAGATGTAGTAGTCAGATAGCTAAAAGATCATATGCAGATTGTACTGTTTGAAGTCTATTAAAAAAGGGAGGGCGATTTATGCACCTTATATTCCATTATAATCCTGTAAATTCAGAAGTATCTGACACTGAATACACTCACAAATTCCTACCTCTTCTATTTGAAATTTGCTATGGAAAGTTTCCACTGAGGCATTTCATCAGTGTTATCTAGTTCTTAGAGCAAGGAAGAAGGCACTAGAAAACCTGAGATTTTCCCCAGCATCAGCACGTGTTGAGTCCAGAGTTTTTAGGCTTGTTTCTTTTGCTCTGGGGCTGCCCAGCAGCTTGCTAACTCTGGCGTGCATGTCCAAGAACAGAGTCATCTTTGACAAAAAGCCATGTA
The DNA here is from genome assembly GCF_028858705.1 of Grus americana. Taxonomy (NCBI): domain Eukaryota; kingdom Metazoa; phylum Chordata; class Aves; order Gruiformes; family Gruidae; genus Grus; species Grus americana. The sequence goes on along the minus strand of NC_072855.1, from coordinate 29,495,883 downwards.
GGCATCTAAGGAGCCAAGTTCTCTGCTGAAATAGGCTGGGTAGCTCTACTAGGAGCCATGAAAACTTACTGATTTTCACCACATGGAAACCACCCTCCATCCTTAATTGCTGCTGTCTTTTCTGAACCAAGTGGTTCTGATTTCAGACATGTAGCCTTGGGCGCATGGGGCAGCCGCTATATGAAACTCCTTGTGAGTTACCCCTGGAATGTTTTGATACATAATATCCTGGAAAATTCATCTATCCCATTCCTATTTAGTTTGCTATAAAAACGGATTATAGAATTACCAAGAAGAGATAGATCCAAGTATCTAAATTACACTTTCACAACCAAGCAGAAAGCTGTAGCTCTGTGGTTTTCTCACAGGAACTCATACGAGGCGAAATAAGATTCCATCTTAACCCTGTCTTCATGCTTACATGATGCAGAGTATCTGTGCTGCATACCTAATGCAGATAGTTGTTTCTTCTATTTGTAATAGAGCACGAGATGGGCTTTCAAAAAGCACTTAAGGTAGAGTCACAGCTTTTCTTCACTAACTCACGCTTGAAACTCCCACATCAGCAGACTTTCTATATAGGCACTTCTTCTGATTCATATGGCAGTATAGTTGAGTTGTACTTGGTATATGCACTTACAAAGGGAAAACAATGACCACATCCATCTAGAAATAAGCTCTGACTTTTTTAACTATTACACTGAATCATTAGGAAAGGCATTGCTATCTTTCTTAATCTTCATAAGCTAGGGAAAAAACCCACCTGAATCATTCATCACTCAGAATAAACTGGTCCACAAGGATGTGGTCTTTTGGATTGAAAAGTGGGCAGAACGCTGTGACAAGTGGAAAACAAAGAAGTATCCCGGCGGGAAGCAGAGGGTGGGTGCCATGCAAGGGTGCTTTCATGCCGGTGCATCGCCCACACAGCAGCTGCAGCTGCCACCTGCATCAGGCCAAGCGACTCTTCAGCCACCCTTGAAACCCAGGATGAAAAGTTAGAGGGGAAAAAAAATAATCATACAGCTCCCTACTTCAATCGTAAAGGCCTTATGTGTTCAGCAGTAATAAAATCCAGGCTGAAAAAAAATTAATTGCCTTCCAAAAAGATAAGGATGCAATACTAATATAACTAACGATATCACCTGTAATGAATCATTGGACTTCTTGGTTATTGGACTGACTCGAGCCATTTTAACTTGGAATGCTTTTATACAACGCATAGTGGTTAATTTAATCTGGGTAAGGCGTTCACCGAAAGGATGATTGAATTTGAGTCAGTGTGAGAGTGACAATAACATATTTCTGCAAATAATAGTGAAGAATAATGTTAAACAATGCAGCAGAACAAAATGTTCCTTTCTGAAGTCATAAGCCAATACGTAAGCATTAAGTGCGGGTTTGATGTCATATTGGGAGGCAAACATTGCACTGAATATATCAGAGTCAAAAAAGTACGTAAGAAAATACAGAGATGACAGTATTTTTGAGACTGAGAAGGAATGTGTCTGTGATAATATTTATTTGTCTTTTTCTTTTGTCTTTCCTGTTACTGAGAAACAGCTTTTTGCTATTCAAGATCAGGATTAGGCTGCTACTACAAAACCATTACAAGTTTCTCTCAAATCTCAAACATTAGAAATGTTTTTCTCATTTAGGGTGCTTCGTACTTGCCTGATGACCAGCGATACAGACTCATTTTTCTCTGTCAGGTGGCGCTGGGTACAAGCAGACATGCAGAAGCACTGTCAGGGTCACCCAGTCTTGCTCCTGGACACCAGCCTCCTTCATGGGGAAGCCAAGTAGCACCAGCTGGGGATCCTGGCAGGGACTGGGGGGCTTGTGGGGTACTGGGTTTTTTATACTTTTTATTAACTAACTGAAGCATCTGAAAAGGTTGGTGGACATTTATACCCCCAGAAAGATGGGGCAGGAGACAGGAACCATCTAACTACCAGCGAAGACAGTTCAACTTCACGTTTGAACCAGGCCTGGCAGCGAGATCCGGAAACATTTATGTACACAGACTGCTACTATTAGCTATTGTTCTTGCAGGATCACTCATGAATCCAGCAGGAGTAAAGGATAACACTGTCTTTTTCTGTATCTCTGCAGAAAACGTGGGCAGACAGAACTACATGAAACTGGAGAACTCGTGGAGAAGCAAGATGACTCGTGGGCAGTATAGGTGGAAGAGAAAAGCATTCAACCACATGATAAAAAAATGTCAATTGTGAGGAATGCCAACAAATTACATCATACGGCATTTTGTAAACCAACACTTCACACGTTTAAACCTCTGCATAAATGGCAAGTGGCTCATCTTCATAATACTCTAGCAAGCTTTTGTCTTCCTTTGAAAGACAGAAATTTGAAACAAGTAAATAAATTGTCCAGTGTGACAGATCAGGTCAGTGATACACCCAGGAACAGAATGTGACAATTCCCACTTCCTTCTTTAAAAGAAAACAGAGCCAAGAATCGGTTTGGGTTTCCACCTTTGCCAAATATGAGTACAGCTCAGCTGAACCCTATCCATGAGGACCACGCTACAGCCAATGGAATTTGCTTTACCTACAAACATGATTAACTACAGATGTCAGTATGTATTGGTCTTACATAGGACCATAAAATATTTTTGTGATTATTCATTTAATTTATTTTTTAAAACTTTTTTTGTTTAAAGATCTTTACCTAGTTCTACTGCAGTGACTTTGTTGGTCTGGTTTCCCTTCTTACACAGTGCCCAGTTCTCTTGCGTGCAGATATTTTGCAAATACAGCTCTCTGTAGCTATTTCTAGGAGGTGCTCACTGCGGTATCTCTTAAAACCAGTTTTGTTTTATTAAAAAGTCCAAGTGTCACATTTCTATACCACTGCAATTACCAGGTGACAGTGTTTTTACTTTTGAAATACCATTTCCAAGTTTATCATCCCACTCCGTGACTTGTAATTCTTCTGGATAAACATGTTTCAGATCTGTGATGGTATCCCTGGTGATGGTTGCCATAGCGCTTCACAGGATTTTATTTCTGCTCATTCCTCAAAAGCAGGACTTTAGTTCTCTGTGGGAGGCCCAGAGATGCACTAGTCTCAGATTTTATTGTCTCTGCTATTCTGCCCTCACTAGGGAATAAACTACCCAGACATGCCACTGTCATCTTTACCATATTCCATCCACTCTGCTCAAAATGCATGTCACAAATCATTCTCTTCCTCTCTGTAGGACCTTATTACACATCTGTTGAAGTTTTCATTGGTTTCTACTTAGTTTCCATTTCAAGCACAGATTATGCTTCATTAAAATTTCAGACTACATTTTCTAACATCATGCACAATGCACTGAGTTTTTGACATTTCAGTTATGTTCAAATATACTTCAAAATACTTAAAAATAGGAAACAGCAAACCCATCATGATTCTAATTGCCTCCAATGCTATACTTTCCATGGCAGCAAATGCACCTTCCTCTGACCAGTTCAGTCTTACTTGTTTTGATAAATGCTTTCCCTAAGCCCTTTTTTTCTGAAGAGCTTTAGAAAACATGCTGAGTCTCATTTCCATGAAATCACGGATATAATGACTATCTCAGAGGCCATGTCAGTGGCAATTAGGCACCGAAATATCTTTGGGAAGCTGAGCCATGCTGACGCATTTGAAGAGGTAGACCACTTCCACTACCTTTGCTTATGTGAAAAGGTACTTTCAGCAGCACCTTGCCGAAACAAAGTAAAAGCTGAAGGATCATTTCATGTAACTGAGACAGAACCTGGTTCACTGCAGTTTCAAAGTCAAGTGTTCAAACTGTGGTTTCTGAAGGACACATATATAAAAAACATATATCACAATGGAGACTCTCCTCACATTAGATAGAGCAGTCACCTGAATTGAGTAAGCAAGTACAGATACACATATAATGTATTATACACAGTAGTAGTATCTGCCTCTCTTCTACAGGATTTGCATCTTCAGAGTGACTGAGGAATGGAGAAGCATAAATTAACAGCCCAATTTAATTTTTGAGATTTATTTGACCAGAGGACACGTTTAACACAAAATATTTTTAAAATGCACAGGATGTGATTGAAGGCTATGGAGGAAGAGAAAGTTCCCAGAGGAGCAGCAGCACAAGGCAGTAGCCTTCCAAATTCCCCGCACAGTTGTTCAGATATGCTGCATACCTGGTGTCATAACAGCCCACCACTAAGGCAACTATTTTGTGACCCTAGACACAGTCCTAAGCAAAGCAAGTTACCTGAGCAGCAGCGCTTGCCCACGCAGGATCTTGCCTTATGGACCCATGCTTCTCTAGGATCTGCAGTATGATATGACAGGATGAAGGTGATGGAAAGGGCACGACAACATCCATCTGATCAGAGTTGTCAGGGAAATGGTTTTCTCCAGCCCATGACAGTTTAAGACTGGAGACATTTTCCTGTTCCTTGTTAAATAACTTTTGAAGCTTTTCTAGTTTGTAAGGCAGTAAAAAAGCACAAAAGGTGTTTCTGGGAAGACTCATGACCAGTCTTACTCCTAGTCTCCATACCAGCAGGAAAACACCACTCATCTCCCTGTGCTTGCTCAATAACAGCAGTGAGCAAAGAAGAAATTTCCCTTTCCTGGTGGTAAATGGACCTACCTACCTGAACAGAGAGTGACTGCAGTAGAATTTAGATCATCTTTATCCACTGCAATAATTCTCCTTTCAGAACATTAACCAAGCTCTATGTTCCAAAGAAGAAAGAAGGTAGAAATCACCTGCCTGGAGTGTGTGTAAGGGATGGCATGCCCTGTTAGGGTACCAGAGTTAGCCAGAGGCAGTTGTTGATAGCGAGCTGCTCTGGGTCCTGCTCTACTTGATGGCCAGGATCATGAGTTCCACTTGTGAACCTCTGGCATTGGTTCATCATGCTGGGGAAGAAAATGGTACAAGTTGCCAGGCATATCATGTAGGTCAATCCAGACCTGTCTACATGACACAGAGCTGTGCGGAGGAAGCTAAGCAGCCGAGTTAAAAATCTCATCAGTGTTCTGCTCTGCATGGGTGAATAGACCCTCTTGATTAACAGGACTAATTAATTTGGATAGCTGTACATAGCTGTGCTGCTTCAACAGGAACATTCCCTGGTCTCTCACCAGGGCAGAGTTTAAACCAAAGAGAAAACACCGTGCCGATAAGTCAATAAGAAAACAGTTTCATCCTTTCGTAAGGATGTCAGTCAATGTTCATCTACTTCAGGTAAAAATAGAAACTCCCCCATAATGATCTAGTTATTCTGGTTCACACTTCTACCTCTGTGTAAACTTGCATCATTCCTGCAGGGAAATTTCCAGAGAAGCTAAAGCCTGCATTTATAAACACATCATAGCAGATTTACTGTTAGACCAAATATATTATGTGTGTCCCTTAGAAACACCCAATAAAAATTATAAATACTCCAAAGAGGTTTTAAGTACTAATGAAATAAATGGACCCTGGGCATTGGAAAGAGCTAGATATGGTTCAGGCAGGCGTCAGCCAAGCTTCCTCACATACTTCTCCTCGTGTCTCCAAGGCCTGACCTGCAATACCCTTCTTTTCCAGGGACAGGTTCCCCTCCTTCCAGCACCACACGTGTCTGCGTGTGGCCAGGCAACCATCCCCAAAAAAACCTACCATCAAAAAGGAGCAGAGAGGTGGCATAGCCTGAATAGATGAAATACATACGTACTTGCGTATACATACCCGGCTGTGCACACATCCTGTACTAGCCTCAGGGCTTTTAATAGCTGAGAGACAGAAAGGAAGTTGGCGGAATAAGCGCAGAGAGTGGAAAGGAACAAGTGGCAGGAACAAGTGCACGGTACAAAGACAGGGCAGGCAGCTGTTAAGAACAGAAAGAAATGGGATGTGTACTGCCTGTCAAGAGGGCAGATACATTCAGACACCTCATGGGATATATAAAATGGTCAGTGGTATTACATGGCAATATTAGCTACAAGAGATACAGTTAACCTGTGCTGCTAACCCATGAGAGGTGGAAAAACCATTGTGCTGGACGATGTGGCAGATTGCTCAGGTGGAGCCTTTCTCCAAAGCAACCAGCACCTGGCATCACCAGGAGCAACCAGACAACCCACCAAGGACAGCCAGGCAGTGGGAAGAGACAGGGCTTCCATAGGTGAACAAAACCAGTATTGGCTGGCCCTGCCTCAAAATCAGCAGCAAATGAAAAGGCCAAATTTTTGAGCTGTTACAGAAAACCCAGGGAGAGCAAGGACTTTTTTGCAGAAAAACTCCTCTTTTTGGTGTCCTGTTTCTTTTGCTGTTGTTAAGGCAGTTGAACATTCTTTGAAGCTGAAATAATTTCCTTCATCCTGCTTTTCTCTCCCCCTCCCTCCCCCCTCCTTGTTCTTAGCCTGGTTGAATTAACAATTTAAATTAATTAAAAACATACTTGTCTAAGTCAAAGCTCTTTTATACAACGTGTTAAGAAGAAATATGACACATGGTTATAGTAGTTTCAAGTTTAACAGATTTTACCTTTCCAAGCTGTGCAGATTTTCCCTATTGAGAAGACCAATTTTCTATGATTACAGGGGTATCTTCAGAGCATAATTGTCACCAAATTTCATTCACTCCTCCTTCAGGAAAAGACCTTGACCTTCCTGACTCTCCTGCCATTTCGGTGAATATTTTTGTAAAGCGAAAAATACTTGATTGTTTTTCAAACTATTTACATTCTTCCCTTTCAAACCTTTTGTCCTTGTCCAATAGGATTTCTACATGCTCACAATTCCTGGGATATTTCCTCTATATCTGTCTGTTCCAGACTGAATTGGATTTGGGGGGTTTTATGAACTTCTACACATATTCCTAGCAATACTGGCTTCACTGTCTCTGCTTACTGATCTTATCGTAAGCCATTTACCATTTCCATTTTATCCTTCAATTAGAGCCTTCTTCAAACCCTTTCTTTCACATTCCTTCCCTAGGTTGTATAAAAGAGAGGTCTTTAATCTCTTCTTTCCTCTAATTGAAGCTGTCCTTCCCAGCATGTTTTCCACTGCAATGCCCTGGTTTTCATTAAGCAATGTCAGCACTACTCTGGTTGCTGTTGCTTTCTGTTTAATGTGGTTTTGCAAGAATAATAACAACTTTTTGCCTTTCCACAGAACATGGAAAGAAAGTTTTTATTTATTAGACCCATAAAATAAAGCATTGCAGTACCGATGCCTTATGAGAACTAGGGTGAGGAAAATGCAAACTTCTAAGTCCTAAATAGGTAATGCATTACCAAGAGTTGCTGCCTTATTAGACACTGACATACTGATACCTTCCAACTGGAACTGGAATGACTGCAGGCCAACCCTGTTAGGTAAACAAGATGAAAAGGTAGAGCTGGAAATAAAATGAAGAAAGGTTCCACAGGTCGTGTAATTGTGCTATCCAGGGGCACAGTGCACTTAAACGGTCACAAAATCCTGGGCCAGATCTGCACAGGTGGAGGAGCTGGGACTAACAAATCCCAGCAATAATTCAGTGTAAATTGAGGGACAATGCTAAACACTCAGACTTTATTCTTCACTGGAAATATACTGACTAGCAGCCATTGAGGATCTGATCAGATTAAAATAAGACAAATAGTGGCTGTTTCCATGAGCAGGAGGTCTTGGCCTCCGGCAATCAACAGAGCTCCGCTATTATCCACCAGCCACGGAGCTAGCATTTTCTCAGATAACACACTCAAGCAGTGATAATAGAGCAAGTTCCTAGCCTGTCTTGACTCAAATGTGCGACGTTGCCAGTGCTTTTGTGGTGTGCAGTTTCTTAGGATCATGCTTGCAGACAGCTAAGTTTGCTCTGAGTGAGGCAAAGTGATGAAAATGAAAACTGCATAGTCAATATGTGCTGTAAATCACATACAGCTGTTAGAGTATGATAACACCTGCTTTTCTCATAGTTTGTTTTTTAGTTATAATGAAAAAACAAGCAATTACTGTTTCTGACTGGGAAAGGAGGAAAGGCGAATTGAGGAATGAAAAGCAATTAAAAGCTTCTTTCTCAAGAAATTTTCTGGTGTTTGTTCTTCCAGGATAACATTTCAAAGCCCAAGCTTAAAGATCAGCCTGAATTGGAAGCAGAGAATGCGTCGATGTTCAGAGTTTAATCAGGCTCAGCGTTACAGTGAGACGTGGCACAAAACCAGCTGCTTCTCACTTACATGATTCAAAGCCCCTGCAAAACCTACAGGGTGTCTGCGAGGTGCTCCCCAGAGCAGCGTAGCTGAGACCAAGGTATTTCTAACTACGAAGCCATGTCATGGAAACCAAGTCACAGGTCCTTTAGACAACAAGGGCTCTCAGGCAAAAAAAGGATCTTTCCAGGTATTATTCCTATTACCAATTTCCTCCTTTATAGGTCTGTAAATATTCTGCCTTTTTCATTACTGAAATATGAGCAGTGAGCAACTTCCACACCTGTCAACCCAAAATGGGTCTGCCAGCTCTAATGGCCATCAAGACCCCATTTCTCCATCAAGGCTGTTCTTCTCAATGTATGGTCTCAGGCAAAGGGTGGCTGCCTGAGACTGCACCTGGGAGTGGGAACTCAGACAGGCTCCCAAATGCCACACTTCACCATGGATTTTTGTTCTCCCTGCTTGGGAACACCTGTGCCTCACAAAGGTGGCTCTGACCAGAACGAAGACAGTGTAGCACTGTGTCCAGACACTACTGTGGATGCTAAAATCCAGATGAGCCAAAAGCCCCACCTCTCAGCATGATTCACTACCTGAGTTACTTGTCAGGTCTGGAGCTACCGCAGTCATGGCCAATTCAGGAGCTTGCTGCCCATGGTGTCCTTCCTGGTGTCCTTCCCCTATTCGGTTCCTTCGAATGTGCGCTCCAGTAGGTATAACAAGACATCCAATGAGACATCAACACAGGATTTTGGAATGAACAGAACTGACTGAAATTCAGAACTTGTGTACCATGAGGAGGTTTTAATGTTTCAAGTTCATTTTTGTTGTGAATCAAAATTTGAAACAAAATATGTTTGCTATATATTGAAAGTATTTTAAGGATTTTGTTTTGGACTGAGTAAAATGTTTAATATTTATCTGAATGATAGCTTTTTACTTTGACTTTAAAAGATTACAATTTTTAAATGTTTACAAAGTTAAAACTATTAGAAAGAAAGGAAATTCTAAACGATAAACAGAAGAGTTACTTACATTTGGGAAATGAAAAAGGGAACATTTCACCATTATTGGAATACCTCACTGACTTTTTTTAGAGTGATATTGCACATAAACAAGTATTTAAAAAAAAAAAAAAGCCTATTTATGAAGCAGCTTTTTCTGATCAATGAACACAGTGGTGAAAATTTTCTGTTCCACCTCAAAAAGCGTGCTGCTGATGTGCTCTGATGAGTAGGTCCCCGTGAAACATAATTTGGAGCCAGGGACATTGACAAGGAAGGCTTTTACAGAAAGAGTATTGATCTAAGGAAGGTTTCAAGATTCTGAGCTTGCTGCTCCAGTTCTTGACTCATCTTTTTCTAAGGCTTTTTCTTCTTGTTTGGCAGGCAGCTCTTGCCTGGGTTTATTCACAGTCAAGTCCATTTGACTTTTCTGAAAGGAGACTATGTAGAGCAAGTAGAGCAAGACCCGCACTTCCTTTCTTCTTTAAAGCAGTGGCCGTCATGGAGAGTCTAAGATGTAGTATTGGCCACCAAATTTTTGTAAATAAAGCTCTTCACGTACCATGCACTGTCAAGTAACACGTTTAATTCATGCTGCCCAGTTAGTGCTGCATAAAGATTAATCTAGTCACAAAACCTGATAATTCTGGTTTGTGTCTGGAAATTTTTAGAATAAAAGACATTCCACTTTGCCTTTTGTTCCCATTCGATGCTACTCTATCATGGTGTTTCCAGATGGCTATTTTAGACACTAAAGAATTTTTGTGGATTTTAAAAGCAGCTTTGTAATGCACTGTGATAAAAAAAAAAAAGTGTTTGGTTAAAAGACCTACTTTCCTGTAAGTGTATTGTTATGATTTTATTCTAAAGATAATAATTAGAGTTTTTCTTGGTTGTTGTCATATAAAAGTATTATAAACTATGGAATGAGAAAATTGAAATAAACCAGCCTATATTAGTCATCCTCTGGCCTTTAAGTACAGACCAGATTCCAAATACCTGGGGAATTAAAGTCAACGGCAGTTTTACTCAGGAATGTCAGTTTTGACAGCTATGCACTTAAGCATTAAATTTTGCTCAAGCCTAAGTGGCCATTCCATGTTTATGACATAGTACCACAACATCCCCTCTCCTGCTTAGTGAAACCTGTGCAAACTGTGGCACTTTCTCACCACAGCGAAGACTCTCTTCCATCCTCCTCTGGTAAGCAATACGTTATACTGGAAATATTTCTCTGAGACAAAGTCTGTTGTATTTTGCTGCCACTGGTAGATGTGTGGTCTTCATTGAGGCATCACTTTTACCCACTGTCCATTTTTTTTTTTTTTTTTAACACTTGTTTCATTTTCCTTCCTAGCCTAGGTTACACTGGGGAGATGGCAGCCAGGGAAAGAAAACCTCTTACTAGATTTCTGCAAATATGAAAAATAAATAAGAACATAATGAATTATGCAAATTTTAGCTTGAGTCAACGAGCACATGATGCCGTTCAGGAAGCAGGCAGAGAGCAGTGGGGGCTGCTAACAGTTTGACAGTGGCTGTTTCCTCTGCGTTGATCAAGAAACTGTCCTTTTCCAGGCAACAGCTGAAATGACAGTGCAGCTGGGGTTGGAGGTGTTCCCTGAGAAAAGCCCAAACCGAACTGTAGGATTTCACATAAACTTCTGTGCCACAAGGGCAAGCAAGCAATAGTTAATTAACAGTGTAGACTAGCGCATGCCATATATGGCATGTTATGGTACACCTGGAGTAATTTCAGTGCTAAGCCCTGGTCCATGTGCTGTGACATACTTAATTCCAGACAACTCTTTTTGGGTCTTCAATCATTCTTTAATTTTTCAAACTGTCACCAACTGTGTGTTATACTGCAACAGTGTCTGTGACTGACGGCAGGGTAAGGTCAGACGGAGTGTATCACGCTTTCTTATTTGGAAGAATGCACTTTCTGTTGCAAGTGGCCTCAAGCACCACTCTTAGTTTTATCATGAACTGACTCTTTTATCAGTGTTGCATAAAAGATAGGTTCCTTCAGACAGTGGCTAGTGGTGCTTTGTTGTTCGAGTCCTACCCTGCATTTGTAAAAAAAAAAAAAAAAAGGAGAGAAAAGCATTATCCAGCTCATACCTTTGGATCCCACTCTCCAGGGCTCTCCAGACTCGCACACTTGATTCACAGTGCAATGTAGCTCTCTTCACCCAACACCAGATGTGCCAAGCTGGAAGAATCACTGTCCTCTTCTGCACTTTCCCTGATACTCATGGAAGCCAAGTTCTCGTCAGCTTCCCGGTCCTTTCATGCAACAGACCTTAACAGAGACACAGGGGTGGTGTTTCCGTAGCATGGGGAGTATTATATCTTGGCAGAAATGTTTTTACCAGTACTTTGAGGTATGATAGGTGAAAAATGTTTCCTTCAAGCACTGAGGATCTTTTCTTTCCAGATCTGATGGAATATGAACATCTTAGGAGTGACAAATATCTATTTAGCATTACTGCTATGGAAACAGTAACCTCTTAGTTATAGTTACTGAGTGTAGCATAGAACAAGTTATAAATTGGGTCTCCCCAGTCAGGAAGATGCTGTTTCCCCACCAGGCAGGGGATTCAGCTGAGATGACCTGTTTCCTGAGAGACCAAGGACAACGTTCCTGGTCCTGTGGCTTGCATGCGTAAACACATATTCCAGGCTTTGGAGAACAAAAGCAAACATACCACACTTAACATAGCTTAAATAAGAACTCTTTCTTCCTTTCAACTTTGTCTCCCTTGTGGAATCTTGAAATCATCCTCCTTTGTACAGCAGGAACCTCAGCCTCCATCATGTTGCTTAGCTCTTCATGAATGGCTTCCAGATGTCTGGTCAGGGCTATGTGAAGTGTTTAGTAATCAGGAGACCCAAATAGTAAGGTCACAAGGTGCAGTGTAAAAAGGCATTGTATATCATACACACCAGGTCTTCCTGCCTCATTACTTCTCTTCCAGACAAAGTTGCCAAATATTAGGCCCATTTTTAAACATTCATCTGTCTCCATATAAAAAGTGTTTTTTACTGCATTTTCTACATTCTATCTCAATTCACAAATAACTTTATATACATCCTTGTTCTTACTGTACTGTGTGATTGATTTTGATCTAAAACACCTACCCTGTCAAGCTATTATCTGGGTCATATCTGATATGTGCTGAAGTGAGACGCATCCTCTGTTTATTCAATCTTGCCCAGTTCCTTATACCTCACTTGTAGCAAGCCATAAAACATAGGCGGAAACATGAAAATGTTGATGTAACAGGGGTGTCATGGTTTGGTTTCCCCTTCAAAATCTGCTTTTAATTATTCCTCATCTTCCCTTTGCTACTCAGAGTAATCATCTTCAGGGCTATCCTTGATTTTTTGCAACCTGCTCTGGGGTTTGCTCTCTGCCAGTTTAATGAACTTATTACCTCTCCTGTGCTCATCATTGCTTTTCCCCACAAGAACATCATTCATCTATTTGCACTGAAATTATCCTTGAAGTTGAACTCTTTCTCTATTATGGGATCAGGAAAGTAAGACTTGATTTTTAAACACCAGCTGGATAACACAAATGTTCAAATTAAAAAGAAAAATTTAACTGGCTATGTAAACCAGCATTAGTATCATTGAATGTAATGGAGGAAGTAATCACAATTCCTATATAAAGGATGGTAATACACAAGAAACAGACACCATTTCTCCATTAAAAAATTTCTGACCTTGTTTTCAGAATTCCAGAACAGAATTTCATTATTTAAATGGAGAAGGATAGCTAATATGTTGTATATATTTTTCTTTTGGAAACATGTGCTACCAGGAAATGGAAACACAAGATCCGAGTTGATTTTCTCTCTAAATCTGTTATGCAGCATATCAAATTCAAGATCAACTCAGGTAATACAACAGCACACACTGGCAAAGACTGGATTTTTAGCTACCTGTATTTATATGACTAGTAGTTGGTGGGGTGATGGTGAATGCATTACATTGGGGAAACTAGCAGAAACTGAATAATCCATTTATTCTCCTTTCCTTGTCAATGATCAAGGAAAAAAAAAAAGATAGAAGCATACACCAGAAAAGCACACTAAGAAAATTAATGAGTAGGAAGGTTGGTTTATTTGTGATAGGATAATTCGATTAAGGACAGTTATATTTTAATGGCCCTTCTCAATGCCCATTTAAGTCAAGTAACATGGTCCTCTGACTCGTCGGAATGAGTGATAGCCAATGCCAAAACATCATTTATCACTATAATTTCACTTTTGAAGAATTGGACTGGTTTTGTGTTATTTATTTAGATCTTTTACTTTCCAGCTGATCACACCCCTGCGTGAAATGGCCTCTACTGTCTTCAGTCATAACTCAGGGCTGGAGGTAGGCAGAGTTTGCTAGAAATGTGAGAATTCTTGCAGAACACATCATCACCAGACAATGGGGCTTGTTGGAGCCAAAGTATTTGATGGGAACATACCCATTACACCAGGTTTCCTTTGTATTACTGTCAGGGATCTAGTCTACTAGCTGTCATTCCAGGTTGCCCAGGCAAGCTGTTTATGGGCCCGTATCTATAGCCATGGCTGCAGAGCAATCCCATCAGACTGCTCAAAGAGCAGCGACACCAGAGCTTTCAGGCTGTCAGGAAGAGCACCTGAAGGTGTGGAAGTGAGAGACCCAGATGATCCCAGAGCATGACAGCCCTGAAATCTGTACATCTGGAACTATTCTTGCAGGAGTACTTGGACCCAAAACTAACCTAAGACTTGCAGCTGCTGAACAAGACCTTACAAGACCTTCCACCTCTTTCATCTGGAGATGAGGAAAACCCTTCTGACAGAGAAACTTGGTATCCAATCCTTAAATTAAATAGCTGTTTAAAAGGCAATCTCAGATTCTGTAAATCCTACTGCATGTGCTTATCTTTGATCTCCAAGTAGGTCTGCTGTTTTTAACAGGATTGCTCACATAAAGTTGATCATGCCTTGCAAGAATGAGCCCTTTCCCCGCTTCTCTGCATCACACCAAAGACCAGACCCCTATAGTAGAAGAATGTGCTGTACCAGCCAACTTACAGCTTCTTAACATCATAACTCAAATTTAGTTGTGCTGCCCTAAGGACAATGGTCCAACTCCATGCTGTCCCTGACATAACCCCTGGAAAGAAGAAGGGGAAGAATAGAGACAAAGCCAGGGTATGAAGAGCTTGGGAGAGACAGGCTGGCTGCTTCTGCTGCTGCCGGGGCTTTGGCTGGATAGGAGAACCCCTTCCCCGCTGAGCAGTATGACTGTCCCACTCCGTTGCTGCCCCAGACAGTTTGGCCCATCTTCCATGGCAATCTAGTTTCAGTCCCATGGGGCTGAGGTGGTTTTGCTGCTGCTCGCACCAGCCTGATGCCAAAGGCAGCGGGCTGCCTGCACCTCGTGTCTTCACATCACAGTGGGTACCACTGACTGGTTTAAAACCTGCAGCGAGAGCAGCCCTGCCTTTTTGACTAGCAGAAGACCCAGATCCAGATGTGCTGGTGCTATTACGCATGTCCATAATAATAATCTGTGCGTACCTGTCAATTTGGACATCTGCTGGACCTGCTGAATTAATTGTCTAGGTGTAAATGCATGGCACAGCAGCAGCAGCTTTTCTATGTCTTAGTTCTGGAGTGACCATGCATGCATGATCTAGTTGCACAGACATTTTAATCATATTTGGAGGTAGCCATTTTGTTTGCTTTTTAAATAAGACATTTGAGCACAGATGGATTATCTTTATCCCTGTGCACAACACCACGACCTTTCTGGACTGCTATATAAATATTTAGGGGTTGGTTGTTGGGGTTTTTTTGGCATCCAGTCATTTCCTGTACTTCAAACAAAGAGATTACTAAATACAAACACATTTGAGATGAATGCTCAAGTAAGAATAAACTCATCATTCTCTTCAGTGAACAAACACAGTGGAAACCTGACAAGAACAAAACTGTTGTGGTCTGAAATGCATTCATTATTGACTGAACATATGCTATGATTGTTGCTACCATTTAGCATTGCCTGGTGGCAAAGTAAGAGACATGACTAAGCAATGTCGGTGATCACATTATGTCCTTCTCTGTGCGTAGTCATAGTCTTCTTACAGCTTTAAAAATTTCTTACTCTCAGATTGCATAGATTTGAAAACCTGGAATGGACTTGGGAAGGTAAAAAGCCTGGAGATATTTGGACAGCAGGCTTTCTCAGGTCATACAAACCCACTCTCTCCACTGGGTGTTCCTTCTACAGTCCCATTTGATAACCCCATTAGTAAATTTAGAACAACAAAAGTACAAAAAAGTAATGTACAATCCATTCTGGCTTTGTTTTAAAAGGCCATTTTTCTAGGCAGCTGGCCAGGCTCACATTAGCCTCCTCCCTGACCTTTCCAAGCGACAAAGTGTGCTGCTCACCAGTGACAGTGCTATTAACCACTGAGACCACAGAAGATGAATACTTGAAGTAAAGCACCATTTGAAGAATATTCATTCAAAGGTACCTTAGGTCCAGATCTCTTTAGACTGAACAGATGTTAAAAGTTTTGGTTGGTTCTGCAGCTGTGAACCCCTTGCAAATGCATCATTTCCTAAGAAACCTTTCCATTTTAATCGAAGACAGATGGCTTGCTGAAAGGGACTGTCTCAGTCTAGGCTAATAACATGAATAAAGTGGTAATTATTTCCTTCTGTGCTTTTTCACCATTTCAACGTATTTGAAGCTGTTACTGTATTTGCCAGTTCTCCCTTTATCATATAATATGAAATCCCTCAGCAGTGGTGGCTGCTTTGAATTGGATGCGGCAGCAGCAAACAGCACAGACACATCGAGAAACTGGAAAGTGCTAGAAATTTAAGAAGTGGTCCCCTTCTTTTGGCAAAAGTTTAGCAGGGGAAAAAACCCAGACATTTTCAGAGGAAATGGGATACCACTTTTCAATCAGTTCTTTACTAAGCAAAGATTGCAAGATTGTTTGCCTCCTCAAAGGTCATTTTTGTTCAGATCATGAAGCAGGGCACTAGTAGAAGACCTTCAAAAACAAAGAAAAGCTAAAGTAAAATTAGTCAGAGAAGGAAAAGAAGAGCAAAACTTGAAGTCTGGAAAAGTTTAGGCAAAACCAAATAGAAAGAAAAAAAACAGGGGAAAAAAAAAAGAAAATCTCTATTATGATGCACAGCAATGCAACTAAGATGGAATTACTTCTGTGAATAATAGCTTATAATAGAGGGAAGGCAGGATAATGCAAAAGATACTGTACAGTTCACTCTTGGAGTCGTAAAAGTGGGATCAGCTATCTTGATATTTCCTATATTTCATATAACTTTGAATCATGTCAGAAGCTTTTAATGAGCCTTGTGTTTTTTCCAGAAAAGTAACATTCCAGTTCCAGTACCAAGAGAAGGAGATTTGTTTCCTAGAGGTGCAAGAGAGTCAAGAATAACGAGTCAGGAGGAGACAGAGTCTCTGGAGCAGTGTTAGAGAGTGCAGAAAGGAGCAGATAATGCCTTGCACTGATTCCTTAGGTGGCGGCAAGCGCTGGGGCAGGCTGAAGAGAGAACCAGAGCCCAGATGGGGAAGGTGGGAGGTTGCAGACAGGAGAGCAGAGCTGGAGGTACAGGGCAGAGGTGAGAAAGCTGCAAAGGGTTGGGGTAAAAGGGCAGAGATGAACTTCTGAAGAAGCAAGGAACCTGGTGCAGTTCGTTTCTTGTGGTGACTATTGTGACCAAAGATATTTCTCTGTCCCCCCCTTGACATTACTACCTTATCCCTAACCTGTGTCCAGAAGGTTCTTCTTAGCTTTGAAAAGGCCAGCTTCAGAAGGTCTCAAGCTTGACTTATTTTTTAAGTATCTGATTCCAGTGGTCAGTTTTGTATAATTGAAACATTTTTTTTTCTCCCCTGAATAAATGCATCAGTGTTGTATTTCTTTCTGTTTATCACTCTCAGCTTTGCGTATGTGAGAAACCACAGACATCTGTCATTTAGGAGGAAAAAAATTAGTCGTCTGTATTAGCTGGAGGGGAAAAAAAAAACAGTTTACGAAATGATGAGGCAAAGAATTTAGTTGATTTCAACTGAAAGCATAGACATGGAGGCAACCCCCCAAACTGATTTGTACAGAAGGACTCCTGCTCTCACAGCAGTTACTCTATAGAGCAGGGAGAACAGCTCACCACGAAGACTCACAGCCCATCACCCATGGTACCTTCTAGAGCAGTCCCAAGAGCACACTGAGTTCCAGGTTGCTCACAGGAGTTGGTAGCCATCATCCTTGTTGCTTTTTAAAAAAAAAAACACAACAAAGCAATTTTTCTCACTTTAAAAAACCAACTTATTGTTTGTGGTGTCCTATATACAATTTCTCATCTTTTTTGCTATAATACCACACTTTCTGACATAGCATCATTTTATATAAAAATGTTCTATGTCAACATCCCTTGAAAGCAGCATTTTTTAACTTCTGCATCAATGTTACTTCAAAGTTATCACAATGTCACATCAGTCATCTACTGTAGATCCAGCAAAAATTATAATATTGTGGTATTTTGCTCTGCTTTCTTTCTTTTCCTATTGAAATTACACAGTGAAAATGGCCTAAATAATAACAGAATAAAAAAGTTGAATAATTTCTGAAGTGGAATAATTTCTCAGGTCATTAAGTTAGAGGAGATACTAAATTTAAGAACAATGTGTACGTAAATAATACAAAAGTTTCTTTTCCAGAGCCTTGCAAAAACTTAGAAGAAAAGAGCCTTCGAAAACAGACAATGGGATGAGCACAAAGCAATCATTTTTCTTGAATCAATAAAGATGGCTACAAGATTATGAAATCAGACAAAAGAGGAACAACGTTTTCTTTCTGATGAAAGCGACAGAAAGAATTGGTGATCCAAGAAGCACCAAAGACATTTATCTAGAGATAAACCCTAAATATTTTAAAGGGAAAAGAAATCCACAACACAGAGGACTTTCGTTGTTATTATTAGAGTGGTCAATCTTTCTAGGAAAGCAAAATACAATTTCAATATGGTAGCATTACTTAATGTATGGAATAGGGGCTTAATATTTACTGATTTCAGATGGAGCAGTACTAGGGTGATGCTGAGTGCTTCGAGCAAAAACACCGTGGCATTTTCCAAAGACAGAAGACACCCGTACCAATCTAAAGACAGCATTAACAGTCACAAAACCTGGTTGTAATCCTCAGCTTTGCCATTGTAATCGGTGTGCGGCCACAGGGAAGTTATTTAATTTCTTTGTGCTGGAGTTCATTGCAAGAACTGGCAATGCATTGCTTGCCTCCCTTCTGGGGTTCTCAGTGATTTGGTACGAGACCAAAGAGGTCTTGCTATAAAATATTTTGGTTGATGAACTCAAATTTTACTGACAAATGAAGAAAATTTTTAATTTCCTTCATCCCATTTTGTTCATTAATTTCTCTACTATAAATTATTATTTCCCTTCTCCCATACAGTACAAAACTGATTTAAGTGCCATTGTCTTCAGTGGAAATGGGATTAGAAACTTTCACAGAAACTGCTGGCAGTATTGTGGAAACATAGGAAACTACCATGGAAACTTATTCACGGAGGGCATAAGAGGCAGAAAGAGTTAGTCATTTTTAAAGTCATACAGTTTGTAAGCTGTGTGGTTAGTTCTGGCAGCGAGAAGTGAGATTCTTTAATAGACCTAATGGATGATGTCAAATTCTGGGTTTAAATATTTAATGTGATTTAACTGCCTAAGAGTATCCCATTGCAGGTTGTCTGGCTTTCGAGGCAGATGAAATCTGATCAGACACCGACTGCATATAACCGTAGACTCCTAACAGAGCAGTCAGCGCGTGACACAGATGTCAGCCTTCTCTCGAGGGATCTCTCTTCAGGAATAATTAGTTTGTGGCATTATTGCTCAGAAAGAAGAGAAAGAACCCAGACAAGAAACATGAAGTTATTTCAGGTTTTCCGACGAGAGCTTGAATTTAACCGGGACTCTTCATGTTGTGATCCCTACTTCAGATCCCACCTCTAACCAGCAAGTTGCTTAAATTGCTTGGTGGTTTGGTTTACAACACAAGGGATGTATTCTCAAGTGATATAAGCTGCTACTACAGTAGGAAGATGGTACTTTATACTATCTGAAGGTCTGTAGAATTGTGAAGATAATTTTCCAATAATATTTTATCATTTTCAGGGAGTTCAATGGCTGGAAATTTTGACAATGGCACTTTAAAGTGTGTGAGTAGCTTTACAAGCCTTTTTGCCTTGTCTCCTGTTCTCAAGGGTGTTTAGCAAGTTTAATACTTGCTTTAATATTGAAAAATAAATATAAAACTAATGACATCTGCCTGCAACATTAGGCAGTTACATCTCTCCTATCTCACCATTGTTTTCTCTGAAATTAGCCTGGAGACGTAGGAAGACTAAATACCTAGTATGATTATTAAAACAATAAATCCTTCCCTCACAAACATCACCAATATTTCACACTCAGATGTGCTAATCAGTAGAAGAAAACTCATCTTGCATCATGCTGAGACTCATGTAGAAATCAAACTGTCCCTGACTTCAGCTTCATTGATTTTTGCTTTGTTATCAAAGGAGTCAATATTTTTAGCATATATGTGTCTGATTAATAGACGAAAGTAGTCTGCCTGGTGAAGAATATCGGTAGGGATACAGTTGTCACAAAGGGGATTTTTCTTAAAAATAGACCATCAAAAAGCCTATAACCATCATAGTTTACATTTATTCCCTTCTCCTTAAAGGCTTTAGTGTGTTTACATGCAATGTTTTGTCTGGTGGCTTGGCTATGAAAGTTGCTGACAGTAACATTTACTCATCTTAAAGAATTACAGGCACATTACAGGCACTGAGCTTCAGTCACTGCTTTCTGAAAGCTTCCTCTGCACTACTCTAGTTGTAGAAAGAAATCTTCTTTTCATAAATGAGAACCAACCTCATTGCTTTGACAAACTGCAGCAGCATTTCAAAAGCAATCAGTGCTGTGTATTGAAAAAAAGTAATAACGCAGTGCTCTGGAGGGCTGGTAACAGCAACAGTGAGAAGAAATATGTAAAGTTCTCTGCTGGTCTAAACTGATGTGATCTTATTGAACCACTCTGCCTTATGAAAGGCAAACTTATTCTCTGCGTATCACAGTATTGCCTCGTCTGTTCTGGCTGCCTGGAGTGAAAATCAAGGAAAGTGGCCAAATAAAACAGCAGGCAGCCTCGGGCACCAAAAGCCCATTTTTTCCCCTTCTGTACCAGCATGTTTGCTTATTTATCTTGCAAGAACTTTGCCAGAGGAACCGGACTGGCAGTGGTTCATGCCTCTGGTACTCAGCAAGCTTCGGGATGCACTGATCACAGGCTCTTTCCTTGCATATGGCAAGTTAGAACAAGTATCTACACAGCCCAAAGCACATCCCGCGGTGGTGGGCGCACTCGCAGCCTCACGACGTCAGTGGCAAGGTATCAGGTCAGTGGTTCTGCCTGTATCGTTGGAGAATTGTAGCAATGGCTTCTTGGCAAATTCAGAAATTTCACAAGTCTAATCCAGAGTTTAATCTGCCCTCTCCCCCCCCAGCACAAGAGTGAATAAAACAGAAAGGAAGAGTTGTAATATTTTTAGTGTAAAACAATGTATTTTAAAATATGGTGAAAGCAACAAAAATGCACTTTTAGCTTTTCGCTTGTTACTTTCATTTACTTACTGTTCACTTTCAGCATTCATGCACAAAGTACAATACCATGATCTTATCCAGTAATAAAAATCTGCATAAAATTAAAATAGAAGAAAATAAAGCTTGGAGGGACCTGTGTTTGCTTGATTTGAAGCTGTCGGAGCAAACCAAAGCAGAAGGCCCTATTACCATGTAGTTATGGAGATGCTAAGAAAACAAGGGTATATGTTCTGCTGCTTGTAATTAGACAGCAAGTAATTTCCAAGGAATATCTAATTCAAGGACTTTCAGGGTACATATAATGCTGTGTAAAAATCTAAATTCCCATTTTTCCTGTGTTTTAATCAGGACAGTTGCTTTGCACTTTACGGTTAATTGCAAATCACCGCTGATTATTAAAAATATGTCATTTTTTTTCTACAGAAAGGTATGTTACATCAGGCAAAAGGTGTATTATGTCTATATTAGAGATGGGAGTGCAAAACAGCATGTGTGTTGTTGGCTATGTGGTCTGAGATAACCCACGGCTGCTGCTTGAGTAGTTACATGTGTGTGGCACACTTTGACACCTGGGCAGAAGGTGTATTAGAACCATAGCCAAGAAAAAGAAGTTAGAATAACTGCAGACTGCTTATAAATGTAGGAATGACTTTTCAGGTAAGCGTGCGTGAGGAAAAGACCACACACCCCCTGGCACTTGAAGTATTACAAGTTTCCTTTTTTCTCACCCTATAAAAGAAACAAAGGCTGTTTGTAACTACTCAGACCCTTCTCACCTAAACCAAATGAGACCCAACCAAGGCTCTCATTTGGGTCACTGCAACCCTCTGACATTTAGTAGACAGTTTTCTTGATGACCTTTGTGCTTTGCTGATGGGTGAAGCAGCTAGAGCTGCAGAAAGGTGTTGATCTGAGTCCAATCTGTCTCAAACTGAGACACAGGCTGATTCGGGGAAACATCATGTGCTTCTAAAAGAGTCAAAATCCTGTCTTTTTTTTTTACCTCAACAGCTCCCTCCAGTAATTTTACTAAGCTTACAAATTCTCACTTTGTCCCTGTACAAGGCAGGGGTCGGGTAAGCATCAACTAGGGGAAATGAGCAAGGAGCTGTCTTCCGTATGGTGAAGGTACTTTGGGACAAACCCAGGTGTGAAAAGCGTGGTGGACTTTGTCTAAAGGAAGGACATACTGCCTGGAAAACCTGGGCCAGGATATCAGTGTTTTACACAGAGCCTGTGGCCAAGGCCAAGGGAGCTACAGAGAACATAAAAGGGCTTGAAATCACTTTGTGATCACCTCGCTTCCTTTTTCCAAGCTAAAAAAAAAAATCAAGAAAAGAAATTATGGCAAAAATCATCTGATTTGGCTGTTTGACCTCTACAGAGTGAGAGTGGAGAACTTCACCCAGTAAGAGTAACTCACTCTCTTAAGTAGGTTGCAACCCTCCTGTATGAGCTGTAATAAGTTTCTACATAGAAAATCCCATCATAGTCAGTTGAAACACATCAGCCAAAATCCGACATCCCATGTAAAAGCAAAGCCATGCCCCTCTCTGGAAAACCCTGAGTAAACATGCTTTAAGCAGGAGACAGCTTTGGAATGGAAGAATTGAACTCCTATCTCAGAGCTCCCCTAAACCAAAACTTCCTCCTGGCAAGAAGATGGGACTGTGGTAGCAACTGCTAAATCAATGTTGTTCCTGCTTCCCCTTCATGCTGTCTCAGAACATATGCACACATTTTCCTGAACCACCGTCCTTGTGCATTTGCACGTGACTGCACATGGTTGTATTCAGCTCTCTCAGAAAGTGCAGATTTTCATGTGTACTTGAGGAAAGACAGCCAAAGGTCAAATATGGGAGTGGGAGTCAAGGAGAAACATCCATGAATATTTCTCAGTTCAAACACCGTTGTCTTCCTAGCATTGTATCAACCCTTCAAAGTAAGTAGTTGCACATGAACAAAAGCATCCATATCCCAGCTGGCAGGTGTCTGCAGTTACTGTGCATTATTAAACATTTATGGAGGAGCAGCTTCCAAGAAGACTGAGTCGAGCACAGAAGCAGTATTTTCATCTCAGGTTACCTCAGAGTCCAGATGTCATTCAGCTTGATCCGTGTCTTGGATGATAACTGTGGCTGCAGCATTTATAATTCACAGAAGAACACTGTAATTTAGTCTTGTCTGACTTACATAAAAAGTATAGAAGAGTTTTATGTGCATGCTGTGACCTTACACTAGTTAGTGACAGCCAAAGCTTCTGAAAGTCCTAACCCACCTCATTCCTACATTGAGAGGCCAAGACTAGGTTGTTCAATGCTCACCCCAAATTGCTTTTCAGAGGTACCTTGTTCCCCTTTTCAGCTAAACCCAGAGTCTTAGCTCTGGATATGGTTTGAAGCACGTGTGGATGGAGGGGTTGTAGTCGCAAATGTTATTTCTCCACAGCACCTCTCATAGCCAGAGGAGTCAGATGGGCTGCTCTGCAGGGCCATCCAGCTTGGAAACCAAGCCTTAGGTGCTCCTGGCTGTCTTCTGGGTGAGCTTATTTCTATCCCTTTACCAAAGCTGGAGCTCAGAAAGATACACTTCCTAAGGCCATGCTCCCCCCTACTGTGGAAGGGATTAGGCCTGCCGGAGAGCAAATCAGAAATACGGGGCAATTTGCAGCTTTAGAGAATTACCTCTCTTATCTAAATCACTTACACTCACTACTTCCCAGTTCAGTGGAGGCAGCAGATCCTCTCAGAGATACAGCATTAGCTCTGGTCACCAGAAAGTGAGAGAAGGATAATTTTGCTGCAAAGTACAACTTTCACCAATATGTTAGTCCTAATTCAGAAAACACACACTACAGCAAAATATCACTACACTTAAATTACAGCGCAGCTTTGAACATAAATCTTTTCTGGCTATACTGAGCAGGCATAACAAGTACTGGCTCAGTTACCTTGCTCTGAGAGGCAGTAAAGCCTTTCAAGGGGCTTTCATCCTGCAGTTAGCTCGAAGTAACTCAGTTGCATAAGTCCAAGGGTTGTGATGTTCAACTTGCAAACCTCATATTGCACAGCTCCCCCCCCCCCCAAATCCTTGTGCCTTACTTTATACTCACTGCTTTACTACACCACTCCTTAATGCTGTCGGTTGCAGATGGACTCAAAGATGAAGCAATTTCTGTATTATTTTTAAAAGAAGGTTGAAGTAAGAGCTAACAGTACAATATATCGATTATTCCCCCCAGTCCTTACCACTATGCGAATACTCACAATTCTGATCCGTTCCTGAGAAGCTGCCAGTGCATTGCCTTTGTTTGTACAAAGTTTAGCTGTCTCTCGACAAGCTCCTGAATTCTATAATAAAACAGCAAGAGCAAAATGTACTCTGGAAGATGGCCTAATGCAAAACTGTGGCACCAATTTTAAATCATAATGTTACTGCCTTTTTGGAACCTTTTCCCATTCTAATGTGCATGTCAGCTGTGATAAAGATATTGAGCAACAAGCTTTGAACTATTCTGGTGCTCTGTTGAAGTGTTTGAACAATACTGCCATGTCAATTTAGCTACATTTTATAATAATCGGTGATTTGGGACAAATTAGAGAGTAAACACAGCATGTCTGAACCAAACAAGTCCTTTTAAAGATATTCTAAATGAAAACATATTTAAACCTATTGTTATTGCTTTTAGTACAATCACCATGGAAACTATATAAAACTCACTTTTAAATATCCATTCTTTCTTAAATGCTTTGTGTTGTCCAAATGATACATGAATTGAGCATAATTGGTTTGGTATTTTAATGGTCAGTCATGGAACAGCACGTCCTTTGGAACATGCTATGACTGAGTTAATTGCTATATTTACTGTATGTGAGATGCAAGTTTATACCAGCTTTTTTATGAAAGGAGAAGGCAGCAAAACTTATAAAACACCAATGGATGTTCTGGATTAGGTATATCTCGATTCGCTGCAAAGTTTTAAAATTCCAACAGAGAAAGACTAGGTCAGCTTCACCCTATAGTAAATTCAGCTAAAATCTATGCAGTTACATTAGAAATGAATTTGTTTCACTAGCTTCAGGACTAAGATATATTTTCAAGGCTGTTATTAGAGGCATAACTGCATTCACAGTCTGGCCCAGGTTTCAGAATATGTGATGACCCTTTCCCAGGTTTCCAAGGACAGCATTTAAGTGCTTGATGGACACTGTCATATAAGTTCTTTCCCAATATACTTTATGGGAAATGAGTAGTAAGGAAGAGATACTACGCGTACATGATTCAGTCAGCCTGTTCCTAAACCTGTAAAATTCCAGGTACCAATGACGTATTTTTTCATGTACACACTTGTGCACAGACAGGGGAGCCATTAACAATCCCTTAACAGTACATTCCCGGAGTGTACTAAATAGCCTTATTCTTCCCCAGGTTCAATGTTCCTTCTGGTGATTCCAGCTCAGCTGGAGATTGGTTTGAACAAGGACAACAAAGGCTGTCCACGGGAATGATGCCAAGCTGCATCTCTTCTTCATCCACAGCCCTGACGGCTGTGACTCTGCACTTCACAAGCTCTTCACATCATCTACCAGTGACCATAGGAGATGACCTGAGAACCCTCATTTGCTCTGCCAGCATCAGGCTGTGACTAAACCCATGCCATGGGCTCCCAGAGCCCCTCAGATCTCATGCCCTCCAGCAGGCACTGCAGGTACCAGTTGCTTCTTGCTTCTTGCTGCCTGCTGCAGCTTCCCCCCCCTCCATTCAGTGAGGAGGAGTGAGGCTGCAGCAAGGCAGAGAAATCCCAGGCATTAACAAGTGAAATACGACAGGCCTGAGTATGTGATCACTGAGAGAGACCTAAAGATACATGTGGATGCCACCACAGGCAGACTACAGCGGTCAAATGAAGAATCCCGATGTGAACCTCATGACAAAGACATGTGCCAATAAACAGAAGTGACATTGCATGTAAGAAAGAGATTAATTTATTTCCCCTATTTCTCTAACCATTAGATGCCTAGTTTGCTTATCATTATGCCATGGCACAGCCGTGACTTCAGCAGTGCAGTTTTGGAGACACATTAGCAGAAGCAAAGGCAGAATTTTCAAAGAACCATCTTTAAGGTGAAAATTGCAGCATCAGCCCAAGAGAAATGCATAGTGATAGAACACACTTCATTGAAAACAAAACTAAAAAATATATATAAATGCATTTCGGATGGCTTCTTTTATTAAAGTTCTTGAAATTTAAATTTGAATGCATAACCATCTGTCTCAAGGATAAGTTCAATATAAGCTTTTATTCCAATTTACATACATCTTACTTCGCAAAATGCCTCCTGAAATTCATACTAAGTAATGCACAGAGGAAGTAATGCATTTATCTTCCAAGGGTACAGAAACTCCTTGATGTGCATTTTGATAAAAGACCTAAAGAAAGTACTTCAGGCAATGCTGTTCAAGCTGTTGCATATTTCTAACTTTCCCACCTTGAATCATTTTGTCTAGGAGCAGAAAAGGTCAAATTACATAGTAGAATTACACTCTCTAGTGGTGAAATCCTGGCCCTGGTGTCACTTACCTGTCCTCCTTGTTCTCCTGGTTCTTTCAGGAGATTAACAAATAATTCACCTCATACATGTTGCTACCAGGAGCTATTTTTATTAGAGATGGAGCAGTTACCAGCTTGTCTCAATCTAAAAATTAAAAGGGAAAAAGGAAGAGGAAAATAACAACAACAGTACTTAGAATATACAAAGCAGGTGATACGCAATGCAATTTGCTCACTGCCCTGAACCAATGCTCATCCTGTTCCCAGAGCAGCGATGATTCCTCCCTGGCCAGCTCCCCGCCCTTTATATACTGAACATGACATCTTGGTTTCGAATCCCCCTTTGGCCAGTTTGGGTCAGCTGTCCTGGTTGTGTCCCCTCCCAGCTTCTCGAGAAAATTAACTCTATCCCAGCCGAAAACCAGGACAAATAATCAGACCATCCACTTACATGATACAATTTTGCAGCAGATTTCTTGCCTGGGCATTCACAAAATCAGGATTGATTGCACTTTTAAGGCTTCAGTGGTAAATCTACATTAGCAAGCAAATTTTACAGAGGAGGAACGGATCAGTAGAGGGAAGCAGCTGGAGCTATGATATATGCAGTTCAAGGGTTTTACTGTACACTGGTTTCCTGAGCCACATATTCCCAATATGCATCTGGTCAGACCAAAGATTACTTGAGACTCTAATGTTCTCATGAGGAGTGGAAGGACACAGGCGTGCACCTGGAGCAGAGCCTCCAATCCAGTTTCCTCCGAAAGGAACCCGGTCTTACATTCACCAAACTGCTCCACAGGCTGGAGCAACACACGCTGAACTTCACGCAGTGCAGTGGGGTAGGTTTGGTACACATCACGGGAAGGGAAGGAGTGGGATACAAGATTTAGGCTCGTATCAGGGTCACAGATTCACACAGATTCACAGAATCTGGTCAAGGTCAAATAACTCCATGATGCAAAAAACACTGTCTTTGGTCCAGCACATTTTCTTTCCCCCAGTTTTGAAGAACTGAAGGAACAAAATGGGGAAATGACAGCACAGAAGATATGCATAATGAGCACTCCCAAATGAAAGACTTGATTTATTGGTACGTGCAGTTTTCTGTAAGTATGGCCAGGTGAAATTTGATGTAGTGGACTACGATGGTCTGTGAGGCCAGTGCAGGGATTTTGTGGCACAGGTATTTGAGATTGCCCATACATGATCAAATGACCACTCTCTTCCCTTGTGGGGTATTAGCAACCAGCACACAGAAGGACCTGTTCCCATTTTTCACACGTAATAGAAAACCTGACCACAGAATATGAGACCAGAATATCACTGTCTCAACTTTTCCGATATGGTCCAGTTCTGCACTGTATTTGGGTCAAGATCCAAATTTCAACGCTAGATTCCATTCCTATTACAGGATAAATCAAAGTCCAGACTAAAGTCAACAACTCTGGTGATAGAGAGGGGGAAAGTATGAATTTATATCTTAATTTTGCAGCTGAGATTAAAGTCAAGTCTTCATTGTCCAAGATTGTGAAGTTCAGAGTAATGAATCCTTTCTGTGAAACCCAACATTTTGTTATCATGAAATCAATACATTGGCTCTCATCTTACTTCTGACCCTGCCACTTAACCCCTTCATGTATCTTTCTTGGTGTTTCGTTTTATTTCAAGAGCTAGCATTCTGCTCATTTAAAATTTGAACCAAGCTTTCAGATGTCTGGAGGGGAAAACATTCATGTCTCTTCCTGAAAGACCGTGGGCATATCTGTTGTTTTTGATGGATTGCAGCAGGATCAAGAAACCTCCACAAGAGTTGCTTTTGCTTCTTGAGGGAAGTAAATGAGCTCAAAGTATGTCCTTGCCAGTGCTGCATTTGAAAACAAGAGGAAGATTTGTCATGTCAAGTGCAGCTGAGGTACAGCACATACTCTTCAAACCAACTTGTTCTAAACCACCTACTGCATAATCGATACAAAGCATTCATTTATTGTGCTGTTTGCGCATAAGGGTATACTTAGACTTGAATGACTGGGTAGCGAGACCCTGTGCTGCTCCAACTATGTCAACGGTGCTTTTCTTATCATTTTTTGAAATCTGCTGCCAGCATTATCTTACACTGTCCTAAAATATTGGACAAGTTAGAGATGACACCATGCCCACTTATTTCATCTTTAGTCTGATGCACAAATAGCCTGCCATTGAGTTGTCCCAAGCCAACCTGTCCTGGCCAAAATGCAGCCACCCTTTTTCCCCCTGATGTTTGCATGCTCCCCCAGTTAAGCCTCTTGTGCGGGTCTCCTCTCTGGGTGCTGCCACCCAAGCCTCAAGGTCG
Source organism: Grus americana (assembly GCF_028858705.1). Classification (NCBI taxonomy): domain Eukaryota; kingdom Metazoa; phylum Chordata; class Aves; order Gruiformes; family Gruidae; genus Grus; species Grus americana. The sequence goes on along the minus strand of NC_072855.1, from coordinate 29,467,095 downwards.
GTGTCAGCCACCAACCATTCTCCTCATGGGCTCCCAGGGGCACATGGCAGGAGGGCAGCGGACACAGGCTTTGCTGGGAAAGCCTGAATTACAGGACTCAGGTCACTGATTCAGTCACGATGAAAATTGCATCCTGCAGTGGCTTTGAGCTGAGGGCAGAGGGTTGGTCAGCCCTGCGCACTCTCCCCTCGCAGACAGCAGGGTGCCAGCCATGCTGGTGTGATGGATGGAGGGGTTGCAAGGCTGAGCTAAAAAGCTGCAAGAAAGGAGACGGGATGTACCTCCCAAAATCCCAGAATAAGATGTTCTCAGGTCTCATGGTCATGGACATCTGATTGTAACAGGAGAGACTGATGAGGTTTCTGTGACTCCTCAAGCACATGGTAAATAAGCAGAAATCAACAAACCTATTTGCATTCCTGCTGGAAAGCAAGTTTTGAACCTCTCTCTAAAGGGGAAAAGCTAATGAACTCCCATGCCTCTTGTGTCACTGAGGTTGGAATTATGACGATATCTATACCCAGTGCTAAGTGCACAATAATTATCTCCAGATGTATGTAAATGTGGCTGATTGTTTTCCACATTAATCTTTCACACAGCCTGCATACATTGTAAAGCTCAGATGTTTACTCAGCATTCAAATAAAACATAAAGGGATTAAAAAACCCTGTCTGGTCTGTTAAGCTTCCTTAAAAGGGAGCTGATGGTATCTGCCTAACACTCTAACTTGATTTTATTACTGAAATTCTGAGGATTTATGTAACTGTCCTGCTTTTTTCCAAGGTCTCCATTTTTGTCCAACTAATTCAGTTCCCAGTGTGCCTGTACAATTAAGTGAAAATAAGCACTAAATTTTTATGCCCATGATGCTACTTAAATTTTTTATTATACCATGGACAATATTAAAGATGCTGGGAGAATCCCCACATTTTCTTCCTGAGCTAAGTCCTGATGACTTTAGATTGAAGAGATGAGTCTCTTGGTCTCGTTATATGGCAGTGTTAAATCATAGTAAATATAGGAAACGGTTCACCTTTGCAAAATACGAGAGTCGTGGAAGGGGCGTTCACTGCACCAGCCTGGATGACTGAGCTGCAAGAGGCAGTGGCAAACTCACGACTTGCCTGGCCAGCAATAGCTGCCCATGAGATGTGCTGTGCCCAGGTGTCTTGCAGGGACCTGGCACCATTCCCCACTTACCACGCCAGTCGTCCCTCCTCATCCATCTGGAGGAAGGTGCTTACTCTCATGCCTCCATGCAAACATTTTCTAATTGTGGGAGATTTGGTCAAGGGCAGCTATACCATTGGGAGTACCTTGGTCATATGCTTTGCAAATGTAAGGAAACGTGAATCTTTTAGCAAATAGTCGGGGCAGAGAAAAAAACATCAGAGATGGAGTCACATTCAGCCATTCCCATGCCTGCAGAATGTGCTTAGTCTTTTGATGTCCGAAGATGGGGGGAGATGGTTAATGGGGTTGTAAGGTACCCCCCTGCAGGTGTACCCCCCTGCAAGTATACCCCCGGCTTTGCACTGTCTCTTCAACACCTGTCAATAAATGATGGCTTTTAAACATTAGATGTGCTACCTTGTTTGATTGCTTGGTGGTTTCATGAACCACTGTCATTTGAAAGTTATACATGGTGTTTATTTTTAGAGATGAACCTGACCTTTACGTTCTGAGCTGGATTTCAACTTCCTCTTCACCTCTGGGGAAGTCCAACAGCGTAAGACTTTGGTCCCAGCTATAAACAAGGTATCGTGATAAGCTGTGATATTTACATGAAGGCCTGTGTTCAAATAGTAAAATATTTCCCTCAGGAGTCTTCAGATTTGGTACGGCTCAGTCCACGTCCATAATATACAGTAGATCAAAAAGAACATATATCATCTAATTCAAGGTTCCTTACAAAATAGACACTGATCCTGTGAATTTGCCTCATGTGACTAACCAGGCTGGTGTCCATGAGTTTATTCATATATAGATCATCCCTGTTCATTAGCGTCAGCAAACTCTGACTAATGCTTTGTTCAGTTTATCTTTATGGATCCAGCTTCACCAAAGAAATGTCGACAATAAAACTATCACTCACCAAATTGCTTTATCTTCTTCAAATAACACGTATAATGGGTTATGAATAGCATAAATAATGAAAATGGAAAGATACATTTGATTTTCCACAGCTCTTATTGAATTATATATCAAACATTTTATCAAACAGTCTAATAGTTAATAATCAAACAACAGTATTTTTTACCAGACAATTTTCTTGCACATGCTTTTTTAGGACAAGCTGTAACTGTATACCACCACGTTTTGTTCCTTACTGCTCCCTACTCTGTAAAGTTCAACAGCCGAGAGTTCCTCCTATAAGCAAGAATACACAGATTATGCAACCATTGTTATTCTAATTTTCCTAGGTTAGGGGAGACTTACCTTTGTATTTGTCTTATCAATAAGTTACATTTCCCTGAGCATTTCTTGGGGGGGGGGGGGCAGGGGGATGCTGTATTTTTCTTTGATAAAAAGCATCCCCCAGGCCCATCGCAAGGGTTCTGTGCAGGTGCAGGCAGGAGCTGCTCAGGTCCCCCTTGATGGCCCTGGGGGACTCCCCAGTGTCCTTCCCCCAGCAGCAGCAGCAGCATTACCATCTCCATCTCTGGCAAGACCAACCCCTTGGAAGCACCCAGTCATAGATAAGGAGCTATTTTTCCCTTCCTTCTTTCTCCAGTTTTGTTTAAACAAGATCAACACTTCAAAGCAACCCATTTTAACTCATATTTTGTGTGACTCATACTTCACTTTTTCTTTTAGTATTGTTGTAGCTCTTGTGAGTTTGCATCAGCTACTAAATATGCAAAATGGAAATCAATAGTCAGACCTTCAAAATCTTCAGTATGCCTTCAAAAACCTCCTATACTCTTTTTCTGTATTATAATTGGCCCGGTTCCATAAATATGTTTTCTGTCCTTATACAAACTGGGAAATGGAGCTTATTGGGATGTCTCAGACCTTTCTCTGCAGCAAAGCTTTCAATAAGATCTCAACCATTATTACTATCCTATACTGAATAATCAGAGAGGTAAAAAAGTCAAACTGTCATGTAGCTAAAATGTCTCACAGAGTCTCACTCTGTCAGAGATTCCACACAAAAAATTAAATCAATCCATATTGCTTTTCTTTTATTTCCAGACCACCCACTTGCTCTTTGTACTGGATTTCAGTTACTGTTGTTATCAACACTAATTTATTATAGACTACCTAAAGAAAAGTCAACATTTATAAAAGGCCATATTTTTCTACTTATGAAGGGAAAGATTTCTTCCCATGTTTATACAATCACATTTCTCTCCAGCATATAAAATGATTTTAGGGACTCTGACTAATGAAGAGTTTGGGACAGGGTAAAAATAAACCTTGATGGGTTTTGCTGCAACCAGCTACTAAGCAGTTTGGGTTCTGTGGGTTTTTTTCCTCCTCCTGTCAGCTTCTAGTCTGCATCATGAATCTGAAACATATGAGTAAATACTCAAAAACTTCCACTGTGGTCTTCAATGTTCGCAAATCAGGAGAGTGTTCAGCTTTTCAACTCAGCGTCTTGGAGGTGGTCTCTCACCCAAGCTGAATGTAGGAAACACTCTCCACTTACAAGGTAAAATGATGGATTAACATTATGGAGGAAGGCTCCTATTTTCCTTGTATTCCTTTTAAACTCCTTTTATACAGTATTTGGTTCAAGGCAGTAGATCTCTGATCACAGCATTCCTGCTATGGAGCTGAGGATTATACGGGGCAAGGCAAAGAAGATAAAATCTTTTCAGGAATTATTCTTCACAGCGTTATCTCATTACCCAAATTAAGATATGATATTTTTTCTAGTAGGAGGCCCTGGTATATCTGTAAGAAAACACTCAGAGAACAGGAATTGCACTTGTTCTCATCTATGACTGACCTCCACTCCTTGAACTTCGGCTTCAAATAATTTAATCAAGCATCATTGCCAAGTGGCCAAAGCCAGTTTTCTTGCATGTTAATCATTATTGTGGACTGCAACAGGCTTATGGGCTTAACTTGTCCAAATTGACGGGGAAGACTTTCAGATGACTAAAGCTCCTCTTAAGCCATTAGAGCAATGACAATTTATACTGGTGAAGAATTTGTCCTTAATTGTATGCTGAATCAGTCTTTTACTACAACTGTGTTTTCTTTCCTTTCTTAGTTAGAAGCAAGTAGTTAAAGAGAATTGATCATACATGGAAGCGGAAGGAAACAGAAAGTCAAGTCTTCTGCCACAAAGAGTACAGCAACACCCAGTAATCCTGATATCAAAAGACTGTGCCCAGGATTATGGTTAGCTGCTTTCCCAAATGCCTCACTTGTCCGTTCCAGGAGAGCTGTGCAGGGCTTAGTTGTTATGGTGTGGGTATCTCTCTACTAAGAATCAAGGTAAACCACTAGTTCCTTTTCCACTGGCTAATTGATATTAAAGACAGAGGTCTAATCAAATGGTAGCAATATTTAGTTACAAGCCACCTGGGATGCTATTTGAACCAGCAACCTCACAGTACAAATAACATTCAACATCCCATCCATGTTTTCCCATAATTGGCCAGGAAGGCTGAAGGAACCTGTTTCCCACAGACACATAATCACATCCAGGAAACACACAGCGCCGAGCAAACAAGGCTATGTTTTGCCACATTTGTCTTCTGACACACTGCTTCCGTTAGCCAGGACCGGAGCTGGTCAAGCCAGAATGCCAAGGGAAACTGTGAGCTTGCTCACGCTGTTAAATACGCTGTCTGCTGCATTTCTCTGGTTAATCCCTTTCGTTCCAGCTGGGGAAGCGGGGTAGTGCCTTTAGTTGCTCCTCTTTGGTTTCTAACTCCCATGTGACTTCACTGCCAGTTAGGCAAGTAAATCTCTCCAGGACAGCACTGCTGGCATTACGAAAAGCCCCATGGGTGAGGAAGCAGTGGCGTCCTCCTTGGAGCTATTGGGGCACAAAACTGCAGAGCTGGCCAATTGAACATGAGATTTTCCAGAGACCTCATCGGAGCTTTAGGTGACCAAATTCCCTGCACAGTCTGTAGGCAAAGAGGTATTGCTAAATTCCTTGTGCTGTCTTAGCTTTCACATGCAGCATTTTGGCAATTATTGCTGTGAAACTACTGAGCGATTGTAAGGAATGCAGCAACAATATCCAGCAAAAGACTGGGCAAACAACCTCTTACTAAAGGTGTTGATGAATGCTTTCTGCAGAGTCTGAAGCATTTGTTAACTATTCAAATGTGTCTTTGAAAGAATGAGTTAACCTGCCAATTTATTTTAATAACATTGGGTAAACAAAGGCAAAAAACCCCTCAGTCTTCTATTTCAGCATCTAATTTTCATTGGCTTTCTTCTTCCTATCGCAGTCTTCTGTAACTCTACAGTAGTTTCTCAGTCTCTTGATGGGTAGAGTACCGTAACCCTGCACATGGGATGGGCAGGCTGTTTATCTGCCAGGTGATACAGCTCCTCAAGTTACACTGCCAGCTGCGAGCCTGGATCTTGGGTCTCACTGACCACTGAAGCCTCGCTTAGGCAGCGCAGCCCTCCTTGGTTTGGATCTCAACTAAACAGGCTCAATGGTGTTATGTCACAAAGAAAAAAAGAAAAATTAATTTCAAAACCATATATTCATGCTATTGTCAGAAACTGTAATTTTTAAGGTAAGTATTTTATTTTCTTCAGGGCTCACATTTTTTCACAAAGGGATCAGCTCCTGCCATGTCTAGTCCTACTGATATTGGTCAGTATTCACGTTTAAGTCCTTTGCTAGGCTAGGGCATTTCCATCATTTTCTCCCCAAGTTTTTATTTCCACTTCTTGCTCTTAACTTGCCTCAGTGAAATAGGATTTGGAGCTCTTCCATATTACCCAACACCGAGAATCACGATGGTGCTGTGTAGGTGGCCAGACCGAGCTGTCCGTGCCTCTGCGGAGGGCACCACGTGGCAGCCGTGCCCATTGCCTCCTCCAGCAGCTCCCCAGCCACGGCATCCCCCAGCCTGGGCAGCCTGTGTGCCCCACAGCTAGAGCCTGCCTCCGAGGGAGCAGCAGCAAACACTCCCCCCAGCCTCCCCCTTACATCAGCTCCATGTTTTTGTGAGCAGAAAGGAGGATACTCTATGGACTACAAATTGTAAAAAGTCACTCTGAAAAGAGAGAGACATGAATCAATTTATAGCAATAGCTCTTTTAGCTGAGCTTCTCCAGCTCTGAGATGAAGAGAAATGGGATCAAGCCTACCCCAACGTTTTGCTGTGCTTGATTAAATGCCACCCTACAGAAATAGGTATAAGAAAGAAACAAAAAGTGTGCTAGATATAACTGCTTAAAATGCAAACAGTTGACAAATAGGTTTGAGGTCTCACCAATTCTATTACCTTCCATTTGACTCTTCTTTGATCCCGTTTTAGTTCACTTACATTGTCTCTATGCAAATTCTGTCTGGGATAAAAATAGATGGTAATGGAATAAGAAAAACTAAGAGGTATTGTCATCTGTTTTATATCTTCTGGGCTAAAATCTTCAAATCTACTTAGGATAAAGCTTATTCTAATTTCAAAGATCGCCTTCAAAAAGACACACAATAATATGTTACAGCCACAGTCCTAAGAATAAGAGTCCATTGCCTCGCTGGAATTTCAATTGACAATTGAGTAATGGTCCAGACTGCGGGTCACTGGGAGACAGCGTTATATAAGTGGAATTGATGCCTGAAGAACCACAATGTTAGCCCAGTTGCCTCCAAGCTGACACTTCGCTAGGGAATGGCTAGCAATAAAAATAGAAATCAGATACAAGAAACCAAGTACAATGAAGAATTCTCTATGTATTCTCTGACTACGGGGTCTTCATCACCTAAAATGGGAAAAATGCCAACCAGTCCTAAATGCAAATGATTGACAGTGTCTGAGCAAAGTTGGCCAGACCCGACATGTCACAGTCTTGTTTTCAGCTTAGCCTTTTTTGATTTAAAAGCCAAATTAATTTGTAAATGAGAGGTCTGTTTTCATCTATCCCTGTTCCAAAATGCAAATCATGGCATGCAAAGATAATTTCAGCCTACTCAGAAAGCCAGTTACTTCCAGTCATTCATCAAAACACTAATATTGCTCTTTAGTCAGGGTTAGAAAAAAGTTTTAAGAGCAGTGCATTAGCTTCACACACCATTAACTATGAGTGCCTCAGGCTGTACATCATATGCTTGATGAAATGGCACTCATGCTGTCCCATATACCAGAAAATTAAATATTACCTTTTTTCGAGGGAATCTCGGGCATAGTTGTCAAGGTCATGTGTATTGATATAGTCTATTTGGATGTCTGCAAGGCATTTGATTTAGGAGCAGGTGATATTTTGTTTAAAAGTATTTTATGCAGAAATAACAGAGTACATATTGAACTAACTAAAAATTGCCTCGTTCGTGAATCTCATCATGTCTTAATGGAGACGTATCTGTCACTGAGGCCATTCCAGCCTGGTCCATAGGGACCAGTCCCTGAGCCAACACTAATAGTTTATTAATCATTTAGAAACATGAAATATTTGCTGGTGGCATTCACCGCAGATCAAAATAAAAATAGTAGAATAGCAGATTGTGGAGGCAGAGTGATCTGAATTGCAAGGTCAGACGGTCACCATCCAACCTGCAGCTAGGACTCAGGGACACAGATGATAGCCATGAACTGGGAGACTCAGACTTATGATAACAGCCACAACTCATGTGTTATTGAAAGTAACTGTCAATACTACTAGTAAAGGCTGCCATAACCCTTCGATAAATATGAAGAGAAGCAACAAAGAGAGGTAGCAAAGGGAACCTGCTCCTGTGCACAGCCTCGGTAAAGCTGCTATGGAGAAATTCATTCTTTCCTTATGCTTGTACATTGAGAAGGATGTGGGAATACAAGAGGGAGCACAAGGAGGTCACAAAAATGTTTTGAACTTATCCAGCTTCTCAAAGATACATGACACACCATATAAAAGATTTATGATAGTCTGGGGAGAGAGTACAGGTTTACTCATGCTGGAAGAGACTGAATGTTTGAGAGTTGAGCTTAGATATATGAGATTATTTATACTTTGAAACAGCCTGTAAGGGGAACAGCAAACTTATTACCAAGTGCGCAAGTCAGATCCCCAAACACAGGTAGCAAATGGTATTTTGAGATACCCCAGGGCATTCAGCCAGGTCCCCAGATGCTGGTACAGAGGACTCTGGTGTCCTGCAGCCCCAGCAATTAGAGGTCAGCCAGCCCTCTGCCTGTCCTAGATTCCCAAGGGCACCACAGGTGGGATCTCACTCCAGCAGCGTTCAATGTGGGATCAGACGCTGCTCCAGAGGAGGAGGCTAATCCATTCTGAGGAGAAACCCCAGTGGATGGAGGTGAGGGCTGGAGGGCCAGTGCACTCACCCATAGCCTCTCCTCTGCCTGGCCAGGACTCCTTCTGTTGCAGACCCCCTCCCGGTGCCCAGCTGGGACATGCTCACCCTGTTCCTGGCATTCCCAGCGCTATACTAAAACAGTGGTCAAAATCAGAGCTCAAGGTTCAGGGCCTCTGCTGGCCTCTTGCAGGGCTCAGGAAGACATTTTTGTGGTGCATGATGACTGAGCCACTCGTGGAGGAGGCCCAGACGTGGATCAGCATCCCACCACATTGGTCTCTGCACAGCATGGACTGAAAATGCCATGAACGTGGCTCGGTGTGTCAGACTTTCTCCCCTCACTCCAAGGGATGTGATAAAGCAGCACTAGCAGATAAAACCTGCAGTATGTCTTATTTATCTGCTCAGAGTGCAGTTGTGTTTTAGATTTGGGATGAGAAAGGAATTTTCTTCTGCTTATACTGACAAGGATCAGAGATCTCATCTGCTTTCACTCCTGGGCATACAATTTAATCTTTAAGGTCTGAAAAGCTTCGGTCTAAAGTCTTTGGACTAATATGAAAACAAATAGGTGAAAATTTTGAAGTTCCTTATATAAAGAGAGTCATAAACACTTGAGCTACATTTTCTTCTTCACCGTAGTCTCTATGGAATCAGTAAGTTCCTGGAGCATGAGTTGAGATAGAAGAAATATAGGAGAGACAAAGTGTGATTCACAATTTAAAACTATAAAGAGAATAATGTCAGCCATGTGCACACCCAGGATGCAAAGCAAATAAATTAGTACATACTTTCAAATTTTCAGCAGAGAAGACACTGGTTGTGGAAAGGACAGATTAAGACAGTTCTAGTACATCTGGAGCACTATCCACTAAATGTAGGTATTTTCACATGGTCCAATGCAATATATCTCAACGCTCAGAAGGGGATCCACTCAGTGCAGTAGGATTACCTGCAGATGTCAAGTCAAGACTTCATCAGCACAAGTGCCAAGCTTGTAAAGTTCAGATGTGAAAGGAGAACTTTCCTTCGTGCATTCAGAAATGCATAAACACAGAGTCTTGTAAGAGAAATCATCTTGCAACATAACCATCTAGGATTTTAAAATAATTATTTCCATCTCTCTGAGTACATTTTTATATAGGCCACCAATTGCTTAATTCAAAACCACTAACATCAGTAGAAATCTAATCACCAGAATGGAAAGCGTAGACACACACTGGATTCCTCTTCTTTCTCCATAGGCATTTTATTTCTTGTATTCTGCCATTTTCCTTTGGCCCCATACCACTCTTGGCACAAAAGGAAAGATCTGTTAATCATATTGCAGTATTGCTAAAGAAGCCAGTCATGGATTAGGATCTCATTGCACCAGGCTCTCTATAAACATGGAATGAAATGTTGATACCTAAATTAGGCTTTTGGTTGGAAGCTATTTACAATCTTGATTGTAAAAGGATTAGCTTCACCTAAATGACACGGAACAGTGTGAGAGGTATGTCTGTGCATTTGTCTCATTGTTACAGCATTGAGGACATTTGAGTATTTGAAAAGGCCTATGAATGCATGCCATAATCTGGGCATTACACTGTCTTGTAACGCAGAAGGGCCATGGGACAAACCCCATAGCACACCAAGGCACGTGATTTTCTTACAGGCAAATCCTGTTTGCATAGTTTCCTTCTTTTATTTTAGGATTAGAACTTCTGCTCTTCAGAAAAAATAGCTTTTTCTGCCTCCCTTTTGAATTCTTTTGGGTATGAATTACCTGGTATGCTCCCCAGAGCTCACTGCCTGCACTGGAATGCCATGCGGGAGCCAAAAAGATTTGCTTAAATGCCTTGTGAATTGCCCCATGTGTTATTTCCCAAAAAAACAGGTTTGCATCCTGAAGAGCACACTGATCCCCAGCTCTGTGGCCTTTTTGGTAGAAAAAAGTAGAACACAATATGTATTTTGAGAGGGAGGGAAGAAAGAGAAATTTCAATATTTAATACTTCATCTTTAGCTTTTTCAAAACATTCATTAAAAATTTCTTTTTATCGCAACATGCAATGTGAATTGCATACGTTTAAATGCAGGAAAAGTACACTTTCCTAATAGTTTTCTCTTTCTAGTTTCTGGCTTCTTTGAGATGCTGACAGAGCAACAGATGGCAAACCTTGCAGTCCTGTTTTGCGTCAGCGGAATTTAGGGCACACTGCAGTGATTAAACAATCCAGTTGAGGGGATATCCAAAAATGACTGCTTCAACACTGAACTGTGCACTGTTGATTGTAAAATACACAAAGCAATGCTTGTAACCCTCAGTGCTCGGCCTCTTGATTCTCATCTGCTCATATAAGAGTAGATGGGATTTGAAAATAGAGAAAGAGATATCTCATTATAGGAGGAACAACTGCTGTAATTATAATAACTGCAAGACTTTCTAGGAGCCATGAAACTCCACTTCAAAATCAGGCAGCTGAAACAATAGAAGTTTGCCAAAACCAGGCATGTGTCAGCGTTCCCCAAAAAGCACAAAGCAGGCATGGGTCACCTGAGGAAAATTCATGGCTCTTCTTCTGAAGAGCTTCAGGTGTCCATGAAAAAAGTCAGAAATACCAGACAATGAAGGCAGCAAAGACACACCAGACACAAACAGATGCAGCATGTCATCCAGTAAAAATACTGATAGAGAACTTTAGGATTAAGGGCTAGCCGTGATTGATTTGTGAAAGCCAGTGTATTTCTACAGTCAGGGGTTTTTTTTAGATGATGCTGATTGTGAAATAGCTCCAGGCTGTTCTACAACACTCACAAAATGCCAAGAAAAGTTACACAACCCAGTACTAAGTCAGTAACGGAGACTCAGAGAAACTCTGATAATTTCCTGTTCCCATGGAAGAGACAAAGAGGGATGATAGAAAAGAAAAAATTGTGCCCTGGTAAGCTGGTGATTAGCTGCCAGATCACCCAGGCAGGGCCTTTACTGAAGCTGATTTCCGTGGCTAAGAGGGACGGCTTCAATCCAAAAAGCCACCTCACGTTTTGAGAAAGATGGGGCCCGACATGCAGGTAACCTATTATTTTGTCTAGATCCTTACTGACCTTAGACTGTTGAAGTAAAATCCAGCTTTAGAAACACTTGTGTTGCGAAAGCTATAAATCATAAACAAGCATGCACATGAAAATGGGCAGACAGGAGTGACCATGGAGAACGCTGGAAAGGTCCAAGAACGCTGGGACAAAGAAAGGTATCATAGCAAAGGGTAGGTCCACAGTTCAGGCCCCAAACACAGCAGCCCAAGTGAGTTTCCATCACCAGTTGAACAGACCAAGAACTTTTCTGGGTAAAGAAATATTCCCCTATTTGATCTGTCCCATGCTCAGTTTCTAGGTTCTGCAACAGAGAAGGTGTCCAGATCCCACATTGTGTTCTCATCCCAAGAGGAACATCTTATGGGACTCTTATTATTGGTTAGGCACCTGGGTCAAAAAAACAATGCCAAATTTTATAATACTGAGGTTCTGGGAATGCTTTTCAAGTACTGTATGCCTATCCCATATACCAGACTGTCATACTAATTGCCCTTCCCTTGCCATCTGCATGTGTGTTCTTATGCTTCAAATTCCCTTTACCTGCTAACATAAATAAATGCATTAAATAATTTAAGAATTCCCACTGTAAAGTTTTATTCAAGCATTTTCTGTTTGCTTTTAAACAAAATCAGACTGAAATGTAGCATAAAGGTGTTAGCTCGAATGCAAAATGCTTTATACTTGAAATAGATCCCATTAAGAAGTGTTTGTGATGACAAAGTTGTATCTTCATCTCTAAAGCTTTTTAGTAGGATTCAGTTATTTTCCAAATTAATTCTCCAGGACAGTTCTATTTAAGTTAGTTTCCAATGTACCCAATAGCGCTGTATCTAGACACCATTAACAAAATAAACCAAGGAGAGTTATAAGAAGAATGTGCTTCTCTGACAAATGTTTGGAAATTTCTGTTCTCGTGGTGTTAACAGATTGCAGAAAACAACAACAACAACAAACAACTAAAACCAAACAAAACAAAAACAAAAAAAACCCAGAACAAACCCCACACACTGGGGCAGTTTTATTGTAGAAATCAACTTATCCTGCTGGGAGACAGATTATAGCTTTGGGAAAAAACCCGTCGATTGGGCCAGAGAGGCTAGCATAAGGAAAGAGGCTTTCAGCCTTGCTTAGAAGGCAGGGATTAACAGTGAATTATGACCTGGTTTTCAGAGCTGTTGATCAACACCTACAAGATTCACTGGCCACTTCTGAAAACAGCCCTGCACAGCGAGGCGGGAAGAAAGAAGAAAGGAATTACTGAGTGTCAGTTGTGGGAAATGTCAAAATGGGAGAATGCTTAAAAATGTTGCCCGAAATGATTTGATCATGCCTGCATAGCGCGGCCGTGAGCAAAGGATTAAAACTAGAACTCATGGCCGCATGTCCACAGTGCCATGCCCAGAGGTCTCAGCCCAACCCTTTTGGGAGAAACTTAGCTTAGCACAAGGATTTGGCTATTAAAATGCTCCCGATTCCTGAAGTGGGAAGAAGGTGAGTCCAATCCTTAATTCACTTTGGAGCAAGTTGCTTTGTAGGAAATCAATCACTCTGAAATTCCAGGTGGGGAAAAGGATTATTCATGCTAAGGGGTGTAAGTCTACCCTGACGTCTAGGTGACATGTTCTGGAAATTTACCAAGCTGCAGATTCCTGCCCGAGGTGAGAAGACAAATTTCAGCAAGTAATCCATAATATGTGCCATGAATAGTGAGAGAAAGAAACATTTTGTAAGCAGTTAATTGTATGGGATGATGTTACAGTGTTATGCCTAAAGGCAAGGGTACACTGCATTTCTTCCAGCTCACTAACAAGCGTGTAGGGGCTCTCGCTATGCAGCGATACTCCAGGGAGGAAACAGGGATGAAAACAATTAAGGAAAATATCAACAGAGAAATAAGGCAGTTTGGCAGTATTCTTCATTGATTTCTACAAAATATTAGAATGGGTTAAATTCTGTGAAAATTCATCCAGGGCCAGAGTTCTGTTCAATAGCCAGACTGGGACAAGGAGTGATATTTTCATTCTTAGATTTTCTACATGTGTTTTGTTCACCAGATGTGTAATTTAACCCACAAATTTATTTCCAAATTTATGAGAAGCATTCACTTTCTACTGTCTAAGATGAAGGAATAAAACTTTCAGTCTCTTACCTGTTTTATGTTAGAACCTTTTAATGTTAGAAATTCTCTTCTAGTTTAAAATTACATTTCATTTCCACTACTTATTTTAGACTCTAGAAGTCTTTGGAAAATTACAACTACAGTGGATAAAGTGAAGCGTGCTTCCATGATGTGGGGTTTTCGTCAATAAACATCACAGTTGGGGTTTTTTTTCTTCCCTTGGAAGATGGAGTGCTTCTAAAATCCAACTGAAAAGTTCTCAGTTGAGAGCAATATTGAACTCAAAAAAACATCAGCATACATGGCATTTGTTAGCAGACCATTATGTAAAAATTTCTAAGAAGAGCTCCTAGAGAGGGGTAATGGGCTGCTCTGCACGTCTGTCTCCCTTGTGCCAGTGGCACCTCCGTTAGGTTGGGAAGGCACTTGTCTGGTCCACAACACTCAAAGGTACTGAATGTAGATCTAAACTAAATAGAGGTGTTGGTCACCCAGTGTTTGTTACCTTTGTCTCTTGAAGTTAAGGGGTGTCCATCTGAGATTTTTGTACAGTGCTCATTACCATGGAATACAAGCGACCACAGCCTCCAATAGCAGCCTGTATAAGAAAATATTGTGGTTGGCATGACTTCAACATAGAGCATACCCTGGATTTGAGGCCCAAATCCTGCTCCTATTGAATTGGGGGGGGGGCGGGAATAAAATTAGAAGACCTTTTAGACAGAAACTGGCCTCTTCTACATTTTACAACTCTCAGGTTATAGCAGCACTGAATACAATTAATTTTGTCAAAGAAGAACTTCATTTAACATTGAAATATGGAATTGACGTGGAAGATGGTCCAAACTGAAGATGTTTAAACAAAAAATAAAGCATTAGGAGCATATTATATAAGAACATAAGAACAGTTTCACCGGATGAAACCAGACGTCTGTCTCATCTGCTGCAGGCCATCAAAATGTGCTCTGTCATGGTGAGTACTCTCTTATCACTTTGACAGCCGGTGACAGCAGGAAGAAATGCCAGGGTTTGGCCCCATGCTCGGCAGAGGGGCACACTGCTTGATGGCAGCTGCAAAAAAAATAAAACAAGTACTATAGCACGCTTGTGATTACTTAGAAGGAACAATGTTTAGTAGTAACTGATTAATGAGAATCCGAGTTAGGATGAACTTCTTGAGTTTCAGTGAAACTAGACCAGCCAGCTTCACTCTGCTACATGCTTAGATGACAGTGTTCTGTCTCAGTTTACAATATTAAAAAGAAATTAAAACCACAAATAGGTCAAAAGTGCTCTCTTCTTCTGAAACATATTTTTATTAAAAGTGAAGGTCCCTTCAGATTGTTTTTCATATTCTATCTCCTCCTCTATCACCCCCCATGCACAGTTCTCAAATCCATCCAAACCACTTGCCATGTCTCTTTAAGGATCTCTGTCTCTACACTGGAGAAACAGAGAATTTTAGAAGGCCATGAGCCCAGCTGCACTTTCCATTATATAGAAGGGAACCTCTATAATTATTCTGTTGGTGTAAGAAGTCTCTCTAATGTGAAGATTATGCCGAATTTTGCAAATGTTTGTTCAGCATGGGAATAATCGATCTGACCAGGCAAGCTTAACAATGTTAAGAGCTTAAGGCCACTCAGCTTTCAGATAACGAGGCCATTTCTGAAGACAGCATACAAGCTGGGCATTGCTGCTGTCACTCTGAGGGCAAGCAAGAAGAGGAACCACCCCGCTGCACTTGCTCATGCCAGGTCACAGAGTTGATTTATATGTGCCTAAAGTTGTATACGTGATTGCTTATGCGTTACCAACATGCTGCTTTACAGGTAGGCATGAAGACCAACTGTGGCAGCAGTTTCAGTTCCTACATCTCTGGGTAGCTACTCTGACCTCCAGGAAATGCAGCTGCCAGTTTTGTTAGTGCTGCCACCTGAGAGGACACCATCAGTTGTGTTTCCATCCTGCACCAACATGACCCATTTAGGGTACCTACTGACAGGAGAGTGAAGGGAATGTTGCATTACCCCAGGCTTTGTTTACCTAACCACTAGCTAAGCAAGCAAAAAAGGTCCATTTCTATCAGTCTGCAGAGGAAAAAACCATTTGTTAAAAATCACATAGTAGCAGTGACCATTTTGCTTTGTCCTTCGGTATGAAACATTTTGCATAATGGAGGAGAAAAAGAATGCAACCCAGCAGCTCTCATCATTATATAAGAAATTATTTATTCATAGTTAGAGTAAGTGATACATTTTGCTGTGCGGTGAAAGCTAACCATAGCTAATTTCAGATTTTTATAGCTTTTCAACATGAGCATCATAAAATGCCATATGGCGCTCTTGTAACTGGGCAAAGTCTCTGAAATCAGCACGATTCCATTTCTAACCCACTTGGTGAGGCACAGCCGTGCAAGGCCATATTCCTGCTTGCTATGGCTCTACGAAGCGCATCACCCTGCCGGGGGACGACACGAGCTGCCGGCGCAGCACCCGAGCCCCGAGCCAGCTACCGGCACGCTGTCCGACAGCTTGGGAGCAGGGCAGAGGAACTGCGGGCAGGTTTTGCAGCCACTGTATCTGAAGAGCAAATGTCAGAAAGTGGAACTTGACCCAATTTATGAAACGATCTTCTTTGTCTCTTGCTGCCCTCTGCTGTCACAAGCCGGGCGGCTGGGAGAGGGCTGCGAGCAACGGAGCTGCGGGGCTCCATGGAGGAGCTGCATGCAGCCAGGAGTCACAGCAAGGCTGGTCGCTCCGAGCCATAAAAACCTGCCCCTGGGGGGAAAAAAAAAAAAAAAAAATAGCTGAAGTCCAGCCATGCAGACAGGAGAAGCCAGTCATAGGGTTTGAAAACCCGATTGCTCTGAAACAACTCTTAAGTTTCTCCTGTGTGGGAATTTACTCATGCTTTGTTGGTGTGGGACTTCGGATGCTGGATGTGATGTGCAAGCAACACTATGCATCGCTGATCCTGTGCAGGAGTCTGGGAAGGAAGAGCATGGGGGAGCCAAGGGACCTGTAGGCTCTTGGCTGTTCATATAAAATCCTACGTCACAATTGTAATGGTTTCAAAGGGTTTTAGCACAGCAAATATAACTGAATCGAAGAAATAGAAGTAAATCCAACAAGTTCAAGTCATATTACTTTCACCTTTAGCAATTGTAATCAAAAGTGATCAGACAATTGCATTAACGCAGCTTGCTGAATTTCTTGGGTCAGCCACCACTTTCTACAGCAACAAGACTTCTAGCCAGAGCAGAGCTGAGGCTTCAGGGATATTTCTCAAACACTTTCCAAATGCATGAGTGGACTCAGAGACTATCTGTTGAACACCCGTGGACCCAATGTGAGCTCTCTTGCTGCTCTGACCAGCCCATCATGCTGCCTGGAGTCATGTCACCAGGGTGCTCAGCAGCACCCAGCCGGCAATGAGATGCAGAAGAGGCCACCATGCAGCAACCATAAGCAGAGACCACTGTTGGTTCATCCCCTCACTTTTGCTCCAGGCGCCACTTGTTCTTCATGTTCCTTTAACAAGGACTTGCATGAAAAGCTGGGGTACTCCACAACGAGGTTTGGGGTTCTTTAAATGCTCATTTTGATGCATGCCCTGCTACAAACATTACAAAGCACTGCTGAGCCAGCCTGTCCTGCAGAAGATACAGGTAGCACTGAAAGTCTTGGTGCAAATGCAGCTCTAATGCAACATTATTTTCAGCTGCAACTTGATTGCATCAAGGTTTTTCTAGATTAAAAAAATCATGTTAGAACTGGACTGTAACTACAGCTACAGCATGCCCAGGAGGCATTGAAGACTGTCCCTGACAGAATTCCCACTGTTGTTCTCTACCGCATATCCTACCTCCAGTCAGTATTTCTTACTGTGGAAATGACATTGGGAAATAAGTGAATCTTACAGCAGCACCCACAGATCACCAAATGCCTAAACACTCTCAAGCACAGATGATTAATCTCCAATTCTCACACAGTAATCCAGGAAGCTGGCTTTTTTCCCCAGAACTTGGAGTAGGCACTGCAAATTGTATAAAGCAGTCTAGGGCAAGGAAATTTATTTTATTTTTTTGTTACAACAGTGAAGAGTAAAAAAGATCCCTTGGCAGTTTGTTCTCAGACATCCCTCAGAAATGGTGGGAATTTTACAAGGAGGAAAGAATATCTGCTAGAAGGCCATTCCTGTCCTGGAGTGTTAGCTGGATGCCAATGAAATACACTTTCAGTCCTGGACCTTGGTTTTAAAAGCACTACAGGAAATCTGGTCTAGCCCTTGAGGCGCTGGAGCCCTCCTGTCAAAATCCCAGTCATATTATTTCCTGCAGATGTCGAATGCATCCATGACGATGGGAGAGGGAGAGATTGGGTGATGAGGAGGATGATTTGTCACTTGGGCTATGAGCTCAGAGAGGAAAACATAAAAACTGAAAGTGCTTGTACTGTGATGAAGTGCCCGAGGAAGGAAGACTGGGGAAGCGAAGAGAGGAATGTGGGATAGGCAAGAGCTGGGATTTAAGAAGACTGGTGAAGAAGCTTCAGGGAACAGAAAGGAGACCGTGCTCTGAGGGCACAGTTGCCTCCAGACTCTGGAAAGCTACCTCAGTTTCCCCAATCCCTCTATTTCTCTGAAGTAAGCAACCACCCATGACACCATCTGGCAAGAGAAGTGTTCCAGCCCCTGCATGGTTTTTCACCTGTAATATAAAAACAGAATCACCCCCAGGGGTTTTCTGAAGAAAATCTTAGAAATGTTCATGAAGCCCTCAAATGCAACAACAAAGAGCACCACAGAAAAATAAGAAACTAGATGTTCAGTTTTCACTCAGGACTTTGACTAGCATGCAGCAAAGGAGGCATATAACGTACGTTCAGCCACCTGAGTAAAAGAGAATATTGAGTAATGGCTCATTGATTTGTTTGCCAGCACTGAATGAGGCAAGGTTGCCAGGAGGAGAAAGGAAAAATTATGTCTTGTATCATAATGTATATAATACCTAAGAGGACTGAATTGCTATTACATATTTAATCTGGCATTTCCTAGCTTTTGAAGGTAGAATTTTGCAGCCTGAATTATAATCCTTTCCTGTATCTCATTTAGTAAGCAATAAATATACAGGAGAAGATTTGAATTGGGGCTCTTGGGATTTCAGATCTGAAAGGAAGGAAGGTGGATGAGATTTCCTCTAAAGCTTTGATATTCCAAAGTCAAATGAGTGATTCAAAACCAGCAAATGTAAATGTAGAGGCAGGCAGGCCCGCCCTTGGAGCTTGGGCTATTAGGCCTGCATAATGGTTAGCACAAAGTAGCCATGCCCTTTAAGCACTGCTACAATACAAATAAATAATAAGCATTTGAAGAATAAATACTACCTTGACGTATTACTTACTGTAACATGTTAGAGTTTATTTTATGTGTGGTCTCATTCTTCAGTCAGGGTTTCTTATTTCTTCTGGAGCTTGCTGTTGTGTTTGTTTATCCCAGGCAAGAGGGACCCTGTATGAAAATATGCAACAGCTGAGCATTTGCAAAATATTGCAAACAGAGCACTAGTCCTGGGCAGAGTCATTCACATTCACATGTGAATCATTTGGATCGCTGGCTGGGTATTCCATGTGAATGAGGGTAAGTTGCTCTGCAGAATTTACTCTTGGCCGGCTCTTCTTGGCATGTGCACCTGTACAAAATAAGAATGAGGTTAGACAAGGTATCTGTGTATGGCATTACAAGAAGGGTAATGAAACAGAATATAGATGAGTTAGTGGGTCATTTATTTTAACACGTACATTTTTAATGCGTGTGGAACAGCAGTTCAGTTTGAATTTCTAATACCATGTTATCCTGGACTGCATTATGACCACCCTATTCATTCTGCTGCTTAAGGGTTTTTGGCCCAGAAATCATTTTGGGTTTAGTGTTGCTATTTA
This sequence comes from Grus americana, assembly GCF_028858705.1. NCBI lineage: Eukaryota > Metazoa > Chordata > Aves > Gruiformes > Gruidae > Grus > Grus americana. Next base: position 29,447,513 of record NC_072855.1, on the reverse strand, counting down.
TACATACAAACCTGCAAAGCATAATTCATGCTGAAACCAATGAGACCATGCTTGTCACGTCTCATGTTTTCCATATCATGTTGCTAAATTAAAAGATAAGAAAAGATTTTGGGGTGGAAAGGAATGAGGAGGGAGGATGAGTTCCTCTTTTTTTCATGTTATGAAACAGATAAGAATCTCCTAATTTAAGAAGCAAAGCAAATCACGGAGGCAAAACATGAAGCTGTCTTGCAACACGCTGTAGCTTGTTTGGAAGAGCTGGTAAAATACAAATACTAAAGGCTTAAGTGATCCCATTGTTTGCTTGTTTTTATTGAAATGACAGAAAATGGAAAAGCTGATGCATAAATACATAATCATTTTATGTAAACTGCACTGATGAAAATCTCATCCTAGTAGGAAAATGGGAGATTATCTTCTGTAAAGAACATTGAAAGGTATTTTTCCTTTTTTCCCACCATGACTGAGATGAATGTACTTTTACTTTTCTTGCCCCAATACTCTTTTGTGCATGGGATTTATGGTCCTTTCGCCATGCCTGGGTAAACTCACCACGAAGCTCTAATTGCCTGTTACAAAAGGTGATGATCACTATGAGCATCATCGCCCCTACATGCAACACCCAAGCATGATACTGGACAGCAAAAAAGGAGCGAGACTCTTGGCCAGTGAACTCCAGTTTGGGTGCTGAACGCAAGCCAAGGCTGTAACACACTATTTTTTCATGGTGCTGTGTCATGCTTCAGACGCGTCTCCCCGGGACGGCTCCAGCAGCAAGCACACACCTGGGAATCGCAACTGGGTTGTCACGGCTCTGCCCGCAAACGCACCAAGCTCCAGGCTGGGCATGAACACAGAGGCCATGAGAGAGGTACAACGGTGCCTGGGTACTTTACTTTACATGTTATTGCGTACTGAAAAAATACTTCAAGGCAGTATCTCATTCCACATAGGCTGCAAGGGTTCTGTTTACAGGCAGATTTCCATTATCGCTCTCTGTTTTCACATATTATTTAAAAGCCTCCCAAATTCTCCTTTGAGGAATGATCCTTTCCATGTTAGGTCCCAGTCCAGGGATGAACTGTGCACAGTATGTGGAAATTGTTGGAAAACTGCCTTCAGCTATTTTTGAGGTATGGCAGTGTGAAACGGAGGCCCCCCCCCACACACACACTTTTTTCAGTTTAAGGAATTTCAGTTTAATTCCATTCCCCTCCCCCTAATTGCTGGGTGTCTGGCAATGAAAAAAACCCCACCAAAACAACAGTTTCTCACCAAGTCCCCCAAGGATTTCTCAAAGCAAAGCCATGCTAAGATAACAGGGAGTGCGCTGGAACAATCTTTATATTAGTTGTCTTTAATAAAAACTGAAGATTTACACATGATGGCAAAAAAAAGGAGAGTGAACAAAACACAGTTCTTTAAGTTTCCACTATGAAGCCTGTGTGAATCTTTTTCTGTTTAAGAAACAGTATTTTTTAATTGTAATCTACCAGCTTAGTTTGAATTTTTCTGTGATTGATAAAAAGGAAATGTCCCAGAAATTTTTTTTCCTTAACTAGAATTAAACTGAGAAAGAAATGAAATGTGTACCTTTTTTCCCCACCTTCTTTTGGTTTCTTTGTTTACCGATAATGTTTATCTTTAATCTTCAACAGCTTTAGAGTGATGGGGAGAAACTAGTTTGATGGCACCTTAAAATAAAGCACACCCGTGAAAGCAGATCACTGGCTCTAAATCAGCTCCTCGATCTCACATACATAAGTGTAAAAACTGGAATTTCTCTAGATTCGTACCAGTGTTTCAGAGATCAGCATCTGGCCTAAAAGATTTAAGCCGTTACATTTTTGGAGTTTGATGTTGATGCTGGCTGCAGTTTGGTTTAATTTAACTTAAAAAGATACTGTTTCAACAGCTGGAGAATCACCTCCAGACAAAGCATAATGATGTTATACTTGCCCTCCACCATATAGTGGAAATCAGCTGTAATGCTGTTCTGGAGGTGAAAATCCACTTTTCATAGAGTTTTGGCTCCAAGACCCAGCCTTCCACTTTCTCTATTTCAAAATCAAGCAGAGCCAACAAAACTGCCAACATCCTTCAATGTCGCCCAGATGGGCAATTAAGGGGAAGGCTGATCCTAAGGCCACCGTGGAGGAATCCAGGATGGAGAAAGCCAGACGAGACTCACGGATGGCTGGAAAATCCTTGCCCTTTGGGTGTTACTGGCAAACACAGGCCCCCAAGTATTGACTGTCTAATTTCACCATAGGGATCTGATCGGATGAAGCCATTTTATCAGTTGAAAAATTAATTGCTGCCTAATAAGCGAGAGGAGGGTCAATAGCCATTCGTCTTCATTTCCTTTCTGTAGCGTTCACGCTCATTAGTTAGCTTCTAAATCTTCCTCCCCTTTCAGATTTGTTTACAGCAGCAGAGAGCCAGTAAAACGCTAGAGCAGGCATACTAAAAATATGCCTGCCAAAAAAACTCGCGTGCTAGTAACACACACATTTTCAGTCATGTATTTGTTTTGCCAGGTCCTTAACTCTTGATTTTTGTCCAAAAAGACAGTGGAAATGTTGAAGATGTGTCAGGTCTTACCATATGGTGAAAGATCTGGATTCTGCAACATGGTTTACCAAAGCTGAAACCTCATGGAGAGTACTGTTTCTTTTCATGTATCCATTTGCTTTCAATGTCATTGTTTAAAATAAAAGAGGAAAAAACCCTTACTTTACACTAGATATGTCAGAACACATTGCGCTTCTGTGCTTGGATACTCCTCTTTTCCACAAACGTTTCTGAAAAGTAATTTTGTGGAAGTTTCTAAATGGCCATGGACAGCTGGAAAAAATAGCAATAACCTTAAACCACCTCCCTTGATCTTCAGCCACAGATATCATTGCTATCTATCAAATACACACGTGCCCATAATCTTTCTGTTTGTATCTAACTCGGAACCAAATAAGAATCTATTTTCTGTACATAGTTCAGACGCAGTCTGAAATTGATGGTAGAAAAGAGCTACAAGAGGCACCGATGTAGTTTAAATCCTGCCATTAGGACTGTTCTGTGCCTTCAGATGGACAGGGAGGAGCTTGTTTGCAATCCTCTGGGCTGCCTGTTCCTGCCAGCAAAGGTGTGTGTCTGCCTGGTGGGACATCTCGCACCGCAGCTTGAGGAGCATTACTGAGTAGCACTCCAACTAATAAAAGCCAATAGCATTGCCCAGGTCAGTCGTGGGGCTACTGGAAGTGTGGGAGATGAGGAGGCAAAGCCAGAGCAGAAGCAAAGGATGGTGTTGTCGAGAAAGCAAGGCAAGGAGGACAAGAGGCAGCAGCTGGAGCTGGCAGGAGAGAACACAGGCGGTGGGAAGCAAGAGGAAGGACAAGAGAAGGCGGCAGCAGGAAAGTCAGGCCACAAAAGCTGTCAGCAACTACCTTATTATTTTGATTTGCTGCATGGTTCAGGCCAATGTCTCTGCAAGTCATTCCTGCACCTGGCCCTACCCACTGCTGCTAATGTGCAACGGCTGGAAAGACATTCACTCCTGACTTCTAGGGACTCAGTAATAAGGATTCATCACATGAACATTGCTACTAAAAACAAGCACCATATTTCCAGCATAGTTTTGTCTGGGTTTGGATTCCAGAGCTGAAATCTCCTTCTGCTGTTATAAATCTTGAGTCATCTATTCTCAGAAAAAATAATTTCCTTACATAAGTATTTTGAGACCAAGATAGAGATCTGTTAACTTCTTCAATCTCTCACTATAAGGAAAATTTTCCAGATTGAATCATTTCTGCAGTTTTCTTCCAAAAAACTTCCAATTTGACAAAGATCTTTTTGAAAAGCATGGACTCCAGAAGAACTCCAATTTGCTAAACCAGAAAAATAATAAAACCAATTGTGCCCTAAAATATCCTGAAAGCCCTATACCCAGCACATCCCTCAACACTGAGCGTGTAGAAGGGTACTGGAGTACAGATGTACCTCTGAATGTCACTCCATTTGCACAGGAGGAATCAGATCTTGGTGGGATTAAAACTCTTATTTGAAAGAGATGTTTTGAAACCTTCATCATCTCTATATTTTGTTTTGCTCTTTCCAGTCAAAGACAAGATTCTTATATAAGCAAATGAATGCCAGGATTGCTTTGGTCTCAAATAAGAAACCTAAGCCTGCTGAAACTTTCAAACTTAAATGGAAAGAAAGAATCAGCTAAATCTACTTGGATGAAAGTCTTGGATGCTAGGCTAGTCCAAAGAAAAATCTGATTATTAACAGACTGACTTTTCTATTTTGAGGAAGTGAAGAAGTCTTAATTTTGGTGGTTGCTGTATGCTCTTTGTACATGGAATACAGCCTTTCTTTTCAGATTACTAATTTGTCTTAGTGCTGCAACAGAATGCTTTTTGTGTATCTTGTCTTTGAAAGGATCTTACATTTTGCTAATTTTTTACTATAGAGAACTTCTAAAACTCAAGGATGTTTCAACAAAAGACTGCAGTGAGCTTTAGATAAGACTTCCCTTCATTCTCTACTTGTCTTCACTCCTGACCATTGCTAGAGTGAGCTGACCATTTTGTATCCGTATTTTAAAAGTTAACAAAACAATGCCATGCGCAGGTTACACCCTGCTTATCCCAGAAAGAACTTCTTAAAAATTACCTATACACAACAGTCATATTACTTAATTCACAACTGGAATGAATGCAGATAGTGCAGTGACTACAGTGTTATTCAAATAAACAAGAAAAAGAGTAATCAACTATCAAATATGCTTCTGGCAAACAGACTGTCAGTTGGGCTGGAAATTGGCTTGAACTGCCAGGCTTAAGGGGTAGTGATCGATGGCATGGTGGCTGGTTGGCAGCTGGGAATAAGCAGAGTCCTCCTGAGGTCAACACTGGGGCTGATATTGTTCAGTTGCTTCTTCATCAACCTTAATGATGAGACTGAATCCACCCACAGTAAATTTCCAGACAATACTAAATTTAACATTTTGAACAACAGAGTTTCAATCCAGAAGGACATTGAGGAAGTTGGGTATTAGGAAACCCTATCAAGTTCAACAAAAAGTTCTGCACCTGGGTAAGGATAGTCCTTCACATCAACACAGGCTGCGAACCAAGTGGCTGTGGAGCAACTCTGCTGAAAACAACAGGACACCGCAGTGGGCACCATGTTGAATGTACATCAACAGTGTAAAGCAAACCTCATGCTGGGCTACATGAGAAAGGCTATGGCAAACAGATAGAGATAAATGATTCTTCTCCCTACTCTGCACTGGTCAGGCTGTACCGGGTGTACTGCGTCCAGTCTGGGGACTCCCAATTCAAAAGGGACGCTGCAAGACTGGAGAGAAACCAGCAGAAGGCTGACCAAGATGGTCAGGGGCCAAGACTGCAGGTTATACAAGGGCATGTCAGGGAAGCTGCCTTGTTTAGCCTGGGAGACTAAAAGGGAATCTAACAGTAGCACACTACTACTTGAAGGGGAGATAGAAAGATGAGAGTTAAACTCTTCTTCATAGTGGCAAATGGAGTAAGAAGAGGGACATACTGCACCTTGGAAGGTTCAGGCTGGACCTTAGAGGTTTTTTTAGAATCATAAAGTCATTTAGGTTGGAAAGGATCTTTAAGATCATCGAGTCCAACTGTAATCCTGACAGTGCCAAGTCCACCACTAAACCATGTTCCTAAGCAACACGTCTACACGTCTTTCAAATACCTCCAGGGATGGTGACTCAACCACTTCCCTGGGCAGCCTGCTCCAATGATTGATAACTCTTTTGATGAAGAAATTTTTCTTAATATCCAATCTAAGCCTCCCACGGTGCAACTTGAGGTCATTTCCTCTTGTCGTATTGCTTGTTACTTGGAAGAAGAGACTGACACCCACCCAGCTGCAACCTCCTTTCAGGTAGTTGTAGAGAGCGATAAGGTCTCCCCTCTGCCTCTTTTTCTCCAGGCTAAACAATCCCAGTTCCCTCAGCCACTCCTCATAAGACTTGTGCTCCAGACCGTTCACCACTTTGTTGCCGTTCTCTGGACACGCTCCAGCACCTCAATGTCTTTCTGGTGGTGAGGGGCCCAAAACTGAACACAGCACTCGAGGTGCAGCCTCACCAGTGCTGAGTACAGGGGGATGATCACTTCCCTGGTCCTGCTGGCCACACTATTCCTGATACAAGCCAGGATGCTGTTGGCCTTCGTGGCCACCTGGGCACACTGCCAGCTCATATTCAGCCAGCTGTTGACCAGCATCCTCAGGTCCTTTTCTGCTGGGCAGCTTTCCAACCACTCTTCTCCAAGCCTGTAGCATTGCCTGGGGTTGTTGCATGGGGCTCAGCTATCCAGCCGGTTTTTTACCCAGAAAATCATACACCCATCCAAGCCATGAGCAGCCAGTTTCTCCAGGAGAATGCTGTGGGAAATGGTGTCAAAGGCTTTACTAAAGTCTAGGTAGACAACATCCGCTGCCTTTCCCTCATCCACTAAGCAAGTCACCTTGTCATAGAAGGAGATCAGGTTAGTCAAGCGTGACCTGCCTTTCATAAACCCATGCTGACTGGGCCTGATCACCTGGTTGTCCTGTAAGTGCCACATGATGGCACTCAGGATGATATGGTCTATAACCTCTCTGGCACCAAGGTCACACTGGCAGGTCTGTAGTTCACCGAATCCTCCTTCTGGCCCTTCATGTAGATGGGCGTCACATTTGCTAACCTCCAGTCAACTGGGATCTCCCCGGTTAGCGAGGACTGCTGATAAATGATGGAAAGTGTCTTGGTGAGCACTTCTGCCAGCTCCCTCAGTACCCTTGGGTGGATCCCATCTGGGCCCATAGACCTGTGTGTGTCTAAGTTGTGTATCAGGTTTGCTAACAATTTCCCCTTGGATTATGGGGGCTTCATTCTGCTCCCTGTCCCTGAAGTCTCTCTTGCCCTTGGACTTCCTGTTGCAACTTCATTGCTGTCTACCTGAAAAATCAATAATAGACAGTAATCTGAGGGTCATCCCAGGGTAGGAAGCTTTCTCTTCACATCTTTAACCTGGGCTGCACAAGGAGATAGCAGACTCTGCTATGACAATGACTCATCTTTTTCTCTTTATGGAGGCATTTTTTGATGCAGAGCATAGACCTACACAACCTTGGTGACACCTCCAAGCTAGATGAACCATCGTCCTCATCATTGTTTGGTTCCACTTGCAGAGCCTCATACCTATTATGCAAGGGCACCTAGAAAGGTGGGGTAGTCACAGAGGAGATGCACCTACTGTGCCAGGTATGAACTTAGGAGGACGACAGTGCAGCACTGGAAAAGACTGCCCAGGAATTCTCTACCCTTGACAGTTTTCAAGGCTCGGTAGACAAATCCAGGGCTGACCTGCTTTAACTTCAGCAATAGTCCTGCTGCAAGTAGAACATTGGACTGGAGACCTCCAGAAGAAGTTCTAGCCAGCACTTCTGTGATTCCATAATTCATTGGGTAAACTTCAGAAGCCACCTATGAGAAGCAGTGCTGATGAGAAGCAACATATTAGACCTAGATATTATTTTCTCAGACAATTCACACTTAGGCAATTAAATACAACTCTGCGATGAATGAAAAAGAAGTATGGTAATGCTTAAATGCATGAAGTACATTTCTTCAAACTTCTAAGTCACAACAGCTTTGAGGAAGAGCATCAAGTTTATAAGTAGATGAAGTACAGAAACTGTAAACAGAAGAAGATGAAAGGACCTTTGTTCTCTAGTACAGCCTCAAGTGCTATGCTTTCAATGTTTCTCCATGCTGCTGAGAAACAGTCCGATTTCTCATCAACAGTTTCATTAGCACTTGGGGTAAAATTTCTCTAAATCAGGCTGAACATTGCCCTTATAACCCTCAGCTGTAAGAAAATGTTAAGTTCATTATGGGACCAGATAGCTGAAACTACCATAGCTTTCCTTCCAACCACCAGCACACATCACTGTCCAAAAACAAAGGCACCTGCAAGACACATGGGTGGAAGGGTTTTACTGCGTTTTACTGGCCATTGTTTTGTGATCAGTTGGGTGTCTATGAGAGAGAGACAAAAAGATCAAAGGAAGAGACAGATGGTGGCAGGGGAAAAGCCAACAACACAGACATAACAAGGGCCAGGAATGTGCCTCCGAGAAAAGCTAAGAGGAACGGGAAAAAGAGCTTTTATACTAAGTGTTTAATGGAAAATAGACTTGAGCTGTAAACAGAGGCCATGCCTCCTCTGCAGTTCTTGCTGTGCGAAGAAAAAGAGGACTTTGTACTTTCTTTGTAATTAAATGGGATTGCATCACAGAAAACTCATTTCAGAAAACATCAATTTCTCTTCCTAGCTGGAACAATCCTTATGACCCAGGGTTTTTATTTAGATATTTACCCAGCTCACAGAAGTTCATACTCAGTCACCTAGGAAAGTGACAGTATTGCTCTGTTCACCCCTAAAACAGCACACTCAGCTCAGCAGTCAGTCAGTTCATGTGCCTGTTGCTGTAACACTGGAAGAGCCGCAGTTCAGGAAGGTTTCAGACAAGCGAGTGAAACAGTTGGGTAATGGGGCAGGAATCAACAATGCAGGGCAGAGCGCTGGTGGGTACGTGGCTTCTTTCTCATCCTGTGCTTGTCTTGCTTTTGTCAGAGCAAGTCTTGAAGAAATGCTGGCACCATCAGACCTGAAAGGGGCTGAGCCCACTTGCCATAATACTGACAGTCTGATTTTTGGCAATGAAAGTGAAAAAGTTGCTCTTTTCCTATTTGGGAAGTTGACTGAACTGGGGAAATTGTCTATTTCCTCATTTATACACCTTCTGCTCTACTAAACATCCATGGAATACAGCTATCAAGATGAGAATTTGCAGGAATTTGTACATGGCAAGACATATACATACATGTCTTCAGTGTACTCACACTGCACAGAAAGGATGACGTGCTAATGGGATGAGCAGGTTATTACACCTTTTGTTTTCTTCTTGCAGTTCAACAAGACTTACACTTGCATTATTTCCTGCATGCGGTTCAGAGCCTGCTCTAAAGACAGTATCCTTCATTTCCATATGAGATTTTCTTTCAGCACACAACTCCTTCATAATGGAGAGCTTCACAGTGAACTTCCTGCACAGTATCACTTTGAAGTGAGGGAGTTTGGCAGAATCCCTTCATGCTGAAAGCTGGTGGGTTCCAGGAAGATTAAGGCCAAACATAACCACTTTGGACATGATTTTAAATTCCCCAAATCAGATTTCTGGAATACTATTTTGTGTTCAGAGCACGGCTCCCACTGACTTCAGCTGCAGCTGTGAAAGTTCAGCACGCCTACAAGTCCTGTACCAAGAATAAAAGCAAAGTAAAATTATTGACAGTTTCTGAAAAGATTGGCTCGAGTGACTCAGCCATCATCACATGGGAGCTGTGTGACAGAAAAAGGGACAGTATCCAATTCTCCAGGGTAGAACATCACTCCCTTCCCATCTGCTCTCTTCCCAAATTTTGTCTCGTTCCTTATCCCGCTTCCCATTTCTGGGATCAATGAAGTAGGAAGGGGTCTTATAGTGTCTTTAACTGTATAACCATGATCAGTTCCCAGAACTTTCTGTACTGCTTATAGAATGAACCTTGTCATGAAAGACAAGCGGCATAAAACCAAGAAGTACCAAAGTTTTCAGCCTTAATAATATTTTCTTCAGTTGGCATGTATTTTGCCTGTTTTTTAAAAAGAGGAGCAAATTCCCTTGTGTGACATCGTGCTGTCATTCACAAGGGCTACCAGGAGGTACACGGGGCCTGTAAATGCACTGCACAGATCTCTGCTGTTTGGCTACTGGCGTGACAGAGAACTGTGATAGATGTCAGAGGCCACCGCCAGGGAGCTGGGACATGCACCTTGACTGCCCGGCTCATTCCTCCACCAGCCTCTTCTTAATTCTCTCAGTCTTGTTGGGTTTTTCTCCTCATCTTTGCCCTCAGCTGGTCCCATCTGTCCTTGTATAGATATAGTACCCTTGGCAGATCTACAGCTACTCAGTCAGTCATAGTCTCTCCCCTCAAGTTCCAGTTGTGGGCTTTGGTTTGAAACTCTTTGCTTTTCCTTTAGAAAATCTCTAGTCAACAAAAGAATCTTTTTTTCTCATTGCTTCATTCTTAGCAACCTCTAACAACTTTATAGAAAATTTCCAGGAGACACCAGTCCAAAGCAGACCCTCAATGCTGGAATGGTAAAAGTTTCATAAAATTATAAGTGACTGAAAAACAGGAAATGTTTCAGAAGGCAAGAATAGGTCTATCTTCAATATGAATAAAAATTGGTTGTATAAAACCTTGCATTTTATCTCCAACAGTTTAAACACCCTGTACTGATGATAGTTATGCTAATATGAGGCATTAATGAAAAAAAACCAAACCACAAGATAAAGCATTAAAGACTGCATTAAAATTCTCACCCAAGGGTATTCATAATTTAGCCTTAACACTGGAGTATTAGTTGCCTATAAATATCATTTACTGCTTTGCATCCTGCCACACAGCCACAAAACATGAGCTGAACTTGCAAAACAAAAAGGTATCTCTACGGAGTATATCTCCCTCGACTTCAGACAGTTGCTTCCAGACACCTTATGAAAAACACCCACTAATCTCACTTCCTTGAGCTGCAAAGAAAGAGATGAAGGAACAGCAGTGACAGCTATTCCAACCGCCTCATCAAAGACAGCTAATCGATCCCCAGCATTTGCAGGCGTTTCTGGCCCTTCTACTATACAAAAGGAGGCAAGGAAAGAAAGCAGCATTTCTACGTGCTACAGTCCATGTGGGTTAGTGCACTTCTGGGAAGGGAGATACTTGGGAGAACTTGCCCTGCAAGTAGGATACAGAGTATGTTATGAATGCCACTTAAAATACCAGCCCAGCAGTCCCTAAACGCTAAATACCATAGTCAGTCTTTATCTGGGAACGTTCTGTAAAATGTTGTGAATTTTAGGCGAAGTGGAAGGCGCCCTTGCTGTTTGCCTGCTGATAGGCTTTCACTCGTCACCTGTGATAGACACTTGAGGTCTGACGTTGCACGGCCACATTTCTTGCTGTAGACACCATTCCTCTCCCTTTGCCCCCCAGCCCGCTGTTTTCATTTTGCTTTTGTTTCTTTTCTTTCAGGCTGAGGAGAAGCTGGGTAAGAGATGTTTGTTTTGGGAAAAGAAGAAAGAAGACTACTCTGGAATTGTTAGAAAACTGCAATGGAGGTTTTAACAAAGAGCCACTTTAAAGAAAGCTAAAGAGCTCTATAGAGGTCTTTAAATTTTTTTTCTGAAAATAAAGTTGATGGAAACAGCTGGAGACTGTAACTTGGAAAATCGAGAAAGTAAGATGAATAAAACTTCCTGTTTTCCTCTCCTATCCCAACCTGCAGGGGACAGGGGTGGGGGGTAACCTCTTCAGGCCCTTTTCAAAACAGATGTTGGATTCCCAAAGGGGTCAGGTTTGGACTTTTTTTTTTTTTTTGAGGCAAAAATATCAATTTGTTTTTTGTACAGTGCTCTAGGGTCTTCAGCTCAGCTACACCTTTTTGCACGTAAGTAAATGTGGCAAATTCCACTACTTAACTCTGATTAGCACAAAAATTTTTTGTTAGTAAACCTTAATCTTTAAGGGTGGTGTATACCATTGTTTTCAATTCCTTGCCTCAGTAGAGCTTTCTTAGCTCAGTACATTGCAATTAGCTCCTGTTATCCTACTCACCAGTGCAACAAATTCATTGAGTGCGAAAACACAGTCACGAAATTTGGCTTGTGAAAGCTCTTACTGCAGGTGATAGGACTTCATTCTGCATCATTTCTCCACCTCTTTTCAATTATCCCTTTGGGTGCACAAGCTGAGACACTTCAAGGCTCATAAAGATCAAAAAGTACTGAAGTGTCTCAGATCAAACACCCAAAATTTAGGTTTTATTATTTTTGGTTTTATATTGGCTTAAATACAGGAGCACCACAGATAAGAGGTGCCATGGAATAAAATTGTCTCGGCTGCTCTCTTAGCATGTTCCACTGCTATAAGAGCAGTGAAAACATCACTAAACCCCTTCTGAAATGGCGACATAGAAATCCATAAAAATGAGTAGAACCAGAAGATCTCATTTCTATTCCTAGCAATGCTATTGACCTCTGAGATCCTGGACAAGTGACTCCACTCCTCCACATCCCCACTTCCCACAGCTGCGAAAGGGAAATACTGACCCTTCGGTAGGACAGTTTGAGATTCCTGCCCTAAAGCTCTAGCTTTGTCACGAACACAGAGCAGGTGCCTAAAGTCAGCAGGAAAACAATGAGAGTCCCTTCCATCAGTTCAAAGATTTCCAATATTCAGCTCTTACTGCAAGAAATTGTAACCATTTTATGAGGCAGACTCTTGGTAGTATGATTATGGTTTATATGGCTTAATCACTGAATTCAGTAATTTAATTTTTGATGGTTTATTTTTAATAATTGCCTATGATACTGTGAATGCTCCAAATGAAGATGGTTCGGGACTTCAAACATATTCTGTGATGAGAAGATTTTTGTTGTTTTTTTCCTCATAATATCTACATCAGCTCTACCTCTATTTCTGTAACCCTGATATTGAATCCTCACTTTGGTAATTAGCATGTTTATTATGCATCGTTCAAGCACTATGTGTAATTTGTAAGGCCGGGCATGTGTTCAGAATAAGAAGCAGCTACAAAGGATTGATTTTAAAACAGAATTAAAATACACTTACCATTATGTAGAGATTGTGCCCAGAAACAATACTTCAGAGTAGTTGTATGCAATCTCATATCACTAGGTTCTTCTTTTCACTACCTCAGCCAGGAAACACCTGAAGCTCAAAAAATGTGTTGTTTAGACTGTTTTAGTGTATGAGACATTTGTTTAAATTACATCTAAAATTTTAAAGAAAGTTCTTAAATCCCACATGTGTCTATAAGCTCCTCAAGCTGCAAAACATGCAAAAGAAATGTAGAAATTCCTGGCAATACAGTGACTGGGGTAGCAACCACAAGAACCAAGCACGTCGGAACACTGAGCATATATGATGGAGCAAAGGCATCACCTGAGCCACAATCTGCAATGGGAAAGAGGTAAAATCAGTACAAGCTAAGGAACCATTCTTTATGCTTCGCCAGTATCCACTGAATAAGTGTTTATTTTCTTTTTTGTTGTCAGGGACATCTCCTAGTCTGACTCTCTAGATCTAAATCCTCATGCATACCTATATCTGAAAGTCTATGTTTGTTATTTGGGCCCTTGGGTCCTAAAATTTTTTACTTGAGGCCCAAAGCCAGGCAAATTTTATCCTTATTTCCTTCAGCCATATATTCTGGCTGACTATTTTTAACCCTTGCGTCCAGAGCTCAGCTGGCCTCAGCTCTGGAACTGGCTGGGCTTTTTTGTTGTTCAGCTGCCAGACATCATTGATTATGTACCAATTTGATGTTTCACATGAAAGAGTATTTTAAGAATAAACCTGTCACTCATGTTGTTTATTGTGATATGTACTGAGAAGAGAGAAGCAAATGGCAAAACAGTGTCTCACACCTTCATGCATTTAAATCCTCTTTCCTACCTATAGCAGATGACAGGAGCTGCTCTTTGCCATCTCCTTTCTGTAGGATCGAGTGGGTGTGAGATATAGTGACTCAATGCAATATGGGACCGAACCAAATTATTTGGGGGCCATTGCACTCACCAAAGCTTCTCCCTTTGCCTGAAGGCACCAGCAGAGTTGGACACATGCCGTTTGGGCCAGGGAGCCATGTTGTCATCAATGATCACCTGCAAAGCATATGGATCTCACCAACTTTCTCCAGCTGAGGACCTGGCTCTGCGTCACTCTTCTCTCTAAGGAAAAAGCAAGTGGTTTGATTTATGATTTTGGGTTTCAGGGCTATAAAGGATCCCTGCCCCTCCTGCTCTGGTGAGGGAGCTCCCACCAGACGAGTGGCCATCACAAACGGACAGCCCTGATGCACTCACCCTATGTGCATTTGCAAACAAGCAGCAGACACAGATTAAAAACGCCCTAAAGTATTTCTGTACCTTCAGGCTTACCTATTTCATGCAAGCATGAGCCAACATGGATTAACAAGAGCATGGGGTGCAGCAGAGATTCAGGTCCATCTCTCTACCCCAAAACACTAGCCAGAGCAAAACGCACGCTTACATTTCATTATGCGGCTGGAGCCATGCAGCTCTTCCCCGGCCGCATCAGGGCTTCCAGGGTGCTCCCAGCCTTACTGTGCATCACTGAACTATTCCTGCTGCTCTCGGGACCTCCAGGATACTTGAAGCTGTGCAGTGGTAGAGCAGCGGCTTGAATTGTTCTCTCTGCATTTAATTTTTGTGTGAAATCTTGGGCTGGGGCCAATAGTATCATTTGAGCCAGCTGAAGATTTCACATAAAAATTAAATTAGAGTATTATTAGAGTACTATGCATGCTAGGCATACTTGCCCAATGCTGCTTTTCTGCTTTCCTTGAAACAAAAGAAGAAAACGCCACACTCACATCAGATAGAGAAGCCACTGCTTTTAGTACTGCAGCAAAACGTTGCTTCCAACAGCACAGGGTATCTTACCTCCTTGTGTAGCTCAGAAATGTTGTTTTCCTGCCTAACCAGTTACACTAAGCACAGCAACATTTGCAATGTCCCCCAGAAAGTGCACCAGTGTTGCCCTCCACCTTATCAATAAGAAATCTTTCCTGGAGAGCATTAGTATGAGACTGACGGGCTCTCCTCTAATCACGGCTGGAGCTAATGAGGCAGCAGCCTGGGGCTACACTAACAGACCGGGGTGTGACACGACTGCTGACTGGGCTATGTTCACTTACATAGTCTACATACACTTAGGCTGGATTTTGCTCTAAGTCCATTCATCTGGCTTTGAGCAAGAAATGGTTTATCCTCCAATGTCATTCTAGGAATACCACAAGTGTCTAAAGAAATAAATTGGGAAGGAGGTTTCTGACTCATTAGGAACTTGCATTCTTGGGTAAATAAAATTCACAGAAATCTCACTGCGTTGCCATACATTTATTTTTCCAAAGTAATCACCAGGGGGATTTATTTTGGGGGAAGTTCCCTTTCGGATGACACACAACAGGATCAGTCCCTGATGGAGAGCTATAAACAAGTCAAAGGTTTTAAATTATTTTCTGCAAATAAAAAATACATGAGATAGGATCTTATTTCCCTACGGAAGAATATACGCTTATGAGTCTAAAGACAAAAAGCAAATACTTGGGAAAATGGACTGAAAGATTCCCGTCTGTCTGTCGCAGCTGGATCAAAAATGCAATGGAAATGGAAAGTTATTCATCAAATTCAGTAGGCTTTGCTATAGGCCTGTATATTTTTTCTAGATATGGATGCAAATTTTTATCATTGAACAAAGTTCTTACATCATTTCAGGACAGAATTTATTGCAGAACTTGCAAGACAGCTTAATGAGAGAAAACTATATTGCAAAATAACTAACACCGTTTCAGCTTGACGAAGCCTATGTAGCCAGTGATTAAGGGTTGCCACAAGTGATTTGCCAAGGAGACTTGAGGGAGGGAGGTACTCGGGTAAACTTCAGTGGGATTTGTGCACAGAAAATTAGACTGATTTGAATGCCAGCTCAAAATGTAATATGAACAGAAACAGTTAAAAATAATCTGCCAAATTATCCTTCAAGTAACATCCAAATAATGAATTAACCTTCAGAGAAAAAAAAATCTAATGATGACAGAGACTTTGAGATGACAGGCATCCTGATAAACAGTGTGAGAATGAATAACAGAGGGATATTTAAAAAATCTATTGCCAGGCTGTGCAGGGAGCATTTATTTCCTCATAAAAACATGATAAAAATACAAATATACCCATAGATTTATGTTCCTTAATCTCCTAATCAAGAATATATTGAGTGCACAACATTCAAGAATATCAAAGCATAGATATAGCTGGCTTCAACTGCATGCATAGGTGCTGCATACACGGGTACAGTCACACAGAGCAGCTCTTACTGAGTTACTCATCAGCAACGCGCAAAAGTGAGTTCAGGACACACAAGAGTTGAGCCACAAAGCAAAACTCACTGCAGCATAAATGCTTTCAGCATGTTCATCAAACTGATTAGGGTTGTCTTAAGTCACATAAAAGGAGAGCTCAAAAATGAGGAAACTAATGAAAGAGAAGGTCAGAACTGAGGAAAGCAATGGGTTTGAACTGTCTATGGAGCCTCCATAAAAGACATTGTGCTCTCATTCAACAAGTCAGAGCAGAAATAAAGTACATGTGCACCATCACACCATCAGTCTCAGTCCCGCTGAAATTAACTGCAGTTCTGATAATCTGCAGTTCTGATAATGGTAAGCAATCCACAATACGTGGTTACATCTCAGGTTTGAAACATTTCATTTTTCTGTTTCCAAAAATCCTTAACCATTTACAGGTTATTAGCCCAGTCAAGGTGTCACAAACAGAAAACGATGAGCCACAACCCTGCCATGGGGCTGGAGTTCGGATGCTCTCATTCCCACTGTCCCAGTACTGCAGATTCACCCAGGCAGGGGTGGGGTGGCCTCCCCAGCCCTGAGGGGTGTCCTGCACCCCCGGGACTGGTTTCAGTCAGGTGGTCTTTGAACAGCGACAAGTCAACAGCACCTTTGAAGAACAGCACACGCTCTTCCAGAGGACCTGGGCAGTGTCTCAGGAGAATGGGGTTCTCCAGCAGAACCTCCAAAAGGTGCTTTCATCATGGGAGAAAATAGGACATCCCTGAGAAAAGTGCTCAGCTTCTGCTGACAGGAAAGACAAACTTTCTAGATAAAAGACTAAAAGTTTCCAGTGTCTCCAAAAATAATTATAAAGCAGAGCCAGCTCAGGCCTCAGAATCAGATACAGGATAAGAAGGCTGTGGGGGCTTCAAAATGGGTTCAAACAACACAATTCATGGAGCTCAGCTTATTTTAGTGGGTTCAAGTCCTGGGTGGAGATGTCTGATGACCACAGGAAACCTCATTGTGTTCTGTTTTGATTGACGCATTCATAAATTTGGAAATGCCAGTCTTACGGAAGGGGTTTAATTAAAGAGGATTAGTACAGTCAGTAAAACCTGGTGGTCTCTGTAATGTATTCTGGATCTTTCAGCCAATCCGACTCAGAACTATTTCATCAGAACACTCTCCCTTTTGTTCTCAAACGAAGTAACTGTATGCAGCTATAACTGGATATGTGTCACTGAATTTGTGTTAAGCAGATATTTTGCCTAAAGGGAGATGTCTAGGTCCCAGCCCATAAAGAAAAAGATCACCAAAAAAAAAAAAAGACTAAAACAAAAGCGAAACAACAACAACAAAAAATACTGAGCAAAGTACTACATGTGAAATAATGCTCCTTTTTAAAAATGGATCTGATGCTTGTTGCCTTTCCTGCTAGACATCATTTAGCTAAACATTTGGAGGTCGCCCATGCAAAAAAGTTCTGCTTACATCATTAGTCACCTCCATCTGCCAGCAAATAAATCCCACTCAGCTGTTTGTTGAGCCAGCAGAAATATGGCAAGGCTAATGGTTTCATTCTTGAAAGAGCCCTGATTGTGTCTCCCCATTCAGGCTCTGTTTTGTTTGAATACAAAAGGATTTACTGGGAGAGGAAATATCCATTTCATGCCTGCAGATGAGAATTCAAAGACAAGATTTGACAGACAGAGATACAATGGGCAGGCAAAGGTAGTGATAAAAGTACTAATCACCTAATTTAGCAACAATTTCATTCACATACCTCTCTGACCTGCTGCATACGTTTTCCCTTGGATTGTTATGGAGACTTGCACATCTCTGCAGTGATAGTTTATAATGGTATAGTTTATATGTGGAATAGTTTTTTATTGGTAGTTTTAGCTAGGTAGTTTGATACCTTGTGATAATACTAAATAGACTCAGCTGTAGAAGGTTCATAATTTTCTAATTCAAAATTCATACCTTTACATCAGTAGTTTTGGTAGAATAAAGCACGCAAAAAGGGGACCATTTGCATATCTAAATGCTACAGGATTTGATCTAAAACTATTACCTTTCATGACATCGTTTTCATTTGCAATTGTGTAATCAACAGTGATTGTTTTATCAATGTTTTTTCTCAAAATTAAAATGATCATAAAAGAGTTGAAGTAACCTAAGGCTTAAACTCCAGGTGAATAGACGTAGAAAATTAAGACTAGCATACAATTCTTTAAACCTGAAAGAAGGATCCAAACCCTGAGATTCAGGCCAGCACTAGTGTCGCATATGAGGATATATTACAAAATCAATACAAAAAAGATGGCTGTATGTCTAATAATGACCAAAGAGAAGAGTGATATTATGCTGTTCTCATTCACCTTGGTGCAAGCCTGAAATAAATGCAACTATTCCCTACTTATATCAGAATTAGGAGGCAGAAACATACCACAATTCCGTATAAATTTTTTTTCTGATTTACTGGAAGTAAAGAACTCCTCTTAAGTGAAAGAAAACAATTTCGCCTTTTTTTCTCAAAGGCAAAATCTCCCAAATATAATTTTAAGACATGAATTATGGTACATGGCAGTTTTTCCCTATTCTGCTATTAGATTCTATCCCAGTGATATAAATTGTCTGCAAAGCAAGCAGGATTTGACTGGTTTTCTGCCCATCATATGAAATAACCTCTGGAATGTTTGTATACATTATTACTATTATGATGTAAAATTTTTAGGGCTTTTCTTTTCAATAGATTCCTAAAAAGACCATTGGTTTTGACGACTAATTTGCAATTTCATTCCAGCAGGAGCCATGCTGTTCTCAGGTTTTATTTGGCTTAAAACAGTCATTAGGAAACTGTTTCCCCTCTTTCCCAATGTTCCTCAGTAAGAAATATTTTACAGAGGGAAACCAGCTGTACCGTGCATTTGAAACCCACAAAGAACCAAGTTCAAACAAGGAGAATCAACCTTTTCAGTGAGAAATCCAACTGGCCTGCAGGATGCAATCCTGCCCCCGCCCCGTCGAGTATGTCCTGGTCCCACAACTGCTTCTTAATTCTGCACCACAAGGAAAAAGTACCCAAACAAAACACAAAAATCCTCCAGAAAAGTACTGTGCTTTTCCCATGATTTATTCCACTATTGTTCAAGGCCTTCTCCAGCTGGGAGGTAGCTGGCTGTAAAGTTTTGAACTCAGTGGGAGTGAGACATGATACACTTTCTAAGACAAGGACCATCAATCATTTCAATCAAGCAGATATTTTTAGATTATTAAAGACTTTGAAAGTTACAGTGAGTTTCAGTATTGCACAATATCTGGTAAATGGCTGTGCATTTTTGCTACTATACCAGGCATTTTAATTATTTTCAATTCGAAGATATCAAGCCCAGCATGTATCAGCTGTAAAGATTTGATAAAACTGACAGAAGATGAAAGTGGACAAAGTATGTTTCAAAATAGCATTGGTGATTAATCAAAGTGAGTTGCTCAAAAGTCCAAGACCTGTAGCACAAAAAACTTCCACAAAATTAGAAGCTGGTGTCCAACTCAAATGTAATTCTAAACTATCAATAATGATTTTAAGGAGTCAGTTTTAAGTATTATAGAAAAAAGGATTTCATATTGGCCTTGACCTTAAAATGTTTACTGTCCTTCTCATTTAAGCTAGAAATCCTCATACTTGAAAATGACCAGTAATTAACTTGGCTATATTTCTGTTTAATGAATGCAAAGACTCTGCTATGCTCTATGGAACTATAAGTGGACGTTCCTGTTCCAAGAAGTTTACAGTAAGAAGGCAGCACTGAAAATATTGTACACAAACCAAAGTGCTGCAGCTAGGTCACTTTGCTGGCATTCTAGGGCTTTCTTATTTGTTTCAGCCTGGTTTCCTAAGGAATCCTGTTCTATTTGCTTGTGTGTGTGTTTATAACAGGTGACCTTTTCACCTCATCTCATCCCAATAGATTTGACCCTGTTAGCCAATAAAAGAATGAAGCTGTTGGTAGCTGGTGAGAAGTGGAAGCCACCCAGAGGACAGAGTCCCTCTCTGACCTCTTGCAGAGAGAAAAATGCCATGAGGATGACCCTCAGCATGACCCAAAGCATCCCAATAAAAAGACGAGGGTTATGACCAGCCTAACCTGTGTAACATCTTCAGTCAGGGTTTACATTTTATAAATTGCTAGAGAATCACTCCTACTAATTACCAGAGAAACCAGTTCTTCAAGTTTCTCACCCTTACGGATTTTCTCATGTCCAAAAATCCAGACTGAAGCTTTTCCAATGTGTTGCAGTATTGATCAAGTCTTGATCCATAGGAGCATGCTGACGCATAGTCCTGCTACAGTCCTAGCATAATCCCACTGAAATCATGATGAATGAGAAAGATCAAATCCATTAGAAATCAGACTTGCTTAAATTCAGCATATGCCCAAACTACTCATTCATCATAATTAATTGTACCACACCTGCCAGTAATAAGTACATGTTGGGAATAATATGTAGCAAAAGAGGGATGGGCACCCCAGCACAGAAGCCATTTTGTGAGGGTCTGGGGCTATGTGGAAGATGGGATGATTCTGAGTTTGGGCAGAGCAAAGGATCACATGTGGATGAGAGCAAAGGCAGTGCTGGGTGAAGAGGAAGAGCGAAGGTCCAAAATGTAGGTGGGAGAAGAGATGTCCCGGAGTCCATGGGAGAACAAGACTGAACCTGATGGACAACACAAGCAGGAGCCAGAGCTGGACCTAAGAGCAGAGACACAAGGGAGCAAGAGGTGGCAAGGGGAGTACCACACCAGCCAAAGGGCATTGGCTGTCACCACATGATATTCAAAGCCAAAGTTAGAGCAGAGGCATGTGAAATGGGATTCACGTGGCTATCTGCAAAGCCTGGTTCATCATTTCTGTACCAGGATGGGAAGAATGAAGTTTTGGAAGGATGACTGCTGATTAGAGGGAGGAGATTGAATACCTTAAAGAGTTAGATGAGACAGATCCCATTGTGTACATGGGCTTGGAAGGAAACACACCACATATACTCACACACAAACCCCCCAGATGAAGAGTAAGCAAGCTTCAACAATAGCCTCCATGTGTAGGAGAGGAGAAAGGATGGGATGTGACATGGGAGACTGAGCAAGGCAAATGGGGTGGAGAATTTTGCTAGAAATGGAACCAGTGGACAAAATTCAGTGTTAGTTTTCATCCTGTCAATGTTCAGCACAAGTGTTCGTGGGAAAATATGCCAAAGAGATCAAGGGAAATGCAAGACCTAAGACTAGTACAGGGAGCAAAAAAAGCTGCACTTGTCTAGCAGATTTCTTCCTCCTTTTTAGCTAAGACAGGACAATATGGTAAATTATTTCTCAGGAGAAACCAAGAAGCTTTAAAGTGTCAGATTCTCCAAATATCAGAAGTCAGAAACCATCTTCTGATTTCCATTATGCAGTCATTCTTGCAATGCTATGCCACACCGATGGGCAAAATTAACTGGATGAAAAGATAGTGTCATCTAAAATAGTACCGCATGTGACTCAGCAGTTCTTATATACTCTGTAAAACAAATGGCAGTAGTTCAGTGGCTCTATAGCAAATACCCTCTGGCCAGAGTGAGCATTCAGCAAGGTCAGAAAGATTACTTGGTGAACAGGACTTAGCACTTGCTGCAGTGAGTGAAGGCTGACAAGCTGATTGTGAAAATCCAGTATTTTCTTTTAAATTCAGCTTCTCAATAACTATATATATGGGAACATCCAGATTTTTGTCTGTTTGAGTCTCCAGATTAAAAAATAATGTGATGTTTCTGGTAAGATTCTTGATGTTTTCCTCTTCTTTCAGAGAGGAATAGAGCAGCGATTGGTACAATCCAGATTTCCCAAACTGACTCACCCACTCTGCAATTAAATTTTTTAAAAAATCTCCCTTCCTCAGCCAAAAAAAAAAACAACAGAGGGAATAAAATAAACCTTATATATAAAATTAGACCTTGCTAGTGTTATTTAGCTGAACTTACTTTTCCCAAGCTCTAACATTAGAAACCAGGAGCATCACACATTTTGGCAGTACCCATTGAAGTGAGGACATTCTGGTTTGTAACCAAGGGAAGCCTGGTCCCCTATCCCAAAGGGTTAACCTTCATTTTGTGAAAACTATATGTGTAGGAATTTTGCAACAAAAATAGCATAGAAAGCAGCAGATGTTCGTGGGAAGAAATGAAACAGGTGTCAAAACCAGCATCCCAGGAATGATAGGAAGACAAATGAAGAAAATATGAAATATGAGACATGAACATCATATATCTCTTTTTAATAATGTATCACTGCCCCTTGCTGATTTTGGAAATCTATGAGTATGATCTTCTGTTATTACCTTCATTGATTTCTACTGCATCAGCTTTCCTGATGCATGAATTTCAAATTGGCCAGCCAACATACATGTTCTTTCACAATGGATTGGGGGGAAAAAAAAAAAAAGCAATAAAGCTCCCTCTGTTTTTCTTTTCTTTTTTTTTTAATTTAAAGTATGCCCTGCCCTTTTCATCAGTGTTGCCCTTCAAATGCGCATGTCAAATGAGCTTCTAAGTCAACACAGGCCAAGTCTAAAAAGTGTGACTAGAGCCATTCCCAGAGCAAGGAGCTGCAGACCAGATGTGCATCACACCCTCTCACCAAAACCCACCCCACGGTGGAGGCATTGACTCTTGTTTCACGCTGCTGCACTTCCCAGCTTGTTGGTTCAAAAGAGAGCGCCTCTGCAATGCCACTCTAACTTTTGTAAAATAAAGTATCAGTTATGTTAACATTTTAAAGGAAAAGGCAAACAAATTTTTTGCAGCCTTCAGAGCAGAGTCCAATGCAATGAGTGATGTTATGTTTCACTGCCAACACAGGCCAGCGCAGACAGTTTTGGATGTATTTAAGGAATAATAGAAATTTGAGACTCTTTTCCTCAGCTCAAGCTCTTTTCTTAATAAGGTGTTACATCCCTTCCCTTACTTCTCACACAGATTTTCTCAGGAAAAATCCTTGCTTTTTGCTGATCGAAAAAAAAAAAAAAACACGTGGATCTGCTCCTGTCTAGAGGGTAATGCTGCTGCATTTCAGTAGCAGAAGAGCAGGGAAAGGCAAAAAAGCAGTAGTGACTGCCATTGTGCGTGATGCATGTTGATAAGGCTGTGGCACCCACCATGAAAATAAAAGCAGGGACTGAAGGAAGTTTTACAGCCAGTGGTTTGGCAATTGTAACAGAGAAACAATGAACAAATCCATGGCGGGGGGGAAGTCTGTGGTGGTCCTCAATCTGTTTATAATATAGAATGCTTGTTGGCTCTTATTTACAGTATGCACCAGAAAGGTCTTGTTGCCTTGCATAAATATGCCGGCAAAATTTTCCTGTGTAGATGCTGTTTTATCACAGTACTATAAAAGCGTAAGAGCTTGCATCTGTATAAGCTGCTTTAGCCATATGCCACTGAGACAATGCAGTGCAAAGTGGTCCGAGCGCCTTGTTTCACTCAGGGCCAAGGGAAACCGAGGATGCAGGTACGGGGAGACAAATGGGGTGGAAGAGTTTCATGCGCTTGTGGGACATGTAGTGAAGTACTCACGTGCACACTTTTGCACTCCCTCCATCTTGAAATTATATAGGTGATCATGAGTAGGTAATTCAGATAAAGAAAGGAAAACCATTTAAAATTTATATCTAATATTTTTGACCAGCCTTTTTTTCAGTAGTTTCTGACAGTGATTCAAAGGCTGAAATCTCCTTCAGTTAAAAAAGGATCTTGAAACGGCAAAATGTCTCATCCCTCATCTCCTGAACTTACTTTATTTTCCTTGCAAATGTTTTCTATCAAGCCAAAGTCTCTTTTTTCTCTGTAATCCCTTCAGTCCTCATAACAGGGTCGACTCACACGGGAGCTCTTCTATAGACCTCAGTGAACAGTGGATTGGCCACTAAGTGAATATGATGCTGTGTGCGGGAAACAGCCTATTAGCACTTCTTTCGTCATTCCCTCTTTGCGTACGCCTACTCCTCATTTCAGGTGAACATGGACACTATATTTTATAAATACTTTCAAAACCAACAGACTTCAATTTAAACTGAAAAAATATCCAAGTTGTAATTATGACCATTTCAGCTATGATAAAAAATGTCTCTACTACAAAGCCTAGTTCTCATGGGCAGGACCTGAAACTGTGGACAGCCCTCAAGGAAATGGACCCAGCTACTTAGTTCCTAATGCATTTGATTCTAATCATTTCATTAAAATGTTTTGTTTTAAAAAAATTCTGGAAATGGGTATAAAGAGTAAATGTAAAGACTTGTATACATGATTTTAGAAGCATTTCCTTTTTCTTGGTTTCCATTTACTACAATATAGGATGCATTTGAATATGTTCCATTAAATTCCCTTCATTACAAAGGGAATTTGTAGTGTCTTGGCCATGATCACTAGAAAACACAATGTTCACAAAAGGGGTTGTTGCTTCACCCAAGACCAAGGGGCTAGAAAAGGCTGATTATTATATGGTATCTGGTTATACTTAAGGTGAGGGTATCTCCTCTTGATATAGCGTAGAAGGCAGAAAAAGTTACAGAGAAAGAGATTGGACCCATAGCTTCCACTTTACGTGTAGGGGATCTAGGGGATCCTACAGCCTAAAACATAATTGAGGTTTTCTAAAAGTAAATATGCAGTAAATACATATAAATACACAAACAAAAGCTTTCCAACTGCTCCCACCCCACATTGCACCAAAAATGGATCTGATTCTAGGTTGCTATTCACCAAAACCACAACGTTGCACCAGCTGATAAATCTGAGAAATGGAGCAGTCTAGAATCAGAGATTTGCAAGAGAACACCTGGTGAGACCATTATTTCTAAAACCAAAACCATTTCCATAGATTTTCACAATCAGCCTAGAAAATGAGGGTTTGGGCAGAGAAGTTGTTCTTTCAGTGAGTGATGCCATGAAGATAAAGTGTCAAGGACAGTTTGAATATTGCAGTCACCCTTTTAACAGTGCAGCTGTAGTAATTAATCAGTCTGGAGAGGAAGAGACTGCAGTACTATTTTCCTTTTCCAGTCTTCCTTTGAGTGTTACTCAGTGTTCATATCTAATATACCCCCTTTAGCTACATACTAAATGAAATTCTGAGAGAGCGCCAAGCAAGGATTCAGATCGTCACCCCTCCCAGCCCAGCTCTCACCAGCTGGATGGTCACTGACCTGGATGCTCTCCGCTCTCACACCACTCATGCTCTGTCCCAAAAAAGGAGGCCGCAAGATGTGCTGAGCTTTGCTCTTAGTTGCAGCTGATGCCAGGAAGGCAGACCGGCTCTAAGAGGAGCAGGGCAGAAGGACAGAGCTCGCGCAGACAGTGAAACCAAAGCCTGTTTGCTTCCATTGCTTCATACGGCAGGCAAGGTGCACACAGTCCTCACCTCACTAGCATCTCTGGGAGCTAATCACAGTCACAGAAATTTTGGGAATGAAAAGGTGATAAATCCACATTCCAAACGAATCATCCATTAGGAAAAAAGAGCTGAATAGCCCCAAACAATAGAGACCTCTCAACAGAGTAAAGCAAGTGATTTGAAACAGAACATGCTTTCCATTCTCTTTCCCAAAGAAATTCTTTCTCTTTATCTAGCACATGTTGGCTTTGGATATCTGAACTAGTTCACATCAAGGGCACAATGTAGCCAAATGCTGCGGTACTTTTTGGACAATAGTAAGACATTTTATTGCATTCTAATATTGTTGTACATATCAGCACCTGTCGCATGTGCATATTTTAAGGTTTATGGTTTTATTGTTTTATTGTGAATTTCCTGCTCTTTTTTTATTGAAAGCAGATAGCTGTGATTTTTCACGCCCGTTTTAAAAATATATGCAATAGTTGTCACATTTTAGCACTTCAGATGCAAGCAGTTTCAGCTTCCTGTCTCAAAATCATCCTGCAGATTTTATCACCTTGCAATCCCATTTATAAGTTTAAAACACAAGTATTTGGTTCAGTGTGACCAGCTGTTTTTCCTTACAGAAGTTCGAAAAGCCATTGAGCCATTCTTTAGAGATTTTCCTACACTTGAAAAGGAACAGTGCTGGCTGGCCCAAGCAGCCACTTAAAAATACAATCGGGACAGGAAGGACACAGCATGTGAGCAGACTGTCATGAATGGCTGTATTTAATGCAGGGGAAGAACCAAAAATAGAGATTTCTAAAATAGCCAGGTCAGACATTCCCTTACAGAGAGGATCCCATGGCATGCTCCTGAGATGCCCCACGCCGAAGGCCAGTGCGGAGCCAGCGCTGCCTCTCCAGCCTTTGCTGCTCAAGCTCAGCTCAGTGTCTGGCAAAGAGCAGCACGAGCTGCCGGGGCTGGTGGGCTCTGCAGCGGGGTAGGGAGCAAGCGGCAGCGACAGGGCTCCTGGAGGAAAGAGCAAGTTTCTGTCTATAGACACAGAAGTTGGATCAGCTTACCCAAATCCAGTGCCTATTCTCAGGAAGAACCACATTCTTTTCTTCTGACTTTACAACCTGCCCGTTCTTCCGCACTCATTCAAAAAAAGAGAAAACTTGTGGGTGAATGGATGTGGTTTTGTTTCTTAAGCTGGCCTTTGTCTCTTTAATTCCCTTGTTTCCTTTTCAGAAAGAACATTTTCCTCACCTTATTTAAGACTGAAAAGCATAGGAGAACCCTCTTTTCAAACAATACTTTTGGCTACGATACATGTATTTTGTAATTACATTTGTTTTAAATGCTGTCCAGCTAATCTGGTTATATCCTGGGGCCATTTTCCCTGGTTTTAGCTCTGAAACAAATGATTTATTTTCTGGTTGTTACTTAAGTGCACATAGATGTGATCTTCGAAGGAGCCTCATTTGTCATTATTCAGGACATTCGGCAATCAGGCACAAGAAACTAATCAAAGTGACTAAATGATGTCAGCTGACTACAATATTATTTTCCAAAACTTTAAAGAGGTGCTCTGCAGCTGTATGTAAGTAACCTTTCCGCTGGGAATTGATGTCTTCTAGTTTTGTGTTTTGGAGGAACATGTGTTCAGGGACCTCACCAGCTGCCTATGGAAAACCATTTTGCTCTTAAAGCAAAACCATATGTCAGGCCAAGGTAAGGGAAGCATTTGAAAAAAAGAAAAATGTCTTAAAAAGTGATGCTAAAAACTGTCAGACAGCTAGCCATGCATCGCGGGAGGTGGTAGTGGATTAGAGTCCCCCCAGAGCTTCAGTGTGGCAGGGTGCTCTGCAGAGGTACGGATTTCCATTCTTAACCTGTGAAGGCAGGAGAGGAAAAAATAGGGCTACAATTAGCAGTTTGGCAGCAGCTCTGTTTTGACTGAACAAGGCCCCACAGACTTTTAAGCAACGTGCCGGCTGTTTGCCCATAGAGAGCTTCCCTCCGTGCCGCTGATGTCAGTCTCTGACGTCAGCACCTCACACTCAGCTCTGGTCCTGCTCCCCAGCACCCACTCAATGCTTCTCCCATGGGGACCCGTTTAGCCCCAGGGGAAGCCTTGCTGAACGAGCAGAGCATCGCCCAGACCTGGGACTCTGGGCTGCTGGTAGCCAAGAGAAGGCTGATAAAAAGATATTAAGAGTTATAAAATGCTCACGATGGCAGAGGAGAAGAGACCAGAGGGGAGATGTCCTTCCAAAGACCAATGTCCAGAAGGATGCTAGCACAGCCCTCTAAAACACAACACTGAGTAGAGGGTCTGAGATTGCAGCACCTATGCAAAATAACCACACTGGTGTGCAGGTGTTCTGAGTAAATGTGGGGGGTGGGAGGAGAATCTATGTTACTATAAATTCACAAAAGAATTTGCAAAAGCATGTGCAATGTCTTGTCCATCCTCCCAAGCCTGCAACGTGTGCCTGTGAAAACCACATACATACAGGTTCTGTTCTCTCTGCTTAACCTTGCTCTTTGGTGATGCTCTTGCAACAGTGAATATGATCATTATCAGTCATTAATTATAAGCTATATAAGCCATGAACATAATTTCCCACTATGCAAAAGGGGCCAAAACAAGGAAGAGGCTGTTATGTCTGTCATGTAAGTCATATGTATGACAATGACAGAGGTAGCAATAAAAACAACTTGGCTACTGTATCTTTGTGTATATTTATGGAACACTGGTAGTATTAGAATAAAAATAATAAATAACAATAACAACAACAACTAGATGTTACTTTTCAACCTGACATCAAACAGCAACATGAAGGCACTTCTGGAAGGAGTATGAACGAGTACAATTTCCTCTGCTAAAGAAATATATCTGCATGGTAGTAAAAATAGACACCTCGCACAGATACACACTTTAGTACTTGACTTGAAGACCGAGTACCTCGTCAGTACCCTCACTTCCCCAGCATTTCATCCTAATCTCCATGTCCAGCTAGTCCCTTCCTCACCTTACACCCTGGCAGGTCAGCCTCCCCACCTGATTTCACAGTTTCTCTGTCTACACTGTTGTTCCTCTTCCAGCCTGTCTGGGTGCAAAGGAGAGAGAAGTCACAAGCCAGACAGACGTACGTCACCTCTGACCACGTTACAGACCAAGCAGTGGGGAATGCCCATCACAAAGTCCTTCTGGCACCATCCCTGTAGCCTGAGCCTGGAGCATGCGACTTCCAGCACAGGAAGCTGTGGAGGCTCCAAAACACCGCAGAGATTTTCATTGCTAAATTCTAACAAGTTTCTTCTGAGTATGAATAAATTGCAGTTCTTCAACTGTTTATAACTTGGCAAAGCATGAGTGGATTTTCCCTAAAGGACCGAAAAGCACATCCCTGACATAAAGGCAGCTCTTGTGCCAAACCAAGAGCCCCTACTGCAAAGCTTCAAGGCACTTGAACTTCCCAAAGAAAAGGTCGCCTAACCTTTTTTAGCCTTGGAAACCAATGCATTGTTTACTCTTTGCCTTGTTCTCATAAACAGCAGAACTACTTTACTGGTATTTTCAGAATTAAAAACCTGCCCAAGGCATGGAAAATTTGCCTAAATGAAGTTTTGGAAAAGTTGTGGAAAACGAAAACCAGAGTTTTACTGTGGGAAATAATGAGCAGCCTGGGTTACAGGGCTGCCAGCCTACCTAAAATTGCGACGAAATAACCGGTGTTACAGTGGTGGGGTAACTGTACCTCTCCCTGCTCTGGGCTCCTGGCACCCAAAACCGAACAGGGACCCGTGCAGGCAGGTTCCCTCTTCCAGGCCACCATCAGCCGTAGCGACCAGGACGCGTGGATTCAGCGGTCACCGGTTTGGGAGCCGACTGTCACCCACAGGAGAGCAGCAGACGCCGGTGACACCAGGACTTGGCTGCCAGGTTTCATGACCATGATCCTAATACCTCAAGTCAGCAGCATGAGGCCAGGAAGGAGCTCGTATGTCACTGAGGTCCCTGCACTTCCCCACAGAAGACACCCTACGCCACAAGCAGCGCGTTCCGACACGACTCATAGACTAAATAGCTAAATCTCTTTCTTCCTCCAGATCTCTACAGACTCCCAGGGCCATAATATACCCCATAATGTATTCCCGCAAAGCCTGCAATAATTCACTTGTCATAATACACCAAGGATACACGCCAACAAAAGCAGATTTGCGTTTCATCTTACATTCTGATCTCTGAAGTTATGCTAAAAGAAAACAAATTGAAATGCAGAGGCACTTTTTTTTGGAACCCACTTGTGGTTTATTATTACAATGAGCTAAACAGGCCTGGCAGAAACATGTGATCTGCATAGAACAAGCTTTCAAGAGCCAAAAGACCACTTCCACTGTTTGAAAGGATGGACAAAGATCAGGACAGTTACAAGATGTGGCAGAGGGAAGGTGTGGATCTCAAAGGGTTAGCAAAACCCTTTACAGGACTAATAGAAGAACCCAGCAACGCTGTCCTTTCTGTTTCCACAAAGGACACAGTTGGGTAGATTCACTTTCCTTTTCCCAGAAATAATCAGATCTGAGATTAAAGTCACATACAGTAATATAAAAATCAGACCACATAACAGAAAAGCATCTCTTCCATATCAAATAAAAATGCACTTGTGAAAACATATGGAGGGAACAAGTTGGCATATCTGTTCATGTTTACTTATCCTGGCAAAGAAGGGAAGAAACACAGTATTTATTTTGTTCTTTATTATGGTGTTTTGCTTTACATCCCAGATGATTACCATACTTTTTACAATTTATCAATCTGCTGAATTCCTTCTTGCATCTACCTTCCTTCATACCTTCCTTTTCATCTGTGTGTGTTTCTTGGGTTCAGGTACATAAATCTCTCTTTTCCCCCAATTTTTTTTTCTTTCTTTCTTTTTTTTTCAGGTAGATCTCCCCCACTGGTTTTTGTTGGATTTTTTTAGCGTGAAGTTACTTTCAACCTAGAATTAACTTCAGCATGGAGTTCATTTCATGGTGGGAGTAGCAAATGAACGCTGTTGGACACTCATTTCTAGCAAGTGCTGAAGAGGTGTTCCAGCCTGTTAGCAAGATGTGTCGTCTGAACCAGCTGGAGGAGGTGCATTTACCTTTCTATTTAGACAGGCAGTCTCATTCCTAATCCCAGTGCATTGCAACAGCCACATCAACTGAACCTGAATGTATCTGACAATCAGCAGAAGCAGCTGCCAAGGAGGGACATATGTTAAGGTTGACAAATAGACATGCATAGCATCTATAAAAGTATGGCAGGGTGGCAGCAGAAAACTTTTCGTTCATTCTCTTGGCAGGAAAGAATTGTTGCCTAAGAGAGCTATTTCCAGCCATGGTGTCTGAAGTCACATTCACGTACAGGTATCCAAGAAAACATGTAGTACAGCCTCTTCAGGGAATGTGATAGACATGGTCAGTTCTTTGATGCATTCCTATTCCCTAGCCTACATCTTTGTCTTCTCTGTTTCATCTTCAGCCACAATGAGATTTTTTTTTTCCCCTCCTCTTCTTAAAAGTAGTGGCTGATTTACTGTCTAGATAGGGATTCAGGTCACAACTGTGATATTTACACAAAGTCCACTTACCACATGCAGAATGCATGAGTGTATTTAATGCCTTCACTTGTCTAAGGTTTCCTTCACTCACAAAAGGTTTGCCTGCTCCTCCCTGCAGCTGTAGCATTCTAAGATCTGAGGAAAGAATATTTTGAACGTGATCAGGAATTATTAACCCCATTAGATCCCAACATAATGCAAAGACATTGCAGGGGCAGAATTTGCAACTTGGTCATTGCTGGTGTCCTTGACGGCATGCAGGAAATCTTTATGCATGCCTTTCCCATTCCACATTCCTGACATAATTCAATCCTATAGGTACGTTGTTCAGTGCACGTTCTGCATAATGGAATTTACAACAAATACAAATAATACAAGATATAATTAAATTTTATATGTTAAACAATACCATGTGGATAAATTTTATATATCCGCCAAGATAGATGAGAGGTGCTCTTCTATACACAGGAGATATAAAGGCGAAATTTAGAATTTTGACTGAGTTACAAAATAAGCTGGAGAAAGAAAGTGACATTCACATTCAAGGCAGACTTTTGATTTTAGTTAGTGACTGTTCTTTTTGCAATCGCAGCAGATTTTTTTTCTCCACTATCTCCAGGGACTGTCTAGAATTTCAACACAGGAACAGCTACTGGCACCATTATTTTCCTGGACCGATTTTGTGTGGTTTTTTTAAATCTAGCATCCCTTTAATTAGCATCTTCACAGGAAGGTGGGGCATGGATCTCAGGGCTTTGCACTATTTCTCTGTTTTTCATATTTACACTTAGCAAGACTAACAGCAATAAGGAGTCTGTATTCGGTCGCTGGCTATTGTTATCTACAACATCTGAGCATACAGAGACAAAGTCTAGTGCTAAACAAGACATGTACATGGTCTCTGGGTGGCACATCATGTACTATAACGTATATTATGACTATAGTTAGGAATTTATTAGTTCCCACAGAAGCACCTCTACCATGAGCACATTAGGTTGCAGAAAGTTTTAGGGGACAGTCCTCAAGAAGCTGGCCCTCATAAAAGCAGCTTTATGGGAATCAGGGGTAGTCTTGTAACTACTGAGTCTTTGAATCTTACTGAACATGATGAAGGACGTTGACAACCATTTCTGGTTTTAGATTTTAAAATGTTTGTTATTCCAGCAACCCTTTCCTGAAAATTACAAATTTTTGTGGTTATCTTCCGTCTATGTGACTTTGGGCTCCTTGAGTTGGTTTGGAAAAAAATAGACAATACATAAAGTGTGTGTCTCATCTTAAAAGAGATCACCCTCTTACTGACATCTTTTAACTAGTAGTGCTTACTCAATACATTCCAATTCCATTCTGGCAATTTGAGGACTCAAAATACATTTTTACTGTTCTGCATCCATGCTGTCCTTAAGACAACAAATTATGGTAAGAATCCAATTTGCAACTCAAGAGCTGGAGTATGTTCTTCCTAGATATAGAAGGTCAATAGACCTTCTTAACAAGTAAACATATCACCCAAAAGCTTCCTCTAACTTCCAAAACTTTCTTATGGATAGTAATACATGAAACAGTTCATTTCTGGTTTAGTCAGGTCAGTTTTGCACAAGTAAGAGCTAGCTAAGAGAAACAAGGGATTTTATGTACAAATAAAAAAAACCATGTACGTATATGCATGTGTCTATATACAAATATGCATACACCTGCACACTAGAAACATGCCATTTCAACTTCTACATGATGGTTTTCACAACAAGATCTCACATAATCATCTACCTACTGGATCTAGATCCTACTAAAATGTTCAGACCGCTGTCCTCACAGATTAAAAACTCCCAAGAAAAAACATCTGTTTTACTGCAAAGAA
This sequence comes from Grus americana, assembly GCF_028858705.1. Classification (NCBI taxonomy): domain Eukaryota; kingdom Metazoa; phylum Chordata; class Aves; order Gruiformes; family Gruidae; genus Grus; species Grus americana. Next base: position 29,414,579 of record NC_072855.1, on the reverse strand, counting down.
AGTCCAAATGCAACAGTTTATGCCCTACCCAGAACACTGCTGTTGGTTAGGATTTAATGGGTATTGTGGCACAAAAGAAGAAAATCTTCTTCATTTCCCACACCATCGTGAAATAGTAAAAAAAAAAATCTTCAGAGGCAAATCAGGGCTTGTAGGAGCCAATTCCACCCTGTCACGGAAGCTACAGTTACACAGGGATGGTTTTTGGTTTTTTTTTTTCCATGTATAAAGCAAAAAATCTCCAACTTTTGAAGCTTTCTCATTTAAAGCATATAGAACATCTGCCTGTATGTTCACCATATACTACATTTATGGTACTGAAAAAGAAGCTTTCACGTCGCAGGTTTTAGGTGTCTAAACTGGGCAAAACTCAAAATGCTTAAGGTGCGAACGTGCAAATGGAAGTGAGAGGCATTTCTGGGGTGCATTTCTGAGCACCCTGATTAGATGCTTAAAATTTGATTGTAAATTCCCTCCCCAAACACCCCTGTGTAAAACAGCATTGCTAAAGATATCGTTGCAAAGCTAGTGCAGGTTTCTCATTAAAAAATCCATACAACAGTGGGAAGAAATCTTCCAGCAAAGTGTTATAACAGAGGGTCCACAACATTTTTATTAAAATAATATTAAGAAAGTAATAACATAGGCAAGACATAAAAAAGAAGCAATGAATGAATCAAGCAGTCGCTGTAAATCATCAGCGAGGTTTCTTTTCGTACAGCAACTTCAAGCAGAAAAGGCTGAGCCTATCTGGAGATCACAGGAGTCAGAAGACTGCAGTTTCTGTATTGTATTATTATCACATGCAATTGCTCATCAGGCAGTAAACATATTCTGTACGGAAAAATCTCACTCCACCCAAAACTTGCTCACAACTTGAGAGCTTTCCCTAACAGTCCCTAGGCTCAGCAACATATCCATCTATACCTGAATAAATTCCTTTTCTTCAGCTGATCAGAAATGGGTTTTATTTTTAAGATGATGTAACTTAGAGTGACACTGACACCGGGTGACTCCAGTTTCACTTGGGTGCGATGCACAGGTTAATAATGTCTTTCACCTCTATGCAGTAGAAGAGGTAACTGTTTGGCTGCCACTTCTAGCTACTCAAAAGCTGTGCACTGCAAATGTGGAATAGGAAAAGGTTGTGTTTCTCCACTCCTTTTGCGCATGAGACGCAGGGTAGCAGAGTACATGAGAAAAACACCTCAACATGAGGGACAGAAGCTTAAAGACAACTCTTCTGCCCTAAAACACAACTAAAAATGTCACTGTAGAAGTCAACATTTCAGTGTAAATACCACGCAGTGCCTCACACACAGAGTTTTCGGGGAGGGATTAAACGTAAAACCATCCTGAGGTTGGCTGTGCCCTGACCTCAGCTCTTCACTGATGAAAAGAAAGCCCAAGGAGAAGCCACTGGGGAATTCACTCCAAGAAGGTTTCAATGCAGTTCTGATTTAGTCTGTGATTACCTGAAATTCAGACCTAGTGAGAATCACCAGTCCCAGGCTATGTTTCTGAGGTCTCCTGTGCTAAATTATAGCTTGTCAATAGTTGTCTACAGGATCCTGGGGGAAAGAAGGGTCCCTGCAAGGTGTCAGAGATGCACATCCCTCCCGCCCGTCGGCAGCCGCAGCGGGGAAGGTGCGAGACAGGCTCCTCTGCCTTCACACTTCTCCCCAGCACCAGCTATTCTATCTCTGAATGGTAAGGCAATTTATGATGCTAAATCAGCTGTTTTAGAGGGCTACCTCAAAACTGCACCCTCCGACTGAAGGACAAGGGCCCCTAGTATGTATTGTCGCTGACTCATAATTATGTCACAAGTCTGCCAGATTTAAAGATTTTCCTAACCCTGGAGTCACACGGCATCTAAGAATCTCAGATTTTGTTACAAAAGGTAAGTGTCTTAACCTCATGGTGAGGAGTACTCTTTCCAAAAGTTGAGAAATGGAAAGCAAATTATGAAAACCTTTCAAAAATAATGTTGCATCAATCGATCTTAAAATATCTGATGCCCACGATATAATAGCTGAAACTGCTTAGGATCTAAAAATTGTTTTAAGAATATGTACATTTGATTTTCATGTGTTCATGTTATTTTTATTATATATGCTTGCTTTTTAAAAACAGCTTGTATTCAACTCATGTTCCACTTTTTAATATTGCCACTGGGACACATATGCAGCAAATTCATAGTTCACAGGGAAGCACAATCATTTAGATAGAAATTCAAGACATTGAGTAAATTGGATGTCTCTATACTCTTATTCCTCAGACTCTCTCTTTCTGGGCTAATATCCCTCTAGTTTTCCTGGCAATGTTCCTGTCAAAGGTCACAGTCTGATCCTTAAATACTGAATATGTCCCTTGTAAGAATCAAGAGTTTAGAAATATGGAACTGCTTCAGAAATCTTTGTGTTTGACAAGCCATATACTTTTTTCCTTTAGAATGTGCTTTTCTCCCAGAGGGAGGTGCACGCATTAGCATATAAAATCAATACATCGAGTGTGAATTTTTGTGCTGTTTCCAAAGGGGATTTTAGCCTGTGAAGTATTCAGATACATATGCATTTATACACAAAACAGTGACCTACCTATTCACGTTATATACAACATGTAAACATAATTTTGACAACTCATTTAAGTATTGAATTGCAGCCAGTTATACAAATCAAACTCTGCAGCTGCATTTGTGAAGCAGCAGAACAGTAGCCATAAAGGACAAATTCTCCTCTTAAGGCTGAACTGTGTTGTGGAGATTGGGACACAATTTTAGGTGAATCTGCATATACTTCATCATAATTCTCTAGGGGGTTTCAGGCATTATTCTTCATAATAAAGACTTCCAATTTGTACCAATTTCATCCTACTGAACTAAGAATTGAGGATGTTCCTATATAGAGAAAACATCGTATCTGATATTTACTGCAAATGCATGCACAACCACAACAGCTTTCATTTCTGCTGAAGCAGAACCAACCCACTCACCTTCCACAAAATTTCCACTAGAGTTGCCTAAAACTCAGAGCCCAGCTTTATCCAAAGAATACAAACCCACAGCACTCTAGATGAGAAAGATTTGCTGATGAGACTAAAAGCAATCGCTGTTTTCCAGGGTGGTATAACTCTTGACAAAAAGTTTATTTCCATTTTCCTCTAGGGGAAATGAGAGGAGAGTCTGACCCAACAGCGTATTTACTATTTCACGCAAACAAAAATAAACTCAAATGTCTAATTGTTTTCCTTGGGCCCTGTCCAAAGTGTTATGCAAGTGCATAAACAGTGAACAAAACCCTTCAGCCAGATCTTCCTCTCCAGCTGAACCATGTAGTTTTTCTGACATCTAGTGGCACGTAACTGTGGGGTTTTTTCTTTATAACTAACAGCATGTTTAGAATCAAATTCCTTCCTGCTAGCAATTTTTGGCAGGATGAGGCCTTCCAAAAAGCAAATTGTATAGGACAACCATTGCCAGCCCCCAGGTTCCCCCATGAAGAACATATCTGCTGCAACATGTACTGAAGACCCACGGAGCACAGCACCAAATCCAGAAGATGCAAGTGGTTATTCTACAGGCTTTATGAGCACTTTCTTTCCAAATGCAAGCTCTATGGTGGCTTGCAGGCTTCCCCCCATGCCTTTAAGAGCAGCTGCAGCAAGTCACTGCAGGCACCTCACTTAAAAAGCTGCGCTATTGCTCTGGAGAACTTTTCTTCAGCTGCTGCTGGATGGTTAAGAGGAAGACACAAATCCTTCCCAGAACTGGCTCCGTGTGAGTTCTAGGCCTTCCAAATAAAGTGCGAGTGTTAGCAAAGAAGTTGAGTGGATTTTCCTTTCTCCTGGAAGCACATCTTAAGGCAGCATCTGGTCACTTTAAAATAGTACAGTTAATTATTCCTTGGGTTCTTAAAGCTCAGTCAATGCCCAGACATTTTAAAAAATGAACTATTGAAATGTAGCCCACTTGAAGTTCTTGGATTAATTCACTGTATCAACAAAAGTTGCATGGGGAATGTGGAAATGACCACAAAGAAATTCTTCACATTTAAGATTTAACATCCTATATTCCACATGTTTCTCATGGTTTGGACCCAGTGACTTCACTAGGACAATGCATACATGAGTAAGTAATGCTGCACTACAGGAGCAGGGCTGTAAAGCGCAATAGCTGGTGCTGAGGATATGACATCCATGCAACCCCTGGTTCAAGGAGGGGGGCCACCTCAGAGAAGCTCTAGTAGTCCAGCTGTATGGACAGGACAGCCGCCAGTGGCTGCAGAACGAGAAGTGCTCTCCCGGTGCACACCTTCCCGTTCCTCCTCCCGAAAGGGATGCAGTTTGCATACTCTGAGGCTAAAATGGTAATGTAGATGTATTTTAGTCTAGCTTCTTCATGCATGAACACTTTTCTTCCCTGAACATCACTCATCTGCTGGTAACATGCCAGGAGGCTGAGCCAGCTGTGTTCCTGTGCATTGCCTGCCTCTGGTCACACAGGGTGCCAGCAGCTGCACAGCCATCTCGTCCACAAGTTTGTGCTTCTGCTTCAGTATCGACCTGCTTTGTAAAATGGTTTAAATTCTGTGGATTAAAAAAAAAAAGTCAGACTGAAGTTGTAGTTCTCCAACAGATATAGCCAAATTTATCCCTTCCGTCAGAAAAAAAAAAGAGTGCTGTGGATAAAGAAAGATTGAAAGACAACAGTGACTGTGAGACTGAACGCTCCCAGAAAGATGGCCCTCGTTATGTACACAACTGCCAAGTAGTAAGATAAATGGTGACTTTGAATTCCCTGAGCTATACCACAGGAAAACTATATCGCAGCTTTACCTACGCTCGTGTCTCCATGTGCCTCTGCCCTACACTCCTCAGTGACCTTGGCAGGGACAGACCTCCGCCTTTCTAGCTCCCATTCCTCTCTCCCTGCCCTTTTCTACCAGCTTCACACCATTGAGCTTCCTTTACACAACAAAACAGGGAAGCAATTTTCTCCTCTGTTACTCAGCACTTACTACTCACAACTAAGTATTTTTAGGCAGAATTCAAGATAGATTCTGCTTTTCTTACTCATAGTCATTCCCCCTGTAGTCAACAGAATGCTAATGCAAAATATTTACAAGACACAGAGGTAGAAATAAAGGCTTATCCTTTAAACAATCTCTTTAATTTCTCCCATTTCTGATGCTGACTCATAGCTTTGCACATAACTAACATCGGTTTTATTTTTCTTTGTTTTAACACACAAATACATGACAAATACCTATTAGGATTTTTATCCCTAAGACAATATTCCATTTGCATTACAATTCTTTTACAATCTTAGAAAACTTTCCACCCATATGCAACTGTGGAGTGCCTGATACACTCCCAACAGTATTTAGAAAGATTTTTCAGAGGAGCAATGCTGATGTGAAGCTTGCAACAGGACAGAGCACCAAGAATTGCCTTCTTTGTAAAGAGGTGATGATTTAAAGGCACCATTTTGGCATATGCAAAGCACAGGAGAGTCCTCATCAGCATCCCATCATCCAACAAGATGCGCAGATGGCACAGAGGGAATTACAAAGCTTAAGAATTCAGACAGTGTTGTGCACATTAAATACAGAACATACAGTACTTCACAGTGTGCAGCAGAAGAAATCTTCTTTCCAAAAGAGACCTGTCACCTTGACGAAGATGTATGGTCTGTATTGCATGAATGTCTGCAACACCACTTAAATGCAGAACATTAATGAGTCCTGCAGTTATACTGGAGGGAACATCCTGGTTTATTTTTCATACAAGGCCTGATTCTGCTCTGCCTTGTACCAGTATCACTCCCCTGAAGTCCTTAGTGTTACAGAGACATTTTCAAAATCAGAGCCACAATGCTTTTCTTCCAAAGAGAAAAAAAGCATTAACTGCCAAACCTGCAGCCCCTCCAGTTCAATTTCTTTTCAGTGAGAATCACAGTTATCATTTGGGCTTGAACATCTTCACGGACAATTATAAACCTCTTCTCCAGTCAGTGTGGCTATCCCAATTCTTGACAGCAAGCAATTAATTTATGCAGCACCAAGCTGTGACTGAAGTACCTTACGTACAAACAGGAGAATGAGAACTATCTTCTCCCTATTTTCAAAATGGTATTGACTACTACTGTGGTCTTCTATGACTGTACTAGTATTACATCCAATCAAGTCACTTGTAAATGGATTAAAAAACAAACACCACAGCCTAGAAGTGGTAATAGGAGAGAATTGTTAAGCATTTTCATTCATACAAAGAGGACATCGATGAAAAAGGACACTGTTACATTCTAAACTATGTATCCAAAAGTACAGGGCAAGGTTCTTTCAAGTGTTGGATACTCTTAGCTCTTGTTTGGTTGAATGGGATCTGAATGTGTTTAGGCTTTTATGCATAGCCCTTCCCTAAAGCATCAGCTCACTCTCTGCAAAAGAATGAAAGTTAAAAGCCCACCTGACTGCTAAAATCACAGTGCCAAGAAATATGCCTTCCATTAACTTTGGGACTGTGAAATGACACCTATTTGAAATGAACAGGAAATTTAAACACTTTTTCCAAGCACTTTTTTTTTTTCTTTAGTATCCTACAGAGAACAATTTAACCTCAGATGCTGGAAAATCCATGCGTTATTACAAACTGGGAATTTTCTTTGCATGATGAGTTGCTTTTGCACACATTAACTGAGATTTCATGATTCCCAGCACAGCAATTGGATTAAGCAAGCACCTGCACTGCAAGATCTCTGAAGCTGACCAGAGCAAGTTGTGCTTATTTGTTGGGTATTGACAGTTAGTTGAAGCACAAACTGTGGAATAATCAATTCCACTTAGTCCTGATCCCACTTTTTAAGGGCCCAGGTATTATTTAAAAGTTTGTATTTACACCATCTGGGCATTAGGGAACTTCCATCTGGGAGTTAGTACTCAAAAGTCTTATATGGTTAACTATAAAGTCAACCAGTTATGCCTTTTAGTAAATTCCTGTAAACACTGGCCAAAAAAATTAACCGCAATCCCAGTGAAAGGTAATTAAAAAGATATTATACATTTATAATTTTCAACTTCATCTTGCAACATGATAGCATTTGTCAGCCCCTAGTGTAGTATAATTCAGTTGTGGTGTAAATAAGATAAACACCTTTAACTTCACCTGGGTTGTACCTGCTTACATTGGGGCTAAATTTCCCCTGTGGGTTCCTGTTTATTTACAGGCAACGCAGTAGACCAGGGTGACAGAAACACGTATCTCGATGTTGCAGTTACATGAGAACTAACATAATTCTCAGCATACAGAAAATCATATATTACTAAATAGTGTGATGTGTGGGAGAGAAAGATATCTACCTTGCAGGATATCGAAGGAAGCATCGCAGTGAGTAGTAGTGAGTTCCTGCCAGTGAAACCAGGTCACAGTTCTCACTGTGTGGCAGCAGGAGTCTCTTGGCATTTCAAGGATTTGTCTCTGCCCTTTCTGTGCAACCCTGTCAGTGAGTGACAGTGACCAAAAATATGCCATGTCCATTCAAAACACATGGCTTGTGGAGCACTATACATCTACCTGAATGGCTTGTTACGCTTCCTCATTAGAGCGCAGAAGCAAATTCACATTCAGGGATTTAAAGCTTGCACTTGCTCTTCTTTGCTCATCTGTAGCAAGAACAAGACCTGCTGCCAGCAGAATTTAAGAAATAACTTTGCTAAAAAGATGCCCATGGCCCTTTCCCAGTGCAACAGTGACCATATACCCAGAGTGACCGGCTAGCAATAAGGGGCAAGACCCATTTTTCAGCAGGGCAGCCCTACTAAGATCCACCCTGTTCCTCGACACTTTTAACCTTAAAGGCATCTCAGACAATAGCACAAAGATTGTTTTCTATCCTCAGTCTTGTTTTCAGTCAGTCATATCCCCTGGTAAATAATCCCTGGTTTACCTTCCAAAAAACACAGATGAATGTTAGAATGGGCTCTGGATAACATATTACCTAATGCTGTTCATGGCTAGGAGAATTACCTGCTGGAAATTATCTGGAAGGGTCCTAATGAATACCACAAGGTTTCTGCTAAGCAGACATTCTTAACCAGTCTAGAGAGATTCTACCTTGGATCACGATTAATTGCTTGGATTTCATAAGGTGCACCAGATGTCAGGGTCAGCAAGTCCTCTTGCTGCTCCAGGAAAACTGCCAAAAATATTGGCTGGCTATATTCCAGGGGACTGACTTCATGCAGCAGCAGGATAGCAGTCACCAGTCATCCTATAAAGGTTTTAATTTCAATCCTGATTTCTAAATTGTGAGAACTACAAATAAACAGGAAACTGAAGAGGTTTTTGTGCCTAGAGGGACACACACCTACCAAAATTAATTCAAACGTGGCAAAGGATATTTAAGATCCTTTGGCTGAGGCATGGCATAAACACTGGCTATGAAGAAAACCAGACTGGAAAGCGAGAAAGATGTTTTAATTATTCCCAATCAGACATGAATTAGTGCCATTGACTGTCTTTTGTCTGCCTGGAGAGTTCATTTTGGAAATCCCAATATAAATTATTGTAGTCCTTTAACTGTAAGCTTTCCTGCTGCCTGAGGTCAGCTGTCATCAAGCTGGTGAGTCTCCTCTCTGGGAGAGCCAGAGAAAGCTGCCCACCCTTTCCATCCCAGGAAATTGTGGGGGGGCTCAAAGCAGACCAAGGCAGGTAGGAACAACTGATTTATGATGACAACAGAAATCTGTGTTTTGTTTCTTCACACTTTTGGTTCAAAATTAGATGGTTTAGGTCTAAAACTGCTCCCCAGATTTTGCTAGCAAAGTTTCTGGAGATGGATACAGATATCATCAGATCAGTCTTTTCTTGTACCAAATCAAAGCTGTTTGTAATAGCAAGGACCGACTCGATGTCATGTTTTGGAAGGCAAAAAGGGCTTAAAGAGGGTAAAAAGGAGAGCGGGATTAGGTTAGATAAAAACATAGGGAACACAAGCAGCAGCCAGGACGGGTACAGGGTATGAAAGCCTGTGAGGGGAAAAAAGCCAGAAGGGAAGGGTGAAAGGAGCTGCTGATATCACTAAGTCTTTCTTGCAGTGGTTTAAAACAGTTTACCTTGTATAAAATCAATGCAAAGTGTAACAAGAGACCACGTCCACTGCTACCACATGCACAGCCCTGAGAGCTAAACCCTAGCTAGACAGCTCTGGCCAGCCAAGACAAAGCGTTCCTCCCAGACCTCCTGGTATTTTTCAGCCATCTATTCTCAGAGAGTTTGTCTTTAGTGCTTCAGTCTGGTTTACCCCGGAGAGCTTCAGCCATCTGTAAGTTTGTCATTTGAGAATTTGCTGTAGGTAAAATAAAGGGCAAAAGATGCTTGGAGAGAAGTAGAGATGCCCTCACTGGAGAGCTTACTTTCACCATGGAAAAGTCATCCGTTTCCTCTAATGTTCATGACTCATTTACTGGACTGAATTATTTTTAGTTTAGGTGGTTGTTAAAGATGAGATTATAAGAGGTAAGCATATGCCTGAGTGCTATTCCAACCACTTTTCCTTGACACTGTGAATTGATATTGCAGGCATCATTAGACGGTTTGTACTCTAATGGGTAGAGAGCTCTGTTAATAAAAATACACTTTATATTCAGCCTTCATGTTAGCCTTTTTTGGCTCATTTATATTTGATTTTAAGCCATCTGATTCTCTGAAAAACATTCAAAAATATCCATTGCCTTTTCAGCTGAAACAGGAACCTTCTATAAATTAGGTCTCTAAGAAGGAAGGAAGATGCCAAGGGAATTGACTATTTCACTCTATAGTTACCCAGACATACCAAGCCTGTCTCTGTAAATTTCAGTAGACATCAGCTGATAGGTGATGGGACATAAAAAATTAAAGGCAGTAATCTACCCCTTCAGAAATGAAAGGTAAGCAGCACTTACAGTGCTAAAAGATTATGCTACAATTTATGACTCAGAATTTTTAGCCATTTCATGATGGGCTTACTGTAGGTTTTCAGTATGTTATTTAAGACTGGTGGTCAGAAAAATAAGAGCATCTGTGCTCTACAAAGAGCAAAATCATAGCAATGACATTTCATCATCAAGTTACTAGAAATATTCATATCTGTAAAGTTAACTTAAATTCCTAGCATCTTGGCTTTCCACTAATTCTTGCTGGTAATGTTTTACTTCATACTTGTTTGCTGTTCAATCAATTGTCGTAGTGGCAAATAAAAACAAAGATGGAAGAAAATTCTAGAGGTCATCTAAGACATTTTTTAAGGAAATTGACTGACCTTTCAGGTTGCAGGAGGAACATAAATCAAATTGATTACTTGATTTAATCAATTGGTAAATTGATTGGAATGTGTTATTACTTAACATCCATCAGGAGAGATAATTGAATTATAAACATTAGTGTTTATAGTAATGTTTGCATTCCTATAAGATTACAAATGCAGTTGATACAAATATTTCAACACAGCTCTCAAATCTGCGTCTCTGCAATGGCTGACTATGACTGAAGAATTCAATTCATGGCAGTGCTTTCATGGACCACCTTTGATACTTCATTGACCCCAAGCCCATGAGTGACAGACAATAATTCTGGTTTAATCCATGCTCCTGTCATAAGACAAAACCAACAGCACCTGCACTGTTTCCCAACTTGGTACAAACAGCCTGTTTGCTGATTGACAATTTGAAGTAACACTGGCATGCATATAAATATTTGTGCTCAAACCATCCAGAAGACTGAGATCTCTCCTTCTATAGGGCAGGACCAGAACTTGCATCTGCAGGTCATTTGGGTATCTCCCGCTGGATTTCTCAACAACTTCAAGAAGCATCTAGAGACATCATTCTTTCTTCCTATGACAGTCATCTTCAAGATAGCCTGCTGTCAAGATTGATACCAATAGTATCTGTAGTGCTGTAATATTTGGACAGTTAATGTTGAATTTCTGGATGAAACAGCAACACAAAATCATGCATATTTAATGAACTAATCTAGATTATAGACCTCAGGCTTAGAAATACAGCATTAAGACTCTAGACTTGCGAAACATTTTATACAGGACACATGCAAATTGCCATGGAGTCCAAGCCTTTAAAACCTGAGTTTGTTTTTGGCTGGGCAGAGAGAGTATTCTTTTTCGCATCTGCAGAGCTTCAAGGCAATCAGTTTGAATAAAACTTACTTTTAAAATATTTGAATAGAATCTTAACTAAGATGTCAGCTACCAAATGACTGACAGCATAGCTATGAATAAATGCAACCACACAGTCTCCCAGTGGCAATAAAACCTGAAGTCATAGTTTTAAAATCTGATGGAACACTGTCATCTGGTGGCAATTTGAAGAGAGTACAAACAAACTCTAACATGGGGTTTGTTCCACAAATTACAACTTATATTGGAAGCAATGCCTTAATATTTCAGTTCTGCAGACTGTCACAGGCTCCTACAGCAACCCAGCCCAGAGCTCCTACTGGGCACAGAGCAAATATGTGCACAACATTCAGAGAAAGATGTGGAAGCAATTAGAAACCTAACAAAATGAAAAATTCACATGCTACACACAAGTTGTATCTTACTTAGCAAACTGCTGAGCAGGCATCTGTCTTAGCAATTCAATTAGTAAGTGTGGCTGGGAGAACTCATATAGATGTTTTTAAGTGTGACAAAACAGCTCAGCCATTTAGGTTTTCCAACGGTAGGGAGACACTACTGTTGGAAATATTTCTGGTTTCTAATTTCAGATAATATAGAGAAGTTTATGACCAAATACGTACCTGAATACCTGTTGTTGAGAGAAACTCTGGGCAATGACCCACACTGCAGCCTAAAAGAACAATGTGTCAGCCTGACAAAGTCAGGTTTAGGTCCATAAATTAGACAGAAATGTATATGGAGTCTTACATATATAGTTTCATCAGCAACAGTTTGCTTCCAGGAGCTCCTGGTCCTGAGTTCAGACCCAGAAAGGGGCTCAGCCTGTCCTAAATCTCTCTCTCAGGCTGCCACTGTCCTTGGTGCACACTACTCAGGGACCTGCCACCAGGCCATTTTGGAAACGAGTAGTTTACTGCCCTCTGGACCACTGCTAAAGCTCCCGTGTGTAGGACCATGCAAGCTGTGGGACTGACTGATGCCTTTGACTACGTTTACTGAAGAAACTCAGCAAGTGCTGACAAGTAATAACACAAGGAAGAGGTAGCGACTGTCACTGAAGGATCCAGGGTGACGCGAGTGCTCCGAACGCATCACAAGAGCAAATCGTGCTTGCAGCTCTGACACAATACACATGCAGGTAAACCCAACGGTAAATGGAAAACAACCCACATATTGAAGAGCTCCTCCGCATACTCAGAACAGCATGGGAACAAGGAACAGTAGAATAAAGAGGGCCAGACACTCAGCAGTGCTACCAGGTAGCTCCAAGCCAGCCAAATCTGTAACATAAAACCACATGAGGACTTACAGGAACGATACACTATTACCTGTAGATTTACTGAAACAGGCTTCAGCTCTAAGCATTTGCAGCTCTCTTGCCACAGCAGAACAGATAGGAAAAACGATTGTGGTAGACTAGAACAAGAGTCAAAGGGTGAGTCTCTAGATTTTCACTGTGGTAGGACAAATGCCAAGGTTCTTGTTTGGTTTCTATTCATGCAAACTTGCTGCCTGGAATTAGAGGTTTGTGGGACAGAAAGACAAGTAGATAAATTAGCCCTACATTTTTATTTTAAATTTCTGGCCTTGACCACATACACAGGATTGGTTGCTGACCACTAAACCCCCTTTGGTAGAATTAGGTAGTTATCATTAATGGTCTGGTCACGGCAGGGACATGGGAGGGGGGAGAGATGCAGTTTATCATTTGATACTGCTCTCTGGCAGGATGACCACATTTTTCACTGGCAAGAATAGCTTTATGAATTCGTATTTAACTCGCCCTACTAATGATGAAGCTGGTAAAGTTTCAAATTAACCTTAAATTATACAGGATACAGTTCTATGTATGACATTTGGCCATGACTTTAACTGAACACTGTCTGTTACTACTTTTTGTTCAAACACAGGATTCATTCCTTGTCTTTGCAGTTAAGGCTGTCGAGGCTGCCTATAAATTAAATTCAACAATCCAAAAGAAGCTGTAGCAATCTCACAACTGCATCAAACTCAGTATAGCTGACAAAATCAAATGCTAGATGAATTGCTGCCAAAAAGAACAGTAGTAGCCACCATTTTAAGCTTACAGGGAAGTATTCAGGACACCTGAATAACGGTTATGACAGGATGGATTTTAGTTACCTCTGTTGACATCCTAAATGTTAGTCTGGTCTGTCTAAAAATCACTGCACAATTGTGGAAGTGCTAAATCCATTAGCTGACTGACTTGGAGGAAGAGATATTTGTCTTCTGCCTAAAACTCTTTGCAAATGAGTCTAAGGCAGACAGACACCTGAGCAGCTCTTCACCATGCCCTGGTGATCAGGTCACACAGCTAGGATGGGAGGCAGATCTAATTCACTTTGGGGTCCAGCCAAAGCTGGAAACCAGTGCTGTGACCAGTATACCAGAGACAAGCAGTAGCCTCACCATCACATAGCCTGACTCCCATCAGGACAGACATGCAATATTTTACAGATCCCCACATTGAAAACTGAGAGCTAGATCTCTTCCTCAGAAGGGCCAGGGCATCCTCAGGGGGTGTCTCAAATCCACATGCTGCCAGGGGAGCGGGAGGCAGGTACCTCTGTAGATCGGCACCGGGAGATGCAACGTGTCTGAGTGAAGGCTTCCCCACCAGCTAAGAGGAGACCGTCTGGTTCCTGTCCCCTCCTTCAGCCTGAACAGCTAAAGCTGATAAATTAGTGCAAGCATTAATGACTAAAGCCAGACAAATCAGCTTCCCTCCATTGCCTCATTTATTGTTCTAAGCAAGCTTTGAAATAAACAGTATCCTTTTTATTTTTATTTCAGCCTCACTGGCACTGAGTAGTCTGCAGGCAGAAGGAGGGAAGAGCAGAGAGACGGGTGAAACAGAGTCCGTAGTTGTAACGCACTGGACCTTTCCTTTTGATGTTACCACATTACTCAGTCCTGTTTATTGGCCTGTAGTTTGCCCCAGGCTCCCAGAGTTTTCCAGCACTGTTTGGATAACTGTGGTTCCCTCTGCATCTAAGGGCTTTCAGGAGATGAAGAGCAAGCCAGCCATACTGGGGTATTTCCCTCTGTCAAGCATCGCATCACTGTCACTCAGCCCCTCAGACAACTTCAAGTACCTGCTAGCAGCACTGTTAGGCAGAGACAGGCAATCCCTGAGATTTGAATGAGCAATCCCAGGGCAGATTTACCTGCGCCTGCCAAAGCTTTGGACTCCCCTACCACTTTTCTAAGTGTCTGACTAGCTGGGAATCTGGGACTACACATAAGCATTTGAAGGAAGGCCTTGAGAAGCACAGGGAAAGGAAAGAATACAGTCTGAATGTCTCATGTTGCCCCTTTCCTTTTAACCCTTGAACCTTGAGCAGGATGGCAGAGAACAGCTTCCTGTAGGTAAGTGAAGTTAGAAAGTTGGAGCAGTAGAGAAGAAATAAATCAAAGATGAAGAAAGAAGAGTAGAAAAAAAAAATCAGATTCCTGTCCCCAGACAAATGGAGAGGGGAAAGATTATTCAATAGCTGCCATGCACAGTGACCACCACAGCAGCCAGTCTGTAAGCACAGGGCTGGCAACACTCAGGAATGCTCCAAAAGTGATCTCAGCCCACTGACATCATCAGAAACTGTAAACAAAGTCATGCTGACAGATCCTGTTACTTGTCCGAACTGTGCAAGGTCACTACACATGCAATTGCTATTCCTGAAGAAAAACTAGTTAGTGGTAGAGAAGCATTTGATACAAGATATGCAGGAGACTGAATGAAATTTAGGGGAACCTACCCTGACTGGAACAAGAGCAATAGGCTGGTAAAAGTCAGGAATTTCTTCACAGCCACATCCCAAACACAGACCAGATCATAGAAAGGTTTTGGTTGGAAGGGACCTCAAAGCCCATCTAGTTCCAACCCCCCTGCCATGGGCAGGGACACCCTCCACTAGACCAGGTTGCCCAAAAGCCTCATCCAACCTGGTCTTGAACACTGCCAGGGATGGGGTCCTGGAAGATGTCAGGTAACTTAAGGAAAGCATGTGAAATACATACATGAATCGGATGGAGGTGTCTGTGCGTTTTGTTTTTAAACAAACCCTTCAAGTGAAGGAAAAACAGGTTGCAAAGACAAACTTGGGATGCAGAAAAGAAAACCAGATGAAGAACACTTCATATATGACACACAGGCAATTGTTCTGCAAATAACTTCTTGCCGCTGGCAAGGAAATATAATGAATGAGATTTTATATGTCTGTAGTATTGATATTAGTACAAACAAGCAAAAAAAGTGTTTATAAAACTTGGGAAAGCATCCACTGTATATTTGATGACAACCTAAAAGCTCATATGAATGTCAAGCAAGCAACAGAGCCCTGGCAGATGTGCTAGGTTAAAGACCCCTTTGGCTTAAATTACAAGCAAAACCAAGAAAAATATAAAGACTAAAATTACATTCAGCATAGACAGCACAGAAATTAATACTTTCAGGTGAAGCACATGAATCAAATTCATGACATCAAACTGAGGTCAAAACAAGTACCACAAAAGATACAAAAAAAAATACACACACTCTGGCAAGCTGCTGAAGGTTTACTCTGCTGTGTTACCTGCCAAGATAACAAAGCCAGGTAAATTAAGAACCTAAGAAGTGAGCTGCCACCAAGACATCAGCTGCTTTTACATATCTTGTTTCCCAACGTTTTACTACATGACCATTTGGGCAGAGAGATTGTGTGCAATCTCGAAATATCTTCATCAAATTGATAATGCACCCAGAGCCAGAATCATCAGTGCTTTATGATGGTTTATCATTTCTATTTTTTGAAGTAGGGGGTAACTATGTATGATGTGTATATGGAGTCCACCATATTTAATACTAGTTGGATATGTCCATGAAGGCATCAGCATTTGTTCTTGTTGAGACTGTAAACATTACAGCCTGAACATCCAATCTCTACTCTTGCCCTCTTTCTCCTTCCAGAAAGCCTTGCCATAAGGTAGGTGAATAAAACAGTCGCAATGTCAGATATGAAAGCCACATTATTAAAATAAACTTGACACTACACTGAGGTTATCTTCCTTCTTGACTGTAATATAACATAAGTCATAACAAACAACCTGATGGCTGTCATCACAGCCAATTTAGCAGTAGCTTTTGCCTTTCAGAGAACTGAAGTTTTTGCTTCTCTAAGTTCAGGTTTTATTTTCCTCACCATTTAAGCAGTACTATTTTCTTTGATCACATAGAGCTTTTCAAATCAAAGGGAGAAGATGCAGTCCTTTCTGCCAAGACTATCCCCTAACTGCTCCCCATTCACAGTAGTTTACTCACCTTCAGTTGAGGGGAATTATTTTAAATATATATTATGGTCTGCAAGAAGATTCTCACAGCTGTTTAACTGCAAGAGTGCTGTTTTCTTCTAGGGGCTGTCTAGCTGGGCTTCATATCTGTCACCTGAGACAGCACTGCCATCAACCCAAGCATGGGTGTGTACCACAGGTTAGGTCCATCATTGAAAGATCTGGCAAAATAACCAGATGTAACTGATTCAGAGGTGTTATTGATATTAGCATACAACACTGATCATAGGTTCAAGGGGTAGCTCTAGGACCACGGGAGGTCTCCTAGTCCAGCCTCCTCCTCAAGCAGGGTCAGATGTGAGATCAAACCAGGCTGCTCAGGGCTTGATCCAGTTGGGTCTTCAAAACCTCCAAGGATGGAACCTGCTCAACATCTATGGGCTGCCTGTTTCAATCCTTAACTGTCCTCGTGGAGTTCCTTATATCCAGTCAGACAACATTCCCACAGATACTGGGGGGGATGCTGTTGGCTAGCCCCAAAACCATCTCTCCTCCAAGCTGAACAAGCCATAGCCTGTCAGCCTCTTCTCACAGGGCAGGTGCTCCTGCATGACCAGCTTGGCGGTTCTCCTCTAGAGTAGTTCCAGCTTATTACCATCTTTCTTGTATTGGCATGGAAGGGGAAACAAAACTAGATGCAGTATCCAGATTTGATTAGACAAGTGCTGGACAGGGGGAATAATCACTTCCCTGGATCAGCCTACATTCCTGTTAATGCGGCCCAGGATGCTGTTACCCTCCTCTGCTGTCAGGGCATGCTACTGCCCATGCCCAGCTTGCTCCCCAACCAGTCAGTACCAGCCTGTATTGTTGCAACGTTTTATTCCTTCTCAAAGTTATTCCTTGCTTTTGTCCTTCTTGAATTTTGTATGGTTTAACCTTTGCCTCACTAAAAGATCTCAGGGAAAAAGTTAATTATCCAGTTAGAGTACTCAGTAGTGTGGCTTGCCTAATAAGTTTTATATGTAGACTTTCTTCTGGAAAAAAAATACCATTTATGCCTGACTTCCAATGACTGTAGACCCAAAACAGAGGTTGTACTTCATTGGCAATCCCCCTGCTTCAGGCAGGCATCCAGCTGCATCTAGACCTGCTTTAGTAGGAAGTGCTTCCATCACTTCAGCCAAAGTGGAAACCAAAGCTGCTCAAATATTTATTGCCTTCAGAAGCGATAAGCAAGAGTGCAGTATCTCTTTAGTTTCATACCCCAGGAGACCACACACTCAGAGTGGCAAGGGATTTTTTTTTTCGCCTTCATTCAATATTAACCATAGCATATTGTATCCAGTCATAAGTACCTCTCAACATTTTGTCCGAGAGAGCTACCAGCTGGCCTGTAGCACTTCTGCTGTGCTGGTACTTCATCCATAACCCTCTAAGCCATGGGGGAGCCTAGATAATCTATCCCTTACACACTGAGATACCATGTAAAACCACTTGCTTTTGGCTTAGTCACAAAAACATTCCTCCAGAGAAAACCTTAAATAAAATTCACTCTCTGTAGTTTGTATTAAATGTGGGTACGAAGGTTCCCTATTTGTCCCCTTTCTAGTGGTAAGAAGCCTACGACCTGATCCAAGAATTAGCCCTCAGTGCTGTTATTGCAAGGCCAAACTCACAGCTGAATGGCTTCTTCCCACCCTGCCCTCACTTAGGGGCAACAGTTATGTCTTAGAAGATTGTAGACTGCTAAAATTAGTTTTGTAGTCTGACTTAACCTGCTGCTCCTGGAGTGCCTCATATTAGAGGTGCTGGGTTCTATCATGAAAACACACCTGAACCAGTGGGGTTCCCAGCAGGAGCTGTGCCTCTGCATCTTAAGTGGCATTGGGGAACCCGTTAGAAAATGGTCACCTCGCTCCAGGGAACTTTTCTTCACGCAGAGCAAAAGTGAACAGTCCTTGACCGATGGCACGACTTCACAGACAAGAGTTTTAGTGAGTCCTCACACAGGGCAACCACATGCTAAAACTTAACAAGCTGCATCTGAAACCCAGATAAGTTTATGGGTTGGCTACATATGCAAGCAGCCATAATCATCAATATAAACAGGCTTTCAAACAACCAAGTAATTAATGATTAAATGTCATTAAATAAGTAATCCAAAATGCACTGGATAGAAGGAGCAGGCAGAAAAAACCCTATCCTAACAGCAGGTCCTTTGTCTTTTTTGATCACTGGATACTGATCCAGCACCAGAGATTCTGGTTTGCTATATTTAGATCTCAGACACATGATGCCTAAGCTGCCACATGCCATGACTACGGCTGGGAACTTCCAGAAATAATTTCTAAGTACAAAGGATATGTGCATTTAATCAGTTTCTCAACATCTGTTTCATAACATTGCATAATTTATCTGTGTGGTGCATCAGTTTAGTTTCTCCTCTTTGCAGCAACTGATCAACCAAGACATTGACAAGTTAATAACTTTGTTTTCTTCTTACCATACCCTGTTTGGAGTGTTTTGTTTTGAGTCTTGTGACTAAGCAACTGAATATTATGATTCTGCTTTGCCCCAGGAAAGTGAACCAAGATTCATAATTCCAGCTTTTGATGAGATCTGTACAAGATGGTTGCAGAAGTCTAAGAGAACTCTGTGTCAGAATTCACTTTTCTATTAAGTTAGTTACATTACAGTTTACCCTTCCAGATACTCAAAATGGAAGTACCCCCCATTTGCCCCAAAGGCCACGTCCTATGATGAGATCCAGCAGCTCTTCACAGACACCAGAGCCATGCCCTAGCCAGAAGCCACAGTGAAGGCAGGAAGGGAAAGGGACTAAGCAGATATTTCCCCTTTCCAAGGGAGGAAAACCCAGGCAGACAGCTTGAAGAGAACCAGTCCCCAGGGAACCAGAGCTCGCTCACAGATGCTTGCAGCTTTAAAAAAAAAATTACCTTGTCTTTTGTAAAGCCAAGGATAATCCCAGAATCTAATGCAGGAAGATGTAACAAAAGCCATACTGTCAGATCAACTATTTCATAGACTCATAGAATATAACCACTTCAGCACTATTAAGCAGTAACGAGCAGTTGAGAAGGCTGTTTCAGATTAAATTTGCATGACATGCTTATTAACACCATTAGTCACAAAGTCTCCATGGGACCTGCATGCAGTTTGACATCCCATCTGAATGTCATTGGCTGTACAGACAGCGAGACAGCCTTGTCAAGACTCTGACAGATTATGACCACCCCTTCTCTCTGCCAGCGCCTGCTAAAATTAAAGAGACAAAGCACAAGATTAAGCTTTGCTTGCCAGCAAAGCCCCATGAGATATTTCCTGTCAGCTCAAAGTATGACTGACCCTCAGGAAGCAGAAGCGGCCCAGTAGTTACAGACGAGTATTAAAGCAGGTCCAGTCTATAGTCCAGCTGTATGCCTCCAAGACAAGCTTTGACACTAGGTATGTCTCAAATCCTCCTCTCCCCTTTCATGCATCTCCACTGCATCCCCCTTCCCCATATCCCCAGAAAAGAACAACCCCAAGCATAATCTCTTTGCAGGTTTGCAATGTGGAGTCTAGCATGTTGCTTTGGATGTAGTGTCAAAAGTGTTCTTGTACAATTTTAGATCACTTGACTGAGGGTTGCAAAAGAACATATGTGAATAAAAACACAAGATGGCATTTCAGTCAAGTTGAAGGATGGAAGTTTGGAAAAAAAAAAGTCCTGTTCATACATTGCATAATTCAGCTGCAAAACTTGTGGCCAGGCAATTAGCAAGATTCAAGAAGCTGGATGTTTACATGAATATCCAGAACTTCGGTTAGTTACATATTTAGCTACAGCCGTTGCATATTTTACACTTCAGTTCTCCATTTCAAGATCTAAGCTAAAGACCAAAATGGAATTTAATAACGCACATCAGCATTTCACACATCTTCCCATGGATCATTTGTACCGGCTACATCCAGAGATGAGACATTGAATAATATGGACTTCTGGTATCGGTAGCTCAGGCCTCAGGAATACTCTGATTTTCCACACATCAGAACATCTGTACAATGTAGAATGTAAAGGTATTTATAATTACAATTTTAGAGATAGGAAAATAAAGAATTTGGTAGCTTCATGCAAATAATGTGCAGAACAAAGGACTGAGTTTTCAAACCTCAGCTCTAACTATTTCTTAAAAGCAATTCAAAAGCACAGTGCTGTGATGCACTTTGATGCAGAAAATGATTGCAATGACTGAAGGTCTATTTCCAGCCTGGTTTATGCGCAGCTTGTGCTGAGGTCAAACTTCCACAGATGTCCCTAAACAGGGCCACATTTCAGTGTGTTTTGCTACACAGAGTAAACTATCCTTCTTATGCCTTAAGCCTTCTGTTTACTTTTTCTTCCTGTTATCCTTCAATATCAAATTAGAATACAGCTCAATAACTGTTGCATGCTATGACAACAGCCCCACCTATCTTGTCCTTTCAAAAGAGACACTATTCAGAAGATACACTGTGCCTTGTTTTAAACATCACTCCTCTTAAAGCTTTCCAAAGTTACCTGCAAGTGCAGAGAACATCATGTGATTATTTCCTACCTACACACTGGAAGAGCAGCAGCAAAACTTTCTGGTATCCCAACAGAGAAGTGTTTAGGCTTTTTCAGCTCGAAAACACACCAGTTTGCTCAGGCAACCCTGCCCTAAGGACCTAATCCAAAGTATTTTATTCTGATGAGATGAACATGGATCTCAATTCAGCTGGTCACTCTGCACGGGTGCTGGATTACAGCTGTGCCACAACACAACAGGCACACCTGCTATTCAGGATCAAATGGTGTCCAGGTGTGATTAGAAACGACTGTGGAACGGTTGCTAATCAAACTTCACTTACAGAAACTTTATTTTTCCAAAGAGTTATGCAGGCTTTATCCACTAAAGCTCAAAACTCAAAGCCTCAGGCTTGCAAGAAGGATGCTAAGCGCTACTAGATAAAGCATAACGTCTTGCCTAGCAGTGTCCAGAAATATTTCTGCTGCCAGTGGTACGAAACTAAGAAAAATAAGAACTTAAAGGAACAATACATCCTAAAGAGCATGATGATCAGAACATAGTACTGCTATTGCCAATAGTAAGGGAGATAAACTCATAATATACAGCCCTTAAAAAGGACCAAGTAGAGGGGTGAATGTACCATACAGTGCTTTGAAGCCAGCTTCAAAAATGGATGACAGCTGGCCAACTGCAATTCAGTTTATAGCTTGTTCAGCAGGTGTAAATCATATTTTTCCTCACCTTTTATAGCTTTCAAGGAGCTACAGATGGTTTCTGAAGCCTCCAAATTGATCCAGTCCCTGAGAATTGAAGCCATTCAAAGTTAAGGTGTATGGACTCAAAGCTTTGATTTCGTCTGGCTCAGATAAGCTGTAATAGTACAGGTTTAATTAGCATGTGAGTTCCTAAGGGAAATAAGGCCCTTTATAGTTCTTATTTCACCAAAAACTGCATGCCAGATGCTATAGAAATCCGTATGATCTGTGCCAAAAATAGGAAAAGAAAACAGAATAATAATTATTATTACAACAGAAGCTTCAATGGGATCCTGGAGTTTTCTGCTTTCTTGTGATTTCAAAAGAATTAGGTATGCACAGTCAGTTTCATAAAAATAACCAGTTACTTTTCACTAATTTGAAATTTTCTTTAAGGGCTAAGGTTTTGCCAAGAGCCTGTATGCCCCTTTTCATGCAACTAAGTGCAGAGCCAGACAGCTGTGCACAGCATGCATGAGCTTTCAGGACACCCTCCTGAGGATCAAAGGTCCCATGTCAGATTTTGTCAGCTGGCTCCACGCTTCCATTTTGACTTGTAACAGAGACTGCATATGGTGCAGCAGTACCCCAAGGTCCCATGAGCAAGTCAGACCATCCTGTTCATGGTCTCAGGGCTCACAGACCCTGAGTGAAGAGGGCACTATCAGGCCTCTTTACCTTGTTTGAGAGCATTAATAGTCAGAGAAGTCTCATTCCACCGTAGAAGAAATCTACACAATACTCCAGTACTGATTCTGCCATAGCAAGAGGACAAATCCATCCCAGCATGTCTACATGCATCATTTCTTACATTACTTAGAGGTCTATGAGGCACTGACAAGGTTGGTCCTAAAAACAGTTCCTTTCCTACCCTTGATACAGTTTATTGCCAAATAAACCCCAATGAAACAGTAAGGGCAAGATAAATAACTTCCAATTCTATTATACAGTAAGTAGCCGTATGGAGTGGAAAAGTAATTCAGAAAAAAAATAACGACTGACATAGGAACACTATCTTCCACTTTTATAATATAAAAAGTTCTCTTGAGTAATTTAATGTGACCATATTCATTTGGTTCAGAACATTGAAATAGGGTGCTCAAAACAAGGAGAGCAGAATGTTATAGCATATACTGAAGTTGCCCTTGGTATGATTTTTGTCCATTTTATGCTAAAAGCTACACATACAGAGAAGTTCTCACACAGACTAAGAGAGGAAATAGTACAGTCTGTACAGACAAAACACCTGTTTGAGCTACCTGCTTTCAGGGCCAAAAGAAATTGCTGATCATTAAATGACTATGTATTCCCCCTGTCTGGGGAAATACAGCCATAGCAAGATGATGCACTGTCATCCTGAAGAAAACTTGTCACTGATGAAGCATAGGAGCTTAATAGCATTGAGACTGAAGTGTGCTGAGAAAGACAGCTCACCACGACATGTATTTTGTCAACTGTCCTTAAGCAATTCCAAGTGGCTTTTAGTGTACAAGCACACTTCATTCATATTAAGTATAATTTGGGTGCCACCTAAATCTGATCCAAACTTGCATGGTCCAGTTCACTTCCGGTTAATTAGGAAGGAGATGCTCGGGTTGCTTCAGAAGAGCTCACTTGTGCAGGATCCTGTACCCCAGTGCTGTGAGTTCATGTTCTCCCTCATTTCCTCAGCCTCCAACCACAGAAGCTACTGCCAGCAAAGAGGAGGCGTTACTCTCTAGCAACAGATCATCTCTGGCTGGTGTGGGAGAGTTCCTCCAAGCAAGGATCTGTGTAGGCAGTGATAACACTTCCTGTAGTTTCCGACACTTTGTGATTTGCATACATATCCTTTCAGCCTGTTTTTACCCAAGATTTTAGGGAGTTTGGTAGAGCAGGGAACATACCTTCTTCCCTCTGTCTCTTCTATTAGGTGTAAAATGGGTACCAGCTGCACAGAAACCCCAAAATAGGAAAGTATCAAACAAGAATAGCCAAACAAGAACATCCAGGGCAGCAATTCTCCAGGTGTGAGTAACCTTTAGCAGCATACCAGGCAGCTAAAGACTACTGCAAAAGCCTGTTGCAACTCTGCATCTGCAACCACTAGCACCATATTACAAGAACTTAAGTGCAATTCAAAAACTATTTCCCAGTACTCAGTTCTGTCATCCAAGACTGAAAATAAGAGGAATTAATGTATTCTATTGATTTCAATGTCACTTATGCAAATAGTAACAGGATTCCAGTAGGGGCACAAGATGAAGAAAGAAATAATGAGAGTATACAGGAAATGGAGATGGTAGTAGTCCAAGGATGCAACAGGAAGGATGGAAGAAATCCCAGAACCTGACTGGACAACAACAAGTTCAGAAGGTTTAAAAACAAACAAGTTCCTGGTATTGGTGTTACAGCTTAGCAAGCGGTCTCTCTGCCATTGTTAGACATGGTAAAAATATACACAGTCTTCCAGTTGTAAATCAGCAACTCCTGACCAGTTGCTGCACAGGTGTTATTGAAAGTTCCTATGCCTGGTGTATTCAAACCATTCAGCAGATGTTCTTATTTTGTATTGCTGTTCTTGGCTTTGTGATCAATTACAGTTCCTGGATGTAGGCTACCCTCCGTATTACGTAATGCTTCTGAGTTTCTTTTCATATTCACTCCCAAGTGTAGCTGTTCACCTTTTGATCTCACATTTCAACAGCGAGCTCAATTGCCAGTCAAAGGACCTACTGGATGCCAAGGCAAGCACAACTCTTGGGTTGTATATGAGGCAAAACCAGCTCATATCCGCTTTTCCCCACTTTAACAATTGCAGTGATTACTAAGGACTAATAAATTGTTCACTTTTTTTCCCCTCCAAAGTGCTATTTCAGTTGCAACAAAGTGGAAGAAGACAATATCAATTCTTTATTATCACTGGCCTGAACATGACAGGGTGACAGTACCTCTTTGCCTCCTGACTGCTGCCACCACTGTAAGCACTGGAGAGATGAACAGGCCAGAGCTTCACAGCATGATATCCTTAACACTTCTTCACAGTCTACTCACCAGCAATACCCTTAGTAATTCCTCTCTTTAGCTTTTCTCCAAGCACTTCTCACAGCACAAGACAAAAATATCTGGAGCTCTTGAAACTCCTCAGATACTTACATCCATGACCAGATCTGGGACTGGCCTACTGTCCCACAGCAGGGTCCCATCAAGACCTCACCTCTCAGGGCACTCAGCTACCCTCCACTTAGACTAATCACTCCTTTTCTCTCTCTTAGAAATGGATTTAAGCACCGTACTTACTCCTAACAAGGCAACCCCCTTCTCATGTTATCAACACACTCCTGCATACCTTATCTCACAGTTCTCAATCCAGAACTCCCTCTTCATCCAGAGGACGTAAGCACTAAACCAACCACATCACCCCCTCTAAACCATCCTCTTCCTTTGTGTCTTAGCTGGCAGCTGCTTTTTATAGCCCCATCATTAGATTAATTAGGTCTTTCTGGTGCGTGGCTGTGGGCTGAGTGAGTTCTCAAGGTGCTCAGCTGCTTGCTGGATCAAAATCCCCATCCTTGCAATGCTGCTCACTGTTAGAACAATCCAAGCAAAAGGAGCTGGTTGATAACAGGCAGCATTTGGAGGCAGGATTTCTCCTTCAGTCATCAGTTCTCTCAGATGTTGAAAACTGGATGTGGGGACTTCATCCCAGAACTACCGCAGCTGTCACTCATTATTATATTCCTTTTCCATCATTTCAGAAAAAATGTTTTTTAAAAGTCACCAATGATAAAACAGTTCCTTAAGATGCAAGTGTGAATATACCTGTGGAGAAACAGCAGTTCACAAGATTACCTCAGCGGTGACAGGTGAATAATGGATGACTGATGGTCATCACAGTAGCTAAAGAACTGCCATAGTAACTATGGCACATCAAGTAAAATCGTCCATGTCTGGAACACCAAATAGGAAATATCCCAGTTCTGTTGCAGCCATTAATTTTAAAGGGCAAAACAAGAGTTTGGTTTGTACTCTAAGAGCAGTCTTGTAGCATGAGGAATGAAATTTCCAGTTTGTCAGAAATTTAAAATAATCTTTTAAGTTTTTACTTCCGAACTACAATGAAGACTCAGAATTTGGTAATTTCCTGCAGAAAGAAGGTGTTGTTTCATAAAGTACAAGAAAGTTCATGCTAACTTTTCTGAAATCAAACTGAACAAGGAGTCACCTTGAGTCCTGGAGACTTTTATCTGCCATTCAGTCCTGGGACATCCCCCTAGGCAGCCTCTCCTGGAGTGATGAGTTCAAAAGCCTGTTTTGGCTCTGGAAATTTCCACCTCTCTTTGGAGAGACTCTGCAGAGCCATGATCTCCTGCAGGCTCCTTCTATGAGCCACATCCATTGCTCAAAAAATCTCCATCCTCCTACATGTTCATTTGAGCTCTAGCACTGAAGTTAAATAAACCTGTTAAGGAGTTATGAGCTGTAACCATCTCAATTCTTCCCTCTGCAGCACAGAAGGTTATAAACAGAGTAGGAAACTTATAAAAGTTTCATGTCTTACCCAAGTCCTTTAACTGGCTGAATTCCATGTCCATACAGAATTTCTACTTTGATCTTTGACTCTTTAGGTGCGAAGCTGATATTTTAGCTCCTTCAGTCTTTGCTCACATCAGCTGACAAGCTCCAAGTTGGTCAGAGCCAACTTGATCATATTTTGCAAAAAAAGCTTCCTGTCCATGGCAGTCAGGCTGCTGATCACCTCGTCAGTTCATCTTGCTATTCTAGGCCAGAGGTGTCGCAACTGCACTTCCCATCTATCCAAATGTTCCTTCACAAAAAAAATGTTTTTATTGTGCCTGGAAGTATTTTATCTGTTCTTTCTGGGGAGCCTCCAAAACCCAAGCCCCTTCAATCCTGTGAAGGCCTCAGCTTCAGTACTAGCCTTAATTACTTTTGCAAAGCTTCAAATGTTTCATGTGCCATTTCCTTCCTTTGGATTTTCATTGATTCCTGCAAGCTCTCCCATTTTTTGTCCCACCTCATCTCAACAGGAATATCCCAGGAATATTCCAGTTTCTTTCCTTGTGGAAGGAGCCACATTTGGCTTTAACACAAATTCCTATCGCAGTTCCCTGTGCAGACCCACACTTGTTTCAAGAATAACATTTCCCTGTACTCTGTACCTTCATCTGACACTGCAGATGATTACCAGACAGCGTTTCACACACACAGACCATGTGCATGGGTGCAGGTGACTTGGGCAAGCAGGCACCTCCTTCTCTCTCTTCAGCAACAGAGATATGCATGGGAGAAGGGACCCCACTTGTGCAGCTGGCAACAGTGCTCTTTTTCTGATGGTGGTTTCTCAGTCATTCCTTTCCAACAGTCACAGCCTTCGAGAAGGCTGCAGCCTGGGTTTCTGCTGGGTGTCCACCAAGTGCACCTTCAGCCCCTTAATGCCAGCTGGTACTGCCACAGAGGTATCAAGGCTTACATGGACGATAACAAAAGAATAACTGCATGCTTCACTGCGCAAGGCAAACAGGGAGCCCTGCCCACTCAAACAGCTACAAAAAGATCAGTTTGGTTGGCCTCCACCACAGCTGATACTGCCCATGGGCACAGCCCCAAGAGATGCTGCTCCTCTGAGGAATGGGCCATGCACAACACCATCTGCATATAGATTAGCAGAGTTCTCTGGCCTCCTGGACTTTTTGCACCAGTTCATCTGCCTCTGGCCTTAAGACTCTTGAATCCTCTGTTCCTCTCGAGCCTTGCTAAATGTCTCCTCTTTCTCCATCATTTTCCCTTTGCCGCCTTTTTCTCCCTCTCCCCTTGGTCATTGTCCCATTGAACAGGTGTTCTGGGCTACTGCTTACCAAAACTACTTTCAGACACAATGATCACTCCCTCCTTGGTGACCAAGAGGGGAGAAGTTCCATGCCACTGGTGCCTGTCCACACTTTCACCACCCTGCTCAGAAAGTGTGTGCTCGAGCACCTCCTAGGGGAGTCAGGCTTCCCAGCAAGAGGGCTGTGCCGGGAAGGACATGTCCATGCCTGCACATTCTGCCCAACATCCTTGTTTGCAGGTGTGACCAAGTGAGGGAAGAGGGAAGGGGCTCTGCAGCTCAAGGGCTAGGGGCCATCTCCCAGCTCTTCTGAATCCCAAACCAGATCCCATTTTCTCCTCCCAGCTCAAGCCCCAGCCTCTCAGAAGCTGCCTGTTTCCTACACAAGCTACCCAGCAGCCCTCAGACGTGTGGATCTGCTGCCCACGCAGTGGCCAACTGCAGATGAGTCAAACACCTGTGGTCTGTAGGCAGTAAGGGTATAACACATCTAAGCACAGGGCACTCACCCTAGAGAACAGATGCGTGTTTTAAAATACAGAAATAGCTACCTGCTGACTGCTGCAAGCCCCTTTTTATGTTGTCAAATGAAAGCAGCCATGGGGGCTTTGCATAGAGGCTGTTGGCAGGACACAAGCCCAGACAGTCAGCCCACTCTTCCTGGCGCTGCGGGGACCACCTGCTGTGGAGACCAGGAAGCAAAGGAGCGTAGGGTGCGGGCCAGCCCTTGCTGGGGCCAGGGCTCATGGCAAATGGTTGGCCCTGCGTGCTGGAGCTGGGACACAAGGCATGGAGTCCTTAGCTAGAGCAACGCTTAATCTCCGGAGCCAGCCTAGATTAGACACAAATTTAAACACTGAGGTGATGTCTGTACAGCTGGGTAGATAAGCAAGCTGCACTTTCTCTGCTGGCCAAGAGAAATGGGGTTACAGCGCCATCCCAGTGGTACACTCATTTAGGCAGACCTCTCCCCACTGGTGGAGCCACCTGGAATCCCTCTGAGTGTGTTATGCTTCAAGGACGTCCATATGAGATGAGTCTGAGGCAGATAACCCGGAGCAGGACAGGCTATGTGGTGATCTGGCCTTTAAAGGTAATGAGGACCAAAAAGTGACTCCACAGTGTCTCAGCCCTGAGGTGCTCTGCAGAGTTTACAGCTCGCAGAAATGAGGACCAGTCCCCCAGAGCTCACTATGCACCTTCTCAAACGTCTCCATCACCACATGTACAATCATGGCTGTGACAGTCTACTTCACAAAGGCAAAAGCAAAGGAAAAATAAATCACTGTCAGGATGTCACTTCTCAGCCTCCACATCCAGAAGCTTCCTCATTACCAAGATCCACCATTGCCAAAGGATTGCCTTGGGGTGGAGATAGCCCTCCATAGAGGCCGAGGACATCATAGATGTTCCCCTACCCCTGTGCTAAAGGTAAATCCATCTGTTGGGACCCCCTAGGAGCTGGTGAAATCAGGCAGCAAGATGCCCAGCATGCCCAGATGGCTGCTTGACAGAGCTGTGGCGATAAAGAGGGACCAGCAGGACACCACAGAGAGCTCAGTAGCTGGCAACCCCACTGCACCCACAAGCTGCTGGGTTCGCTGACCCTGTGCCAGGCACGCTCCGTAGGCACCCCTGAGGGTCCCCATTGCCATTTTCCTTCCAGGCAGCAGACATCTCAACTCTGTTCTGCTGCAGGAGGGATGTCCTGGGTATTGCAGATACGCCATCTGCTCCTCTGCCCTGTTTCCCAGGCACGTGCGGGAGGGAATGGGCAGCTTACTGCCCTTCTCCATGGGGAGAACAAAGATAGCTGCCTTTGTTGTCCAACAGAGACCACCTGCTCTGATTTGATAGCATTGAGGTGGGCTTACAGGTAGGCAGATAGTTTCAGCATGGAGCCTGAGCCCCACACACCAATTACAAGTGCTGTTTCTTTAAGCAAAGGTGTTCACGCTGGGAAGAGACTACTATGAGCTTAGGAACAAGACCTGGTCCTAGCAGCGCACTCTTTTTTTGCCTCCGTCCTGCTTGGGTGGCCAAAGGACAGGACCGGACTCCAGTGGGAACCTCTAAAAATGTTGCACCATTTTTCTTCAGGTTTAGGAGATCACTGCATAGACTCAGACTAATCAGTCCTTGTGCCAGGTCTCCCGCTGGTAGCATCAGTCTCTAGGACCACATCACCCAAGAAATCCTCACCGTGTGCCATGCCAGCCATGGTGACAGGAGGACACAACGGGGCTGACGAGCTGGCCACGGCACCATCCCCCCACGCAGCAGTGGCAGCCTGGGACATGCTCCTGAAGGTGATTTAAAGAGCAAACATCAGACACAGCTTCTAAGAGACCTGCTGTGGTGCCCTCAGGATGAAGTGCTAGTGCACTGGTGAAACTGCACCTCATAGGCAAACAGGCGCAAACGAGGGCTGAGTTAAAATAACACTCAAATTAAGCCAAAGTTTGTAGAAATGAAGTCTCCACATGCATTTAAATGATACAATATACCTTTTTCTACAGCCTCCATGCAAGATTTAAGTTTTTTTTAAAAAGAAACAGTGGAAGTCTTTAAATAAGCTTTGCTATCTTCCTTTTGGCCAGAAGATGAGTTGGCATAAGTTATTCAGAAGGAACACGTTTTAGGAAAGGGAACATATGTGCCTAGAAAAGAAGAAGAAGAAAAAAAGGCATAGATTAGAAACTTCATGATCTCATTTGGACCATCTTATGTGAGTTACTGCCCTGGAAAGCAGAAAGTCTTTGCTACTGAATATAGAGGGAAAACATAATTTGCCAAAAAATCCCACTGAAGGATGAAATAAAATTCCTTAAGCTAAAAGTACTCAAATGCTAGATAATTTGTATCCATTGCCTATTTTGGCAATGATTATATAGCTGTCTACAGCTTAACCAAATACTGCAAAAATGAGAATATTCCTTTAAATGCTCGCTTTCATTAAAAAAATGACATTTGCTCCTATTTGGATCCCCACAGAAGCATTTGCTATTGTTTAGCAAACATCTTTTCAACTGCTTTTGAACAGCTAGGTATAGCCAAGGCATTTATGCCAAATCATACTTGTCCGAGTTTGTCTCTGAAATGCCTTCTCTCTCTGTGTGTCTAGTCATGAAAACTGCAATTTGCTTACATATCCTCCACGTTGTTTCATGGGACTAGATTCCCTGCAGAGGTTAGTTGGGTTGTACGCCCCCAAAATCTATTCCCTGTGCCAAGACACTGGAAATTGTTCCAGCACATGCAAGGAAAAGCATTGTGAGCTCTAGTCCTGGGGAACAGGAGATTGAGAAGAAGTCCATTGCCAGACCAGCCAAATCAGAGAAACAGCACAGGTCACAGCAGACAGGCCAGTGATGGGCATCAAAGTGGGGCCCGTCTAGATGGTTAAGGCCGCTCATGAAATGGGATCAGTATCCTATTTTTTTTTTCAGAGCTGATTTAACCAACATTAAATACAAATAGGAGTATCTCCTTCTCTCCAACTCAGCCATCCTACAGAAGAAAAATGGTTGTCATATTTTAGTTGTTGTATTTTAGTTACATGCCTCAGATATGACTCTTGATTGATCTCACAGCCTGAATCTTTTCTGATGAGCATAATGGACCTTATGATAGAGAAAGAAAAGAAAAAGGATAGAATTCCAATTAGGAAAATACTATAGTCTCATTTAATTCCAGGTTGTAAGACTGATGAGGGAAGGATTTTCTTATTTGTTTGCACAAAGTGATGATCGTTTAAAATAATCAGTTAAAAACAGTTCAACAATGAGGAATCATCAAAATACCACCTGGGGTGGAATTTCCCTTGCTTTGGGAGCCACTAATATATCCCAGTGATTTCATTAACTTATCCCATGCTCTATACCACATACAGCATGAGCATGTCAAATATTAGCCTCATCGAAATTATAAACAGTAAAGAACCACATCTGGGCAGCATTGCCCATATCATACTGTACCAGCCAAAATGAAACCTGAGCTACAGCTTGCTGAAGTTTTCACTTTTCCACAGAGGTCATTTATGTCTTCCTGGTATCTCTTCTGCAAGACTGAAAAATAATTAACATTTATTCCAATTAATGCGTTTTCTTCATACTCTGTGAATGGGGAATCCCGAGGGCTGCCCACAAGCCAACGTATCTTTGCTCACAGTGGAGCCTCTCCTGAACTGAGCAGGGCGTTTCTGGTCTTGCTTATCTCCTCCAACTCTTTCTGCATAGTATACTTCTGTAACGATGCCCTGCCTCCCTTCAGCCACAGTCTCACACCTTATTTTCAGATGTTCACCCTTCCAACCCAAGACCAAAACCTCTGCAGAGAGACCCCACGGACAGAAACAGCACACATTCCTCCATTTGCCCTACCAGGCATGGCTGGTAGAGCCGACCTTGGCTACTAACCTCCAGCTGGGGGATGTGATTAAAGCCAGACACCCTGCCAAGCATGTTGTTTACCCTCAACTGCTCTACCTCCCTGCCTGTCCGCTTCCCTCTGCCCCCCTTCCAGCCAGCAGCAGGAGCCTCCCATGGGCTTTCTCAGGAGGGATCTGCTGGCAGGGCACGCCTCGCATGGATCTCTAGACTGCGCAGGGCTCTCTCCTCCTTCTTTGGTCAGAGAGCATCCAAGCCCACTGACCCCCAGAAGAGGCTGAAAACCCTATTTGTTTCCTCCAGCTCTTTGTGATCGGGACCAGGATACAGCCTGGGAGCCTGTGGGCTGATGAGGTATCTCTGAGATTCAGCTTTCCAGTAATTCGCTTTCATTCAGGGATTGTGGTAGTGATGAACACTGCGTTTCACTTTCTCTTCTTGCTATCTATATTTGTGCTATTCAAAGAATCAATGACCTGATTTTTCAGAGGCAATGACCTCTTACAGAGCTTGTGTTACTCAGCACCATAAAAAATGTAGCCACTGAAGTGCGTGGCATGTTTTACTTACAAAAGTGGGGGGTTTAATAAATAATAAATAAAATATAAATAATATAATAAATATTATATATAAATAATATATATATATAATATATAAATAATGACTCCTTCTGAAGTACTTCTGGCATCCATGTGGCCACATGCAGCTTCTTGCACCTGCATCATGTGAAAACTCGGTTTCAAAAGAAGTTACTACTTACGCACGCACTAGACTACTGGTAACAGTCTGGCCAAAGGATTGCTCCCAGTTCACACTTCAGCTAAAAATAAAAAATGACTGGAACATTTTTTTTCTTCCACTTGCTGTAGATTACCAAGAAGATCAGCTGAGGAGTTACGCCTTTCTCTACAGCACCCACCTGAGCCCAGATGGAGCATTTTTTAGCCTAGAGAAGGTTTAAATAGCTTTAAACTAAAAGTTTACCATTTTAAATAGCGTATTATTCTTAAATTTGGATGGACACCTCTTCCTGGGTGGGACAGACTCGGAGTCCTTGGGTGTTAAGCAGAGAGATAATCCATACAGAATTAGAGGAAGAGACAGTAACCTTCTGAGTGTGAAGTTTACTTATCCTTATCAAAAATGCCTTACATAAACCAGATCTATGCCCAGAGCTGTGTCTCATTTCACAGTAAGCCCTTAAGAAAGGATGTGTGCAGCTAATGGAAAACAAATGTCTGGTTTGGCAGGGCCTGCAGCTAATGTCAGTTATTTTCCTCCCTTTGCTAAAGAAATAAAGAAATCGTCAAAATGAAACAGGCTGCCTGAAATGTTCTGGTTTTCTCTTAGCTGTTTGAGAGTTTCTCTGATACACAACATATGCGACAGACCTTATCTTTGTGGTTCACGAAAAGAAAAAAAACTGCTGAAGAAATCATGTTCTTTTTCATTAAAACATATAATGTCCTCAGGAAGGAAGTTCAGAGTTGAAAACATAGATATGCTTCATAGCTTGATAGCTCTCAGTAAGGACTGTTTTAATTAGAGTGAGACTTCTAGCCTTTGTTTTGCTGGAGTCTGGCCAAAACCAGAACAAGAGCACCAAGCAATCTTTAAACTGTTTTCTAAAGAAAACAAAAGCCTAGGGAGGGCAGAATTATTAGCTGTGGACTAATACCTCAAAGCAAATTAATATAAAGTATAGATATTGTTGATTTCTCAGGAAAGAACAGTACTGTCAACACAAGCGTAGAACCACCAGAAAAGGATTCATCATCAGGATTATGGTCATTAACTCATATAAACCATACCAAACCACAAATACTGTTGTTAAGTCAGAACACAATTAAGAGTCTGACTTTAACTTAGTAATGACATGAATTCGGGGTCCCTGAACAGCCTGTAGGATGTCAGCTCATACCATGGTTGAGAAATAGGTAATATGGAAATACCAGGGCTGGCAGGAGATTCCCTCAATTCTGCCTTTCTTGGGCCTGAAGGGTCTGATTCCCCAAAGCCTTGTCTCACCTGGGACAGTTTGGTTTGCAGATCCCAGAAGCTGCGAGGATGTACAGGAGAAGAATCACTCTTCTTCCATGCTGTCTTTCCTTAAGCAACCACTTGGAGCACGGTTAGAGGGAGACCAGACTGGCCTAGGTTTCATCAGGTGTGGCTGTTGTGTTCTTCAGCTCTTCCCCCAACACGTAACTGAGGATGCTCACATCATCATAAAAACCCTCACGGATACAGACAGATAGATGCTGCTATGTAGCAACATTTTCACGTATCTTTGTATCATGACAGTGTCTTATCATGAAGTTGAAGACAGTCATAGTCTCCTGTCATTAAGACAGAAAGCACTGTTTCATTTTCTGGAAACAAGTAGTCAACAGAGGTCACCTGAAGCCTCAGCAAGTGTCCTCCTGTCCGTGTAAAGGACACAGGAGAGGCTACTCCAAAATTTGAAACACATGGATGTAGTAGAGGCTTGTCATTACGAGGGTATTATATTGGCAAAAGAAGCACAGGGAGGAAGGGAGCAGCCATAATGCAGGCACAGTCACAGAGTCACTGGTGTGTGACCCTGGAAGAAAGCCACTGGAGAGTTTTCTGGGATAAGTGCTAGAAAACTTGGTTTGGGACTGTAAGAAAAGAAATAGTCATCTGTTGTTGGACTGTTCTTGTGTTCAAGTCAATGAGCTTCGTAGGCTCTTTAAACATAAAGGGATTTCACTAGAGAAAGCAGCAAGGCAGGTAGGCATTATAACTTTCCATACTCAAGCAGTAAGGCAAATCACTGGCATGCCCAGAAACCTAACTATTGAGGAACAGACTTTCCAAGAAACAGAAGAGGCCAGGAGTTTTTATGTCAATATGGAAGTTGCTAACATGAGTCTTGCTGGAGTGACTGATTCCTCAGGCAACCATTCCTCTACCTTCAATACAAGGAGAAATCCTCTGCAAAACAACAGCTCACAGCCAGCAATGGCCAAATGAATCTTCTTGAGAGCTTTCTGTCTGCCCAGACCCTGCCTCTTTGCTCTGATCTCTCTTTGTGCTTCAGCCCAAATGCCTTTGTGCATCAGACTTTCCTGACCCCACTGACTGAGGCTTTATTAGCCTTTACTGCAACGTCTAACACCCTGGCTTTCAGGCTCAATGCTCACCACCTCCTTGCTCTGCCCCTGAGCTCATGTCTCTCCTGGTCTCCCTGCTTCTGTCCTCCTTACAAATTCAACCCCAGCCTGCCTGTCTGCTGGGCTTCTCTGCACATATGCCAGGCATGAGCAGCTGATGAGATGATGGAGCTAAGAGGCATTAGATCCACAAAGAAACTAAAGACCCCAGTCAAAAGTCACCACCTGGGTAATGAATTGGACCCACCAGAAAACTTTGCTGCAACAGGAATTTCACAATCTTTTTGTAACCTACAGAGATCCAGGAGGTAGAGATCAGATTGTCTCAGCTCAAATAAGGAAAACATCTGCTAGTTTAAGGAGACCATTTGCTAAGGGTCCTGTTTCTCTCAATTTGTTATCCAGCCCGCGTAAATTGGTGGGAAGATGAACAGAAAGGTGTTTCCATCTTGAAGATGTCAACTCTAGAATACGCTAAAGAAAAAAGAAGAAAGAATATTCCAAGGTAGAAGCTCCTTGAGTTTAGATTCAGTTTGGCTCAGTATAGCATGGGATGGATCTTAAATGAATGCCTTCAGCATAACTTCAAGATACTTTTTGTTTAGGAATTGTCCTTATCTCAGATATTATCAACCATAGAACATCAGTCCAGCAAAGACTGATGCAGAGGGAAGAGGCTTAGTAAAAAACTGCCTCACCATTTGGTAATTGCAAAGGACAAAGTAATCTTACAAGCCATTAAAAATTGTTCCAAGAGCCTTTGGTCATCACTTGGCAAAGAGCAAAGACATCAGAGACCATCTAGGGCTGGCCACAGAGAACAAAGAAAGTCACTGTGAAGGAATCATACCTGGTACCACACATGGATGCTACCCTGGGTCCTGTAGTGGACCCACTTGTTTTTCCGTGCTGGATTTTAAAAGCAATTCATGACAAAGGTACCCAGAAAATAGAGGAAAGTGTATGGCACAGGGTCTGAGTCAATAGAAAAGACTGTGGTTGTAACAGCTTGTAGGACACAGAGATCACTTTGGAATAGCTGACAGACCTCTCTAACCATCTTTGTTGCATCTAAATTCTAACATGTTACTTGCTTGGAAAAAAACAACATTCAGAGAAGCATAATCAGCAAGAAGGGAATTTCCACCAACAAAAGCAAAATAAGACTGTGCAGAACTGGCCAAATTTCCCACTTTACAGACGTGCAGAGCTTTGCAGTGCTCTGTCATGACAGAAAGTTCATTTGGGGCTTTTACAGGATCCTGGAAAAACTGCACACACTTAGTGAAAATGAGAGAGCATTTCTGTGGTCACGTGAATGCAATGAAACTTCTCTGGAATCTCTCATGACCCCTCCTGTCTTGGTTTTCTTGTATCTCAAAACCCCTAATGTTGGACACAGATGATACTGCATAAGTTTTGGGGGCAGCATTATGACACAAAAATACCAAAAAAACCCCATGAAAGAATGGTGGACCAGTACAATAAAACCTAAGACTCCACAAATAAACAACTATGCCACCCATGAGAAGCATCTGAGTTTAAATTACACTTGGCACAGCTTTCCTGGGGCAGTCTTATGTTCAGGACAGAGTCTCTTTCCCTGCTAAGGTTCCTTGTTTTCAGAAGTAGTAAGGGACAATTTGCAACCTGTCCAGAAAAACTGGAGCACTCTGAGTTGAGAGTCACATAAAGGCTTTGGCATGAGCAGGAGCAGGCAGACAGCACTGGTAAGAGCTGAAGGTGCTTTTGTAGCAGGAAAGGAACCAAGAGGCTTCTCAAAGGAGCAGGTGGGCTTCAGAAGAAATGGTCCTTCCTTCCCTTGACACTATTTGTAGAACTAGAAATTGCTCCTGGCATTTGCTCCTCTGGTGTTTTCTAGCAGGCATGGGCTACTTCAGAAAAAAACCTCAAACACAGAAATTGGGAAATAGAGACTCTGACGACAGCTGAAGTTCTCATGAATTAATGCTGTACCTGTCCCAGGGTCTTTCATGCATTCTCCCTTGTTCTGTGCGCATGCTTTGCATTTTGATAGGCTTGTACAACTTTTCTGAGTGATTCAGAAGCTCACAGTTTCTTTTTGCTCTAATCATTTTGCCTCAGATGCCTAACAATATGCCCATAATCCAAAGGGAAGTCATTGGAATTCAAATCTGAGTTGTAACTTCCTGCAATAGCATTTCTCAGTGATTTAGCTCTCAGGCTAACATCTCTATGCAACTGGCTTGCAATGGATTTGCAAAGTGGTAAGACCAGGACCTTTTCTGGCTCAGCAAGGACCAAGACCTGGTCACTTGAATGGTTTGATTTCTTGGGACCTGCTGGAGCTTCTTAGGAAACAACAGGAGCTTGCACTCTCCAGTCACCATCTTCCTGGACTTCTACAAGTGGTCATGATATACCTGGCAAGTCAGTGCTTCCAGAAGATGTTCTGCAGACTTCAAGGCGGTGAGCAGTGTAACCCCACTATGAAGCAGGTACTAGTGTGAGCCTAACTGCACCTAGCCATGACTGTGACTGCTGAGACAACCCCTCAAGCAGCACTTCTTGCCACAGCAGAACTGTTCCGTTGGCAATGGCTGAGTTTTTTAGTGTCAACACAGCTTTCCTGATAACACTACCCTTGGGCTGGTACCTCTCCTTCAACGTCCAAGTGCAAGCAAGTAGAAGGGGGACAGAGCTTTTCCTCAGAGAAGAAAAATACTGGGAAGGAACAGGTTTTTAAATGTTCTGACTAAGCAAGTTTTAGCAACTCCGCTCTTGCAAAGATAAGACGTGGGAACTTTTATATGGGGAAAAGCAGATGACTAAAAAATGGCATACCTCTTCATTCTTATAATCTGGAAAGTTTTATGGAAAGGACAAAATCATTTTTTTCATGTTGCTGAAATCAACAAGTCTTTGTTCTTTCACTTGCCTAACCAAAGATGTCAGAAGATCTTTCCGCATCATCTTCTGTCTCCCACATCTTCCCCTGCCTCTCTGTCTGCGGCCATGTGGAATCCTGCTAATCCAGCCTTTTGTATGGAGGTGAAGAGATCATTCATAACTGTGCACTTACAGCAGCTCTCTAAGAATTTTTCCTGCGAACCATTCACTATAGTCCTCTGAAAAAAAGGTATGAAATAATCTCTCCATGTTAGTATTACATTATTTATGCTTCGTTCCATCTATCTCCTTGTTTCCTGTGGACAACATGTTGATTTATTCATGCTGTCAGGCAACCTCCTCTGACTGTTTCCAGTAAAAAACTGAAAGGGAGATTTAGCCGCCTACTCCCCAGATGTGCAGTGGCTCCAGCTCTATGGCATCTGTGTAAACATCAGCAATAAACTTCTGACTCTGAGATTAAATATGGGGAGGTTTTCCTTTTAGCCCATGTTCAGGCGCCTTGCATAGAAATATTTTAAAGGCATCTTTGGCATTTTTTTGTTATGAAAGCATTTTGCACGCTATTCATCAAGGAAGTATGTCCCCTGGAATACAACCACCACTGGAAGACATCAAACCATAGGGCACCCCCATTAGAGGTCAAGGCTGTGATGTTCCCACCAGGGAATATTCCAAGGAAGACCACAGCTCTGAGGTGCTCAGGAATTAAACAGGGCTGCAGTTGGTTGGTTGTGCTGTGCTGTGGAGGTGTCACCAATTCCTCGTAAATGAGGATGCTGTAAGAGAGGTTATCAATCATATAATCATAGAATGGTTTGGGTGGGAAGGGACCTCAAAGATAATCTAGTTCCAGCTCCCCTGCCATGGGCAGGGACACCATCCACTAGAATCCTAGGGTATTTAAATATTGGCAAGTTAAGCATGCTATTTAACTAATGGTAATTACTTAAATGTAAAAAAAAACCAAACAAACAAACAAACAAAACCCCAAAATAAAATATCACCAACTTGGTGATTATCAGCCTAGTGATTAATTCCCTGAAATCAGCGATCTGTTTTAGTATTTTATAGGAATTACAGCAATGCTTGTGTTTATACTCTAGAAATGGCCTAGAGGAAGGGCACCAGTGGAGCATAGCTGCCTTCAGTGGGAAGTGCATCGTCTGGAAAGCTCTCTTTCATGTGAGACAGGTTCAGTTCATTACCCTAAATGACATTTTTTGCTCTACTCAGTCAGCAAAACACGCCATGGTACTTGGGCCCACAACTTGCTGAGGGGTAGAAGAAGGGCTGTAAGAACAAAAGTGATCACGGCTTCTATGGGGCAGCCAGCGGGGCTGGATGGGAGCAGAACAGCCAGGTTCACACTGACCCTATCATTTTCTTAAATGTAGCTTAGTGCAATAGCAGATTTTGACTTGCAGGACTCTGCCAGGGAAGGACCCTCCGTTACCTCCCACATCACTCACTTTTTGGCTGGATTTACAACTGATGGAAAAGAGGGGCTTTGGCTGGGGGGGGGGGGGGGGTGGGTACACTGATATTCCTGATGCTTGAGTGCTTGACTTCTCAAACATGGCAATATTTTAAGTATATTTTAATGTAAAAAGCTGGAGCAGTTTCTCATTAAAACCCACTGAAATTGCCCCTCTTCAATGATGAGTTTAATCCTTGAATTATTAATACCCACCAATGAAAGGCAGGAGATTGATGTTACTGCCCTGAATGGGTAATGTTGCTGGAAGAAGAAAGCACTACGTTAACAGACAACAGACAGGCCAAGAACTGTAGACTTAGCTTGTGTGGTTGGTTTTTCAGCTCAGTAACAGCTGATTTCAATCACTTCTAAACAAACTTCTGAAGTGTTTTGTACAACCAGCTAATGTCTCTATAAATATCTTCTGTTTAACTATGGACAAATTATCTCCCAGCTTGAAAAGTTAACCAGGGTTTGTTGGAGGGGCGGGGTGTACTTCATCTGCCTATGACAAATAATTATCAATAATAGACAAAATGTTGCTTTGGAGCTCACCCAGCTGAATCCCACCATGTGTACTGTGTAGCTATACAGTACAGAACTGCAGTGTCCTATATAGCTTGTAACTGAAAAACTCTAGCAGCTTTACAATTATACTGCCTGTCTTGCCAGGGGTTACTTTCCGACTCAAACCTCGAAACCCAGGAGTGCCCCAAACCTCAAGGTAAAAAGAGGGGAGTCTTTTGACCCTACTTCACTTTTGAGTGGAATCAAAGATTTTGTGCAATGCATGGTCTCCTTGGGCCAGAGCATGTCCTTGGCTGACAAGGTGTCCCACAGAAGGAGCTGCTCCCCATCTGCATCCCGTCGAAGCACATTGGGAATTACACAGGGTAATGCACTTTGGAGTTAATCTCAGCTCTGTGGAGCAGCCCAGACAGCCCCTGGGCTGAAGGACGGGCTCCTGGGAGCACCGGACATGCTTGTCCCTTAGCTGTCCTCTGCTCGTCCATGTGCCCGACCCACACGTCAGCCCAGCACCGGGAGAGCTGTGGGTTTCCCTCCAAGCACACAGCAGGCAAGCCAAGGGAACAGGGAGCCGGGACTTAGCTGGCTGATGCCGAGCGAGGCTCAGAGCCCAGCTCGGTGGCAAACAGCCACGGTCGGGGGCCTGTCTCCTTTCACAGCCTGAAACCTGCTGCTCGTACCGTCCCTGCAGGAAGATTCCCACTGGGAAAGGGAAGATGATGTAACGCAGGCAACATCCTCCTGCAACCCCTTTACATTTAGCCTTGTCTCCCCCCTTCCCTCCTGTGGCGTCAGACAAAACAACATAAGTTGGACTTTCCCTCTCAAACACACATTTCCTGACATGATTTGCTCTAAGCAGGACCTCTAAAACTATTTTCATAAAAGCTGATTTGGCTGTGAGTGTCATTACATGTTTTATTTGCATGAAAGCCATGTCTTTCTCCTAATAACTTCTGGTAAACAAAAACCCCCTTACAAATCCTGACGGGAACTACTGTAAGGACACTGGTGCATTGCACACACCAGCCAAGGCAAAGAGAGCCTGCACAACCGCAGCTCTGAACAAATGACCCAAATCACAGCTTTCATTTCCGCTGGGAACTGTGGATGTGCCATAGAACGTGGCTCCTGACAAAGGAATTCATCATTTAAAAAAAAAATGCTGTTGGGGCTAAAGTATGAGAGAAAATGAAAGCATTTATATTTCTGTCTTTCCTAAATTCAAAATACATGGCATTTTGAAAGTGCCATATCAAAATATAGAGGAATCTTTGAAATCTCGATTTATGCTAGAGTTAAATCCAACTTTGGAACATCTGCCTGTCAATGATCACATCATTATGAACACACGCTGTCTTCAAAGAATTAGACAACATAGGGGGAGGACATATTTCTTTTTGTCTCTCTCCTGTATGTATGTGTGTGTACACATGTATACAGCAATCAAGAGCAATTACATTTGAAGAAAACTATGGAGCTATGCCCCAGCACCCTGACATAATAAACATATTTATGTCTACAGACATCCATTACACATGGGCACTACGGCATAGATTCATAACTTTATCACCATGCAATTCCCCTTGATTATACTGACAGTCCTAATAAGCTCCAAAGAGTTTGGCCTTTGTTATATCCTGCAGCTGAAAAAGCTTGGCAAGAAATAACTCGGCATAAAACTTCAGTTTTCCCCTACATATACCTTACTTTAGAAAAAAAAAAAAAAAAAGAGAGAGAGAAAAAGAAAACTTTGGCATAGTATCCAGGTTTAAAAAAAATAGCATAGTAGTAATGAAACCTACATCTTGCTGTTATCTTCTGGCACTCAGAGAGAGGTAGCAAAAATACAGTCTGTGTATGTATGACCTTCTGTTTTCCTCCTTTTAAAGATGTATAAGTAAGACAATCCTCCTAGGAAGACAATAAAGAAAAAAACATACCTGAGTCTCCTTCTTTTTAAGCAGGAAATTGTCATATACTTGAAAGCTGCTGTGCAGCACCAGTAACTAGAATTTTGCTAATATTATCATTATCACATAGTTATCTGAGGAATGCAGTGACTGCCAAGCAGCAAGGAGCACATCTGGGGTATGTCTAAATAAAGAGTCCAAAAAACACATACCTTGATGCTCTGTGTCCAGAAGAAAAACTTCTTACTGTTACTGTTCACTAACCAACCCTTTATGAAAGGCACAGTTAGACAGTTCACCTATTAGGTCATCACCAGGCTGTGATTTGTGGGTGACACGTAGCACCCAAGCAGTATTTACATCACCACAGATAATCAGAGGCACCGATGAAGACTGCCAGCGGCATCTGCAAGAAAACTGAGTTCAGATTTTGATATTCTGACTCGGATTTGGTATGATGGGAAAGGAGACTATTTACACAAGAAGGAAAAAAACTCCTGCCCAGACAGGATCTCAAAATCACTTTCAAATGAGACAAAGAAGTGATTGCTATTGCTGGCAAGGGGCAAACTCATGCACACTTCATTCATGCGGCTGCACTCTCTTCTGCAGGATCAGGGTTTCCCATGAGAAGTAACTGGGTAAGAGAATGGCTGAATCCAGTCCAGGAGGCTGCTGGTTTTATCAATTTCATCTTGTGAATTATTATGCCTCCCGCCTTCACTAATGAACCTACTCTCTCCAAATGACACAGATCTGCTTTTTTCAATGTGATCTGATTTAATATTATTACTGCCTGTTCTGCTATGCCACCATTAGCCAAGGCATTCAATTTCCAAAAGAGTCACTTCCTCAAGCATACACAGAACTTGAATACTCATCATTAATGCAAGTGCACAGGAAAAATTATTTATTTTTCATTGAAAGGCTATTTAAAGATTGACATGAAGATTTTATGTATGAAAAGACCTAGTACGAGCCTTTTTCTTTCCTCTTATAGAAAGGAAGGGCAAAAATCAGTGGTGTCCTCTGTGTAGCCAGGTGCACATGCAAGCAGAATAGTCTCCTGTGCACCCATTTTTATGATTATTCCACCCAGCCAACTTTTTGCAAATGAAACCCTTGATATACTGAGTGTCGCTCTTTCAACATGCCCAGAAAATGGCTTTTCTTTTGTTACACAAGGCTTTTTGCACTCCATGAGCCTGCATGATACAAGATTCAGCGTACAGCTGTAAAAATGTCTTCTACCGTCTGTACTGCCCTGGGCTCTCGAGTGACAGAAAGGCACCAGAAGCCAGGCTGCGAATCAGTCCCCGGTGAGACCCTTCAGATGTTGACCAAATTCATGCATAACTAAGCACTACAATTTTAATCATTTCTTAGAGAAGAGTTTGCATTTCATTCCAATCCACTGCAACAGCCACCATTAAACTCCCTAAAAGTTTATGCAGTAAAAGAGTAATATTATTGCCTCTGTCTGTCTTTTTTCCTGTCCAGAGTGAAAAGTAGTCTTGCTAAAAAGCCATCCAGAGAGTTCCAATTATTTCATCTTCTACACAGAGAGGTAAAAAAACCCTACCAAATTCTGATGTTTTTCAGTCAGCTATTACCATCACTTTGTCTGTTTATAGCAGCAACAAAAAGAAACAGAAATTCCTGTTTCCGAGAGTCACCATGACACCTATAAAACTGGACAGGCTGAAAGATTAAAAAGAAAGCCTAGAAAAATGATGCGGTATAAATGGTCCATCCAAAAAGACTTTAAAGGTGGTTTCAGAAAATGTCAATACATCCGCATTTTCGAAAAATGATGAAAGGTCTAAGTATCTAAAAGCATTTGATTTATACTGCACAGGTGTTCTTATGCCAAAACTGGATATTACTCATAAAAACAAGAATAAAAGACACTTCCATACTTTTAAAGCAAGATAATGTTTTATCTGTAGTCATCCACCCTTCTAAAAGCAAGTTGTACTGTAATGCATTGCGCTGACAGACACCAAACCTGGAAAATGTATCAAATGGCTACCACATATTAAAAAAAAAAAAAAATCAGTGACAATGCTCAGCAGAAAGCAGAGAAAAATAATTACTTCAGATAAAATACTTGGCCCATGC
This sequence comes from Grus americana, assembly GCF_028858705.1. Classification (NCBI taxonomy): domain Eukaryota; kingdom Metazoa; phylum Chordata; class Aves; order Gruiformes; family Gruidae; genus Grus; species Grus americana. The sequence goes on along the minus strand of NC_072855.1, from coordinate 29,370,520 downwards.
AATTAATGACATCTGTCCATCTGCTGGCTTTGTACAAAGAAAGAAGCACAAACAAAAAAAAAACCCCACCCCCCAAAACAGACCTTGAATCGAAACTATGGATCTGAACACTCTAAAAGAGTGTCCAGGAAAAAGAAAAATCCCAGTCTAATCTACACAGATGAAGTTGTTCTTCACCGTCCACTCAGCGTAAGTCACTAGAAATACAAACCAAAATGAACTTGTTATCAGTTGTACATCCACCCAAAACAACCCATGGTGATCAAACATGACCACGTAGGCAATGCTGCAACTCCATGCCTTGGTCCTGCTACTGCTCTCCATGAGAGACGTTCTCCTGCATCCTGTGCCAGATGGACCTCAATTACTACCAAATCCCAACAGCCCATTTGGATTTGTTCTGCACAACAGTAATGAACAGGCGCTGGTTTTGAAAGAGTCAGACAAGATAACTTTTCTCTAGGATCAGACATTTCCTTCCAAATCACTGGGAGACAGCGGAGAAGGGATCTCAAAGCCCCCTGTCTATAGTCACCCTTCAGACAAGCACAATGTTTGAAGGAATCTCAGCCCAAGAGCAGAAATCCCTCCTCTAGACAAATTGCAACAGGTAGTTGCAAATAATGTGGGGGTTTTTTAGGCAAAAGCAATCATCATCAACCCTAAAATCAGTAATGCTATACAGCAAGTGCTAAACTGTGGCTTCAGCATGGAATGGCTGAACTTTATTGAAAGGCAAAAGGTTTAAGGAAATCAGGCAGCCCATACTATACAAGTCGTGGCCAGTGCTGGCTGTCTTGTCTTCTAACAGGTAAGAGTTTCAGTCACACAACAGTTTAAGAGAGAAATTGGAAACACTGAAAGCTAACTCACAATCCAAAGCTGCTTGAAGTATCTCCAACTTCAGACAAACTTAATGTCTTTGTTAGAAGACGAAGAAAGGCTAAACAGCCCAATGCCTCCCAGATGGGCACAGTATTTTCCATTCTGTCAGCCTGGCTCAGTCCTGCAGATTTTCTTTCCCTTCCTCCTTGTTTTGGGCAGAACGCCTTCTCCTTTGCAGCACTTCACCATCTGGTCCAGCCCAAAGGTACATCCCTGCTTTATCAGTTCAGCACCTCTTTTCACATTTCACTTGAAAATGCATATGCTAGATAAGGAGAAATTTCTTCCAGATGTCAGGAACTGAACATGAACACATCCTCGTACAGAGAGAGGTGATGGGAACACTGTGGGATAATTAGAAATAGAAAAAAGTCTTCTTTCAGAGGTCAGCATTTAACTCTCCATCGAGACATTTTAAGTATTTAATGTCTCCACAGTATGCCCTACCCTAACTCTGCCATGCAGAATTTGTCTAAAAAAAGGAAGTCTTGGGAATATTTCAGAAATATTGTCTATGCATTGAAGAATTACAAACTGCAAATACGATAAAGACAAATTTCCCTTAAATCCAGCTTCGTCTTAGAGTTTGTCCTGTCCAGCAAAAAGGGAGCACCTTCCCCCAAGTAGCTTCCCCTAGGGGACCTGGGTGCACCTCCCCTCGAGAGACACCAGCTCACTGTTTCCACCTCTGGGTAGAGGAGCAAAGAGGCATCCTTCATGTTGTAGCTACAAACTCCAAGTTACACATGTGGAGCATTTTCTAGACGCAAGGCATGTTTACTCGACTCCTCGCCATTACAACTTTGCTCGTACAAAGGGAACAAAACAAATGCACCCCTTGTTCCAAAATCCAAGTGTGGTAAATGCACATGATTGCTGCCATAGTAGTGGTTTATGACTTACTACATTTAGCCTTGTTCTTTGTAGCTGCGTGAATATATATTATTCTGCTTTGTATGAGAGTAAGTCTGGTTTTGATTAGGCTTGTAGAGAGCTGTCAGAAAGTCAGACTCTAGCAAATAAGCCCCTGTAGGTTCACTTGGAAAAGCCCATAAAATGTCTGCTGTTCATTTAAATTAGGCTCAGAAAGAAACGCAAACCTGAAAGCTGCCAGTGTTTATATATTTGATTAAGAATTTTTTTTCTTGAGGGGCAGAGGAGGCTGGGAGAGGAGTTATTCTGGGAATGAGCCTAGTCAGAGAGCAGCTTTGGGCCCAGACCCTCATTCCTGCGCAAAAAGCAAAGGAAAAACAGGCTTATGCAGGCACCCAGAGCTATAGCATAGCCAGAATAAATCCCTCCCTTGAACCAAAGCCATGCAGTGGAGGAGCAGCACAGCTACCCTGCAGTCATTTCTGAAACCATTAGGTTGTGGCAGTGGCTAAAGCAAGTTCTGGGAATACTTTCCTATACATGGCTTACTTAATTGCACTTTTTCGACACATCTCTGAGCCTCGGTTGAAGAAATCTGCCTGGGCTGCAACCCAGATGGCAAGGCAAGATGGCTCATGGCACCTGAGCTCCTCCAGGGGTAGCTCAGGTCTTCCCATGGGGCTGCTATCCCCAGAACGTGGTCCCTGTCCTGTGCACAGATGTCCCCACCTGCAGTAGCGTTTCACCCTGCTTGGAATGGATGTGCCAGCCAGCCCCTTTAGCTTGCACGGTGCTTTTATTTTCTGAAGTACTCACTGGTTTACATATCCATGCTTTAGCTGTCAGGGGGTGAGGTCTGCACTCCCAGCCTGGATGATGACATTGATCTGTCATCTTCAACTCTCACTCCGTGCTGTCTGAAATGCTGCTTACAGTTGGTTTTACTTAGGAGGCATCGCCTGAACCCCCTGCCTCTGCTGTTTCTGAGTCGAGCAGGCGGGCAGCTCCCTGCCCCTCTCCCTTTCGTGCACACACATGTGCATCCTCAGCTCTCCCACACCCCTGGCTCACGCATTCTCCATATGAAGATAATAGGCTCAAAAGTTCCCTTCTTTGCGGGCCTCTGCCTCATCTGGGTCCCACAGGCTCCAGCACGTCCCCTTCCCATGTGCCGATCTACGGCTGTCCTCCAGAGCCTTCCTCGAGGCGCCTGCCTGTGCACCTCCCTCCACAGCCCTGTCTCTCAGGTTTTGGGGGCACATCTCCTACTGCTGGGCTGCCGTAAAACCACCAGCACCTCCCAAAGCCTCTGTCTGCCTGTTTTTCCCTTGGGGATTCACTTGCCCCCTGCACGCATGTTCGCACATGGGTCTTGTCTGCTGCTCCGGCTCAGCACTTTCTCAACATGCTTTTGGCCTCCCAAGCTGAGACAGAGGACAACCTCTGAGGTTTGTGGGCCAAACCCCAGGGTGCAGAGCCCCCCCCAGGACCTCCACCAGCTGCCTGCCCCCAGGTCTCTGGGGGTTAAGCGCACCCCATCCCCGTGCTGCGTCCTGGGCTTGAGGTTGCCGCTTCAGGGGGCAGAAAGGACAGACTTCCTCAGGATTTTGCCATCACGACTGCTAATTATTTAAAAGGCTGAGAAATAAGTAGGTATAAACACAACTTGGAGGTCCTGCACGCCTGCGTCTTTGACCACTTCGGATCAGCATTTAAGCCCTCGGCGGGGAAATTGGTACGTTGGACCCCAGAGGGAGAGAATTTCTCTTTCCTTTCTCTTTATTTTTGCCTGGCCATCCACCCAAATGCTTACAGAGATGTAGCTGCTGCATCTAAGCAACCAGAACAAAGTCCCGATGCCCACTGCAGGGTCCTGGGAACAGTTTGGGAGTCTCTCAGTACTGAAACTTTCTATTAATTATTCTTCTCGTTGCTAGCAGGAAGGTGGGAAAGCACTGACCTGCTCAGTAGGCCAGGCGACAGGTGCTGCCCTCATTTTAATCAGAACCTCTTCCTTCCTACCATACCAGGGTCAGGCTGCATTTGGCTGAACTCACATGTGCTAATTAAGCATTAATAGGCACAAAGAATTATCTGTATCTTATCTAGCACTGGCATTTTAGTAATTGTTCCCAAAGACTGAGGCTTTTCAGATTTTTGTTTTAATTGGAAGGAACAGTTGCCAAAAGCAATTTTTCTCAGGCAACTTTCACCATTCGTTGAAGTCTTAATTTATCTGATATTATTGCAAGGCCGGGTTAAAAAAAGAATAAAAATTTATAAGAACAGCCTATCTATTCAGGTTCTGAGAAGTCTCCTAGATAGCAGCTGGGAGGGGGAAGACCTTACCCTGTGAAAAACCTCCTGTCCTTGGCTCAGCCGAATCTCCCCAGCAGTTTTGATCCTTGCATGCACTCCGTGCTTCAGGGAGATATGGGGAGGCTCCCTTTAAGCCTGTTCAAAAATACAGAAGTGTACAGCTACCTGCAGGAACACTTAAAGGCTCACTTACATTTCAGGAGTGACTTAGGGAGGTTCTCTGTGTAGGCACAATCTGCCTTTTGATCATATTCCCTCTAATCCTCCCTCCCTGCCTGTATTGCTCATAGGAATTTGTGTATGTAAATGCGCATCCAGCTGCCTGGGTTGTTTTTATGTATACTAGATGACGGAGCTGTTTGAACTGCACAATACTTGGGCACAGATAGCGGTTGATGCCATGCAGAGAGAAGGCGGATGGGACCACAGCCATCTCATGGGACCAGCGGAGCACGTTGCACCGAGCAGTGATAAGGGTAAGGCTGCATCTGCAGTGCAAACATATCACCTGCGAAATCCAGCCCTGTTGCACAAACAGACGTAAGAAACTGTCCCTGTCCCAAAGACTTTAGTCCGCAACAGGCAAGGTGCTGTACAGTAGATGAAATGTAGAGGAAGAACCATGGGGACAATAACGGTATCCTATGGGTGCACAGAGACTTAAGATATATTAACAGGACATTTCAGTGACAGAGGCAGCCCTGTACACGTTGCCTGCTCGGCTACTACTGGTTGCATAGTTCAGACATGAAGTGATAGCACCAAATCATCCCCATGGGCAGAGTCCCATCCAACCAAGGGAACAGACTTCAAAGCTCTGGATGGCCCAGGACTTAGAGAGAAACAGCACAAATTCAGAAGCATCACAGAAAACATTTTCACAGGAGTATTTTGTCTGTGACAAGTGACAGACATGTATTGTGGAGATGGCTATGATGGCCCTCAGCAAATTTAAGAGATGGACAAATATGACAATCCGTTCTACTCCACTCTCATTGAGACCCCATCTGGAGTACTATATTCAGCTCTGCGGCCCCCAATGTAAGAAGGACATGGAGCTGTTGGAGTGAGGCCAGAGGAGGGCCATGAAGATGACCAGAGGGCTGGAGTGCCTCTTCTATGAGGACAGGCTGAGAACACTGGGATTGTTCAGCCTGGATAAGAGAAGGCTCCAGGGAGACCTTATTGCAGCTTTCCAGTACCTGAAGGGGGGCTACAGGAAAGCTGCAGAGGGACTGGTTACAAGGGCATGGAGTGACAGGACAAGGGGTAATGGCCTTAAGCTGAAGGAGGGTAGATTTAGATCAGATATTAGGAAGAAATTTTTCACTGTGAGAGTGGTGAGGCACTGGAAGAGGTTGCCCAGGGAAGTTGTGGATGCCCCATCCCTGGAAGTGTTCCAGGCCAGGTTGGATGGGGCTTTGGGCAACGTGGTCTGGTGGAGGATGTCCCTGCCCATGAAACATGGAAATAGATGATCTTTGAGGTCCTTTCCAACCCAAACAGTTCTATGATTGAAAAGAAAAAAAAAAAGCATTTCTCAAGAAATGAGAGCCGTGTCATTGATCAATCAAAAGGTAAGGAGTTAAACAACTTATAAAATATTTTAACTTTATTTTAAGCTCTGACTGCAAACCATCAGGTACACAAATACATTCTTTTCATGAGGAATTTCTAGTATTTCATTCTGTTAATACTGACAGAGATCTTCTGTCTGTTGAATAGTACCCTATATTTTAACAAGTTTACAGTGACACTTAGCATTTATTTCTTGTCTTGGCAAAGTGGATATAAATAGAGCTAAATAAGATATTTTTCTTTGTAACATCGAGCTCCAGGCAGTTTCTTTTATTCCTACTAAAAGTCTGTAAGGTTGGTTGTTAACCTCCACTCAGGCAACTTAACACAAGGCATTGCCCTGCAGTAGTTTTTAATAATAGAGGAACACATCATAATGTACTACGGCATCTACAGACACGACTGTCACAGTGTGCATGCAAATGGCTGTCCAAAGTTTAGAACTTCTAAAATAACCATGCCACCCATATGAAAGGCATTTAGGGATGGAAAATTAAGAGCCCACAAAAAAGTGTGTGGATAAATTGACGTTCTAGGGGAAAAAAGACTCATCAGTTTGAAACAATTGAGAATAAAGCTTATTAATTGATCACAGATATTGAGCCACTTCCCACAGAGATGGTACAACGGTACAACGAAATTGATAAATGTATGATACAGAGCTCTTGTCGGGCCTTATCCAGAATACTGAGCACCATTTCTAGTCATCTGTGCTCAAGAAAGATGGATTGAAACAGAAATATACCCTTGGCCACTCAAACAGGATAATCAAGGGAATGAAGAGCCTCTCTCTTCAGAGGAGATGGAAACATTTGGCTTTTTTAGCCTAGAGAAACAAAAACTAAGAGAAGAGATGATTGCTCTCATCAGTAGAACAAATACGAAAAGGGGGAACAAGGACTTCTGAAGATAAAGAATAATACTGGCAGAAGAACAAAGAGCTATAGCCTAGAAGTGAATAAATTTGGGCTGGGAATCAGAAGAAAATTTCCAAGCATTGAAGAAGTGAAATTATGGAACTACGCTGCAATAAGAGATAGCGTGTGGTGCAAAACAAACTTGTTTTTGAAATAGCACTTAATAAGATTAAGAACATGATTATCCAAAGCAGTTGCTGTGACAGCAGGGCTCCTTCCAGCTCTACCCTGATGGTTCAGGAGATGAAACTGACCCTGTCTTTGATTAGAAAAACAGAAGGTGCAGCTAAAGGCGGGGAATATGTTTCTGATTCAGAGACTTTGCAGAATTTATTAGGAAAACACCTCTGTCAGTCATAGACAAAGGGAATAGTGGAGCAACTTGCCAGCCAGCCATCACAACTGAACAATCACTCAAAATATAACATTTTTGCAAGCTGACATTTTCTTGAACTAGGTAAGAACTAGAAATAATAAAAAATGGACAAATGTTGATAGTTAATTTTTTAGTGTGATTTTCAGTTTGGGGTTTGGGTTTTTTTAGTTTGTTTTTTTAAGTAAAAGGCCTTTGAGAAGATCAGTCAGAATACAACCAAGTAAATATTATTTTCATTAGAGCGCCACATTAATTTTTGAAAGTTTGACCCCTAAAAAACCTAAATCCAAACCATTTTCTCCAATAATGGATTGACAGTGATGTTCATCTCATCACCCACATGTCCGGATTTTTCACATCCTTATCAGGTAGCAAACTTTAACAGATCAATTGGCAAGCTAATTCTCTATTTGACATCCATTAGTACTGCTCAGATCTGTAACATTTATACATTTCGTTGCAAACCTCGCTTTGACAATCAGCTTTTAAAACTGCAGCTGGAGCTAAACCCTGCTTTTTCTGTGCATAAGGCAATAGTGCCATCTCGTGGGAAATACTCTGCTTTCGTGCCTTATGGTGGGCAAAGGAGCTTGGAGCCTTTCTTCACACAAACATCGCAAGTAAAAAAGATGTAGGGGTTTTTTTGGGGTTGTTTTGTTTTTTTAAGTTGGCTTCCTCGGGTTAGCACATAAACTTTCATCTGAAAGGCCTGCTAGCCTTTTCTGGGCTCTGTGGTAAGGTTTCATAAGGTTTTTGCTCTGCTCAGAGGTCCTCTCCTACAAACCACAGCCCCAGCGCCCTGTTCGGGTACAGCCCAGGAGAGGCCAGGTCCTGCGTCCTGCCAGGAGGGTCCCGTGAGCAGGAGGGAGAGCACCCAGCCCAGCTCCAGCCCTGCCGGCAGGCAGAGCGATGCTGCTCTGCATTGACCAGCAAGACCAGGCTCGCTGGGCAAGTGCATGCCCTGAGTCCTCGGGTCTGCTGCACGTGCGCTACTCACATGCCATTGCCAGTCACATCTCAACCTTGCTTCTCCTATCAGCATTTTTGGTCCTCTTTACCCTTTTAACAGCTTTTTCCTTCAATCTCTGCAGACCCAAATCAGAAACAGCACTTCACACACCAGAGAGCACTGGAAACTTTTTTTACATTTAAAATGTCATCCACCTCACAGAGGGAAAACAACAAGGATTCATCTGTTTCTTCCACGAGCAGTGGAAGATGAGTGCCAGGAACAAGGCTCTTTCCTCCAGTGAGCTCCATGTGCATGGCTCCTTGGTGAAGGAGGGAACTGATTAACCCAAATGGCCTTCCTTTTACACAAAGCTGGCGTTAAACACAAACCAGCTGCCTGCTTCAGACTCCAGCCCTTTCTGCAAGGCTTCTCCTCCTACCGCCACGCTTGTCTGCTGCGACTGACTCCTCAACGCCTTTAAGGGCTCTCCCACCAAAACTACAGCACGCTGTAACCCCATCTGGGCTCCGGTCAACCTACTTCTTTGTAAGCAAATAAAGGTAAATCCCAGCACAGATTTTTGTCTAGATCCCTGATAAAGGTGGTGAGTTCTGGAGCCATCAGATAGCTATTAACCAGCAATAGGAATGAAATAGGATCCTGCATTCATAGCAAGTTTCCTTTAGCAGCCAGCACTCAGTAGTTCAAGACACACTCAGGAATGACTCTCAGGCTGGTATTTCCATGATGGTGTTGGCTCAGCATTATCAATGAAGCCAAGTGTCAGGAAAAACAGTAAAATATTACCTTCATTTATCATTTGTACACTCTTGCCAGTATTATAAAATTGGTATTTAAAATACCAGTATTATAAAACGAGAAGAAACTGTCACACCTGTCTACTTTCTCTTCCTGTATGAGGCTCTGGACTGTTTCCCTCGACTATGATACATGTAGTGTAAAAACCACACACTCCCAAGCTTAAAATTCCTGTGCTGGACAACCTATCGCAACTCTCAATAAACTGTGCCAGTATAGTCACAGCAGTATGAACAAAAAGAAGACCACAAGCTTACTGAGACCACATGTCACCTCAAGGTTTGGCATCAGATGTCTATTTGCAACAACAGCAATTGACATCCGGTTTAATTTGGTTTAAGCTAAATTCAGAGCAGGTCTGGTGCTGTTAGTGGAAGATACAAAGAGGTTAGGCTTGGTATTTTATTAATTCTCTAACAAAATAACCAATTTACAATACAGTTTTGAGGTACTAGTTTAAAACACACTGTTTATTCAGACTAATTGAAATGGACATGTCATTTAGATTGCAGTTAGTCATTCCTGAAATTCCAGTCTGGGTGAGAAAACATATGGTACTAACTGGTATTAATCAACTGAAAATGGTTAAATTCAAAATTTCATATGCATTTCATTGATTCAATAGCTGAAGGATTTGAGGACAGTACTTCATTTAAACCACAAGCTCTTCAGGTTCAGCAATACATTATACACTGACTAGAAATGAAAATACTAATTGTATTTCTATATTAAAGGACTGGCACAGCTCTACCTGTGCCTGGTTTTAGTTGGGTAGATTCCTGCCCAAATTACAGCAGCACGTAGAAATAATTGAGTTTCCTTTTCTGAGCAAAGGTGTGATGTCGAGGATAAAGTTGAAGGCAGCAAGAGCGTGCCTTGGGGAGGACTTTGCGGTGAACCAGCTATTACTTCACATGACCTCATGTAAGCAACTCACCTTACTGAGTAGTAATCATTCACTTACTTGTGGCATGTAAAGTGCTTTTAAAGAATAAAACATTAAATTTCTGATTGACACATAAAACCATAAATCCTGTATAAAGGTTTGGGAAAAGGAAGTCTGTCAACACAACATGCACTAAATGCACTGTTACAATATGAACAACTTACCCTGAAAGCAGTCAAAGATTAGCCCTAAGAAATGGAGAAAAAAAAGTGATAAAATAGCCCTTCAGATTTTCTGAATCTTAAATTTGCATCACAAGAGATTCTGATAAATCTTTCTTGTAAGCTATTTAGTATGATAATTGCATATTCTAATATTTTTTAAAAAACTAGTATAGTCATCTTATACAATAAACTGTGTAATTTTTCTTAACTTCAACATTTTGCCGCATTTTTCATTAACGAAGTACCCAAGAATCACACTTTACCAGAAGATAGACAAAACTTGAAAAATACTTGTCACTTTTTTAAAACTCTCTTTATTTTTTGATTATCTAAAATGAGTCAGCCATAAAAAGAGCAAACCGTATAAAAGTTTGTAGGGCAAAATGTTTTTTGTGAATAGAGGATGATGCTTCCAAATAATAATTGTTTGTCCTATCCATGTTGTTTGGGGGTGTACATATCACCAACATAGAGACAGGTTTTCACTGAAGGTAAAACTGCTTGTGATGACAGATTATATTCCTCTAGTGTAAAAGGCTAAGTGCCAGCTACTGTGAAGAGAAGGAATTAGCCTAACATGATCTTTCTTTATGCATTTTTTGTTTTGTTTTTAAACAGAGAACTTTGAATGCAGGCCAAAGCCCTTCAGGAAAAAACAATTTCACAGGAAGCAATACTAATGGTGGTAAACAGCATCTTTATGCTGACACTTTACTTTCAAGCGGGTAACATTATTTTGAGAACTGTGTTTTTACAAGGCAGAAGTGCTGCCTTCTCAAAGCCATAAGTATAAATACACCACCCACCTAATTTCTGTCCATGCCTTTGTCTGCTAACAGTAAAATGATACCAAGTGCTCTATGTTTGTTCTCCATCTACTGAGTGAAAGGTACAGCTTCCACATAAACAACACACCTGTATATCAGCAAGAGCCTGTGACAGATTTGCTTACACATGTTGTTTTAAACTATGAAAAAGTTGCATAAAATGAAATGTACATTTCTTTAGTATACTTGCTTTGTATGCTGCATGACTAAAAGAAATACAATAGTCTTGAAACTTAAAACATTCAATCTGAACACATGCTAATGTAGCTGCAAGCCATAACAAACACATTTTCATTTCTTTAATACAAAGCTACACTATTTAATGCTACAGTGAGAAAATCATTGTGTAGTTAACACCAATCAAAAACAGCTGACAAAGGTTACATAAAGCTGAAAGACAGTATTTAATTCTGATGGCACTTCTACAGGATGACAAACTTTTGCAGTACATACATGCAATACAAAAGTGAAGTTAAAAAGCTCAAATCCTGGAGGATGTACAGGCATGGTTTCCAGGGAGCATTTTGATAATTTTTGGCCTTCGCACTTATTTTCTTCAGGCTGTAGAGTTTTTTTGCTTTAACTTACCGCTCATCTCCAGAGCCTCCTACAAGACTGAATCAGCACCACAGCTCACTGCCAGCAAGATTACATGGGAGGACTCCACCAACCTCCTGCTCCCAACTTTCTTTCTCCTGTCAGGATGTTGGGAGAATCTAAGATAATCTCTGAATTTAAATCTTCATTGTGCAGTAGCAAATTCAGCTAAGTCATTTACCCTCAGTATCTGCCAGCTCTGCATGAGTCTCTACTTCATGTTACTGAGCTGCAAACATTGAAGAAGGAAGACTGAAGATATTTTGATGACATTGGATTTTCCAAAAAATAAGTGCTAAAACATCCACAGGTTTAGACTGACTCCAGGACAGCCTTTGAATTGAGACAGACATAACCAGCCTTCAAAGAGCTGACATGCAGGAGAAATTCTCCAGCAGCCTCAAAATTCCTCACAAATGTGCTGTTCTACATGAACACCTTGGCCCAAAGGTGGTGCTTTTTTATATCACATGCAGTCTCACTTCCATCAGTCCATATGCAAAGAGTTTAAATTAGCTCAAAATCTAGCCTTCTTTTTCCTCGTATTGACACTTTGATCATGATCATACTGTTCTAAAAATATCTTGTAATAGAAGCCTTACTGGCTTTTTTGTATTTGTCACTTATTAGAATCCACCCTTACTGTTCCTAATTTGCTGTATTTACAAATGTGGCATTATCCAGGCTTGTGATTTAGAGAAAAAAAGAAAATAAAAAAAAAATCTTACTTAAGATTTTAAAACCTCTTATTAAAATATCAAGTCATCAATTTCATATTCATGATCCGTTCTTTCATAGGGTCTTACAAGCAATTACAGAAGTCCCTTTTTATAGGTTCTTTTGCATTTGCTGGTTCATTCCATGTAATCTTTATTGCTATGCATTCTCTACACTGTTGTCATGTGAATAAAAAGAAGCACAAGGAGCTGCTAATGCCTAACTTCACACCAAAAGCAATCTTCTATATGACCTATAGATTTCAGTGGCTATAAGCAAGCTGTGCAGCCAACCAGTATGAAACAGTATATTCCTATAAAAAGACTATGGGTTGCAGAGTACAACTGAGAAGAGCAAGGTTTGTTTCACTGATTAAGCGTTACCATGCTGTGGACTGACTTCCTATTTTGCTGAATACTGTTTGCTCTCCTCCAAAACATTACGCAAAAAAAAAAAAAAAAAAAATCTTAGAGCTGCTTTCTTCACTACCAAAACAAGTCATTGGCTGTCATTTCATTAGTTTTCTCTTTTACTTTGAGACTAACTAGTTCTCTAGGTACGTTCTGGGGGAGTAAGATGAGATGGTCCACCAAGCACTGTAAGTTTGTCTTTTATGGCAATTTTAGATCTTTGGGAATACTAGTTCCTAGTGGCATCACAGGTACATGCAAGTCTGGAACTACCCTGCCTCTCGCACTTGTCAAGAAAAACATACTTCCTTGATGTAGTCTTAGTTTTCTCACAGTTGGTATGGAAACTTACTTTAACTCAAAATCATAACACAGACATGTCTTGGTAATTACATGCAGAAGACAAACATACAACACCTAATTTTTTTTTTAAAAAAAACACATCTCCTTAGCCCTTGGTAATTACAAGATTTTGAGAAATTTTTCATTTTTCTGCTCAAAATCATACTCAGGATATCTAATTGTCTTCTGTTGCCACACAAGTTGCAGGTACTCAGTTTTTCCAGAACTGTGGTGGTTTTAGTCATGAGATCAGTGCAGAAACATGCAGTTTTACTTCAAGCTCAGATCCATAGCTGTGACCAACAATCAGGCTCATTAGAAGAGGAAATAAATTGTTTTGCATTTTCTCTTGTGACTTTCTTAGGTAACAAGTGCACCGCATATGTGCATGTGCCTTTGTGTCCCCTTAGTTCATTCAGAAGGGCACTCTGCATGACTCTGTATGTACAGGACATCATTTTGCTCTCTTTGGTTACTAATGGGCCTAATTCCAATGAAAATATACCTGTAGAACTAGAGTCACAGCTGATCCATGGCTGATGGGGACCAATGCTGAAGTCCAGCACAGGATCAGATGTCAGGCAAAAAGCCTTGTGCCAAAGTCTTAAGCCACACAAGAAGTAGAGAGAAAGAGCATGGATGTGTAAATCCACATAAGATCCCTGGAAAGGGATGACAAAATCTGCTCCTATAACGTAATTTAAGGACTAAATAGTTTCAGAACTAATAAAAATATTTTGCTCATGTTATTACAGTAGTACTAAAGAAGTGTCATGTTCCAGGGCATAGGCAGATTAAAAGAGGAGAAAGAAAGGAATTTTTCCTCCTTCTGATTGTTTATATTCCAAAATTGTGCAGATTAATTTGGGGGAAGCTCCACATACCTTTGAAGCATCAGGTATTGACTGGAATGAGACAGTTGGATTGGTGAATTACATATCAGCTCCATTATGACAAATCTTATGTTTGGATGTAAAAGCACAAGGCCCCAAGCAGTCGCCTGTGTGGCTTGTATTTAAGGCTGGCCCTACAGATGAGGTTCAGTTCTCAAAAACAAAAATGTTGGTATTAAAATAAGCATTTACAAAGGAACAGACTATTTAAAGGGACAGAATAAAATCTCGTCAGGTCTCTAATTTTTACACTTAAAACGTAATAAAATCCCACAGTAAGAGATAACTGGACAGGTTTTTTTCACTGTGTTCACAAGAATTACTAATCTATCAGTCTAGTATGAAAGCCCATTAAAAGTGATACCAATAGATCACCTCAAGCAAATATTTCAAGCCTACAAATAGTCAGTGGCTGACTTTCAAAATACATTAAGTTCCAAACTACAATTTATGATTTTCATTTCTAAGTAACAATGAATTTAACAAGGACTATTATTGCTTTACTAAAGCACACATCCATGTTTCATAAGTAAATGTCAATAAAGCACTGGGGCTTGCTGGATTAGTGGTAGTTTATGACTGTTCCGTGCAACTTTTGCATTGTAGTTAGAAAATTCAGTTTCCCGCAAGGAGGTATGTAAAGGGATGCTGTGTGAGACTGGCACGTCCTAAGATTATTGCTATTTTCTAAAATTGTAAGTAAGCACCGATAAATGTAATTGTTTTCAAGTAACAGCTAACCTCAACATTCTGCAACATTCACCATTTAGGTTACATTAAGTATCTTGTCAAGATAAACTGCATCATTTGGTATCTCTGGAAAAAATTCTAGACACTATAATTCTATCTCTCTATCTGCAGGATTACAGCATGGTTCCTCAATGCTCTGCAAATTTTGCTAATGAGTATGATCCTGTATTGCATGCACTTTATCTTAAGTCAGAAGGGTTGAATTAGTTTCTAAAATTATAAATAAGCCTTCTATAATTCTAAAACCCACACTGAACACAAACTCCATTTGGAGTGACAATTTTCATTCACATTATTGCGAGACTTGAGGTATTCTTGAAGAGAAAAGGCACCAGTTGTTGGATCTGGATGTACTCAATCACGGGAAGATGTTCACTTAACGCCCTATTAAAGAAAAAGACACATTTCAGTACAAGTGGGGGTTTTTTTCCTTAATCTCTAAATTAGCTTGGCTTCAAGATTCATACTGTTTGAAATTCCTCACTTGATTGTCACCACTCAGTGATCTTTGGATTTTGAAAGGCATGGAGCCAGCAGCTAACTCCCTTGTGTAGGGAAGAGAACAAGTTTTACTCACTATAGAACTGGCCACAACAAAGGCAGCCAGCAGAGAACTCATGGCAGAGGTCGGAGGAGAGCTTGTTTTTCACTACTCAAAGTCAGAAATTTCAGCCTGTTTCCACACACAGAAAAGAAAGTGGTTGCCCATTTTAAAAATAATACTTGGACAAGTATTTTAGAACCAAAGACCTTCAGCACGTTATTTTTTCTCTTTGCTCAGTCATTCAAGGGCTTAATGTGAAAACCATAAGTCATTATGAACTAATATGCCCACTTACTTGGGCTTCCGCTCCTCAGTGGTGAAGGACTGCGGCTTCGAGACAACTGCAAGACAAACAGAAAAGGAAACTCAGATGTGCTAAAGGACTGTACCCAAGAAAGGCACCTGGGGATCCAGCAACATTCAGAAAATTTGTACATTACTCTATCAGTGGAGCTCCACAGCTACAAAGTCAAATTCAACAACTTTCTAGTTTTTCTTTCACACCCTGCACACACAAAAAAGCGAGCCTTACCCAAAGCCTCTCACATTTTCAATATTCACAACTTAAGTTGAGGGCACCTATGTCAATTTAATAAGATGGGCTAACAATTAGAAAAATATACATGATTTTTACAGAAATCATTAAAAATGTGTGACTATACCATTTGCAGAACTCTGCTAAGGTTTCAAATATCTTATTAGTATCACCTCAGTTCTTCCCCTCCTGCCCACCCTACACTGATTTTCTGCTCCTTTGAGGCACTGGAGGATAAATTTAGATTACAGATCCCAGGAGGCAGGGACCATGTGCTGTATATGTACTGCAAGATGACTAAAACACTTCCAGATGATGCAATTAGTTATTTAGAAAGGTACTGAAGCAAGGGGAAGTAGGGGGAAAGTATTCCAAGATCCACAGCTGATACTTCTGAGAATTTAACCAAGACGTACCTCTCATACACTATCTCCACTGATAATTATACCAGGCAATAACTATCTCTTAGTTCAGCCTCACCTCATTCCGGACCCAAAGGCATTTATTCCCAATGTTAAAATGCACGTGGCACATCAGCATTTTTAAAAGGTTGCATACATTCTGAGTTTAAAATACTTGATGCTGTTTATACTACAAGCATTCAGCTGGGGCTTACATGATGAGATAGAAGAGGACTGGTGCTACGGCTGCGGCTTCTGCTTCTACTTCTACTTCTGCGAGACCACTACAAAAGAAGAGTTTGACAAACCTCTTTTGAGAGAGAGCATTTAATAAAGACAGACTTGGCAAGCAGACATGCCATGCTGGAGACAAGGCTTGGGGACAGAGAGTAAACGTAGTAAACTTTCTCCTTAGAACAGACTCTGCCAACAATCATACAACTGGATAATGAATAAATTAAGGTAAATGGCACTCTTCATCCTAAATACAGGGTGAGGCACTAAAACCTAACTGATATTTGATATACACAACTCCAGCCATATAGGGAACAATCAAGAAGTTATCTTTTTAAATTTTAAAGCAGTGTTTAAAACCCTTAACGTGTTCCTTAACAAAAGTACGTACCAGAGCTCCTCTTTTTGTGACTGCTTCTCCCTTCGCAATTACAACATCATTTTCCATCAGAGCAGGCCATACATGATAGGCCACCAAGGCAGCTGTGAAATCAGAGTCAAAACTACGATGGTACCTGTTGAAACACAGAGTACAAGGAACGTCTGCATATAAGTGCCAAAAGATACATACAGTGCTTCAAGTCATCAATTCTGATAAAAAGCAGAATACTAGTTACAGCTCATAAACACCTTTCTTGACAATAGTTCTGTATCACAAAAATAAGTATTCTTTGAGTGAACTTGTAAATGAAATGCATTTGTAAGACAGGCTTCGCAAAATATACTGTCTACTTATACTGAGAGACACTCCAATAAAGCCATCTCACTCTTCAGAAGGCTGCTAGACCATGTTCTTGCATAAGCCTCACACAAGCCAGGGTCCCTGGGTCCACCGACAGATTAAATCCCCTAAGCAGCATTTTGGCAGGCATAGGCATCCCATCTTCCTGAAAGACCCCTATAAATAATATTACAGAAATACTCTATCTCAACTATAAAGTTACATCCTAGTATCTTATGAGACGTAAGAGGCAATTTTATCAGCAAGATTCTCAGATCTTGAGATTTTGATAATGAAACAGTGACTTTTCAGCTAAGAAAAATCATTCTGAAGGCCTGTATTACCATACCAGCTATATATTACCTCCCTAAGTCTGCAATATTGGCTGAATAATACGTGTCTGGTTTTGTGGATTCAAACTCAAACCAAACATCGAATAACTGAAATAAAAATATCAATGCATCTATACATTAGTAAGGTATACACAATAGCAATTTATATAAAACAATGTTGTAAACAGAGGTGTGAATCTCTGCATGGAGGAAGGTATAGGGGAGGATGAGGTTTGGCCAGCCCTTTTATAGAATGGCATCACACATAACTAACACAGCTATTTTAATTTCTATAAATTTTGGTCCATCTCTGTGTACCACATATATATGCTATACATGTAAACATATATATGCCAGATATTTATCTATATAGATGGATAGATGTGTGTATATACACATCTCCCACAACAGCATGTATAAACACATCACGTGTTTTTTGAAGGCCACACACATCAAGTCGGTGGAGAAAGCATCCCAAGACCATACCATAACATTGCTGCCTGCTTAATTCAGCCAATAGCTTTGGGTATCACATAGCTAACTGCCCAGTATTTGGACAGGATTGTTAAGTAGTCATGTATGACTTTGCACTTTCCTGTTTAAGGGCTACTTTTATATTCTCTATTTCTCTCCTTGGCTTCTCAAGCTCTTCCCCATCTGGATTCCATTCTATTTTAAATTATTATTAGAAACCTCCTTATTGGTGTGGCTTTTCTTGCTTCTGAGACCATTTTTTTTAAGCCATCAATCCCATTAGTTTTCTTGAAGGCATGGAAGTACCCTACAGTTCTCTGCCAGCTAACAAAGCCCCCAGCCCTGACCCTATGGAAAAAAGAAAACGTAACATATGGTGTGCATTTTTTAAACAAAATTCCCATTTTTAAAAGGCACTTTTCTTTTTGCTCAGCTCTATACCAGAAGAGATGGGAATGTATTAAGATCCATACATCGTACAGCAGCCACAGCCTGGAGGTCACAGCACACATGATGATCCTGGTATCTGACACCAGATCTCAGTAAACATGACTTTTACAAACTGGGCCAGAAAGGAGGAACAAAGATGCATGCATTTTATAAACACTTGAGGCAGATAGAGACTAAACAGGGAAAGTAAAGATTATGATAATTTTGCTCTTAAAGGATAAATTAAATATGCTTTAGAGACTGGAGTTTATCCAGAAAATCACTCTGCTGTTCATTAAAAAAAGCTGTTAACACTGGTTTACATCCTGGCATTTACATACCATCATAAACCTTAAAGATATACCAAATTCACTACAGATCAGGAATATTTGCCTCAAATTAATGTTTAGCATCAATCTTAAACCTTTATATTCATTAGGAAAGAAGTAGCCTATACATGGATTTTTTTTAATAGTAAGAATTTGACTGAAAAGAAAGAGTTCTTACTTGGTCTCACTGAAAAGTTCTCCATCAGTACCAAAGGCAATATCAAGAGGAGGAACGAGTGTCTGCATTGAAAAAGCCACACGGCACAACTCTCGAATCAAAGTGCTGATCACAATGAAATCAATTTCCGGTGGAAATGAAATCTTTGGGTTGATGTTCATGGAGCGAATTACTTCCTGAAAATAAACACAATTCAGTAATTTGAGCTCACTAACAATTTTATTCCCGGGCAAGTATAGAAATCCCTCCTGAATATGCCTCTCAGCTTTCTACATTTAAAAATCAGTATAAGAATTCACAGCAATATTGTCTTAGGCTAGTCTAGAAAATATTAGCTTCAGAAAGAATGCGCCATTTTAGAAATAAAGTATGAGCTATGTCATTGACATCAATCTTAGGAGGAAGACGCAGTTTTTCAGTAGAGCACAGAATTTAAGGAAAATACGATGTTTGGCTTACATTTATTTGATTAAGACAATTACACTGTATCTTGCCAAAAATATTATTCTGGCAGAGACATTCTAGTCACAGGCAAATAAAATAAGTGATTACTGGGTCATACTACAATATCATTTTGGAAAATAAACTGCTACAAGACATAAAATCCATGCAATAAACTTTTTTCCTTTTTCAGATTACAGTGCATTTCTAGTTTACACATTTCAAATTTTTTAGCTACTGAAACAGCTCAATATGTCAGCTCCCCACTGTCCTTGACTTACATTGACACTGGCTTGAACGTCATACAGATCCTCATGGCGAACTATATAATCCAGGACAGTGTCTTCCAATGACTCAGGCCCCGAGTGACCTAGAGACAGAGTCTCTCTTACACGTATTTTGAACTGCCTGTAGGCCATCTTTGCTGCATGAAAAGACTCCTGCAAACATAAAGAACATCTAGTTAAATCCAGGAGACTGAGATTAATTTTTTATCAATTATCTGAGAGGATGAACTTAACCCAGAATCATCATTGTAAGGAGGAATACAAAACACTGCTGTAAAAGTGAAAGTCAAAAATAGTACTCATCTAGGAGGACTTCTCTGGTTAAATCAAATGTGATTTATCTGCAGAAGACAGGATTGAAAAGCTTCCCACTTAACCTTCTATTTTTATGTAGGATTCCATCACACACCCATGATCAATGGAATCACATTCAAAGATATCAAGAGCAGCATTCAGTAATAGCGCTTTATGTACCACAGTCTAACATGTCAGACAGGAGCACCTCTTCTCTGTTGGGAAAAAAAGGTTGAATTGGAGAGTGTAAACTGAATGACAGTTGTGGGAAAAACACTTCAGCAAGTTAAATGTGCTTGGGATCATACACTTTCAGAGACACACTGCCTCTCTGACACAGGTATGTACCACATCAATTCTATTAGAAAAGAAGATTAAGCACAGAAAAATGAAAACAAATTTATTCAGATTGATCTCATAGTAAACATGAGGTATCTAGGTAATTTCAAGGGACCAAATAAAACTAGAAAAGCACATAGCTACAGGCAAGAGGGAAGCATGATATGGAAAGATTTTTAGCTTTCTAAAATGGAGTATTCCCAAAATAATTAATCTAAACAAGGCAGTTTTGTTTAGTGCAGAAATCATATACTTTTCAGAATCATTCAGTCTTCTTATGTGTCCTTTTTAGCACCTGTATGGTAGATCACTGACCCTGTTCTAATGTTGGA
Source organism: Grus americana (assembly GCF_028858705.1). NCBI lineage: Eukaryota > Metazoa > Chordata > Aves > Gruiformes > Gruidae > Grus > Grus americana. The sequence continues at coordinate 29,350,285 of NC_072855.1, read as the reverse complement.
ACAGGACAGTCAGAAAAGGACACTAAAGTGAGAGTTCAATGTAAAACTGTGAGGGAAAGAAAGGAAAATCAAATGGGAAAAAAGAAGTTTTCTTCTCTGTACTTCACAGAAATGCTAGTTTACAAACAACGTAATCTAATCCACCCATAATATTTTATAAAACACTTTTGGCCTGTTAAACAAGATTTTTTTTTCTTACCACAGCTGCAATGTATATTATCCTCTGCACCATTTCCACATCACTGATGTATGTTCTCAAAAGTGTCTCTGCATCCAAGCGTTCTTGAGCATAAATGTCACCAAAGCGAGCTACCAGGCAGGTGCGACGTGAAGCATTTGTACGCCTGGCTCGGCCGGGTGAGCAGCTTCTCAGGGGAAGTGGACTAGGTGACTTGCTCTCAGTGTGCCTTGGGGAAGGAGAGCGGCTCCGTGCAAGCCTATGACAGACATGTAAAGAAGCGTGAGGTCACTTCATCATCCTCAGTTGCTTTTGTCTAGTGCACAGAGTTTTGTGTCAATTTAATTATTACCAGGGTAAGCCAAGATTTTGAGCCAACATAATTAAAGAAGTAAAGCCGCAGCTGGTTAGTCTAATATGAAGGCATTTGTGTCAATACATTTTATGGGCTAGAGCCTGAACAATAAAATTAAAGTAATTCCTAAAGTGTGTACAGCCAAGCACTTTGTTCTGGGGAAACACACTTTTAACTAGTAATACTTTGGAGATTTGTTCTTCTTGCAGTACCACTGAAGAGTTATAAAGTCAAACAAGTGAGAATATAACAAGAAGTTCTGCCCTGTAATGGTACAGTATTCAAAGAGAACAAAAAACCTAACCATTTCTTTATCCCATACAGTTGCTCTCAATGTATTTTGTAAAGCTGCTCTTTCTACTGTTTTGCCAGAAACTTAACCTTGCCGCCTGAAATTAAAACATTTGGGCACTAGGAGAAATTAGTTAAGAGTTTATGTTCCTTCATAACAAAGTACAAAAGTTTAGCTTTTGTTTATACTTCAATATAAAATGAGGAGAGAATTCATGCAAACTAACATGAACAATTTCTCTGATTCAGTGACTTCTCTGAGTAACACCTCTACCTGCTCTGGAGAACCGACTTTTGGGCATCCAGGATAGAAATCTCATCCCGCAGTATTTGAATCTGCTGCTCATAGTCATTCAGACGATCTAACTTCCTCAGGGCATCCTTCTCTTGGGCACGGGAAGTCTTCAGACTTAACCACACAGAATAAAGTCAGTCACAAGTTGTCATTCTACTAATGCAAACCATCTAGCCATCAATCCTCATCATCAAACAAACAAAAAAAAAACAAAAAAACAAAAAAAAAAAAAAACAACAGAAAAAGAGGAGAAATATTGAGCAAGCACTTTATGCTGAAATACAGGGAAATAAAGACTTTTTAAAAAAGCATACTCCAAAGCATACTCTTAATTACACTTTAAAATGTAGAAGTGTACTGTGGCAGGAAACTGGATACACTACACATTATATTACAGGACAGATCACTGGTTAACATTTGGTGTCCTTGCACTATCTCAGATGATGAAATCTAAGATAGTAGTAGTAAAAGAGGGCTAAAGAATTCTAATATAAAGAACAACTGGGAAAGAAAAGTAGATTTGGGAAGACGAGGTCTAGAGATAGAGATGAGGGAAAATGATTATGTACAAAAAAAAGTGAAAAGAAACCCTATATAACATGCAACACACTCGGCAGGCTTTCCTTAAACTGTCATAATGGATAGTTATTAACACTGCATTGTCTAAGAGGAAGGATAAATAAAAAGTAAACATTTCACTTCTGTATTATTTTCTTTGTTATTTACCCCTATTCACATGGGGATTTTTCAGAAAGTTTTAAAGCAATTTTTGATGGTCTTTATCTCAGTGCTATGAGATCCACAAAGCTTCATCATGACTGCAGGTAATGATTACAAATACGGATGCTTAATTATAGGTCTGCCCTTATAAGAAGAGGGGAAAAAAAACAAAAAACAAGAGATCACATGACAGACTGAAACCAGCAGAAATACCTGCATCTTACCTTGTTCATCACAAGTCACATAGTAAATCACAAACATAAGAAAAGCCACCACTGAAAACGAAGATTTCTTTCTTTGTAAGAAAAGCTAAATACCAAAAGGAAAAAACCAACTAAGATGCATTTATGAATTACCAGTGCTGACTTTTGTAAGCCTTAACATTAATCCTTTCCATGCTAATTAAATCTATGCAGTATTTGGAGTTTCCGCTGTTTTATTGTTCATTCACTCTACTGCTAAATATTAATCTGAAATGAAGAGAGTATTGTCATCTTTCTGTTAATGTTAAAGAGATGTAGATGCTAGAAAAAAAATAATGGGAACAAACAAAGCAAAATACAATTCTTAGAACAGTTTTTATAACCCACTTTAAGGCTATAACTAGCATTTTAAACTCCGTCATCTAACCATTTAAAAATAAAATAGGCATCTTCAAACAGTTTTTCAGGAGAAAATACAAAAGCCTTGAGAATTTGTGTCAAGTACCTACTTAATGCTGTTTGGATAAAGAAGCCCACTGCTACCCTCAAGTTTCAAACAATTTATTAATGATAAAGTCACAGTTCCCCAAGTCCTTGGGCTAAGCCAGACTCATTTGGTCAGATTGCCTTCAAATTCAAGGCAGAACAACTCCACCTATGTAATTTTTGGCCAAATGCCTGTTTAACCTATGTTTAAGAGCCCCCGGAACCAGCGACACTACAAGGTCTTGAGGTAACCGATTCGAGCTACTATACTGGCTGTTACTAATTACAACCATGTTTATCAAAACTTCTTCCTGCCAATCTATATAACAGGTCCTCTGTACAGCAGATCAAGAAAGTCCTCTTGACCTCATTTATTTCAAAGTGAGTTGTCTGGCTTTGTTAAGTTTCATTAAACCTTGGCACGAGTCCAAGCACCCTAGTAGTAAGCTTCCATTTATAATAGTACTAATAGGATTTTGTTTAGTCTGTATATAACAACAGGGTTAAGTTCACTTTATTTTTTGTCTTCCCCTGAAGAACTTCCAATTACTTTTAAATGTTGATAGTTATTCATTTTAAAAAAATTGTATTTTCCTTCATAATTCTGCAGCAAATAGCTAAGTCTTTTTATAATTAGTATCTTTATATAACAAAAGCTTATTCTGGCTATAGAATTTAATTATATTGAGTCGAGACCACATTTGCTCTAACAAACCAGGAGACCAAGATGTCTTGCAAAACATGCTTTGATTTAAGTATGCGAGACAGGCAGACTATAGACGAGAGGAATGAGATCATCAGTTATTCCAAAAGTCTCAAAAACCAACTCTACAGACAAAGATGCCAAGGACACTCCTGACAAACTGTTCCTTGTGTTAAAAAAAAAAAAATAAAAAAAAATAATAATTCTGCCCTGACAGATCCAGTCCTGACCTCTCTCCTTCTACTTTTAGAATGATTCTAGTTTTGGTAGGCAGGTGAAGACTAGGCAAATCTGATTTCACCCACCTAAAAGGGTTCAAATTTTGAAAAGATAGTTGACAGAACATGAAAAATAGCACCTTTGCTTTGATCAGAAGTTGAACACCCAGGCAGAAGATGCCAGTGTATTTATTCCCTACTAATAGTTTTAATCAGAAAGACAGCAAACCAGGTTATATCTAAGAATCAAGGAGTGATATGAGCTACTTTTCACCCAACAAATCAAAAGAGCCTATTTTATGGGAATAGGAGTTTATACCCCAGATAGCCATCCAAAAAATTAAAATCCCAAGTGATCAACACTTGTCAGGAAAGTCCATGGATGAAATCTGACAATTAACATTCCTCTGGAAGCAATGATAAACATCTGGAGATGAACAAGTGATATTCAACTTGATATTGGAAGAAGAAATTCTAATGGCCTGAGGTTTTTTGTTTGATTAACTTTATCAGAAGTAGCTCATCCTCTCAGTTGCCCTAAAAGGAAAAATACATTGTAGGAAAGGATATAATTTTCCATGAGTTTAAGCAGCAAAGTCAAGTTTCCTCCATTTTTAAGAGCAGCAATGTTATTTAACTGAAAGGCTGCAAGCATTTATTTAACAAGTATGACTATATTTCTGTTGTTGAAATGTCAGTTATCACAAGAATTCACATGCTTTTGGAATTAATTTCAACTACCTTTGTATTCTTTTCTGAAAATATAACACACACCAAAAAAAAAAAATACATGGGCTACATTTCATAACAGTGAAGAATTATTCCTGCTTCTAGAACTGCCTGTAGGACAAGCCACAAAAGGAAATTAGCTTTAAGGACCTCTGTATTGAAACGGAAAGGTAGGTCCCCCAGCTGCACCCTTACTGATCCAGGTTAACTTCCCAGATATGACCAACACACTTAGAAATTAAAGAAACATTTTTAAACCAGACACATCATCAACATTACCAATAGCCATTACTTCTGTGCAGACAGGCAAAAAGATTTGGCAAAAATGGTTTAAAAGAAAAACCCATATGAAGAACTTTATCTTAAGATAGACAAGCTGAAGTGTCTTTTACTTAACACACACACTACTTCCAAGAGCATCATAGCAAATTGCAAACAACAGTTTCCAGCTATATTCAGAATATGGTTCTCTCCTAGTTAACTTCATCTACAAGATTCAAATGCTATCAAGCTCCTAGTTTCAAAGTAATCCCTCCTCTATGCTAAAGAAAAAAGGATAGAAGTTCAGGCATAAAGGTGGTTCTCACCTCAATCTACTTATGCTCATTCTCGCTATAACACCAAGAAACAAAGCTACAGGATGTTAAGGAGCTAGACCTATTTTTTGCTATAACATAGGACAGTGTAGAATATACAGAACCCGCCCAGGTAAATGACAGACTGTGTCTCTGAATGCTGACTTTCTACCACAAATACCCCTAGATTCAATTTTTCTTACGCTGCTTTTAGCTGAACAATTTCATCTTCTGCTGCCAAAAGAGTGGTGGCTGATTTGGTCTTTGTGTCTTCAAGAGCCAACTGGGTTTTTGCCAGACTGCAAGAAAAATTAATAACCTTCATGGTAAAGGCAGAGATTCTACCAGAGAACTTAAAATGACAAACTGACTGTTTAAGCAGACCAAGTCCATACCAATTTAACGTATGAAAACAATCACAGTGGGCTTTGTGCAGGCTATCAGCACACAAATAGCTTATAAAAGGACAGATCTGACTATGCAATAACAGAATTATTTTGCTACAATCCATTATTTTCATTAAGACTCAATTCCAGTTTCTCCATCGATTTCAACAACTTACAGCATGCAGAATGACTACTGTCCATAGGTGGGGTATCTTGGGACATGAACTCTTTCTCCTGCACCTGTCCCCTGCCTGCTAATAACTACACAAGCATGACTCTGCACTACATCACCTTGAAAGTATCAGTTCTGAAGCTTTCACACATGACTATCTCTGCTTGAATTACCTCTTCCTGACCTTCCACCTTCCAGACTTCTACCTGTGCAAACCACAGCCAACACCTCTCTGATCTGACTGCTCAGAGAAATGCAACCCACAAAACTGTACAAAAACTTTACCGCTGACTTCCCACTTCTTGCAGGAGTTAGCCCACAATGACTTTTGCTTGTACTGCAAACTGCTACACAGTCATTCCAATCTGTATTAGTGAATAACTTTGACCATCCAACATTTTTCTCCAGGTCATCAAATAATCTTTTTCTATCCACACAGGAGCATAGGATGAAATGCCTCACCCCTAAACCAACCTTTGTGTATACCCGAACCACAGAATGGTTGAGGTTGGAAGAGACTTCTGGAGGTCATCTGGTCCAACCCCCCTGCTCCAGCAGAGCCACTTAAAGCCAGTTGCCTAGGACCACATCCGGACAGCTTCTGCATATCTCCAAGGATGGAGACTTCATAACCTCTCTGGGCAATCTGTGCTAGTGCCCAGTCACCCTAACAGTAAAAAAGGGTTTCCTGAAGTTCAGAAGGAACCTCCTGTGTTTCAGTTTCTGCCCACTGCCTCTAATGCTGTCACTAGGCACAACTGGAAATAGCCTGGCTCTGTCTTCTTTACACACTCCATTCACATATATACGTTAATAAGATCCACCAGTCTTCCATAACTCTCCTCTATACTTAGAAACATCAACAGAAAACAACTCCTTTGGTTATTAAACCTTCCAGGCTGAGAATTATTTTGCAAGATTACCTAATTCTGGCAAACCAGTTGAAATGCCAAGAACAAAACACTTCTCTCTTCTCCCAAACATTGTGGGGTCCTTCTCTGTCCCACCTTGTCACTTTTAATATTTAATGTATACTGCAAGATCACAAGAGCTTTTGTCCTCTTATCTTCTTTTCAAGGGGACACACTGATCTAACTCAGAGTTGACTGACAGACTTTTTTGATAGTGAAAAATTAAAATGCCTGCATTCATCTAAAATGAGACATAACAGATACTAATATGCATTGATGAGTAAGGGAAGAGCAGCTGATGTTATCTCCCTTGCCCTCTGTATAGCCTTTGACACAGTGCCACACAACATCCTAGTCTCTAAATTGGAGAGATATGGATTTGATGGATGGATGGACTCATTGATGGATAAGGAATTGGCTGGATGCCTGTGCCCAAAGAGTTGCAGTCAACAGCTCAATATCCAAATGGAGATCAGTGACAAGTGATGTCCCTCAGGGATCTGTACTGGGACTGGTTGTGTTCAATATCTTTATTAATGACATTAACAACAGGATCGAGTGCACTCTCAGCAAGTTTGTGGATGACACCAAGTGAGGTGGTGCAATTGATACTCTTGAGGGAAGGGATGCCATCCAGAGGGACCTTGACAGGCTTTAGAGGTGGGTCCATGTGAATGTCATGAAATTCAACAAGGCCAAGTGCAAGGCAATGCACCTAAGTCTGGGCAATCACCAATATCAGTACAGGCTGGTGAAAAAAAATGATTAAGAGGAGCCCTGTGGAAAAGGACTTGGATATAGTGGTAGATGAAAAACTAGAAATGAGCTGGCAACATGCATTCGCAGCCCAAAAAAAGACAACCATATCCGAGGCTGCATAAAAAGAAACACAGTCAGCAGGTCAAGGGAGGTGATTCTCCCCCTCTACTCTCCTTTCATGAGACCCCCCACCTGCATCCAGCTCTGGGGTCCCCAGTACAAGAAAGACATGAACCTGTTAGACCAGGTCCAGAGGAGGGCCAGAAAAAGTGATCAGAGGGTTGGAACAACTCTCCTATGAAGAAAGGCTAATAGTAGGGATCGTTTAGCTTGGAGAAGAGAAGGCTTCAGGGAGACCTTATAGCAGTCTTTCAGTACTTAAAGGGGGCTTATAAGAAAAAATGGAGAGGGACTTTACTTTTTTACCCCGTCCTAGTGATAGGATAAGGGGTAATAGTTTTAAACTAAAAGAGAAAATTTAGATTGGATATAAGGAAGAAATTATTCATGAGGATGGTGAGACACTGAAACAGGTTGCCCTGAGAAGTTGTGGGTACCCCATCCTTAGAAGTATTCAAGGTCAGGTTGGATGGAGCTTTGAGCAACCTAATCTAGTGGAAGATGTCCCTGCCAACAGCACAGGGGGTGGATTAGATGATCTTTGATCATCCCTTCCAAACCAAACCATTCTGAGATTCTACAATTCTATGAAAGCAGGAGACACCTGCCAGATTGGGATACAGGATGAAATATTCTATTGACCCTCTTTCCTCTAATCTAGCTAATACAGTTTGCAGTTCTGAGAACTTGATATTCTTGAAATTGCTTAGTAAGAGCATTAAATTATATCACTTACTGGACTGACCCAAGGACTGTGAACATTAATTGTTCTCATGCTAATAGGATGCATGAGAAAGCATCTGTCATTTAGAGCTACCTCTGAAATGGCCCTGGAACCAGCACAAATTTGTTTCTGAAGCAATTAAGTCATTTTGAGACTAAAGTGTTCCACAAAAAGTGTTTTATGCAACTGGACAAAAACCGTTCAGTCCTAGTCACTTATTTGAAAATCTGCCTCTCTTTCTTCCTCCATCTTACCACAGTGGGTTTTGATTTTCTTAGATGTTCACGTACTGATTACACACCATAACTAGTTATAACACATCGTAGGTCCTTCAATAGGTGTTGCACTATAGCTACTCAATTGGTTTTCATCAGTGTTTGCTCAGCATGCAACAGTTCATTGACTGTAATTCCACTGGGATGGTCATGCACTATACAAAACCCTTTTGTCTAGAATACTGGCATGTTTTCCAACTCCTCTGCCAGAAGCAAAACCTACCAAGTCAATTTATGAATGTGGGTATGACGGTATTATTGGTACCCCACTTTGGACACACACAGACAATCCAGAGCCTAGATGTACTTTGAAGCTCTGATTTTAAGCCAGAAATGAAACATTTAATAAATCTCCATCGGTATTTAGATGTCAAGAGAAAATTATGGCTTGTTGAAAAAGAAAACACAAACAAAAAGAATCACACTTAATTCCCCTACTCTTGTTGCACATGGTTGAGCTGTAGACGAGTTGAAGTCAGTTCTTCCTGCAGCTCTTGCAGCTGAAAAGTCTGATTGCTGGCTAGCTCTCTCAGCTGCCTCTCTTTCTCAATTGAATCCTAAAACAAAACACACAACCACACTGCTTCAATGTTCTACCTTACAGAATCCTTCAGCAACGTAGCATAGCATTATTAGTAGATTTATTTCTGAGCATTTCAGGAAAGACTATTTCTAAAGTAACTCAAAAATAAAAGCAATGCCATATCTTCTAGAGACATAAGCAATACATGCAGACAAAATAGACTCAATCATATAAAGGAAAATATTCACTTCATTTCCACCTCATGGTAGAGAACATGGAAGGTCTGCATATGCAGATTTACTACCTGTGTACACATCATCTGAACAAAGTGTTCTTGCAGATGTGTTGCATGGGTTGTGTTTTTTCCCCAGTCAGTCATCTTCTGACTGACTATATCACCAACTCAAGTAAAGTTTTCGGGAATTCATGTACACAAAATAACAGTTATTAGAACAGAGGAGGCAACTATTGTCATTCCAGAAAGCACACTACTACACATGCAGCTCTGTCTTTAATAGCCTATAGATTTGCCTGATACTACCAGAATTAAATAAGTAACTGTGCAGCAGGCTTCTCTAAATTTTGAATGTCACATGCAATGACAAATTCACAACTGGTGTACCAGGTGTACTGTCATTTAATAACATCATTATTTTACACTTTGGGGGTTTTTTGGCAGAACCCTACTCCTGCAATCTGACTCTTAAAGGCTATCACTTTTCATTTGTCCTATTTTAGTTGTGAAAGATTTTGACAGAAGAGGTGTAAAAAAAAAAAGAGAAGTCAGAGAACATGGAGACATCGCTGTCAAGTCTTGAGATCCTCAATATTTTCCCCTAATCTGCATCAATCAATGCTCTTATTTTCTTTCAAATCAAAGCCACAGCAGATCTGTGTTCCTGCCAAACTGTTATTACTACAAACTCTTCAGTAAATATCAAATATATACTAACTCCAAACATCGAGTCAGGCACGTGGTAGTATCATGATGGACATGAGCACTTTTCCACCCCTTCTGGAGATATTATTATGCTCGGATACTAAACAAAGGGGTTTTTTCTTCAAAAAGATAAAAGGACCTCACAGATAAATGCATGGAGTTTATACACACCTTTGGTTTTTACTAATAGAGATATGGCATAATTACTTCTATAATGTCTTTGCAAATGTAAATGCAGCATAATTCTTTACCTAGAAAAGGAAAGCAATACAACATAGCTTCTCTTACAAAGCAAATTCCTCCATATTGCCACTCATTGTTGCGAAACAGCATCAGCCCTAGAAGGCCAAACGTAACTTTTATGGCCTCTTTGATTTTCCTTTCACAGGAAATGTAAGAAGAGACAGAGAAATAGCATAGTTGTCTCCATGAGCAACTAAGGACATATTTCATTAAGCAAAATCAGGGAGGGAGGCTGCTATTAGCAGAAAGTCATTAAACCTCTCCTGCAGGTTTAAATTCACACTGTTCTATTCCCTTAAAATAAATTTTGTACATACCTGAGAGAGAGAGAGGTTGGTTTCAAAGAGCCTTCCTGAAGTAGCACAGGAAAAACAAGTCCCTAGCCATGGCAGGAGACGAGTTTTTATTGTTTCTACACCTGCATAATGCCCGCCTAAGAAAACACATAAAGAAATTGTGAGAACACTTACAGAAAGAGTCAGAGCTTGAAAAGATGACAAGTGAAAAGCATTAATATGAGACAAAACACCGATTTACCTTCTCGAGATGTTTCATTGAGGATTGTGAAGAGCTGCCCTTGAATCTGAGAGTTCAATTCTATTATTTCGCAGCATCGGTTCAGATTCTGATCACAGGAATTAATCTGTAAATTAATGTGTATTAATACATCTGCCCAGACTTTCTTACTTAAAACGGTTCTTATTATGATCATGACTTTTTTCCCCTATAATTACATCTTCATAACCTTTTCCTATTGCATCCGCTAGAATATTCATCTTTAAAAGGTTCACATTGTTAACAGGCAAACAAATAAGACATCAGGACTTCTATCATAGAATGGTTTGGGTGGGAAGGGACCTCAAAGATCATCTAATTCCAACCCCCCTGCCATGGGCAGGGACACCCTCCACTAGACCAGGTTGCCCAAAGCCCCATCCAACCTGGCCTGGAACACTTCCAGGGAGGGGGCATCCACAGCTTCTCTGGGCAACCTGTTCCAGTGCCTCACCACTCTCACAGTGAAAAATTTCTTCCTAATATCTGATCTAAATCTACCCTCCTTCAGCTTAAGGCCATTACCCCTTGTCCTGTCACTCCATGCCCTTGTAAACAGTCCCTCTGCAGCTTTCCTGTAGCCCCCCTTTAGGTACTGGAAGGCCACAATCAGGTCTCCCTTCTCCAGGCTGAACAACCCCAACTCTCTCAGCCTGTCTTCATAAGAGAGGCACTCCAGCCCTCTGGTCATCTTCATGGCCCTCCTCTGGCCTCACTCCAACAGCTCCATGTCCTTCTTATATTGGGGGCCACAGAGCTGGATGCAGTACTCCAGATGGGGTCTCACCAGAGCACAGTAGAGGGGGAGAATCATCTCCCTCAACCTGCTGGTCATGCTTCTTTTGATGTGGCCCAGGATATGGTTGGCTTTCTGGGCTACAAGTGCACATTGCTGGCTCATGTTGACACCCCCAAGTCCTCCTCCTCAGAGTTGCTCTCAATCCATTCTCTGCCCAACCTGTATTTGTGCTTGGGATTGCCCTGACCCATGTGCAGGACCTTGCATTTGTTGAACTTCATGAGGTTCACATGGGCCCACCTCTCAAGCCTGTCAAGGTCCCTCTGGATGGCATCCCTTCCCTCCAGTGTGTCAACCTCACAGCTTGGTGTAATCAGCAAACTTGCTGAGGGTGCACTCAATCCCACTGTCCACATCATTGACAAAGATGTTACACAGTCACAGTCCCAATACTGACCCCTGAGGAACACCACTCATCACTGATCTCCATTTGGATATTGAGCCGTTGACCACAACTCTTTGAGTGCGACCATCCAGCCAATTCCTTATCCACCAAGTGGTCCATCAATCAAATCCATGTCTCTCCAATTTAGACACAAGAGTGTTGTGTGGAACAGTGTCAAATACTTCACACAAGTCCAGGTAGATGACATCAGTTGCTCTTCCCTTATCCACCAAGACTGTAACCCCGTCATAGAAGGCCACCAGATTTGTCAGGCAGGATTTGCCCTTAGTGAAGCCATGTTGGCTGTCACCAATCACCTCCTTATTTTCCATGTGCCTGAGCATAGTTCCCAGGAGGATCTGCTCCATGATCTTGCCGGGCACAGAGGTGAGACTGATTGGCCTGTAGTTCTCTGGGTCTTCCTTTTTCCCGTTTTTAAAAATGGGGGTTATGTTTCCCCTTTTCCAGTCAGTGGGAACTTCACCAGACTGCCACAACTTCTCAAATATGATGGACAGTGGCTTAGCAACTTCATCCACCAGTTCCCTCAGGACCCACAGAAGCATCTCATCAGGTCCCATGGACTTGTGCACCTTCAGGTTCCTTAAGATGGTCTCAAACCTGATCTCCTACGGTGGGCAGTTCTTCATTCTCTCAGTCTCTGCCTTTGCCTTCTGTGGCTAGAGCACGTGCTGGTGAAGACTGAGGCAAAGAAGTCATTGAGTACCTCAGCCTTCTCCATATCCTGGGTAACCAGGTCTCCCATTTCCTTCCAGAGAGGGCCCACATTTTCCCTAGTCTTCCTTTTAACGCTGAGGTACCTATAGAAGCTTTTCTTGTTGACCTTGACATCCCTGGCCAGATTTAATTCTGTCAGAGCTTTAGCTTTCCTAACCTGATCCCTGGCTGCTCAAACAATTTCTCTGTATGCCTCCCAGGCTACCTGTTCTTGCTTCCACCCTCTGTAGGCTTCCTTTTGTGTCTGAGTTTGCCCAGGAGCTCCTTGTTCATCCATGCAGGCCTCCTGGCATTTTTGCCTGACTTCCTCTTTGCTGGGATGCATCACTCCCAAGTTTGGAGGAGGTGATCCTTGAATACTAACCAACTTCCTTGAGCCCCTCTTCCCTCCAGGGCTCTGTTCCACTGTCTACTCTACCAAGCAGATCCCTGAAGAGGCCATAGTCTGCTCTCCTGAAGTCCAGGGTAGTGAGCTTGCTGTGCACTCTTCTCGCTGCCCTAAGGGTCTTGAACTCCACCATTTCCTGGTAACTGCAGCCAAGGCTGCCCTTGAGCTTCACATGCCCCATCAGCCTCTCCTTGTTGGAGAGAACAAGGTCTGGCATGGCACCTCTCCCCATTGGCTCCTCTGTCACTTGGAGAAGGAAGTTATCATCAATGCATTCCAGGAACTTCCTGGATTGCTTATGCCCTGCTGTGTTGTCCCTCCAACAGATATCAGGGTGGTTGGACCAGGGCTTGTGAACGTGAGGCTGCTCCTATCTATAGAGGGCCTCACTCACTCGGTCTTCCTGGTCAGGTGGCCTGTAGCAGACCCCCACTATAGTGTCCCCTGTCCCTGTCCTCCCTTTAATCCTGACCCATAAGCTCTTGGTCAGCTCCTCATCCATCCCTGGGCAGAGCTCCATGCACCCCAGCTGGTCATTGACATAGAGGGTGACACCCTATTCTTGTCTCCCCTGCCTGTCCTTCCTAAAGAGCCCGTGTCCTTCCATTCCAATGCTCCAGCCATAGGAGCCATCCCACCACGTCTCCATGATGCCAATAAGATCACAGCCCTGCAGGCATGCACACATCTACAACTGCTCTTGTTTATTCCCCATGCATTTGCATAGAGGCATTTAAGCTGAGCCCCCAATGAAGCTGACTGGAGTTCCTTTGTGCTACACTTCAGGTGCTCTCCAGCTGACCTGTGATTTTTCTCCTGGATCTGGGCATCTATTGCTGGCACTGGCATCAAACTGGTAGGAGTCAGACGGATTGAGGTTCCCCTCCCCCAGCAACTTTAGTTTAAAGCCCTCTTCACCAGCTTGGCAATCCCCTTCTCTGTCAGATAGATCCCATCAGCCCCCAGTAGACCAGGTTTCTCAAAGCAAGTCCCAAGTAGCCAAACCCCTGGCTGTGGCACCAGTCCTGTAATCATTTGTTGATTCGCCAGATTCAACTGGCCCTTTCAGACTCCTTCCCTTTGACCAGGATGACTGATGAAAAAGCTACCTGCACTCCAGAGTCCCTTACCACTGTTCCCAGGGCTCTGTAATCTGTCTTGATACTCCTCAGACTGCTCCTGGCTGTATCACTGGTGCCCATGTGAAACAACAGCAGTGGATAACAGTCACCGGCCTGTACAAGGTTTGGTAGTCTCTCAGTGATGTCCCTGATCCGAGCCACCAGTAAGCAGCACACATCTCTAGAGAGTGCATCAGGTCAGCACATGGGTGCCTCTGTACCTCTCAGGAGAGAGTTGCCTACTACTATTCACCTGTTGCCTTGTCTTAGTTGCACTGGTTGTTACATGGGGAGCAGACTGGGCTGCCTTACTCAGTGCCAGCACCTCTCCTGATGTGGTGGGTTTTTCCTCTTCAGTCTGCAGAGCAGTGAAGCAGTTCTGCAAGGGCACCTCAGCCTTCAGGGAAGTCTCTTCCTCTGGCTGATCCTTTCTGTTGCAAGCTTCCAATCTTCTGCATTATTGGCCCCCCTCCCTTCTGTGTGTGCCAGTGGCAGAGTTCTTGGGTGTTTGGCCATGGTCTGTGGGCCCACTGCACTCAGAACCAGCTATCTAACTCTTTCTCAGCCCTGATGTTACTTCTCACTGCCTCCTGCAGCTCAGCCACTTGCTGCAGGAGGTCCTCCCCCGGTCACACCTTCTGAAGGCAGGTCTGCCACCTATCCCTGCCCCAGGAGAAAGGTCTGGGCACATCCTGCAGTCCGAGCTCTGCACTGCAGACTCTCCCTTCAGCACCTCCATCTGGGTGGAGGCATCAGCCACCACAGGGGTAGATGGTGCAGTCCCCCCAGCCAGAGGTGCAGCCTTTGCTCTCAGGCGAGTGCCCACCGTTCTACCTTGAGGCTCAGGTAGGATGGCTTCCCCTCACCTGTCACAGAATGGTGTCCGGTTGCTGGGTTACATGCACTCCAAGTCTCCCATTCAGCCAGTGGAACACCCCTCCTTCGAAGAGGCACCCTCCCCGCACCAACCAGCTGCCTTGTGTAGGTGTAGGGTTGCCGCCATTGCTCTGGCAAACCCCAGGCCGCGTTAGCACCTCCTGCAAGAGCTGCTGGCTTCTGGCAGGTCTCTCTACTCCACCAATGTTTACCAGCTTCGGGAAACCCCCTGTGTGCCGAGATCTGCCACTCCACTGCAGGCTGGGCTGGCTCTGGAGCAGCTCGCCTTGGCGACTGACTCGTGCAGTTGATTCACTGCTTGAGAAAACTTACTCCTGTCCCCATTCATAAAGAAGGTGCAACCACAAATATCTCTAAAACAAGAATCATAATAATTGTGGATCTGTGTTAAAATCTTTTAACAAAGAGTTTTAAAAATAATAAGATAGGAGATTGTTGGATGAAAAAAATCTATTAGTCCAAAATCTGATTTTCCGTGTTAGCTAAAATAGTATGTATAAGGCTAATATCTTGCTTTGTCAACAGCCACATGAGACTCCCATGCAATTTCATCTGATTTTTAAGAGTTACCAACCAAAACAAATACTACTGAAGAATGAGCAAAATCCAGCATTATGCCTAGGAAACAACACAACAGCAAAACTACACCACTTTCAGCAAATGCTATTCTGAAAAGGAGTTGATGGGGTTAATCTGTCCAGGATGCTACTGCACCTGCCAGAAGAACACATAGCTTGTACCTGCTTCCTTAATCTTTACCTGTGTATCACCTTCAAGGTAGACCACCCTCTAGGTCTTCAGGCTTTAATGGCCCCATATGGTTTTTACAAGCTTCCAAACCAGCTAAAACTCCCACCCACGCCCCTGTCAGCTTGCATTTTGATCACTGCAACATGCTTTCCTTTGGCCTCAAGGAGCACAGTCTCACCCTGCTAACCTCCACCAGAAGATCACTTTTGCAGTGGTTCATTTTTCCAGCTCATTACACTGACATAACACCCATGGTGCTTCCATCTGCCAGTTCCTCCTTTTCCACAACAGCGGCCTGAAGCCGCTCATCTTCATTTCCCAAGACCTCGCAGACTAGCCTCACCTCACTTATTATGGAGAGTTCAGCTCCTGCTATTGCTCAGCCCCCCAAGGTCTACCTCCACCATCCATTTGGAAGATTTTTAAAATGAGCGCCTGTGTTCTTCCTCCTCTGGGGTCTTGCACTCTGTGGTAGCTTTACATGCTACCCTCAAAATCCTCGTTAAAACTGTTCTTTGCCACGAATCCTGCAGAGTGTTTGACTGGCTGTTAAAATGCTGTAACTCTTACATATCATGAGATAAAAAGGAGCTGACTTCTCTCAGAAAGGCTGCATCTCTGCTCAGCACGTTTCCTCACCAACCATAGCACACTGTAGATGCTTGCAGGCTCATCACCAAATCAATTATCAGTGCCCTGAGGCTAATGAAACCTGGGGACACAGGAGTGACAACCCTGTCAAGACTGTTTCTGCTGACAAATTTCCCATTTTCAAATCTCAATTCCCTTTATCTGTTCTTTCCTTAAATTTTACACCTTCTCTCCTGCTTCCACTGGTTTGCCTCCTCAATCTCCTGTTATTTCATCCTCTTCCATGCATCCCATTGCATCCATCTCCAGGCTTCTCCTCACCTATACCTGAAACTCTTTGCCCACACCTGCTTCCCCTCTTCTGAAGCCCTTTGCAGGTGTGCTGTCTTCCAGCAGCCTCTCAGCTCTAACAGGTTTCCCACCCAGAAGAGCTGGGAAGCTGGATAACCCCCTTCTCACCTTCAACATCCTTTTTACTCACATTATCCTGGCTGTTCCCAGGCCACAGGCGATTCCTTCTAAGCACACCCTCACTCGTGCTCCTTTTACCACAAAAATCTTTTCTGATCCAGACTCAGTCATTACAGCTCAAATATCACTTTTAACCTCCAGTCCTTGCCTTCACTGAGCCTTGTCACAGGCAAAAAAATGAAAACAGCAGAAGCTGCAAGTGCTACAGGCACTGGGTGTTAAAGCTGCGGTAACCGGGTGCATGTGTGGATCAGCGTCTCAAATTAGCCTTTTGAACCCCAAGCGGCGGCCACTACCTGCTCCCCACGGCCGGCTGCAGGTTTCGGTTGCACCGGGCTAAGGGCACCCGCGCTCCCGGGAGGCGGTGGGGGCCGCCGCCGCTCCGCGTCCCGCCGTCACCGCGGAAACGGCCCTGGCACCGCGGCAACGGCGCCGCTGCCGGCGACCTCCCGTCCCCTGAGGGCCCGCGGGGTGAGGCGGGCGGCCCCCCGTACAGACCCCCAGCAGACGGGAATCTCCCCCCGCTGGCGGCCGGGGTCCCACCTCGTAGTCCCGGTACCAGCTCTCCAGCTTCTCCTGCAGCACCCGGCCGCTCTCCGCGCCGACCAGCCTCCTCAAGCCGTCGGCCATGGCCGGCTGTCAGCTCGCTCCCGGGGTTGCGATGGGCTGTGCTGTTTCCCCCGTCCCTCTGGGAGCCCTCCGCGGGCGGGCGGCGCCCCCGTCCCTCCGGCAGCCCTCCACGGGCGGGCGGCGCGAGGGGGCGGGGAGCTGGTACCGCCGGCCCGGGCCCGCTGCTCTAGGCGGCACCGCGTTCGCGCCGCCTTTATAATCGCGATTGTAACGTGGGCCGGGCCCGGCGCGGTGGCGGGTGCCACGGCGACGCAGGCAGGGCGCGCCTCGGTTGTGGTAACGCGGCAGCCGTCCCCCGGTTGCCCGCGGCCCCACAACCCGGCCCGGCAGGGGGGAAGGGAGGGAGCGAGTACCGCGTCGGCCGCCAGGTGGCGCCGCCAAGTAACGCGTCTCTGAACGGGCGGCAAGGACCCGCCTCGCGGAGCGGCACCGAGCTCGTCTCCCATTGCATCCTTCCCTGCGCCACAAGGGGGCGCTCGCGGGCCCCTCCGCAGCGGTGGCGGCAGCAGCAGCAGCGGCGGGGGAAGATGGCGGCGGCCGCCTCTGAGCAGGTCTGTCCCCGCCGAGACACAGGCACGGGGAGGTGGCGGGGCCGTCCCCGCCGGGGCGAGGGGGGAGCGACGCCCGCCCCGCCGCCCGCGGGCCCGCGGCGAGCCGCCCGAGCAGCCGCTCTAGCCGAAGGGCGCTGCTTGTGGAGGGGGCGCTCGGGTGGGGGCGCCATTTTCGCGTCGGTTGCCGAGGCTGGTATGATGCCAGCGGCGGGCGTGCAGGGCCGCGGCGGGCCGACCCGGTCCTCCTGGCTTCTCACTGCCTGCACCAATCGGGGAGGGGAGAAACGCTTGGACGGCGTTTCGGACCCGTGCCCGGCGCTGTCCGGGAAGGACGGCCTTTGCCTTGCGGGGGCAGCCGCCTCAGCGGGGTAGAGGCGGCCTGAGCCCGCTGTCGAGGCGGGACGTGTTACAGCCCGGAGTTGCGCCGTCTAGCCCGTAGATGCAGAATCTCTGACAAGAACAAAGACTTTCTGTTTTAGAAATAAAATGTTCTGGTATTTCTGCACGGGAATATGACTGTCTTGCGTAAATAGGCACTTGCCACTACTTAGTGACGCGGAAAGCAGCTGGTCAGTGCAGTTGGTATTTATAGGACTGCGCCGTCAGTCTCAGTCGTCTTGTTATGCTGGCACAAGTATGGTCGGTAGCTCAGCGGCAGTGTATAAATAAGACCGAAGCTCAGATTCGGGCTCAGCCTCAGCATCCGAGGTCTCACAGGGGAGCGAAAGCTAAATTCGTCAGAAGGGGCGTCACTGTCACCCGGGCGGAGGGGTGGGACGGGGGCTCTGTCAGCGCCGGGCAAGCCGGAAGGAAAGAACCGAGCTGTTGGAGGGCTCATCTTTCAGGAGCTCCTGCATCTCCACGGGACTCTTCATCACAGCGAGTCCGTGTATGTGCATGTGCGCAGGTGGAGGCAGTGGGTAGGAAGCCCCAGATTCCTGAGGGGTCCTCAGGTGCCGTAGGAAGCACTGCCTAGTTCTGCATGGATGCTCCAGCACTCGTTCCTGCAATTACCATTTCAGCCCTGTTCTCCCAGTCCTGGTGCTGTCTTCTGTTGTGCTGCCTTACCAGGTGAAAAAACTACATGGGAGTTTTATCTCACCGTCACATCCTTTCCAGAACACACTATCTTCAGTACAAGATACTGTCCTGTTGTACAAGATACCTGTTTCCTTGTCCCCAGAGCACAGATCTCTTCTCTCGGTTTCCCTGCCTAGCCAATTCTGAGTTTGTGCAGGGTTAGAGTGGCTTCCAGAACATCATCAAGGAAGCCCTCCATAAACCTGTTCAGGTCAAGCGCCTTTCTCAACACTATTTCCATGTTCTTTGGCAACAGAAGAAAACAAGACATTTTTATCTATTACATTGGTATAGACATATGCAAGTGCAGTAAGCTTAAGGCACAGCCTCAGGATTCATTTCAGATGAACAAACTTAATCCCATCAAAAAGGTCAAGCCCCTTTGAAGAATTGAACTCTTAAATAGCAGCCTGAACCATTCAAGGGAGGTGGAACAAAATTTTGGACCAAGTTACAAAAATACATCAAAGGTTTTTTTTCCCCATGAATATGTCAAGAGTTTCCTCTACAGGTTACTTTGTAACATTGACAGGATATCCCTTGCAATGTAGTAACTTCAAATGATGAAATTAAAGCTAGACTGGCCAAGTAACCCGTGCCAGGTTTGAAGCCCTAAAGTATTTTTCTTAATGCTGCATGCAAGCAACAGAAGTTGAATACAAACCCTGTGCTATCAAACTAACTTAAAAACTGTATCTGCCACCCTTCTTTTGGATAGACTCATTGAGAGTTTATCCCGCATTAGCATGGAAGGAACTAAAATCCTGTGTATTGGTAAATGATCTGCAGGATTATGTCCTGTATCATCCCCAAGAGGTGAAAACTTGATGAAGTTCTTTATAACTGTGGTTTGGTTTGGTTTGTTTTTTCACTGCAACAATGTAATTAATAATTCCTATCTGCCATGATAAAAATGAGATATAAAAACATACATTGTCTGAATATATCTGGATTTTAATTTTAGTCATAGCATTAGCAGAGATTGCAGTGGTTGTAAATGTGTATTCTGAGTACAGAGTGGCAGACTGAAATATAGCAATGAACATGCTATCTAATATATTCCACTAGCCAATTCAAGTTTATATTTTTTTGCATACATATATGTGTGTCATTTCAGTGGCTTTACACGCCTTATAACAGCTAATTCATGCTTTGTATTATAGCAAAGTTCTAATGGCCCGGTGAAGAAGTCTATGCGAGAGAAGGCTGTGGAACGCAGAAACGTTAATAAGGAGCACAACAGTAACTTTAAAGCAGGATACATTCCAATTGATGAAGACCGTCTCCATAAGACAGGGTTACGTGGCAGGAAAGGCAACTTGGCTATTTGTGTGATTGTTCTTCTTTTTATTTTGGCTGTCATCAATCTGATTGTGAGTATAATAATTAGGCTGTAAGCAACATTAAAACGTATTTAATTTTGATGGTTTATTAGAGAAATAAAACTTATTCCAGTATGGCTGAGAAGGTCTTAAAATGTACTGAAGAAGATTTCTCATTTTCTCCTATCTTTTTTGTTCTTTTGTCATCTGAGCAAGATTAGACAGAAGAATCTTCTAAGTTCGGTCATGATTATTTCAGTTATCATGGTCCCAGCAAGGAACCTACCATTTATGCAGCACAGAATTAGGAACCTTGAAAGTGTCTGTCCATTCCCAAAACTCAGTAACAGTAAATGGGCAAAGTGTTATTAGTGCAGTTCACATGTATTCAGGATAACCTGTTACGCCAGGAACATTTTACGTATAATAACAGAGCTGAACGTGAGCATTCAGAATTAATCAGCCACTGCACTTTAAACCGTCATTGTTATAATTACCACATTTTTATTGCTTGATTAATGAGAAGTAATGAGTTATTTTTCATAACTGGACATCAACCTGTGAAGGTGCTTTCTTGTAGTTCAAGGATAAGTATATCCTGAGCTGAGCTATTTTGTTCAGGAAATTTCTTTAGCTAATGATACCATGGTTACTCTTAAACAGGAAAAAGATTTAATTATGGATGTGATTTAATTTCAAATATATATATATTTATTTTTTAATATATATACAAATTATTTTAGTTACCATTTCAGATGAGTCTAAAAATCATGTAAAATGCTTTTCACAATTAAATGTGTTCTGATGTTTGTAGCAGGAATTAAACTGACTAAAGTAGATCCACACCTTAAGCTCATTTAAACACTAGCATTAATAATTATTTCAGATAAAACATCTAGTTAATACAATTCTTTTTGTCGGAAGATCCAAACAATCACAGTAATCTTTGAAAATGTGTGTTTCTTTCTCAGATTACGCTAGTTATCTGGGCAGTGATTCGAATTGGTCCCAATGGTTGTGACAGTATGGAGTTCCATGAGAGTGGCTTGTTGCGGTTTAAGCAAGTTTCTGACATGGGCGTTATACATCCATTATATAAAAGCACTGTAGGAGGCAGACGTAATGAAGATTTGGTGATCACTGGAAATAATCAGCCTGTAAGTTATATCATGAATTGAAAGTTTGTCAGCAATGCTATGAAATTACACTCACATTATTAATAAACATTATATTTGAAACATCATTAACTTAATGACTATGTTTCTGAAGATTGTATTTCAGCAAGGAACAACCAAGCTTAGTGTGGAAAAAGACAAAACTTCTATTACCAGTGATATTGGCATGGAATTTGTTGACCCACGGACACAAAATACCTTGTTCAGCACGGACTATGAAACTCATGAGTTTCATCTGCCAAATGGAGTTAAAATCTTGAATGTACAAAAGGCTTCTACAGAGAGGGTATGTCTCATTTAACTACTTCTTCCTTTTTGTAAAAGCTCGTTACAGGATTGCTGCAGCTGAAGAATAAGAAGAAAGTTTACTAGCACGATCTTTCAAGCATATTTAGAAATTCGACAAAATGTAGCTAAAAATGCAGCTCTGAAAACATAAATCACCCTAAAAATTAGAACAGAAATGAAAACTGACATCATTAAATGAGTGTAATATCCAGAATACCGTGCCAACTAGGCCTGTGTGTCTTTTTATTAAGCATTTGTCCATTTTTTTGTGCGTAGATAACTGTTTCAGAAATAAAATTTCTATGAAAAGCTTCTCTGTTTCTAGTAAGAACTTACAAAATAATTACCAGAACTTCATGTGTCATTTTCATTCTATTGGAGATAAATGTTAATACAACGAGAATTTCAGAAGTCTGAGTAAAACTGTAGAGAACAATCACAGCATTATAGGAGTTATATCAGTTCACGGCTTCTAGGTTAAACAAGTTCTTAGTTGGTTTCTACACTAAATATGCTTTATCAGAAAACTAAAAAACCTAAATATTGGTGTTGTCCATTTAAAATGTTGATCTTAAGGTCAAAGTGAAATTTCTTTCTTGCATATCATCACTTATAATAAAGGCTTTACAGAGTACAGCTTCTAGGCCTTTGGTATAACATTAGTAGAGTAGTATCAGTGGTTTTGTAGAGGGTTGAGTGTGCCTAGGAAGCACTGAGCAATCCTGTTAAGGACAAACAAAAAAGAAAATTTAGTTTGCTCTTCTTTGTGTTTCCTCTGCAGGCTAACAATTAAATAGTATGGTCCATGAAAAAAAAACAACTGTAACTTTAAATACATATGAGGAACAGATTAAATGAAAACAGAGGAGTAAATTTACATAGTCACTCCTAACAGAAAGCCCATATTTGCTACCAGTGTTAACTGTGTATCCCATAAAACTGTCATATGAATTGTTATTTTTATCACAAACAATATGCAAACATAAACTATTTCACATACCTTCCAAAATTAAGTAATGCTTGTTTTCAAATGTGAATGCAGAAATGGGCAGAAGCTTCATAGGCATAATGAGAGAAGGGCAAAAAGCACATTGAAGGTTTTTATTAAATTGTGTAACAATATTTTTAAGGTAAAGTTACTCAGGCAAACCCAAGTAGCACATTTACATTGATCTGTAATAGGCTTTTTTTTGTTTATGTTCTTAGATTACCAGCAATGCAACCAGTGATCTAAACATAAAGGTTGACGGCCGTGCTATTGTCCGTGGAAATGAAGGTGTTTTCATCACAGGCAAGACCATTGAGTTTCGAATGGGGGGTAACATGGAACTTAAAGCAGTAAGTATTTCAAATCTCCATTTTTTTTAACAGCTTAGCTTCAAATTCAGGCTGATAGTATCCTGATGATGCTTTATATGGATTCAAATGTTATATAAAGTAGTCATGCATAAAAGTTGAGTTGTGGTCAGTGTATTTAGTAAAGTTTTTAAAAAAGTGGATTGCTACTTTGCTGTTAATTAGTGGTTCAGGTAACAATGATTTACTACTATTAAGAAGCTAAAAACCCACAGTGCAGTGAAAGCTAAGCTATTGGCCTCTGCACTGAAATGAATACCAAAGGGAATTCATCTCTTCTGGAGGTTTTACTGGGGACAGCAATGTTTGACAGAGGGGCAGAGCATACAGTCAGGAGCGCTACCTCCTGTGCTGCTGCAGCAAGACTCACCAGCATTCATTTAAGATTTTTGATCATTGTTAAGATTGCAGAGCATATAGAATGATGGAAAGGTTAAAGGAGGATAAAAAATAGAGATACATGCACTTTATTTAGTGTGTGAATTAATTTCATGTATGAATTCAAACACCAATTCCCATTTCATGTACATATTTTTAGATTTACTGCATTTGCTAATAGGTCTGTCAAGTGAAAAGCCATACTTCTGCTGTCTCTCTCAATATCGATCTACCACTGAAATAGCAAAGTACATTGCTGGCTATAATTGAGAAATTCATGGGCATTATTCACAAACTTAATTAAAAAATGAACCCTTTTTATATATACTTTTTTTAGTCTGTTGATTTCTACAGCCATCCTAAAGCTGTCATTGATTCATTAAACCAAGTTGTCCTTTTCGAAAACAACCTGCCTTGTTTAAATTCTCCCTCTTAATAGGAAAACAGTATTATCCTGAATGGAACTGTGATGGTCAGCCCATCGCGACTGCCAAGTTCTTCTTACGGGGAGCAGTTTAATAATGGCAACTGGCTGCGTTTCAAGCTCTGTATGTGTGCAGATGGGACACTATTCAAGGTTCAGGTGACTGGTTATAACATGGGTTGTCAGACTTCTGTCAATCCATGTGGAGCCACGCACTAAAGCACAAACCACTACCGGGAGAGTTCTCTTTTGTGTTTACATATATTTGTATGAAGTAATTGCATGCCTTCAAGGATTTCTGTTTTTACAGCAGTTTATACTAACATTTATTACATAATATTTTTAAGCAAAGGCTGATAATGTTCAGCAGTATTATGTCATCATCCTGTTAGCTGTAATAGTGGCACTGCTTTAGTAAGCTTTAAGTCTACTGAAGTACTTTCCTGAATTGGGATCTGTAGAACATATTTGAAGAAGGTGATCTTAGCAACTCTCTCGACTGCCTTTAAAGGAGGATTTTGTCCTACATCCCAAGACCTCAGGGGCTGCTGAGAACACAACTGTGATCTGAAGTATTTCAATAAGAATGTCGATTTGCTGCTGGAAGTGGATTTGCCTGGGATGGCTGAAGCGGCAAATTTTTGTCTTCTCTTCATTTCTTACTAAAGGTTGATACAATGATTTCCCCCAAAATTATGTGGTTTACCAGATGTGTACTAAGAGAGGAATAATGGCAGGTTCACTTTAAAATATTGCATTATTTCTGCCCTATACTCTCACGTAGGTAAAGAAGAAATTATGCTAGCACAAATAATATTTGCAAATTAATATCAAGTGTGGAAATGTAACTTCAATTTTGAAATATCTTCGATTTTTGAAGTGTTGCTTGAACTCCCATTCTATCTGTGCAGTTTAGGGATTCTACAGTTGCTTAATTTATGTGAAGTATTTATAAAACGTGTTTATATTAGAAGTACATTTTTAAAGATGTACATGTAACTTGCTTACTACCCAAAAAAAGTATTTTCCTGGGTACTTTAATGTGAACAGTGTATGAATTCATTATTCAACAGGTAATAATCTGAAGCATGACTGTAAGCAGCAGTGTCTGAGATCAGATCTTTTTCCCCATAAATGCCAGTACTGATGCGTTGTTGAGAACCTCAGAATGAAATTCTGAAGTTAAACTGCAGGTCTGTAATTCTAAATGTGATGGTATCGAATCCTATGACAGCAGAGTAAATACACGTGTATCTGAATTTGTCAACAGTGAAACTATGGTAAACTGAGACCTAATTGAAACTATTACAGCCTTGTAACTGGTTTTGCAGAGATAAGGTGTTCCGACTCATTATGAGTTTCCCACTCCTCCCTCCGCATGTATTTTCTTCAGTTTAAAACAGTTTGTTTTGCAGGAGCATCAAGTAACCTTAATAACGGAGGCCACAAAGGTGATGCTGCAAGCAGTTTTTTGACAAGTTTTTCTAGATAAGCACACGCTTCTCTTCCTAGAAGTTGTGCAGATGTTACACATTAACTTCAGAATTGGTCCTTTGTTATGGGAAGATAAACTATGTACCCTTGTTTTATAGCTCTCACAGTACATAGAATTCCATAAAACACAAATCAGCTCCTGCTGCAACAAGGGCTTCATATCTAAGTTCCCGATTGCTGTATTTATTAGAAGCCCTCATGCAGGATGTGTATAGATGGAAGTGATTTCTAGAGGGGGATCCTTAGGTCAGGCATTACACCACACAGGAGATCAGAGGGGTCATTTATCCCTCATTGCAAAGCCAGATTTTGATGGTCAGTAGTTGTTGGGGTTTGGCAGGGTTGACAGCAGTGTGGCTGTTCAAACAAAAATGGAATAAACAGAATAAAATGTAGCAAAAGCCATTGAATTACTCATATTAAAGATTATGGGAAAGTATTAACATTTTGCATCCTGCCTTCATGGACTTCATAGTTTTACTACTGTTAATTTTTATTAACCACTTCAACACGCATTTTGCTGAAAACATGCACACATCTTTGCTGCTAAGTAGTGCACCAATTAGTATCTGTTACCATTAAGAGGAGGAAGTAAACTATAACATTTTTAGAATTTTCACTCATGCTAATGGAAGTTTATCACTTTATTTTTCTACAGATATATATATAAATAAACACACACACGTATAAAACATAAGCAGCAGCATCCTTGAATCTGAAATAGATCTCGAAAATGACAGATACTGCCTCTGTCAAGTCTGATACATACAAATAGGATATTAAAGCTCTTTGGTTAATACTGACACGCCTATATGCTAGCACTGGAGTCCTGTAATTCTCAAGAGTTCTTTTTAAAATACTGTATGCAACATAGCTGAAAGATTTGTCACAAAGGTACTCTTAAATCATGGTTTGGATAATTGGTCTTGAAGTGTGGATTTTCTGTCAAAATATAGCAAAACTGATCATCCAAATACCAAATGAAATAATTTACCAATTTGTTAGCCACTATTTATGTATTGTTAATATATTTTGTTGCCTTCACTACACAGTTTGAGAAATGCTGGTACCAGACATGCCCTGTGTTGTGCATTTATTTGTTGTTTACCTTCTAACTGCCTAAGGTACATTCTTCTACACGTATTTAAAACACTATGTAGCACATTATTTATTTCAATCCCACAGATGCACTTAAGATTCTGTGTGTTTAAAGTACATTCTCCATGCCTCTGTGTAATATACCGTACTGGGTACGTTGAGAGAACTTACATGTGAAGAGTTCTCAGCATATGTAAAGGTGGTGATTGTTTCAATAGGTGAAAGACAATTGAATTTCTAATCTTTGTTTTGAAACGAAATAATTTCAATAAATTCTAACATGCAGCTGTGGTTCAGAAGTGTTATTTGTAAGAATATAATTTTTCATTAAAAATACATTGTTGTGTTATTGTCAGGGAAACTAGTATTTTATTAACTGTAAGAATGAAAGTCATTCCACATCTATTCGTCATGGATTATATCTGGCGGACTTTGCTCGGTGGTAATTGTGTATAATACCTAAAGTAGAGTTCAAAAGTCCCCACTGTTGTTACTTCAGGAGTTCCTGGGACACTGTGTTTCTCGACCGAACAGCTGGAAAAGAAAGGTCTGGATTGTTTTTTGGGAGAGGTGGAGGGAGGGGGAAACGTTACCAGTTTATGAATGTTCCTTTTGAAACATACCTGAGAGTCCAAAACTATGTTTAAGGCAAAATGTTAGTAATGCTTTGGCTATTTGGTGTTGATTTTTTTTTAATGTCAAAGTATTTCCGCTTTCTATTTAACTCTTGTTGTACTGAACTTACCATAATTTTACATTTTACATATAGATACTATGGATAACCTTCACTTGAGTGTCATAGCTGTGGTCCTTTACTTTAATCTTCCTGGATCAGTGGGAACCGAGTCACAGCAGATTCTTCTTGATACACATCACCATTCAGACTGCCGGTGGGATGGGGAGTTCTCAGCGAATTGTTCTTTTACCGGAGTATCTACTATTCCAGAAGATGTGTCACAAACAGCAACAACAGCTGATTTTAGTTACAATAATATTAAAACTTTCATGCATACTGATGAAAGAAATGATGAATGGATGCTGAAACACCTGAATCTCAGTAACAACCTGATTTCTGAACTCTCCTTAACTGCTTTTAGAAACTTACCCATTTTAGAAACTCTCAACCTCAACGGTAATGCCATCCACACCCTCACACTGGACATACCTACGCCTGCACGTGAGTCTAAAAAGCAAGGAAAAAGCTGTCATCTCCTGCCTGCTCTGAAAGTATTGTCAGTTGAAAAAAATAATCTTCACGCAGTTCCAAGAGGTAAGCTCTCAAAATCTTTAAGGACCTCACTCCCAAGGGGTAAGTTGGTTTTGGATACGATTCGGTGCATCTGGCTGAATTCAGAATGCAACTAATCCTCTCATTTAGTTATGCTTTAGGGGAAGGAAAGTTCCAACTGCGTGCAAACACAGAGACTGAAGCAAATGGGTTGTTTCAGGTTAGGTTGGGCTTTTTTAATAAAGTCTTTGCAATCATAATGCCTCAGTGTTAAATATAACCAAATTTATCTTCTGAGAGCCCAAGCAGTATTTTTCCTTCTTGTATAGAAAGGGAAGTAAGGATCTTTGGAAAAACACCAGCCTCCACAATCCAGTCATGAACCTGAACATCAAGAAAATTATGGATAATGAGTTTCATATTACTCTTCAGAAGAAAGTCAATACTCTCTTAAATAAAACTTGCTCCAATTTCAGTATTTCACGAAGACAGGAAAATACATTTTGTTCAGTCGAAACAATTTTGCTCTATGCCTTCTGACACCCAACCAAAGTGACACCTTCTAGTAACCAGAGAGGGTTGTAAGTTTTCAATAGGCTTTCAGAAAGTGGTTGCTAGTCGCTGAACTGTGCTATGCGTCGTAGCCTTTGACAGCCTCTAGCCTCATAAGCAGATGGTTCGCGTTGTCCAAACAATGTTTAAATGAAGCAGAAGGTGCAGTACAAGCAACACTATCCTATGTATTGTTTGTTGAATTTAATTGTCTCTGATATCATCATCAGATTCATTAGCTCTAGACTTTGAAAATACTGGGGAGGGGCAAACCAAAAACCCACTTATCTCACAAAGTCAGACAAAGGGAATAATTTTGTGCCTACATAGGATCCTTGAAGTTCTATTTTTCTCCTTTTTTGATATTAAATAATTCTCTAGCATGCAGGAAACCATTTCACTTAATTATTTTGTAGTATCTGTACGGTTCCCATATAGACGGTATAGAAAAGCTTACATTCTAAAATGCATTGATGCTGATTTTATTTGTTTTGATAGATAAATATGACTACACATTGTAAGATGCCTCAGTGGATCGGACAGATCAACCCTTTTCTGTAGGAGACACAATTTTTAGATGTTAGAAGTCATCATACCACCATACCTCAAGTTATAGTTAAATCCCACATTCATTTAAATACATGTTCAGAACTTCATTTTCCCTCCTCCAAAACACTTCCCTAACATTCTAGTTTTTAAGTGCTGATGAGAAAATGCAAACTGAATTTCTAAAGCAGAGGGGTTTGGCCACAGAGAAACCCTTCTCACAACCACCACCACCCCAGGTGTCAGGCTGCTGCCCGCTGCTGCCATACCAGCCTGCATTTGTGGCAGAAGTTTAGTGTCAGGGAAGCATCCACACTACAAGGAAGAACTGACGAACTGCCAGAACCTCCAAATACCGCTCCTCTCAGCTACCTCTGGTTTTACAGCAGGAAGGAATCATTCTCTCTGCTTTTCACAATAAACCCAAAGAAAACAGAACAGCAAACTGGAGTAAGAGATTTCCAGTAAACCAGATGACAGCAGGGGCAAATTTTTTAAGGAGAACTGGTATCTTCTCAACAATGCTTTTTGATCAAAAATTACTGTAGAGCGACATTCAGGTGTTACAAACTGTGGTGATGCTGAGGGCTCCCACTGGAACTTGCAGGCTGGAGCTTTGGGGCTGCCTGCACAGCACCGATGAAAATGCAGTATCTCCAGCATTCCAAAGGGCTACTTATGCAAGACAGATGCTGTCATAACTAGGGTACGCTGAAGAATATACTGTCATGTTTGATAATTCACAGGCAGACAGGCATAAGCAACAATGTGGGTTTGTTTTCAGTCAAGTTTACATCCTATGCATACAGTTCAAATAATTCCACATACGAAAAACTCCAGCGAACTTGCAGATGGCAATGAATAGGAGATACTGTATCACCTCTTGCATTTCCATCTTTTATTTACAGTTAACATATCTGGATTTTATAAACTCAGTCTATTCCACCTTTTTCCTACTCTTCCTTTCCTACCTCCAGTTCTCCAGAGAAGCGTGCTCAAAGTAGAGAGATCACAGTCAGAATAATTTTAATAGCACAAAGGAACATTACTGCTTTTATGGAGATGTGAATTTTTAAAACATGCATCAATTGTGAATGTATTAATGTGTCTGCTGTTGATGCTATACAACCTTTAGAATGGGACAACCACTTGAATAAGAAAGGCATGGTAACTCAAAGCCTGCAGCCACTCATTGCAATAGACGTGAACGGAAGGAATTTTGTGGCAACGGATTTTAAAAAGCCACTTGATGTAATTGGGAAAGCAAGGACGTGAAATATAAAATAGTTTTGTTCTTCCTAGGACTGGGTCTGCTGCAGTCTTTGCAAACTGTCCATTTGTCATCCAATGGCATACGACAGATCGATCTGGATGATTTTCAAAACTGTTCACAGCTGAAGGACATCGACTTGCAAAACAACAAGATAACTAAAATTCATCCAGATGCCTTCAGGGACCTCAACAAATTACAGGTTGTAAAGCAATATGACGACTGTTTCAATGGTTTGTGTTAATCACCATTAAAGATACTATCAACTATTCAGCATGATTCTATTGGTCTTTGATTACTATATTAGTATGCAAATATTAAAAAAAAAAGCAAATGGTGAAAATAATGATTATTTTTATATATTTGCTTTTCATATATAGGAAACCACACACACTTGTAAATACACAAAATAAAACCATCAATTCATCTATGCCACAAACCAATAACTGGCTTAAACACAGAGGTCCTTTCTACCCCCACCCCTTCCATGGCAAGAGCCCTGTGGCTTCTCATTCACACAGAGGTGGTTTACAACGGGAGAATTCTGAATATACCACAATTTAAGCTTTTCATTTAAATTAAAAAGCACAGAACAATATTCTTGAAATCCTAACCAGATGTATTGTTCCCCTAACTACAAAAACTCTTGTAAATTAAAATAAATGTTATTGTTGATATTGCCATTAGGATTCCATTGTAAGATTTATCAAATTAATTCTGAATTATTTCCCAATAGGTTGTGGATCTCCGTGAAAATGTTCTGACAACCCCTCTACCGCAGGTATTAATCAGTTTGAACTTCTTTCAACTTGAAGTGGATTTGTCAAGTAACGCCTGGATATTTAACTGCAGACTAAATGTTTTCAAACATTTATTTCATTTTTTTTTTGACTCCACGAGGAAAAAGTGGAGTATTTCATACAATAAGTCTGCCAACAACTCACAGAAACCTCTGCTGTACCTTTCGAGTTTCCATTTAAACTGCCGCGATGTTTTGCTCAAGAGGGCTGTGATCCCAGCTGGGAAGACATCGGTGCTAAACTGTGATTTGGACAACACAAGGGGTATGTACAACCAGGACTTTATCCATATGCTGCTAAAATTCAAGTGCATGCAGAATGATCAAAGAAATCTGGTTTAAAAAGTGACTTTCTAAAGATACTGTTTAACATGAACTGAACAATTTAACATGCAAATTATTTCATTAGACCATAGTATACCAGTTAGAATATTTGAAAGTCACATTTCCCAAAAAAAGTCTTCATCTCCTTCCTTACATTAAACTAATAAGTGATGCCAAATTATACACAAATTTCAGTAAGCAGTACGTTGCGACTTTATCAGTTAATTTTGGAATGCAAACAAAGGACGGAATAGTGGGGTGGCATTTCCGGGGCATATAAACTGAAAAGGATACAATAGTGTTTCTAGTATTCAGTTATAGCAAAATGAAATGAAAGTTTATTTGCAAGGGAAAGGATTTATATTTCTTCTAAAAAAGTACAGCTACTGTAGCACACAGTTCACTTCGGAAATGAATTCAGCATTTACAGTTAATACAGAGCACTTGAAGTGTAAGCGACAAAAATCTACAGAGCTAAGACTTCCCATGCAGTAGGAAAACTAAGACAAACTTAGAGTAGAAGGTGTATTTGTCATGTGCCGCAAGGCCAAATGGTTTAACTCCAATGGTCTCATTGCACTTGGAGGTTGGTAAGGCTTTCCCCTTGGAACGCTTTATCCCCAGATGAAGATACATGGGGTCCATCAGAAATGCCACCTGCTTTGTCTGTTAAGAAGGAAAGTCACAGAAACTGATCATGGAATTAAAATCAAACACACTGGATTGCACCAAAACCCAACTGGGAACACAAGCAGATCCAAAAGCAAAGGTGTACGTGCAACCTTGAAACATATTCCAAAAGCCAACAACCAGCCATGGCCTACACTAGCTAAAGTTGGAACAATTGCTTGGCCAATACAAACATCCTTAGTTTTCAAACCTTTTTGCTGCAGTCAAAGCAGTAACTACAGGAAAATCACGGTGGTTGAAACACTGACAGTGATCTAGTGTTCAGTCTCCTAGCTGCACACAGTGACCACGGTCACGCTGGAGAACGGCTGCCTAGAAATAGGGATCTTCCAGGAGGGAGATCAGCAAGTGTTTCTAGTACAACCCAGAACATACTTGTGTAATTTCAGTGACCTCCTCCCTCACCCACACCATTTTTGTTGTAAAGTCTGCTATTAAGACCCCATACATACCGTGTTTTAAATGTGTGTGTGGGAATATATGATAGTTTAACAGATACTTGCTACCATGTAAAAAAATTACTATGGATGGATAAAAAGAAAATTGATTTTATAATAAATAGCTAAAATTATCACAGACAGGTCACAGTATGTCCTTATAGAAATAACCTGACCCTGCAAACCAAGTATCCTATACCTTTAAGAAAGATTTAGTTTGTATTTTCTTTTATTTCAGGTAACGGAGTCTCTTGGTGGACACCTAAAGGCAGAATTTCAAAAGATAATCATCTTCCTCATATGGCACTGGATAAAATGAATAATTTAGTGATATACAATGCTGAGAAAACTGCTGACGGGTTATATCTGTGTATTTTTAATACAACAAAGATGAAATATCTCATCTACAACATACAGGTGAAAGAAAAAGTTTCAACATTTTTGGTTAGAAAAGCCCGGGACACTAACACTGGTTTTCGACGAGGAAGAACAGAGCAAGACCTTGCGCTGGCTGTCTGCCTCTCTGTGCTCATTACATTTGTTTGTGCTTTTTGTCTGGGTGCTTTTGCTAGACCCTACCTTGTGAGCCTGTGGAGACTCATGCGCAGGAACAAAAATTCAGGTTCAGAACATACTTATTCTAATCAAGCTTTTTCAGATGAAACCTTGAGCAGAGGGTGCTCTGCAAGCAAACCAACGCAGCATAATTTGTTCATTAGTGATGAGAATTCTTCAAGAAACACATGCATTTTTCCTACAGAAACTTCTACTTTGTATGAAAGTGTCATTGATAGCAGTGTACATGCACCAAATACAGAAGAAGAGTACCAGAAAGAAAGCAATAATGAGATCTATGTGAAGAAAAAAACAGTGTTTTCAGACATCAAAACTAGTATCAACAATTATGAAAATACAAATGTCGATGATAATGGACTATATTCTGTAAGGACAGATTACAAGAACAGCAATGAAGTAACACCAAGAAAATTAATGAGTAATGACATTTCATTGTGGGAAGATTCAAAATATGCAAATAATGAAGACTCAGAGAAGAACAGGTTCCCTCCTGTATCCAGGAGATTGAATGCTGACTCTTACTCAAATCACACTGACTCTTCAGATTTGGATTCATCCTTCACGGGAAAAACTGGCTTTCCATTTTCCACAACACAAACACATACAGTTGCACAAGATTCTAGGAACAGCCAGGTAAGCAACAACTCTGGTCTGCTGCAGTCTGAAATCACAAAGGCTCCACCAGAGTCTCCTGAAAGAGAAGGTATCGTTTCACATAACGAACCCATGAGCATTACAAAATTTATGCCCAAAAGGCAAAGCTGTGATGAACAATTTGGTCTAAATGGCAACATAAATATAACTGGTGATGTAGGAGATTTTATTTCACCCGGTGGCTGCAAGAGAGGTACAAATATTGAGAATTTAAGTGTCTACCAAACAACAGAAAACTCTCCTCTTAGGGAGTACGACTGTAAAACAGAATGTACAAATGAAAAATACACTTCAGCAGATACATTTGGCGATAGTTCTTCAGATGAAGGGACTCCATTCACAATGAGTGACTGTAGTTCTCTAGCAGACTTTGAACTGGAACAACCCGGTGTTAGTGACAACCCGCCAGTCTGTCAGTCATCAGTAGAGGAAGCCAATATGAACAGTAGAACCGACAAGTTCTCAACGCTGCCAGAGTCTCCAAACGTTGCTGCTGAACTTCAGCATATTGGGAAACATAAAGACGGGAACAATGGGTATTTTGAAACCACTATTAATTACGGATCAGATACCATCACGCCTGAAAGAGCATCACCTTATGCTGATAAATGTAGTGACCATATAAGCACGTCAGATTCAGACACAATTAGTTCTTCAGGTCAGGAAGTTCCTGATACGTTTGATTATTTTACTAACGAAGAGTCAACAGTACAATACTCTGATTCTCTCCACAATCGAAATACAGATTTTGGTAATACGTTACTTTCATTAAAACATTCTCCCACATACAACACGGATACAGAGAGTGCTCCTGAAGAGGCTGAATTGCAGCTGTATCAGCTTGCCATTGAACCTCAGCATCCCCTCAGATTCAGTCCCACTGAACAAAAAGAAAATGCACCAGAGGGAAGTACAGATGAGCACAACGATGGGAACTCCTCCGAAAAGAATCATGGCGAAGGGGACGTTACATTAAGAAGAAACACGAGTCCATCTGAGGATGATGATTTTATTTTTGCTCCCATTGATACTGGTTTGAGTGAAATTGTTAAAAAAACATCACTACTGCATTCCAGTCACAAGTTATCTCTTCAGCCTCTGCCTGAACACACAACTGAAAAACATTTTACATTTATTACAGAGAAAGACGACTTGCTACCACAGGGGAAGCAGGTGAACACAACTAAGGCTTGTGCAGATCAATTGCAAAGAGGTTTTAATGAGAAAGACTGTGATGGATACACAGAATTACAGGACACCAGCGACTGGAGTCTGCCCAAAGAAATGCAGTCTTGCAGTGCTATGGCAGATTTGCTGCATCTTCACTCATCTGGGAAAACACGATCAGTCTTCAACACAGGAGATCATTTCCAACTGGATCAGAGCGACGAGGATGGACATTCCTTCTCAGTCCCACAAGGCTGCTTCAATGAAAGCACACGACACAATTCACATTCATTCCCACAAAAGACTACAGGAAATACAATCTCCGAAAGCATTGATTCCAGCGAGACGGAGGATGACACAACATTGACAGGACTGGAGAAAAATTTTACAACAGCTGGCAACCTCCAAAATTCAAGTGAAAAGCTCAGTCAAAAAAGTCAGAACAATTTAGGACAGGGACAGTTTTTTGTTAAGAAGAAAAGAGCATTTGATGGATTTGCTAATGTTTTGCAAAGCAGGAGAACAAACTTCAATAGTTGAGACACAAAAGTGTGATACTAAGCTCCCACAATGTTTATGTCATATAGTAGGTGCAAAAATGATTGTGTAGTAAAAGGAAGTGTGTAGCTTTTAATAACTATTAAATACCATGGGTTGGGTTTTTTTGGTGGTGTTTTTTCCCCTCAGCACAACTATCTGCCTTTAACTTCAGAAATCCAAGTTACGGAACTAGACTTAACAAGGAAACATACAAAGCCTGGATCCATCTAATTTAAAACCACCGTAATTCCAAAGGGTAAGTCAGGCCAGAAGCCATGGACTTGTGTTTAGTTTAGAAGGGTACTTGTAAACAAAAATAGATTTTATGAAAAACAACTGTAGGATACTGAAATGATAAATGAACAAAGCTTTTGCTGAGTTATAATAATAATGTATATTTACTTTCTCATTATTGTTGGTACTAAGATATTAGTTTCCCTTAGAATTTGCCTTTGATATGCACTATTTTGTTTCTCTTTGTCTAAAATAAATGTAATACTGAAATTATCATTACACTATTACTATTATTTTGTTTTCCTGTGGGACTCACCCTATACAGTGAAATAGTACATATTACTGTCTTCTGCTTTTCGAACCAAATTTGTGGATTAAAGGTCTCTGAATTCCCACAGTTTTGCAAAGATAAGTAAAATCCAAGCAGTATTCAATTACAGTACAAAAAATTACTTTTTAACTTGGCAAGACAGAGAGAGTAGCGAAAGCCTTCTGTTTCAAAGAAACAGAACAGAATTAAAACAGAAAAAGTCAGTTATGGAGATCTGCCTACTGATGGGAGATCACCTGTAGTTTGCAGATGTGATGACATAGGTACAGTGACTTAAAAAAGATACGCTATTACAAAACTGTAATTCCCTATAAAAAGGATCCTATACCCACTTCAGAACTTTACTGAGAAGGCCAAATCAAAAGCAGCTCAAAACTGCTGTATTAGAAGATAGCAAGTAACTTTTTCTAAGCGAAAAGATAACAAATATAAGATAAATTTTTCTGTGAATATTTTGTAATGCTGAAAAAAGCCTAAGGCCCTTTTAACATACAGAGTCATTGCTGTAGTCCTTGAAGGGGAATGACATCACAAAGAGGAGCAGGCCCAGAGCCCCAGAAGGGAATGCAGAAGGCTGGCCAGCAACTCTGGGAAAACTCTGTTATGAAGACACAATTAATTCGCTAAAAACTCGGAACAGAAGGAACACCTTTCAGTTCCATCAGATGACGAGCAAGTCCAATGGCGCAATACATCTTTGAAACTATCTTTAAAGAGAAAGCTAGGAAAGAAGAAAGAGATGCTGACAAAAGCTAATAATTTTTGTTAGCTTCGCATACTTGGAACTAAAACAAAAGTTTTGCAAAAAAACCTAAGCAGCAAGTAAAAGCAATTGATCAAGGAAACCAGCACCAATACTATTTCATCTCTTGAACAATATTTTCTTTAGCCCCTCAAGGTCCTTGTAAATAATTGACACATCTAACACTACAATTATCAGTTACACATTTACTAGGCCAACAGTCACCCAGGCTTAGCTCTCCTAGTGCTTTGGTTTGGTTTAGTTTTTTCCCCCTGGCTGATTTTCTCAGATCTCCAACATAACTCAGAATAGGTTATACAGCAGTTTCAGGTGGGCGTTGCATGGATTTGATTTAGCTCACTCTGGTATTTGCAAATAACGGCACTTAATAACATCTGTAATTCAATTACAAGCAATGAATCTGCTGTCATTCACACAGATCTTCCTTTCCAACTGGTTCTCAGAAAATTTCTGTTCTTTTGCTCCAGTACTTGGTGATACCTAAACCAATAACTAAGTTGGGTTTGCTTTTTTTTTTTTTTTTTTTTTAAGAGCAGGTACTGGCTTCATTCTTTCAGTAGGAGTCCTTAACTTTGGAACCAAGGATGAAATCATCTTCTGAAGAAATTGATAATTTGTCATCAAATTATTCAGGAGTTTAGGGGCCTGATTTTGTTCTTCAAACAAAAAGGACAGTTTTACACAGATAACTGTCGAGAATTGTTCATGCAGTCTGAACAGACAAGAACTAAATTACAAAAGACTCAAATCTGCAAAAAATCACAGCATTCCCAGAAATGTTAAAAATAGTTACTCTAAAATAAAATATTTTTCCCAATACAACTCATTCCTTGATTATAGGTATGTCAATGTTATACCCTGTTCTACTGCAATTTTTCTCTCCTAATCCCCACATAGTCTCAATACTCATGTAACGCCTTGGCTTCTACTGAATTTAAGGCTGCTGTTTTCAGAGAACAGCGTGTGACAAAACACAACTGTGTTTTTAGAGGCTGTCTAAAAGTAAAGAACTGTGTAGAAGTTTCAGACTGATTCATCATAGGAACAGCTACATAACCCCTAGGAGCAGAAAACATAACAGTATTTCCTCATCACCACCACTTTTTTCAGCACCCATAATCAGCTTTCAGTAAAGCTCATTGTACACAAAAGTTAACTGTGGCCAAAGCAACTTTAAAAATGGAATAAATTAAAAAAAAAAATGCAGACTTGGTCTTTATGGCATGTATGAGTCTTCCAACACTGTGCTGACAGACCTCTCCAAGATAGCCTTTTGCCTGCACCAGCTGCTAACAAGAAATCCAGCCACATAAGCAAGCCAATTTCATGGATCATGGCAAAACCAATGTGTATGAGTAGCTCCGTAGATGTCTCACACCCCAATGTTTTATCATTTGCTTCTGCTACCATTCAGCAGGCTTTCAAAATACATATCAGAGAATTATTTTCTCATCTTTTTCCTGCCAGTGTGAATGCTGCAGGGGGGATGCAGACAGCATGCTCCTTGGAAGAAACTGTTGAGTTTTTGAAGCCTCCCTCTATGGCTGTAGCGTTACAGAGCAAGGTTATCTGCAGTTCTCAGAGAAAATAGGTTTGCTCCTTCATCAAAGGATTTTTAACATGAGACAAAGTATTTCGTTCCACTGTCAGAATACTGCTGTTCTGTCTCAAACTTACCTTCAGATTTCTGCCTAATCTTGCACCTTTCCATTGCTACTGATCGCTCCAGACACTCTTATTAGCACTTGTTCATTCAAACCCAAACACTCAGCTGCTTCTCTTTCATATTAATTCCTCACTTCTTTAGCTACTGCTCTGAAATACAGAACCTTTTCTATTTTCTGTGGCTTCCAAGCAGTACTCTTCATACTCTGCTCCTCTCCATCTATCCTATTTCTCCATGCCCTTCTGTACACAATAGCTACACAGTGCCCCACTCACCAACTCCTCCTGAGATTTTATCCACTCACTTTTCTTTACATTTCAGCTGGTATCAATCCACTATATCTTGTTTGCACTGAAAACTTCACTAGTTGAGCTGGTTTGATCACTGAGAATTTTCTAGAATACCCATACTAGTACAAAACCAGTTGCAGTTATAGGGGTATAAATGTGTATTATACAGACACCACCTTCTTTTTTCCCCCCTGCACAGATGTTACAGTTGCAGAGATGTGTAACTGCAGCTGCTCCAGGGATGCTAAAACTTCTTTGGCTTCACCAGTAGCTTCAGGTAGCAAAACTCACATTCAGGTGCGACTTACGTTATCACTGTCACAGTTGATAGTGGGTAAACAGACTGAGTCACAGAACAGGCTGAGCAGGTGGCTGAGTGTATGCTGTATGAATTTGTAAAAGAAGCACGAGGACGCAGCCAAGAGGATGTTGGCAATAGTCTGGGCGCACCCTGCTCCAAGGGCATCGGCATGCTGAGCTCAGGGGTCGACAGGACATACTGTGCTTCATACAGTGTCTCAGTACAGGAAAAAATACCCAGGTCTTAAGAGTAGATCAAGAACTTCAGATACAGTTATCAGAATGAAACAAAGCTCTCATTTTCAATCACATATTTATGATACTTTGATAATTATCAAGTTGTTTGCTGTAGGTACAAAGCATTTCAGTCTCTCCAGAGTACGCTGATAACTGGGCTGGAAAAAACCCCTTGAATATAAAGAGAAGACATTCACATTTAACCTACATATAATTAACATCAGAAACTATTATTTGGATGTTAATATCAAGGTTTTTGTGGTACAGAAGGCTGAGACTCACCTCCTCTGATAAATACCAGCAGCAGGCTACATTCTGAGAACTGGTGAAGGCAACCCCAGACTTCATCACCAACATGAACATCACAAAGAACTGCTTCTCCAGAATGGGCTCCACGTTACAATATTCTAATTGTAACATAAATACATTCAACTTCAAATATTTTAAGTCAAGAGCCTTAGGACTGATAGCTCAAATAGTGCAAAATATTAAAAAAAATCTTGTGGAATCTGTCTTGCATGTGTTCTTTATTCTCTTTGCCAAGTTTTAAGTCTGTTTCCTGTTCAAAACCAGATTTGTTACTCTGCAAGCAATACAAAGTATGAAAATTAACTAATGGCTCCTTTAAAAACTAAATTTGTGGATGTATTAGGGACATTTAGGCTGTAATTTTCATGTCTTATTGCTAGCGGTTTTTCTACTGCTTTGCTTAGACGCTATCACTTTTGCTTTAAAAAGATCAACGCAACAGCTCATTACAAGTCAATTGAAAAACTCTTCTAAAAGGTAAGAAAATGCACAAGTGTTTAAGGTCATGAACAGACCCTCAAATCAAAATATCACCCCATTTAAATACCACTCGACTGGTGGTCTCTTCCAGCATTGCATTTGGGTAACTTAGAGAATTTTCTTTAGCATATGCTTTTAGATATCCAGAATCACAGAAGGGTTGAGGTTGGAGGGGACCTCTGGAGGTCATCTGGTCCAACCCCCCCTGCTCAAGCAGAACCACCCAGACCCAGTTGCCCAGGCCATGTCCAGACAGCTTTTGAGTATTCTCCAAGGATGGAGACTCCACAACCTCCCTGGGCAACCTGTGCCAGTGCTCGGTCACCCTCATAGTCAGGAAGTGTCTCCTAATGTTCAAATGGAGCCTCCAGTGTTTCAGTTTGTGCCCATTGCCTCTGGTCCTGTCACTGGGCACCGCTCAAAAGAGCCTGGCTCTGTCTTCTTCACACCCTCCCTTCAAGCATTTATACACGTTAGTTAAGATCCCCCTCCAGCAACTTCCCTTCTCCAGGCTGAACAGTCCCAGCTCTCTCAGTCTTTCTTCATACAAGAGAAGCTCCAGTCCCTTCATCATCTTTGTGGCCCTTTGCTGGGCTCTCTCCAGTATGTTGGGGTGTCTCTGGTACTGAAGAGCCCAGAAGAGGACACAGTGCTCCAGCTGTGGCCTCACCAGTGCTGAGCAGATGGGAAGGATCACCTCCCTCGACCTACTGGCAATACATTTTTCTAACACAGCCCAAGATTCCATTTGCCTTCTTTGTGGCAAGGGCACATTGCTGGTTCATCTTCAACTTGGTGTCCACCAGGACCCCCCAGGTCCTGGGGTTGTTCCTCCCCAGGTGCAGGACTTTGCACTTCTCCTTGTTGAAGTTCAGGAGGTTCCTGTCAGCCCACTTCTCCAGGCTATGGAGGTCCCTCTGGATGGCAGCACAGCCTTTTGGTATATCAACCATGCTTTGCAGTTTTGTGTCATTAAGAAACTTGCCGAGGGTACACTCTGCCCCATAATGCAGGTCATTACTGAACATGTTGAACAGGACTGGACCCAGCACTGACCGTGCAGTACACTGCTAGCCACTGGCCTCCAACTAGACTTTGCACTGGCTGGGCCCAGAGGGTCCTGGTCAGCAGTCAGCCAGTTTTCGGTCTACCTCACTGTCTGCTCATCCAGCCCACACATCAACAGCTTTTCTATTAGGACCTCATGGGTCAAAAGCCTGTGTCACGATGAGCAGGTAATGATCATGCTGCTTGTAAAATTTTGTCTTAAGAGACATTCCAGCTCAGATTGACTCTGTTGAAAACTTTTGTATTACAATATTGTTTTACACCCACACGCCCCATTTGAAACATACCTGTTTCCAACAAATTTTTAAATACTGATTTGCCGTAGTATTAGAAATAAGGACAAGATTGTACATACAAGTTCTCTGCTGATAAATGATAAAGGTTGCCAGCTGACGTGATGCATGTTCAGATATGAGAATTTCTGAAGTATGAACCACAGAAAAATCTGAAGTCAGTTGCTGAAACCAACACAAATACTGTTTATTTGTGGGATGCCATTTTACATCGACACCAGCAAAAGACCTAAAAATCAACCGGATAAACTCATGTTAGGTGGCGTAACAGTATTTTCGTCAGGTCGTGAGTCACAGGAGTTTAGCACACCTTATGTATGTAATATCCAAATAACTAAGACATAAAGCATTCACAGTTACAGGTTAACTGCTGTTCCTGCAACAGCAGTGTCAGTAGGTACTATTTTGTGGCAACACATCTACACACGCGCACACAGAGGGGAAAAAATTTAAAAAATAAAAACAAACAAAAAAATACCAAGCCAAGTTTTGGTCTCAATTACAGACAACAAACTATTTAGTTGGTGGATGGATTCTATACGCTTTTACAGCAATATGAAAGGACAAAATATAAGGCCTAGAAAGAGGTATTTTAGCAGTTATAATTAAAACCAGGGCACAAGCTAACCTTTAAAGCTGTCTATATGAATTCCGAGCATATTAAACAATTTGTTAGACTTGTGACCAAGGGTCAACAGAAATCTGGGAAAGCCTTAATACAACTGAAGTCCATTTCTTGCCCTCCAAAAAGGTAACTTGGGAACATTAACCAAGTAGCACTGAGCTATAACTAATTTTGATTGTGTGAACATATTTCTGAGGAAATAAAATGCATGTATTTGTGGTAAAATGGGAGAAGCCTTCAGTTCTCTACAAATGTTAGAAAAGGCTACACAAAGGAGACCCAAGTATTTACTGTAGCTTAACTACAACCTTGAACAGGCTCTAACTGAAAACTCAAGTACGTAAAGGATTCCAATAAATTCCATCCTCTTCAGTTTGCTTTCCTTTGAAAAAAGTGAAAAAGCAACAGTAACACAGAATTACATTAAGAATTTTTAAAACTTAAAATTATTTTGCTGTGTAATTAATTTGTGGAATGTTTCTGTTACTACTATCTCTACAGCTATTCTAATAACGAGCTCCAAATGTTTGTCACCTATCAATTTAAGACTCTCCACTGCTGTAGTCTCTGAATGCTGTCTTCCTTTCGCTAACTGGCTTTCCACTTCACATCTCCCAAATACCAAGCATGAATTGCACATAGATCATCAAGTTTCTGCTATAAGGACAGTAATAGTGCACCAGAAAGATTAGTATAAGACCTGTGACACTTCAGCCAGAACAACCTCTTAGTTTCTTGTCCAAGAAGTCAACATATTCTGTATATTACTTTTCAAAAGGAAAAAAACCCAACCCTACATCTACTATATGATGGCATAACAAGCAAAAAAGCAAACACCAAACTTGTACTAACTACAAGGTAAGTTGAGTAGCATAATTAAGCTTCCACAATTATTTAAAACTGAGAGGGAATTTCTCTAAAATACAAGAGCTAGCAATGTTAAGATCCTCTGCTTATCAGCATATATAGCAAAAACAGAAGGATGGATAACACAGGGAAGCTTATCAAGCCATACGGGTCCGTTTTAGTCCATTTGTTCTCTATAAATGTCAGTAAAGCTGTCTACTAGCTGTAATTGAATTTGTGGTTTATTTATGAAGATGCATGTTTATAAACCAGTTGAAGACTACAGAATAATCCTGCTTGCAAGTGAAAAAAAAAATTTGCAGCATCTCATTAATTTCCAAACAAATTCTTCCTTTCCTGATTACTTTTACCCAAAGAATAAATGAAAAGTTTACTTACACAGCACAAGGACTTTCTGAGGTTTCTTTTCCTCTGTTTTCTCTGCTTTTAAATAAATTTGTATTCTGCTAAACATTAGCAAAACTTGGATAAAAAGCACCTGGTTGAGCTGAACAGATTTCTGTTGACCCTGTTACATGAAAGTTATACCTATAACAGTAGTAGATTAAAAGTCTTTGGCTCTTGCTTCCATTATTGGAAGCCAAATTATTTGTGACATACAAAACCTTTTATGCAAACCTTGTATTTGTTACAGTATTCATGCCAATTTGTGCTAAACAGTTTTCCAGAGTCAGTAATTAGCCTAACATTGAAGAACAATTGCAGTATTCCACTTAAAATCTTAGCAACCACGATTTAGCCTAATGTTAAAAGTGATATTGCTTCTAAGTTCATTCTTTTAAGAACTAAACCAGCAGCTCCACTGGTATTTCCTTACGGTTATATTATGGTAATATACACATTAATAAAACGTGTGTGATTTAGTAAGAGGCTTATTGTAAACATTAAATACCACACTCCACTGAATTAATTTCTTGTGCAAACTGGCATCAAACATGGAATTAAGGTTACGTGTATTAGTACATGAAAAAGCAATGACTATGTATGTTTTACCACTATTAACTTTAAAGAGTGCTATTTAGTGTCATGGAAATCTGAACATGACTATTTCACAGGGAAAGGTAGCATTTTCTTCTCAGCATCATGAAATTCTAGGTTTTGTATATGCATACATATTGTATATTTATGTATATACAAATACACACAAACACACACAAATAATTTTTGTCTTTGGCAGCCGAGCTTGACAAAGAAAAACCAACAATAACAAATAGATTTGAACACAAATTGACCACCTGTAGCAACACAACCTCCTGGTCCAGGACAGCAAACTTATGTGGTTTTGCTAAACTAGGCCTAATCCTGAAAGTAGTCAAGTTAATGAGAGTTGTTCCTGACTTCAGTGATGGCAGAATAGGACCTTCAATACAGCTAAAAATTTCACATTCAACGTAAAATGCTTCCCCCCCCTCCCCCTGGATTGCATTGTAGAGAAATATCAAAACTGCCAATACCTTGTAAAATATTTCTACAGAAAAGTAACATTATTCTTCATTCCAAAACATCCACTGGCCCCAGTTAAATGCTCCGTGAATCAATATGGAACATTTTAATAAATCCTTAGGGATCAAAGTTGAATAGCACCGGATACTTCAAGGACCTAATTTATAAAAATCAACACTAACATTACTTAATAAGGAAGGGTAAGGCAAAGACAACATGACAAAAGTACAGAACTTAAACATCATTGCATTCACTCAATTTCCCCAAAATAATCACTAGAACTGTCCTTTACAGATAAAGAAATGAGTGACATAGGCAGTGGTCCCTACTAAAAAGTACTGTCATTTAATGCTGGTGTTTAACATGCCCATTGCCTGCAATGGACATTCTGCTAGGAAATTCTGATCCCCAGCATGAAAGAAAAAGTAATGTTTTGACTATTTGATAGCATATTTTTAATTACTTAGAAACACAAAGTTAGAGACCCTGGGGAAGACTAATGTTACAAACAAAAAAACCCCAAAAACCCCAGATCTGTATTATCTGTGTGCTAGCGGTGAGCAGACTTTATTCCCCAAACCACTAATTTTAGCTAGAACTTTCAATTTCGCTAGATCGCAACATAGACCAAACACTCTTGGTACACCAATAATTAAAAGGAGTATGCCAAAGGCAATTTACAAAAGTCTAAAACCCATTTTTAAAAGGTACTTTAATTTGTTCATTTGTACCTGTAATGACTACTGCAGTTTTAACATTAAAAAGTCAGTACTTTTTTTCTTCAAATGGAAATCATCTGTGGCATGTACAACTATTACAGTGTTTTAATATTTATATGTATATATATATTTTTTTTAAGACACCAATGTTTCATTCCTATTAAGCAATAGGTCAGGTCTGGCGAATTCCGGTGAAGAAAGTCACAGCATGTCTTCTC
This sequence comes from Grus americana, assembly GCF_028858705.1. NCBI lineage: Eukaryota > Metazoa > Chordata > Aves > Gruiformes > Gruidae > Grus > Grus americana. The sequence continues at coordinate 29,305,362 of NC_072855.1, read as the reverse complement.
CCCTCAGAAATTGGCATCTCAAATAGTAACATTAAAATTGACAATAGTTCTTCACATAACTATGTCCAAGCAGTCTGTTCATTTCATTTTCTGAAATGCTACATTTGAGACCAAAAGAAAAACAAAATAACTAAAGTTTCAACAAACATGTAAGTGATGACTAGAAATATGCCACAAAATTATTTTTACAATACATTTCTGCAGAAATAATCCCTAGGTGAAGCTTTTTTTTTATACACATATACAAAATTTAGACAGCAATATACACATAATCACAGTGAAGACGCTGGCAAGTTCACCAATTCGTAGTGTAAATACAAAATGCAAAGCAGCCTTCAAAGAGAACAATGCTACACAGCAAGCATAGCTAGCTTGTTAAATAGCAAACATCAAAAGTTCCCTGCAAAAGGGATGCAGTGCAAGAAAAGCAGCATGCACTTTGATACAAATAGCAGTTTATGGCTAATGGTTGACATAACTGTGGTAACAGTGACTCTTGAGTGGCTGTGCATAGTTAAACTCCTATGTCATCTGTTTTCCTTTATACCATTCCACAAACTCATCCAACAACACTGGCCCTGTAGAGAGATCAAATAACTGTATTTTACAAAATTTTGTAAAAGGACACTGAATGATTAAGCTCAGAGAAATAAATTCTTTTAGAACACCAACATATGGTAGTACTTACAGGCTCCATCTTCATCATAATTACTGAGGTCAAGGTTAATTGTTCTGCTGAATTCAAGCACGTTACACCATTGGTCCTTATTGATAACTTTATATTTTGATTGCTGCTTAAGGCAAGAAACAGAAGTTAATGAAATATATTTTCAACTCCCTCAAATTCAGATTTTCTCACAGAAAATTTAAACTTTATGATAAATTATTATTTTAATCTGTATGCCATCTAAAACTAAACAGGATTAAAGAAACCACTACGCAATCAAACCAGTGTTGAACAACTCATGTTTCTGATTAAGACATCTTTTAGTGAATGAACATACAGCAATAAAATGAAAGTCCAAAAGCAAATCAAAGACATTCTATACTTTGTCCTGCATTAAATAAACCTTAACAGCATAGGAATTTGGGGAAAAGGAAGAAAGGAAAGATAACCAGTTACAAGTGCTGCTTTGGGGGTTAGTATATTCTAAATCAGAACAAAAAAAAATCTTAGCTGTTCATTCTACCTCTTGTTAAAGTATCAGAGAAAACACATCAAAAAAATGTAATTCTGTTTCAAACTTCATACCTCTAGAAACTGGTGAAATACTGGAAAAAGGGACCATGTTTTTCCTAAAAGGAGGCCCAACATACACTTGGCAGTATTGATGTCTAGGCTGCGCTGGTCCTTTTCCTGCATAAAAAGGAAAAGGTCAAAAAGGAAAAAAAAAAAAAAGAGTATGATTTCAGGGTTTTTCACTTCCCCAACTCCCTGTACTACACCTCACCCATACATAAAATAATTTAACAAATCAAAAATAAATAGCAGTATCTAACAGTGTTTTTTACTAAAACACAACTTCCTAGTAAAATTTCCTTCCTTGTGGCTAATCGCTTGCTATACGGAGATGCTGCTTTCTATCGACTTTCTCAAAAAACTGTCACGGTTATTGCGGATGAGGCATACGCTCCTGTTTGTGACTTCAGACCTTTGTAGAAAGCAATAGCCATTAGATCCATACCCATGTTTGCACATATGTCTCTGCATAGCCATATGTCTCTTAAAATAGTATCGCTGCACGTATTTCCTGCGGTATTATTACAACTGCACAAACCGTCAGTAGATAGTTAAGTAGCTATCAAGTAACACTGACTATGCAAGAGTGAGCCAAGGAGGTTCTTTGTTCTGTTGTTCTACTGATTACATGAAATTCAGATTAAATTAATTATCAAATGAGCAGAGGGAACATAATATACTAGCACATGGAGACCCCCGCTCAGAACTGTCCCAGTTTTCGTTCACTGTAGCAGTTTTATATATATAGGCTTAGGGGATGATTTTGTTTTTGCTAAGAAAAAGAAGCGTCATCTGTACCTAGCGGATTCATTATACCTAATCAGTGGGAAAGTTAATACATTTGATATCATAACTACTGCACATCTCAAAAGTAACACGTGTACATGTAAGATTCCATTTTGTTATTTTCAGTAGTTTATCCAACTACAGTTGTTGTCTTGAAATTAAACAAATTTTGGTGAGAGATGGGATGTAAAACCCCACCCTTTTATGTCTTAGTTATAGCATTAAGCTACAAATTCAGAAATTAATGAAATCACAAAAAAACCATTCTATATTGGCTACTGTAGACCTTGATGTCTCTATATGTACTCATGACTGCAGACTGCAAAGTCTAAATTAAGAAAAGTCAGGGATATAGGATACAGGGAGTGCCTAATAGAACAGTGCGAGACAGCCACCCAAGACAAAGGGGACTGAACCCTATGCCGCACCTGTAAAAGTGCAGTTCTATGTATTACAGAATACACATCTTTATTAAAAAAACAAGCTCAAAACATAACTGATTTGTCTTCTGTCATGTAGGAAGGATGCGGTAGAGAGAGATCCCAGTTCTCAGCCAACAACTGAATGCTTTAGCCACAAGGTTATCCTCTCTTCTTGAAACCCATTTCATACAAAATACACCTCAATTTGAAAATTGTGCAGACAGAATTTAATGTAGATTTGTTTTGGAAGGAAAGTGGGGAGGCCAGCAACTCTGAAAACATCAACAGCTGTCTTACATTCTGGTCACCAAATATGAGAGGGACTTCACTCAATCTGTTCTAGAGGCAAAAAGCAAATTCCAGGACGAACAATGCTTTTCAATTAACGAGAATACATTTTATTTTCCTTTTGTTCATACTCTGAATTCCTCCCACACACTCAAGTGTTAATGAAATCAGGCTCTGTTGCCTTTACTTTGGCCATGCTGTTTTTACATGCCTTACATCGTTAAGTTTCTACATTCTCCCCTCTCTGACTACTGTTCAGAACAAATTGTTCAGATTAGCCCTTTAAACCCACCTCCAACTGCCTAATGGCACATCTGCCATGACAGATGCTCCAATTTCATTCTTAACATACGTTCCAGATACTTACATTCTTTCTTGGATACAGTGGAAAGAATATATTGACGAACTCTGATAAATTTCAGTATTTGCTTTACGTTGATGATAAGACAGTCTTTCTGAGATCCCCCCCCCCCGCAATGTTTCAGATAAAAGACCTATTTAAGACATGAAATACATGCATCTGTATGTTCTCAAACTTGGCAATGACAATGGCAAACAGGCAGCAAGGCATGTATTTGTGCTTAATACCAACATATGGTGTTTTAAATTATTTTCCTCAAATCCATGCTGACTTAAATCGTGCATGCTGCGTAAAGCCTTGATGATACCTATTTTTATTGACAAACTGACTCTAAATACCAAATCACAACAGACGCTTTCAAAAATCCTCTCTTAAATCTTAAGAAGTTCAGACAAGTGGTTTTTTTGCTATGGAGCACTTCCTCAAAATGATTACCCTTAGGATGGAAATTACACAATCTTCTGAATCAAAACCCAAAACTGCTCCCATCAGCTTTTTTCTATCAATCACTTCAATTATTCTGATAAAAATTATGTACAGATTCATCTGCTGTGTCTAGATAAACATAACAGCCTTTGTCAGCATTCATTTCTATTCTTACTGGATGCCATTCTCCTACAGACTTCCCCTGGCTCCACAGTATTAAAAGTTCAATAATTCTATTAATCTAATATTGTTCGGACAATTCCCCTGTTGATATGCCTTTGACTTCCAGTTTTACAATCTGGAGGTTTTTGCCACAAATGATGTCACAGCATCTGTTTAAATGTTTAAATTCTGCAATTTGGTACCTCTTGAAAAAAACTCCACCCACTATCCTCCTCTTAATTTTCTTTACTTACTTTTGACAGGCCATCAGCTAGTGCAGATTTGCTACTAGTAAAACATTTTTTAATATATTCCAAATATTTCATCAGTATCTTGAACTTCTTTTGCAACACTAGTTATTTCTAGCCTTTGCATTTTACATTGAGCAAAACTGGCAGAATAAATCTTCACATGGCAAAGGAGGAACAAAGATGTTGATATGGCTATTTTTCCTCTCATAGTACCACGCATTCTGTCATATTCAGCTGTAGGTTTCCGTGGTGAAAAGTGAACTACCCTGAATCTCTGCATGCTAATGTGCAGAAAGCACTGATGTACCACAAATCTGACTTACTTCTGACAGACTTAACTATCAAAATTGCTATCAGTTCAATTTCTTATTATTCTTCTCATGTTACTTTTTTTGCTGCAAATTTTCTTTTTTTGGTTCTCCTGCACTGAAACCAGAGGTTCAGTTGTGCCTGTGATAATTTTCATGTTAAATCTTCTGTACATTCCATCACATTAGCAAGATGGATATCCAAATTCCATGTAAAAAATGTAATTCAGAAAATTAAAGTTCTTTTATTGCTCCCTTTAAGTAGGAATAGTCTTATGCATATTATGGGTTCCAATACCAGGTACAATTTCATCAATACCTATTTTACGGTAGGAAGACTGATATCAGGATATTGTTTAATAAATACTGAGAACATCATTAATGACCTTCCCAACAGTCTTCTGAACCAGTATTTACATTATATCACATCTTGTTTTTATCATTATGTTAGTTATGTTTACGACCTGCAGAAATGCCTGAAGTGCCTTCCTGTTTTAAATATGTTTATGCTCACAAAATTCAAACAGGGTACTTATAAAGCCAGTGGAAGTAAGTGGCAAAGCTCCAATATGCAACAGAATGGGGACTAAATTATTTCCTTGAAGTCACACAATAGCTTGAAGCAGAGAGGTGACAAAACATGTCAAAACACTAAACCACTGAACATCGAGCATTGTATACACTTTTCCAGTTCTGGCATTTTGCATATACTTTTTTAGAACTTGAACAGTTCCATTTGTGAGAAGCAATCTTGAGTGGTATCTTACGAGAAACATACTTAGAAGTGTACAGTCTTTCAATTATTACTTATGAAAGTAAAGTTTTAATTTCAGATGCTGGTCTTCCACAGTACTTACCCGTGCAAAGTCAAATGCATATCTATAAATAAGTTTAAAATTTGTAGGCTCATTTAATAAAGATCTCAAGTAATCCAGAGAATTTCTCAATTTTTCTGTAGTATCACATCTACAAGAAGAGCACAAAATGAATTTAGAGTCTGCATTCTTATACAGATGTCTGATGTTTTAGAAAAGAATCTCTAACGTATCCCCATCACTCTCTTCAAAATACATCACTCTGCACAAAGGCATGTTTATGAGTTTGTCTGCATAAGATGCCTTGATTAAATCCACAGTGTGAAACGGATTTAGATAGCCAAGTTTTACACTGGTACTCTGACAAAAATTTGTTTGGCTTTGTAGAAAGTGCACTCTCCAACAGATTAAACTAAAGAGCTTGTCTCCACATGGCAACCAACCAGGAAACCACAGCAGTGAAACAATACTTCTACAGTTTTGCTGAAACTATAGAACTCCCTACACAGTTTTAGTGATTCTGTTCTGCAAGGTAAGTCAAAAGACAGTTCTTTCTACAATTCTCTGTAAAACACGTGATTATTCAACTACATTTATGTTAGTTATGCCATGAAGATAAGCTCTCAACTGGAGAAAGCAACTCTGAGAACATGACAATACAGAGTCACAGCAAGGGTTTGTATTATTTAGCATTTCAAACCACATGTGCTCTAACAACATACCAATATCTAACAGACAGTGACAGAGACAGATGTCCTTGGGGACAGAACATTTCTGTTTTCTTGAGACTGCAGACATTTTAACCCAACTGTATTTAAACATGCAGCTGTGAGGTTTCAAGTCATCTCTAAGTGACCATATCACCATAAATAGGATCAAAAAAGTATGGCTTCTACTCCACAGTACATCTCTCTGCTTTAGGTGTTACGAGTCAAAACATCAATGTGTGTTTTTCTAAAAAACTGGGTTTATTGTAACTGTCACTTACTGTAGTGATGTCATTCCTTTTAACCATTCTTGTAATGTAAAGTAGCCCATGTTTTGTGCATCCAACTTCCATGCTAGTACAAGCATAACTACCTGTTTTAAAGAGGGAAAAAAAAAAAAAGAGACTGAAAAGAATTAAAACAGATCCACACATTTTTCAAATAACTACTGTTTAGTAGGCTACAAATGCTTTACTCATATAAATGCTATACTATTTTCAACATTAAAAAACCTGAAAGCCAAAGAGAAGATAACAATGCAAAGATACAGTGTGAACATCCACCCAAGTTACCAGTAGCCACCATACTTCAAGGGAGCATGCACAGTCGTCTAGTGAGCAGTGCTATGACGAAGATGAGTTGGTGCAAAAGCTACAGAAAACGTTTCCCAAAACAAATACAAGTACCAATCTGACAACAAGTTACATTTGACATTGTTAAACTCTCATTTAGATGAACATCAGTTGCAATCCATGAGCTCTGTGAAAACCAATTTTTCTAAAGCTAACCATGATCCCACCTGAATCCAGCTACTCCAGCATACCATCAGCCTACCTAATTTTGCAGATCTGAACATGCAGTGTAATCCAAACAGATGTTAAGTAAAGCTAGGTCAACTAACATTAAAATACATCAAAACAGAGGCCGATACATAAATACTTCCATTTTGCCCAAAAGGAAACACAGTCCTTTCCATATCACACACAGAAGACTGAAGCAATAAAGGATTTAGATAGATACCATAAGATTACTATCTTATACAGGAACTTAAGAAATCACTTTTGATATATACATGCAAAAAACTTGCAGGACAACTGACCCTGCAGACTAGAAAAAAAAAATAATCAAGTCATTTAAATTTGCAACTCGGCCATTAACTAGCTAATGTTAGTGCAGCTCTGCATGGTTTTTAATGCAAAAATTAGAATACCTACTTGTATTACCCAAATGTCTGCATCAATCTCAAGGGGTTAGTATAGTAATAAATTCCAAAATTAGCAAATAATAAGTAAATCTTTCAAAACCACAATTCTTATTTTACTTAGTCAGAGACGATGCTTTAGGAATCCTGCAAAAGATGGGACTTGCATATACATTTAAAGAGCATGAAGGAGGCCCTGGGAAAAAGCCTGTAAAAGACACAACTATTCCTTTTTAAATTTTATTTAATTATATATATATACATCTAAAATACCTATATCTAATCATATATAATCCTTACTTGTGTTTTGAAATGGCATAATGGGAGCACTAATATTGCTCACAATATTTGGAATCCCTTTCTCTCCTAGAAAACCCAAAGAAAACATTACTTTGTAGTTGCTATATTAAATCTCCAGGGTTGTTGCATTGTTTCAGAGGAGACAACCATCAACCTTTTTTTTTTTTTTTTTAATTTTTTTGGCAGGGTGGGATAGTGAAAGAGAAGGGGTGGCAGCAAAGACAAACTGAGTTTTTACAAGTTAACAGTTTGGAAGTTAAAATAAAGGCAAGCTCTTTCCGAATGTGTATGTAAATCTCCTTAGTTTATATTTCTTTAATTTTTTTAAAAATTCTCAAGAATTTCTTAACTCTTGATGGAAAAGTAAGAGGTATGAGACTGGTTCATGTACATCATAACAGATTAGGCATCTTTTCAATGGACCTTGAACTTACATTTTCTGGTTCAACTCCAATGTCTTCACAAAATTTCTCCATACCTTCTGGCCCTACAATGTCATCAGTGCCTGCAAACAAAATGCATTTTACTTATCTCTGAAAATTAAAACAGTCTGACCTTTACAGCACAAGAGAAACGCAATCATGCAGTACAACCTGAATTTCCATACAGGGGGTTTTTTGTTTGTTTTGACATGCAATAAATATTTCCACATATACTATCAGACTTGGATACACTTAAATCTTTTATCTCACCTTTGGAAACAGAGACAGAAAAACTGTAAAACAACTTTTCACTCCTGACAGCATCTTTTATTCTACCCATTTACTGAGAGAATCTTGGAAGAGTAAATTAGTAAGATCTTTAAGAATGCACTTAAGTCTAGCAGAACACCCATGTAAATATCACTATGGTTAAATGAGTTGACAATGGTTAGTGAAACTCATATCTTGGCTTGAATCTCTACTGTTATCCTAAGATCACATCACATAAAAGCACGATGCATAGCTCTACAAAATACAAGACATTATCATTCCCAGAATCTCATTCCTTATTGTGTCATATACTATCTTTATATAATGCCATTTGCAAAAAAGAGCCTAGAATAAAAATCTCATATTCCTGTTTATTCATATTGCTGTACCACAGCCACACATTATTTGAATTTTAGTAACTGCAGGGGGAAGGAAGAAACTAATTACAGTTATTTTTTTGCTGACTTAAAAGGAAAAAAAGATTCAAAAGACAGATGCTATTAGAAACAACTACTATCAAAAAATGCTGTTAAATCAAGATATTTGTAACTTTTACAATACTCTATTGAAAAAAGTTATATAGGCATTAAGAATTGTACTGTGCAATTCTATTTTTGTTTAAATAAAGTATTTGGACTTGTTAGAATTATTTTACTCATGTTTAAAAGAGCTCATTTGAGAAAAAAATCTAATTAGAGGCTGAAATGCCTACTTTCATCCAATATAAAGATCACCTCTGCAAGAAAAATAGGTTTTACAAAGGGAAGATCATTCTATGTTTTATTATTAGGTGACCTAGTATTCTAGAAATAACAAGGTTTAATTATATCTTTTGCCATCTTCTCATGACATCTCACAGTTCTCTGAGTGTACACAACAGTCTTTAAAAAGACGCATTCTGTAAAGACACACTAGGGAAAAAAACCCCACAAATGCAGTGTCAACTGTCTGCCTATATAAAGAAGACTTATGAAGCAAGAACACATGAGATTATTCTTTGAAAATTAATTTTTTAGAATGTTACTCAATACTGTAAACAGAATCATACTCTCTGCTTTTGTCTGGTTTATCTTGGTGTACGCATCCAATGGAAACCCAAAACTTCTTTCATATACAGCCTTCCTTTCACCCCTTCTTGCCATGAAAGTCTTGGCAAAAATGAGTTATCCCTGTTGCTAGAGTGAAAAAAATAAATCAAGCTGCTCAGAAACGCAGAGAATCTAACAGGTTAGATTTGGTTTGAATTTGTCTGAATCTCCTCTCGCAGATTGCTGCAGACAAGTGAGGTCTCAAAGTATTTGTGTTGGGTTTTGTGTGGCAAGGTTTTGGTAGCGGGGGGGCTACAGGGGTGGCTTCTGTGAGAAGTTGCTAGAAGCTTCCCCTGTGTCTGATAGAGCCAATGCCAGCCGGCTCCAAGATGGATCCGCCAGGGCCAAGCCAATCAGCACCTCTGTGATAACATATTTAAGAAGGAAAACAAAAGAGTTAAAAAAAGCTTTTGCAACCGGAGAGAGGAGCGAGAAGATGTGAGAAACTCTGCAGACACCAAGGTCAGTGAGGAAGGAGGGGGAGGAGGCGCTCCAGACACCAGAGCAGAGATCCCCCTGCAGCCCGTGGTGAAGGCCATGGTGAAGCAGGCTGTCCCCTGCAGCCCATGGAGGAAGGATGAGGGGGTGTAGAGATTCCACCTGCAGCCCGTGGAGGACAAAACCAATGTCATAACCTCCCCTACCTTTTTTTTTTTTAATTAAAGACACACTTCTCCTGAAGCATAATCCTGTACTATTCAGCACTACCATGACAGATGACAGAACTTCTAAAGCCAGAGAGGTAACAACATTTTGGACGGAAGTACAGCTTTAACTATACTTTTACTTTTGAATAGTAAAGTATACATGTTCCAAAATATTTTAAGTTACATACCCTCTCTATTCTTTTTATATAATAGAGACAAAGACAAAATTGCCCTTTGAACTCTTCAACTTCACGCTATACAGAACGTAAGAAAAGCTTCTTTAAGACTTTTACAAAAAAGCCTCTATGTTCAGTCTTGGAAAAGCTCAGTCAATGCAATTTTTATATTGCGTTGTAGATTAAATTGTTATTAGGAGGAAATTTGCATTTCACCCTTACCTGCGTATTCATAGAACCATTCTAAGCATCTCTTACTTGAAAAGACTTCTTCCTCTGCTTTTATTCTAGTTGAATCATATTTTCTATACATACTTAAAAAAAGAAAGAGAAACAAGTAGTTAATTCTCAATTTATAAAAGTAATCTTTTAGTCAACAGCCACTGTAAGCAGCAACATTTGTCCTTTCATGAACCAGTTTATCCAACATTCTGTCCTCACATCCAGACATTTGGGGCACTGCTTAACAGAGTAAGAAACACCGAACCTAAATACTGTGTTTGCTCAGTCTGTCACACTCCAACTGATTCATAATCGTTACCTATATACATAAACGTTCCTTATGACAAATATAGACTAGTTCAAATTCAACCCCAAACTGCTTTGTGTAAGTTCAAGTAAGACTTGTGCACACCGTTAGTTACCACAATCAACTGATGGGCTGCAACTTGGCTGTGGGTCTACACCCAGAGTAATTCCATGTCACAGTCAACACATCCTACCTGTAGGCACACGCACACTTCGTGCACTTTGAATTATTAACTAAGGAGAACTGCACATACTATTGTTGCCTCCTCAAAAAAATCCTATAAAAGGCATAAAGGCCAAAACAGACATGATGCACATTTACATTATTCTAAAGCTAGTAAGTTGGTAACACAAAAGAACCACAGAGAACAAGTTACATGTGCTCACTGACAATAACTCAAGGAACCTATTCATCACGGCATAAACAGTTATCTGAAAAGATAGTTCCATAGCACTCCCTCTCCCAGAGATGACCGGCAAGGTAATGCTCTCCTTCACCTAGAAGCATAAGGAATTTTAACTACATTCAGAAAACAACACTGAAGTACCAGTCTCCTGAATTTAGCATCTGAATCACCTAAACCATGGAAGACATAGCAAAAGTTGATGAGTTACTCCACCCTGTTTAGACTTTTCTGAAACAGAGACAATATCACTTGTGCCTGTTAGAGGGAAGAGACTCAGCAGCTCAAGTAGTTGCTTCTGCATATGCACTCTCTGATCCATTTCCATCACTCTGCAGTAGCTTGGGCTCATAAAGGCTGAAAAGAGTGGAGCAACAAATGGCTTAGTCTCGAGGAGGTAGCCAAGAACAGCTCTGTATGTGTTCCAAGCATCCAGTCCTTCCTCTTACAGTGTCAAACCCTGCTGGGGAAGGACAACAAAATTGATAATTGCTTCAAGGAGAATTCTGAAACAACCTGATGAAATTAATTTGGAGTTGATTTCATCACCATTTTGTCCTTCTAGAAAGACACGTAAAAGATGTCTATGCTTATGAGCTTAGAGTACACTGATTCTACTATCCTCCACCTAACTTACTGCCATAGTTCCTTTGAAGCAACTAACCATTAGGAAAATACTACTAGTCAGAACAAAATGATAAATTGCTAATTGGAAGACAAATACAAATGAGGGTCTTAAGAAATTTCAAGATGGAAAGAAAAATTAACACTGTACTGAAACACACTGAACTGCAACAAACTGAAACACTGCAGAAAAATGCCAGCCATACACACCTCAGAAACACATATATTCATATACCCACAATTTGTAGGGTTTGGTTTTTTTTTTTTCATTTTCATTTTGAAAACATTTTTTTCTATTTGAATTACCTACTTTCTATAAGCTTTACTGCAATTGCAAAGGAACAGGCTGACAGCACTGCCCAGGAAGTAAACAACTAAGCCAGAAAGTATAAGTCAGTTGAAACAATTTTATCTTTGTTTTAAAAACAGGTCTGATAACTTAACATTCTCATATTTGCAAAATGAACTGTGATTACAAAAGACCTATCCGATATTTTTTAGGCTGTTCTGAATTCAAAGGAATAAAAAAAATGTCTTGAGACAAAGAAAGGAGGCATTCTGCCACTTTGGCAGAAGCCTAATTATTCAGTATCCCCTTTCTTGTAGCAAACAAACGTGACAAACACCAACTGGAATACCAAGTTAAAAATTGATTGTAGCAGGAGCTAGTCAACATCTTTATTCTATTCTATTTATTCAAGAAGCCTGAAAGAGCACTGCTGGGACCTAAGACACGCAAAGCTAAATGTGGTTCCCAAAGACAGACATTCCTCTCAAGACTCAATGTTTTTTCTTATGAAGGGATGATAACCAAGTGCCTCACCCTGCTTGTTCACATAACTCATCAACACATTAGCTGTCAGTATGTGAACAGTGGATTTGGGAAGGAACCCTCAAGAAACAAATTTATTCACAGAGCTCCAGGTCATGCAGCTATTTCAGAAAAAGAATTCCTGCATCTGCAAGTGGCAGAGCTCAATACTGTAGCCTGAACCAAGACATCAACGACAGCAGCATGTGTAAGAGGAATGGTGAACAAGAACAGAAGAAAAAAAAAAAAGCCCTTTTCATACATTCACTGCCTCTACACATAGTAAGTTTTTATAGGACTAATATGGGACTGAAAGTCATTTGCTCTGCTTAAGGCTAAGGTCATTGTTTAGAAACTGTAGGAAACAACAATATTCATTAGTAAGTCCATGTGCCCAACATACGGCCAAATAACTCCAAGCAAAATGCTCTGGCATCAAACCTATCATTGTTCAAAAAGCTCAATATCTGACCACTGGAGATTGATTTTTGAGAAACCAGAACTGATTACAGATCTTCCAACCTGTGCCAGTAAGAGAAATTACTTCATAAATTCAGAAAATAAAATCAGAAAGGATATAATCTTGAGCTATCCTAGTCTCTCCTACAAGCTAATTAGCCAGACCTTCATGAAAAGTGCAGGTGACACCATATCACATTTGTAATGAAAACAGACTATGCATGCCCAGAACTATAAAAACATGCAATAAAAATGACTGGATGAATCCCAGATGCCTTTCTCTCAACCTAGAGGAACTAATAGCAGATCACATACTCTGTAAGACAAGGACCACTTGAAAAGGAATGACAGAAACAAGTAGCACCAATGCAGTCGTGGTACTAGTGATCTCTCATGCATAAAGATGAAGCCTGTACTCTCCCTGCTTAATCGAAACACTAGATGAGTTTCTCCCCCCAGTCTAGCCAAACCAGCTAGTTCTATTAGCAAGAGACTCCTAATCCCTCAAGTGCTTGGTGAGGCGAGATGAGCTGGGTGATACAAGCAAGACGACAAGTATCTGAGATTACAGCCTACGACAACTCAGTTCAATTATCACAGCAAACCCAACCTGGCAGCACAGGGTAAAGGTGATTCCAAAGACTGTGTTTTCTGAACTACCCTGAATACAGACTGGATTGTCTCAAGTATCATATGTGCAGAGAAGAAAAATACAAACTGCCAGCGAAGTCTGGCAACCATTTTGTATCTTTGAATATTCCTCCTATCTTTGGAAATTCTCTGTACATACTGCAAGATGGTGTGCTTTGTCTTCATGCTAAGGACAATGTCTCTGGCTACGTAGACAAATACAAACTGCCAGAGTGCACAGGGTAGATATCTGGAATACTTTGGAGGCACCGAACATCTACTGAACAGATACGAGTCTCAAACACAAGGTCCTCCATGGCTCACGGCTTCCTCAAGATGACCAGTACCTTCAAATAGATGCACAACCATTATGCTGACCGTGTTACAGTTTTGTAATTAGCTTATGCATTGATGGTCCGTAAGAGAAACCTGCAGTCATACACCAGAAGTGAAAGAACATCCTGCTCAGAGTCTGGAGGAGAAAAAAAAAAAAACTGGTGGTGGTGGTGAAACCAGTAAAAACCCCACAGACACTTTCCATAAAGGAAGGGCCGATGAGTATACCTGGTACTTTTGGTACCAGAATTTGGTACCACTGGCACAGGATTGCTAAAGAGTGTTTTCTCCATCATCAGAGCTAGAAAGGTGCGTGCAGAACTTTTCACAGAGGGTTTGCTATACGCATCACTACTGGACAACGGCAAACTCCAAACCTTTGCATTTAGAATTAACCTTTCTATTTCTGAACCCTGACATGCTGCCCATCAGGAACAGCAAGGAAGTAAAAAATTACCTATGGACAAAGACTATATATTTGTCTCTCAGATGAGACACACATGCAGGTACAATGACTCAGAAAAATCTTCACTTGAAAAAATAAGTTTTTCTTAGTTTAGCATGACACTGTCAGTGTCATGACAGTGACGGTAAACTTCAAAAAATGCTTCTTTATATTATAACTAATATCCCCTTAAGGAGCATTTACCTTTTTTTATTATCTCTTTCTAACAGCCCCTTTACCAACTAGAGAGAAGAACAAATGTGAGACAAGGCAGGGGAAAAGCAACATGAGATAACCTGCCTAAATTTTATAAGTCGTATCAACTACTTAACTGCATTTAAATGAAGGTATTTTCTCATATATGCTTGCATATCCATCATGACCTAATAGCTGACTCATAACATCAATTTTTAAACTTATCTTTGAAACACTCTTATGAGCTAGGGAATTGTAATATCCCTACAATAAAGATAAGACAACACAGTTTGTAATTGGAAGTGCTATAGGTAGATGTAAACAAACTAATTAAAAAAACTGTCTAGGCCTTTCATGTTTCTTTAAACACATGATCACCCATATCTTTCACAGATTATTTTCCTCCATTCATAACTGATTTGGTGGGAAAGCAAAAGCATGAAAATTCCATCCAGCTATTATGGGGTGACTAAGCAAGTCATTCTAAGAGTACATGATCACTGCCAGCAAAAAGAACAAAGTGACAGTAATTCTCTTCAATCAACTGCAGTCTTCAAAGCTGGGTATCCACTCCTGCTCTGAGCATGCTTCAACTACACTGAAATTTGTGAGAGCTCCACCGACCACAGCAGCAACTCTGGGCTCTATGGCTCCACAATATTCAAACTGAGATCAGTGAAAGCATGGAGCTTAGGTCACACAAAACATTCTCTTGATTGCAGAAGCTGGTAGCAGCTCATTCAAGAAAAAAAAAAAGTATGGTTGATTATGGTAAGTGAAAAGTTAACCCCTCATGAAGATTTGCAGCCTGCTCATTTCAGATGGTCAGTGTTTACTGAATGAGTACATTAAGAAATATACCAACAGCAACTTTGTTTCTATGCAGCCAGAACTTACTCAAAACCCCTACCTCATTTTGTATGAGCTTCCAACTGAGTAACTAACAGCTTTCAGATTATTTATATTTTGAAAGATGCAAACTTTTGATTGAAGATGCCTCGTACTACTTCCATTAATTATAATTAATTAATTTAAAATTTTCACTGAGAATTCTCATCAGTGCAGCACAATCAAAGTATTTTTATAAAGCCTTACCTATTCATTCACAATAATGATTTTAGCAATAGTTTCATAAATAATGTAGCGGAAATAAGGGGAGGGGAAGAGACATGTTTTACGATTTGCAAGGTATGACAAAGACTGTCTAAAGCAACCCTAAGGACAAATTGACTTGACTGGTAAGTTTTATGAATCAGTATGTCTTATCTCTCCCTATTTAAAGAATTGCAATCATCTCTAAACTTTTAAATTAATGTTTTGACCTTCATCAGGCGTACTTAAGGAGCAGTATGTATAACAGCATACATGCTGAGTCACATGTCCTGTTTAAATTTCTTGAGAACTATTAAGTCAAGCTCACTGAAAAGGCGTAGAAACAGGGAAAATTATGTGCGTACTTAATCTCTACTTCAAGGAATAAGGTCTAGGCACCTATGACAGTTGCTAACACAGGCTGTCTGCATGGAGCAGGACCAAACCAGTTACTAAACAACAAGGGAACCAAAAAAACTCTCAACACGGAAGGATTTGAAAACTTCCAAGGTTAGTATACTCCTATTTTATTTTCCCATGATAACAACAGCATGTTGACTGTGTTTTCAAAACTTAAGTTTTGCTACTATAGAGTATGGAGCTTATTACTCAATAAAGAAAATCTATTTTTCATGTTAATAGGCCCTTATGTGGTCCATACACACATCCAGGATCAATTAGACTCTAGATCTAATTGCTTGAAAACATAACTTCCAGGGAAGCAGATAAATATTCCTAGTTTTCATCCTTCTAAGGTTCCAAATATCCATTACTGTAAGATTTTTGCCCTTGGCATGATTCTGGAATAGGGAGTAGAATTATTTTTTAAATTATACTATCAGAAAGAAGAGAAGGTATGATGTTATACAGCTCATTTTTCCCTAAGGAAAAAGCCACTATTTGGCTAGAGACTGTGTAACAGATACACAGCATTAGATAATTATACAGTGAGGACTATATTCTTACTCAGCAAGTATCTTTACATGAAACTGGCTCTACCCTTCCTAAGACACTTAACACAGAGATGGAAGAGCAATGTACAGAAAATGTATTTTTAACTCCAATTTGAGAATACCCTATACTGTGAGAGTTGTAAGCACAATAAAGTCAAGACTGTGATACTGAGAGGAAAACAGAAATGTTCTGGTGTGTGCTAAACTGTTTACTTCCAATAGCTATTCTTTAAGACAAGATAAATCTTACTGTGATCCAGAAATGAATACAGCGAGTTCTTTTCATTATACATCATCTGGTATAAAAATTGCCTCCCACTGAAACACTACATTCATGGTTCAAGGTGACATTATGAACATTAATTAACAGAATTCAAGCTTTTATTATATAAGGGTGGGATGCTAAAAAACGTGTTTGAAATCTTTGTTTTCCATAATCAGTCTATGCATGAGATCAGCATTTCCAAATAACTTCACTAGCAACTAGATTTGTTCCTATAAATGTTTTTATTCAATAGCCAGTGTCATTATTCCACTAATCCTTCCAAGATGAGGCTCTATCCCTACCACCCTGGAACTGAGAGTGAAGGCTATTACAAGCTCCCTGGTATCAGATATGTTTAAGTTTATGAGTTTAAAAGCCTTTAGAAATCATCTTCTCTTTCAGCACAGAGCCTTGCTGAAATAAACTTTCTGGAAAGAGTACATATCTCAAAAATATTGCTGTTGTAATTGAAGAGATTATAGGAACACACCACAAATAGTGAAGACAGAAAATATCACCCAACAAAATTATGCATGTAAGGATTAAAAAAAAATAAATTCCTTTGCATGGACAAACCAGGAGGAATCACCAACATTTGGTCTCAGCTGTGGTAACACCATTAATGATGAAACTCCTTTGATAATCTTCAGGCCACTACCTAACATTTCTGAAATGAAAGCAAACAGGCGAGTCACAATTATGGAATTTATTTGTTAATGTTGCCCTTATAAGTTTGCCACTGTAAGTGAGAAACATACAGAACTTACATAATTCCATAAACATTTGAAGCAGGAAATCATCTCTGCTAGGAAATACAGTCTCTTCTGGAGATCACACGTATTTTTTCATTGAAAGCAGACATTCAAGAACAGACACTGACTACCTTTTTTGCTCCATACAGAATCCACACAGGCTAATGTCCCTTGAAGGCTTATCCTGAGATGCCAGTATGCAGCTTCTAGGAAGTCAGCCTCTAAAACAGAAGCAATGGTAAAGAACTGGGCCTAGAAGCCCCTTATTCCATAAACTGGCATTGCACTATCCATACTGGTTTTATTGTATACAGCATTCTCTGCATACAATGTAAGAGAAAATGCAAATAACTAGGTCTGCTACACACTGTTGTAGAGGTTCCTGATTTCAGATTGATTTCTGCATGACAAACTGAGATGTTTGACCTCCAAAGACCAAACATGACAGGCATGAGCTCTGCCTGACAAATAAGCATGGAAGTAGGAGACAGCCTGCTCTTTGTCTAACTTGTTCACAGAAGGTTACAGGGGCATAAGCCAAATTTGAAGAAATCCCTCCTTGAAAGCAAATAGAGCTCCAAGACTGAGCTGGATGTTCAGCAAATGATTTCATACTGCCAGTCACGCTGAAATAAAAACTGTTTTCTTGAAGACCAAAACAAAAGAAACTTATGCACTGGGAAGCAGAGAAAGCCCCAAAACCTTTAGAAGTTAAGAAAGAAGACAGATAAAAATTGGAACCACATCAGAGAAGCATATTCCCCTGTGGCCCACAACTGGCAGATCTGGTTTCACCTCCACTTCTAAAAGCAGGCTGAGGTCTTCCTTTTAATAAAGCTTTACATGCCAGTAGAATAAAGACTAGATCCATTAGTTATAAACTGAAAGGCAGATATTAAAAAATGATCCTTCAAATTATGCTTTCAAAAAGCTCTTAAAATTATTATATATATACTACTGATAGAGTAAGAAATCAGTTTCTCATAATTTTCTTATTTGAATAACACAAGTCAGTATCTCTTACTTACAGACAACATTACTTTCTAGTGGTTTGGGTGGTTTTGTTTTACCATCAGTGTCTTGGCAAAGGGAGGTAGAGTTAAATTTCATTAACCTCTCTACTTAGATTATAGAAACATTCTGTCCTTGTTTCATTTCCATATTTTATGCATATCTTTGAATAAGCTGTAATGTCCTCTATCAACTATTTAGCTTTTATACTTTATTATTTCTGAAAAGCAACAAAAATATTAAGGACATGTCCTGCTTTTTTGTTCTTGCTAGTGTTACATACGCAAAGCAATGAAAGGGAGAGCTGAAATCTCTTTCTTCTTCTGCATCAAGAGATCATTTAATAAATTCCAGTGCAGCTACAGTTGTGCAACCCTATTAAACACAATGGAGTTATAGAGGCATAACCAGAGGCTTAATTTGGCTACCAGCATTTTTCTTACTCATGCTAGAGAATAAAAAGGAAAGCACCCAGCCTCATTTCAGGCTGACAGGAGAGAAACGCATCTTTTTACCTTCCTGAAGATACTTGTTATGGAAACGTGTTTTCTGAGTCACCGGTAGTACATGAATGTAATACAGCTCACATTCTACTCACTGACGCAGTGGCAACCAGACTGGCTGCGTATGTCACTTTTCAACATCAGGACAGTCCTGTATTCAATGGTTTCCGAGTGACTGAGGCTGACTGAACATACACATACTGCAAATTCAACACTTGCAGAAGTCTCAGCTATGCAACACCTATGCCAAAAGAATACACTGCTCATGCACACAGTTACGACCCACTTGTGCTTCTGTTGCCCAGAGGGAAGCTGAGCAGTGATCACCACTCCACCACTGGCTATCACCTTGCCTGGGCAATCTTCACCTTTCCCTTACACGATTGGCATCAAATCACAATGCAACAGGGAGAGACTAGCAGGACTTCAAGTAAGAGCTGAGTGGGCTACAACTACATTCACTTTTCTGACAGGCTGTAGATTGAGAATGCCCAATCCAGATCTTATGCATGTATACAGGAAATTATTACTGTATCTCTTAGAAGTTGTTTTTGAACAAACAAGTATGTCTATTTTGACAGCAGGCAAACTAGAGCAAGGAGAAAATCCCTACAAACTTCTTGTATGACTAGAAAAAGGTAAGATGCAAACTGAACCTAGGTGTGCTTATCAATATCCCACAGTTCAATCACAGGCTATGGTTCCACATTGAGAAACCAAGCAAATCTGAATACCATTTCCATTAGTATTTAAAAACATGATCATATCAGCTATTCAACTTTAGATATTCCATCAGTCTTAGCTCATGGTAAGATGACATACCCATCATGTCTACTTTTCTTAGCAGATAAATCATCTCCTGCTGCAGGTCTCCTCTTTTTCCTTGGAGGCATCACTTTACTAAAGCAGTCTGATGAACTGCAAGACCGGAGACTTCCTACAGAGGGAATTAAAAACACCAGTACAAGAAATGAAACTGTTGCAGACCAGTCAAACTGTGTCCACTAATAGATATATTACAAAGGGAAGGGAAGGGAGGAAGTTAGTGGATTTAAAAAAAAAAAAAAAAATCACAAAAAATGGTCTCCTTTCAATAGCAAAATCCATCTCACTTTTACATGGTGTTCTATGCCCAGATTTCAGTTACGGCCAAAAGTACTATACCAAAATGCACAGTAGTGCCAGTGCTACTTCAGTCTAACAAAAGACAAGAACTGAGACTACCCTGAAGAAGTATTTAAGTCCTCAAAAAGGCATCCTTATTTTTAGCCATTTATTCAATTCAGAACTTCTACAAGTTGTTTGTTACTTTTTAAAATACAGATGTGACTCAAAAACTAAAGCACCTACCTCTAGAAAACAGAACCTTTTTATTTTTAAGCTCCAAGTTTTTCATGATACAGAGAGCAAGGGGTAGGAAAGGTTTTGCTTGTTTGTTCTTTGGTTTTGATTTTTGTTTTCCTTCTTTTTTGCAGGGGTGAGGAGGGGGAAGAGACACTCAGCAACCAGTAGGGGAAAAGAAGTAAGTGGCTGGCTGTATCATTTGGACTGGATAGTTCTCAAAGAATGAAGGTCCCCAGGTAGGAAACAGCCAAATCAAGACACTGATGACAATCAAGTGGCAGTCTTTCCCTCCCCTTCTCTCAGCTACATACTCCTATGTCTCTGGTGACTCTTCAATGGACCAATCCAGCTCACCAAACCTGTAGATAATTAACCCAAGCAAAAAAAGAATAACAACTTTCTATACATTAGCACAAGAAAGAGCACAGGACCAGCCCTTCTGACCACAGCAAGTCGTTAAATTGCCTTTGCTGTCTCATGAAACAGCAGACTAACGCTCCAGGCAAAATTTTGTCCTACTTTCACATACTGAAGACCACATAGGCACCTGAGAAAGGTGTGTGTAAGAGCAGCTCAAAGAGCTATCAAAGCTCTAAGTGTTATGCAGAGAATTTTAAAAGGAAAGGAAGAGAGGTGAGGTATAAAAATCCAGACACAAAGCGATGCCAAAGAAACTTGCAAGAAAATATGAAGAACTCCAGCAGGCCTAAGCTACCTTCTCAGTTTCAACAGCATCCAAGTTTAGCTATGCTTTATTAAGATGCCGATAAAATCTTTTCATTTAAATCACAGCACAGAAGCAAGCAATAAAACTTTGGCTACTTTTTGACACCAAGGGAGCAGACTGAAATCAGAGGCCCAATTCACAACAAACACTAACAGCAATCTTTTGCTTACCTATTCTTCGTATCTTTGAAAGCCTCTCTCCTGTTATAGGAGAAACACATGTAAGGAACCTTACAGCCTCACAGGCTTTGCTACATGTACTTTATTTTAAACATGCACTGAAACCATTACGCATATGAACATATGATTTTTTTCTAGTATTAGGCAAGATGTTCAAACCAGTTTTTACATCAAGATGAGCTAATTTGGTTTCAACTAATAAAGCTTTTGCACTTAGTATGCCTTTTTGGTCTTACCTTTACATTTATTTCTATTAAGAAGAAAATTAATCTCTCTAGTTCATGAAATACTCTTTCCAATTCAAAAATTCTTCCTATATATTCCCTTTTTTTTTTTTTTTTTTTTTTTACCCTGAAGCTCCCCCACCCCAGCCATCCTCCCAGGAAAGTACAGCCATGCCTATGTAATCTTTTAGAAAGAAAGTTTTAACAGTATTGTAAATTCAAATTATAATTTAACTAGTTATCAAAAAACTTCCAAGCATTATACTCCATAAACTACTATCACAAAAAAAATCATAATGGCTGCATCAGAAGAATATACTTCTAGAAGCACTGTCCAGAATACGTTACAAGAGGAAATTAACAATAATACTTATCTTCTCACCAATATCAAGATATATTTGAAACAGGTAAACAAGAGACCATCAAAAACTCACAGTATGCCCAATGCATTTTACTACCCAGATTAAAGAAGCTAAGGAACCTGATCTGCTGAATGTCATCAGTCCCATTTGATTATGTCTGCAAATTAATGATACTGCAAAATTGTATTCTCATAAGTTACTGAAAGTGTGAAGCTTTATGGCTTTTTAGATCAAGTTTCTAAAGACTCTGCCAGTAAGTATTTTTTGAAAATCTACACAAACTAAAAACACTTAAGATGACAGCAGAACTTAACAGATGGCTAGAGACAGCAAACAGACACACGCTAAACTTAATAAATGAAAACGTGTGCTAATGAACACCTTGTTTTGGAAAATATGTGTGTACTTGACTACAACCTGTAGCTATCTCATTCCTTTGAGAGCTATTTGATAGTTTTTAAATGCCTTTCTATATTAAAAAAAAAAATCTATTTATGATGGCCACAGGTGTTGGATGCTGGTAAAATGCAAGAAAAACCACCAACCCCCACAGGGTTTGTCCAGTTTACTGGTTATTTGATTAGGAAAAGAAATATGCAAGGCCTCTGTGAAAAGAAAAGCATAGCCAAAGATGAAAATAAAATACATAAAAATAAATAAAAGTAAAAATGAAACAGTTATAGAACAGGAAAATCATTTTGTCAGATCTGCAACCCCATACAAACCAAAGAATTTAACCCAAAAATTCCTGCTTGAAGTCCTTTCCTCATTACATGATACAACATTTTTAGGAAGATCACTGAACTTCTTTTAAAGGCTTAAACTAATAATAGAATTAACCATAACCCCATTTCTCCAACGACTCACATGAAAAACTTATACCCTTTCTTGGTTTGAATGTATCTAGTTGCAGCTCTCAAACTGACAGAAAAGGGAAGAAAAGAGATAGCTCAGAAATTGGTAAGTGGCTATTAAATGCACATGTACACCCCCCTCACACAAACACACACACACGCAGACACCAGGTGGACAAACATATTGTACATGCTTTCAGAGATTTAACATCTTAATAACTGAGGTTT
Organism: Grus americana; assembly: GCF_028858705.1. Classification (NCBI taxonomy): domain Eukaryota; kingdom Metazoa; phylum Chordata; class Aves; order Gruiformes; family Gruidae; genus Grus; species Grus americana. The sequence continues at coordinate 29,282,566 of NC_072855.1, read as the reverse complement.
AGACCAAGACTTCACCATGTTTTAACTGTTGAATGATCTCTAAACTACTAAAAACACAGTACAAGAATGTTACTTCAAAAGTATTTCCCTTTGTTACTACAATCAGTATATTGAATTTGAAGGGCAGTTATAGTTTCCCTGTAACAATCTCTGAAAGTTAAACCAGCAGAATATTTCTATCTTTTATTTCTATCTACAGCTAAAAACTATCAGAGTTTGGGGTTTTTTTTGTTTAAATTCTTGCAATTTCTTATTTTACAGTATAGCTCAGTAAGTACCATCAATATTAACCTTTCCTACACAGAGCCTTCTAATTCTAAATGTAATTTCTAGGCCTAGCCTTTCACAACTAATCTCACTTCTCAAAGGTCTGATCATCTGCAAACGAACATGCAGTTCGCTCTGACTTCATGCAAAGTTGGACAGGAACTTTACTTACCAAATCCAGCTTCTCTGATGTGATTATCTTCAAAGTTTCTTACTCCTGTGTCTCAACTCAAGATTGGCAGAACCCTCCTAGTTCTCACTGTTTTTTTAACACTTGAAGCTAGCATTTGCAAGGTAGAGCCTCCAAATGGCTGCTGAATAGGCCACCATCAGCCAAAAGCCTGCCGAGTATAAATGTTGTTTGCCAAACGTTCTATTCAGTACTTCCAGATTTGCAGAAGACAATTTGCAGGAGACAAAGCTACCAAAGGGAAACATAAACTCAAGAGCTAAAATTCACCCTAAGAAATTTAAAACAACATGCAAGATAATCACCACAAGGGAGGCACACTCCTAGAATAGCAACAAAACCAGAACAAAAAAGAAAAAACAGAGGTCAATCAATAAGAATTCTACAAGCTGTGTCCCTACAGAAGTGATTTACAGACATGTAATTTTCACCTTCTCACTAGATAATGCCTGTGAATAATTCTGGTCTTCTGATGCTTGAGTAGAGGGATGTTACAAAGGAAGAATAATTATAAACTGTGAATGCTGAAGCAATTGGAAAGATATAGCTGCTCGCTTAATGATACAACAAGACCACCACAAGCACAGTTAACGATCATGATTTTTCAGATACACGATGAGAAAACTAAGATACTCATCAAAACTTGAAACAACTTGCAATCTTGTTGTAAAAGGAAAAAATCATCTTCTCCATCTTGAATTCCACACTACAGAATTGCTTTGGACTCAAGACGTTTTCTTCTCTACAACAAAAAAATAGTACAGGCAAAAGTAATTTTTTCCCCCTTCAAGAACAGCAATGAAGCCTTGTTTTTGTTGAAGACATTACCTCATTCTTTTAAACAAATGAAGTGACAACAGAAAGTGTACTTTTACAGACATTTTAGTCTGGATAGGTAAAGAAGTCAAAATTTAATAACCAAATCATGACTTCAAGCTATTAACAAGTTGCTAGATTTGTAGTTATGACATAAAAACAACTATTATTTCAAATTCTAGAGAGAGAGTTTTCTAAGGTAATGCATACACATTCTAGAAGAAAAAGAAACTGCTTACAGAATCTGAATGCCTGCTTTTCTTACCCCTACAAACAGCTGAAAAGGCAAAGGCCCATGACACATTTACAGCCTACCTTATTTTTCAGATATATACACACACTGAACGTGAACATATTTTATGAGGCTGTAATCATTACAGGTTACCGGAATTTTGAAGCGAAGTCTGTCTTAGATCCCAAATCACTGAAGGAATTTTGAAACTGCCACTCTCTAGCTCTTAGATATTTAAGATCTCATTCCAGAAAAGAGATCTGGCTAATACTTAGAAAACATATAATTTGCTTAAAGTAATTTACATGTCCACTACCTTCATTGTCAGCTCAGAAACAAATGCTCTGAAATAAATGTAATATACATTAAAAGCTCATTATAAATATTAACCTAAAATTGAAATACTCAGGGTTTTTACATAGCTTTTAGAAATCTCAACCAAATTTAGATATGCATTTATTATGTCATCCCAAAAGCAGGGCCCACAACGTAATAACATTAACCAGGTTAGAAATGTCAGAAAATAAATAGTAATCTGTAAGGATAAGGCTTGCTCCAGGAGATTCAGAGTGTAATACATAAATAAATAAATAATCTCAAAATTTAAAAAAATCATCTTTAGATGGGTTTGGCAACAGTTAAAGACTCTTTTGCAACAGAGTTATTAACAACTTTCAAATGAGTTCTGGACATAGAATCTCAAATTCACAGCATCTACGCAGTTCTATGAATTGTGTAACAAAATTAATAGGTCTTGACGCTTCTTACTATGCAGTCAGTAATACTGGTAAATAGAAGTTCCAAAAATTTAGGCACATTGAAATCAAACAACTTACAAGAGTAATTCTTTTTAGATTTACACAAGGCTCTCCAGTAAGATGTTTCAGAAGTGTCAAGTCCCATACAAAATGGACACAGGAGACTTCACTGTACTACATTCACAATGGCCAAAATAGCTCCTTGCATGTGTATTTGTCCTCATATGAGGAAAACCAAGCACGCATTTTGAATTAATCTGCCTGGAAGTTATGCAAACACTGGGGCTTCATCTTTATCTACAAGGAGACATAAAACAGGGCAGAAGCATAAGAAATACTGGAATAAATCTGAAGATGAGGAGCCTGCCAGTATCAACCTCTACTTTCAGTTCTCATTTCATACTTGTTCCTGGATTGAAAGGCTCTTTTACAACTACTGTAAAAAATTACACTCTTTATTGGGATTTTGTGCCCAAACTCATTCAACGGGCATATTTAAGCTTTTGAAACAGCTTAATTCAAACACCACAATGCAGGCAATAGGATAACTGTGAGTGTCAGTATAAAGTAGTTCGCCAAAACCAGTAACACGCTCAAACACCTTCTGATAGAGATTATGAGAGCTCTGAGGCCAAGCTTGTATACTGACCTTTATGACAGAAGTGCTAGGCAAGAGATAAGACAAATTCCAAATACCTTAAGCATGCCTACTCTTATTGATTGATTTGTGACAGAAGGGGACTACCTCAATGCTTCACAACAGCTTTTTGTGATCAAAAGCAAACAAAGATCATGAAATGTATTTTCATTCCATAGGGAAATGAAAGGGGAAAATTCCAAGTCTCCATCAGGAGATGGAAGAAGATAATCAGTTCTAACATATAGACAATAAAACCTCTGACTGTCTTGAGCTACCTGCCTCAACCTCTTTTGCAGAGGTTTTTCATTTACGTGATCAGTTAATTTCAAGTATCAAATCAGTAACCACACTGAACGAAAATATTTGACTGAAGGCTTTTGTGGCTAGGGTAAGATAGCTCAACTATGAAACAAAGTCACTTGTCACAGTATGGAGGAGGGTAGACAAGCCTGAAGTGAGCTCTGTCCAATCCCAAACAATGCAGTCCTATGCATCTCTTCTCAATGCTCTAGGCTAAGAGTGTGCTAGATTTAGAAGCGTGTCCCAGAAATCTCCAGGAGGAGCTGACAGCTCACTCTGCTTTCTTAAACGCTCAAGGTAACATCAGCAAACACAGCCAGCACCTCAGGATAGAGAAAAACTTTTGAGACAGATGGTAGGATAGATATGGTCAGTTTTAAAGAACAGTTCTGCTGAGTGATCAGGGCTTGAAGCCAGTAAGTTATTTTCCTTCCTCCTTAGGTATCATGCCTGAAACACAGAAAGGAAGGAAGAAAAAGAAATCAAGGAAGACGTCAGCTCAGTAACAAGCGCAAAAGGAGGTAACAAAAGTTGCAAGATACCAAGTTACAAAGCACAAATCCTGATGAATCAAGAATGGCAGCAAGCTAGTACCAGGCACCTGAGATGAAGGCCTCGAAAAATGATGACATTTTATTGAACAGAAAACAGATCTGGACTAATAAATTGCCCTTAGACATTGACTGAAAATCTGCATAAGAAACAGGAACAACCTGCATCAAAACCACTCAAGAAAAAAGCTGGGTTGTTTGGAGGACAGCATTTAGACTCGGTCACAGGCATCACAATAGCCATGAGAGGTCTTGCTTCTGCTCTGTTCTCACTAATGCTCTTTCAAGAGTCAAAACACTGTAAGAACATGGATATTCTGCTAGTCTAATGGGTTGAGCCCAAGGAGTGAAACTGTTCATGAAGTCTTCTAAAGTACTTACACTAAGGAATAGTAAAATGACAGATACTGCTGAAACCTGTGCGAGTCCTTCACAACTGGATAAATTAAAAGCATGAACATCTATTTTGAAGAAAACTTTAAAAAATCCTGGCACTTGTTTACTAAAACTCCTTTAGCTTTCTAAAATATAGTTTTCAATGACGTTAGAGAAACTTCTCTGATGAAGCATGTTCAAATTGTTTCAGTCTATTTCTACTACATCCCTATTAAATACCTGTCTGGTGATCGTCTTGACCAACGTCCTCTGTCAGATTCTGCAAGAGAGTAGGAATGATACATTTAAACAAGATGGTGATCTTCATTGTTAGTAATGTTTTTAACCTTTATTTGACATTAATATTCATCTTAATTACCCAGGCAGTATCTAGCTAAGATTGCAGACCCTTTGTGTTTTTAGTTCATATTCATCTGAAAAGCTACCCTTGCAGATTTATCTAGTCATTTCAAGGATAATATCAAAATAATTTGGAAAATATTTTTGATATTATCAAAAATATATCAAACTACATTTCAAGAGTGGAAATAACCATCCATTGGATGGGGAATTTTGCATTGTTGTATTGAACAATTCCATTAATAAATACAGCATTAGAAAGACTGAATTTACCATTTACCACAGAAATGGCTTTGCTTAAGGATAAACACACTCAGGTGTTCTAAAGAAAACTGATTAAAAACCAACTGAGATCTTGGAAACAAGTTACCCTTTTTTTTAGGCAGTGTCTTTTCCACTAAATTTGCAGTGTATGAACAGAAGCCATATCAGCATTTTCAGCTACAGTTGCAATAAAACAAATGTAAATGCAGAGCAAACAAGCAGGGACAGTCTTCAAAATAATCTTGTTTCACTCTTTGCATGGTTGTAAGAGGACAGGTTGCTCATTCAGTATGTTTTCCACAAGAACCAGAAGAAATTGCATAATGATGATGATTACCATTATTTGATATATCTAGGAAAGCTTCTTCTATGGAGACAACATTGCAATCCAATGCTGCAGTGAACAGTGCTTAAATACCACTCTGACCCCCGGAGCACAATCTTTCACCTTGTACTAGTACTACTTATCTCTTAATGGATTCAAAGCCCACAGCCTCTCATACAAAAAGGCAGTCACAATTTTTAAAAGTGTAATCACTTAATGATTTCAGTCACAAAACATTCTGGACTAAACTCCTAGCTATTCTGCTGAGAGAAAATGGCAAGTCATTACCAGCCTATTGAGGGTGTGGTAAATCTTGTGAATATTTGCCAGTGTTGATAGGTGAGAATTCAGTTGAAAATCTAGAGGGGAAAAAAAAAAAAGTTTTAAACTTTCTGGTTTCCAGTTGTAGCAACCAAGATCTTCATATGTTCTGCTCATTTAATAAAATCATCACATGACTATAAAATAAAAGCCATCTCAACACTTTTTCAGCATCATCATTTTCAACACTGAGAGGAAACGGTAAGCAAAATCTGTGAAAGATATCCTACATATGTATTTTTCTTAAGACATGGATGACCCTCAGCAAAGTAGAACAATAGCTAACTACAAAATTATATTAAAAAATAAAAAAATAAATATTTACAACTTATTTCCTTCAAATTGGGAATCATTATGGTTTCCACGCTACCCAGACCTCTGTTCCATCTATTAGAAAAATCAAGTACTACGTGACATTCTAAAATAATTACTAAAAATGCTAGTTATTAAAAAAGATAATTTTATTAATACACACATACTTGCCTTTATACTAATTTCCTTGCAAAACTAAATTACTGGAATACACTTACACAGTTGAAACATGCCTTTTGTATAATGAACCAAAGGTCACAATACAGCAGCTGTTAAGACCAGAGCAAATAAAACCAAAAATAAAATATTCTGACACTTCATGAAAGAACTAATATCATAGATGTTAACTTTGCTTCCATGCTCCAAAAATAAAACACTTGAGTTTGCTTCAGTTGCAAAAAAGTGACGAACTCATTTTTCTCTATTCTTTTAAATCCCCTATTTTTGCTAGAAATGTGTTGAGGACAAAACTGGAAAATAAGTAATTTACAAAACGGATCAACTATGATCTGGCCAGAGAGCACGCAAACCAACAAGAATCTCAGAAGCTGGACACAGACCAGCTGACAGGGATCAAAGACAGTCAACTATTACACAGTACTTCCATTTAAACTAAATTGGCTACCCCACTAGAACTCATGTGCAAAACCACTCTAATTAGAGACATATACTACATGACAAGTGAAGTAGTTCAAGCAAAATTCTTTCATATGTGAAAAGCTGTATGTGCTTAGTGTCACCACCCTGTTTAATGCATTAAAGTATTTCTACTGGGAGACATTTAATTTGGCTTTGCCCAGTAGCTGATACAAGATGCAAGTAAGGTAAAACACATAATTCCGATACTTCCATCCCTAGCACTTCAAACAAATGCTCTCAAAATACACTTAAGATGACCCAGAACCTAAGGATAAACAAAGTTGTCATTAAATATCAGATCCCCAGGTCAGTGAACCACACTGCTATGACGTTAAAAAGTAGATCTGAAGGAATTGTCTTCTGTAAGCATACTCGTTACACACATTGTTATGGAATTCTCTTGTCACTGTGAATAAAACAAATTCAAAAGATACCTTTAGGAATCATATGTTTCATTTATTATGTCAGCTTATAATTTCACTAATTGCTACCTATTTCTTAATGTATTGTCCCCAATCCCCCACCACAGCAATACAATTTCTGTAAGTCAGAAGTGCCAAAGATGGTGTTTCCAACTTTAGCTGTACTTACCTATACTAAGTCAAAGACAATCCATATCTTATTATCAAGATACAATAGGAAGATCTTGCATCTCAAACAAGGTGCTAGATTTACCTGCATTAAGTGCTCAATAAAGTTCCATTTTTGCTAGTAAAACAATACTAAGCAGAACCATTCTGCAAACACACATCCCACACCCCCCTGGGTTTCCTGGCCAACCTTCGATTCAACATAAAGGAATTAAAAAAAAAGTGGGGGGGGATGGGGACACACACGACACGAATGGACACATGGACATGACACACAGACATAAAAGCCATTCAGAGAAGGGCAAGATTAAAAAGGTAAGATTTATTTTGTTAACTGCCAGACCAGACTAAGCTTTCTGGAATATGAATTTTAAAATTCCCCTTGTTGCTCAGCCTAAAATCTACAAAGAACACAAGTCTTTAGAGAAACCAGTTATACCTGGAGGTAACAACCTGAGGACAGTGAGCTAATATTTTATTCTAAGTTAATATTAAACAATAATTTTAGATGGTACTCTTAAAAATAATAGAAAAGAATATTTTTAAATTAGGATTATACATATTAGGTATCACCTTTGAAACAAAACATTCCTAGGCACTTCAAAACACATCATTCATCCCAGTATGTTTCACATATCCACTGGAAATATCCTTACAATTTTAAGCTGTTACTCCAAAAATAGGTTACACAGTTATAATGGATTTAGAGTGGTTACACAAATATATTTTACAGCTCTTATACAACAAGCATCACACCTCAGTTCCACAAAGACTGTTTATCCACATGAATATGAAGGACCAGAGCCCAAAAGTTTTCTCTCTTCTACAGGTCAAGCTTGCAAAGTAGGTGTATTATCCAAAACCAGGCTTCTTCTACAGTAACTGTTACAAAAGCAAATACGAGCAGCAGCCAATGAATTAGGGATGTTAAATTACAGCTTGGGTCACCTTCTGAACTGGTCACAGTGCCTGCTGTATCTATATTGCAAAGAAGATACACAAAGTATCCTATGCCATTGAAAAGGTGTATTTTGAAAAAAAAAAGTTTTTGAAGAAACAGAAACCAAAAAATAATACTTCCCCTGCGCAAATAACACCAGCTTGAAAATTAGCAAAGAGATAATGGCATAGTCAACATGACAAGCAAGTGATTCAACAGCTGGCTGCAACTGTACACTTCAGGAACGCGCTCTCTCCCCCCCCCCCACCTCCGGAACTTCCACACTTGCTTATGCAGCCTCCGAGTTGTGCCTGCCTGATCCCCTTGGTCAGCCCACTACCCCAGCACTCTTCTCTGCAAAAATCATAAACAAACAAACCGTGCCAGCTCAGTGGTCTGAATCAGATCATCAAGGAGATGTAACACCAGATAAGCAGAGTTAGAGCAAGAAACTGGACAGGTGCTCCCAAGTGGGAGCAAAATAGTCTCTTGTGGCAGCAGCAACGTGTTAAATCAAATCAACCATCCATTCAAGCCCTTCTTTGAGAACAGTGATACATCACATGAAGCTACATACTCAGCAACTGGTTCTATGAGCTTTACATGAAGAAAGTCATAATGTGTGAAGCTATTTTTCACCTGAATACAAGAGTTTCAAAGCACATTTATTGGTCTGAAAATATTTCATTTTTTCCTGCAGAAAAAATATTTTATAGCAAAGTACCACACAGTTTATTGATCTAGGATCAGAATAAGGAAACTTTCTTGCTTCATGAATACTGCTGGAATGTTTGCTAAGACTTTAAGAGGTGTATGTCAAACAAGCACACGTATTTTGTTGATTAAATTATTTTTCATGCAGATGTTAGCTTATCTTTAGCAAGGATTGAAGCAATGGAAATTCCAAACAGTATTAAATACTTTGCAATAATTCAGAGTGCAACAGCTAAAGCAAAAAAAAAAAAAAAAAAAAAAAACCCACCACCAAAAAAACCCCAAGTAAAATAATTGCAAATCCAGAATCCGGAAAGGAAATGCCAGAGCCAACCTAATATCATGGAATTTAAATCTTGTCTGCAGTTTATCATTAACACTTAATGTTAAGTGTTAAAGTCTGTGTTAGTCAATTAATCATGATCATATACAATTTAAATGTAAAAAGCAAACAGTTTAAAAATAACTTTTAAAATATTATAGATTAATGTTTACACTATGGACCTGACAGTTATGGAGAGGCAAAAGAAATAACAGCTAGCTAGGCTGGCTTCCATAACAAACTAGACAAAAATCATTCCACACCTCCCCATTAAGACAAACATATGAAATACAACAAACAAACAAGTCAATATATCTTAAATATAAGCAAATGATACAGGTGAACATAACTCAAATACTCTACTTTCCAATCTGAGATGAAAAAAAACTTTAAAGGTCAAGTCAAATTCTTTATTGGAGGGAATGATGTCTTGCCATGCTATTTAAATGAAACCACAAATGAATACCTAAGGGGGGAAAAAAAAATAAAGCGCATATTTCTGCTTATGCACCCTTACACATAGACACGTACCTACCTGAACTAAAACTTCAACTTAGTTCCTGCTATCAGAATTATCACTTTAAAGCTTGGACAAAACACAGCTACAGGGTGCACTACAATCTACTAAAAACCTAGTAAAAAATTAGCAGTAGTACTAAACCAGATCTGCAGCTGACTCCAAGTATCCTTTAAAAGCATCTAGATTATTTTTCTGAGCCAATAGAAAATCTCACAGTAACAGTAGGTATAAAAATATTTACCCTAGACAGACATGCCATATAAATGCAATAGATACAACTTCATATTAAAAATTAAGTATGCAAATAGTTGTAGTAGTAATTTTTATTACTGCTAAGATATATCTTACTCAGTACAAACATTGTGGGTAATTTTCTGTAACCTTCTCAGAAAAAAAAAATTGATAAAAAATACATACTAGGCAATCTCATTCCTGAAAATTAAAATGGAAAGTTTATGCTTTTACTTTTATGTAATTGGTTTCCTTGGTTTTAAATAGAACTGGAGAAAACTTGCAGTAGTACTGGAAATAATAGTTCAAAGTACTGTTGTCTTAATAGTTTTAAATAAACTTTACTTATCCAAAGAAGAATAATTTAATCTTCTATGAACTACACCACTTCATGCTCTGTAGTCTACTTACAGAATTATCCTAAGATTAAGACAATTTATGTTGATTAATGAACTCAGAAGTTCAGCTCTGAAATGTACATTTGATGACAGTCTTCAATACTTATGTTCATGAAGCAGAATTTCTATATTCATTACTAAATGCAGAAAACAAAAGAAAAACGTGCATCAGTGTTATTTTTCATTTACACAAAAACATCACCATGCGCCTAAAAACTGAGAATCCCAAATTGCAGTACAGAGCAGCTAGGAGCTGACTCTGCATTCCTGTCAAAGACAGGATCAAGAATTCGCTTCCAATGTGTCTGTAGCTGAATCTGCAGAGGCAGTGACACCCTTCCCTTTAGCAGGGGCAGCCTGCAGAAGAGCCCTCTCTCCCAGTCACGATGCAAGAGCAGGCAAGGGGAGGCAGAGAAGAACAGGCTTGAAAAGTAGGGTCTCCCTTGATTTGGTGGAGTTGAACATAGGGCATACTTCAAAAAGCAGAAGTGAATTCTAGTCTGGACAGTGAGAACATGCAATTAAATGCAAAGAGAAGTGGAATGATGCATCCCAGCTTGAGGAGCAACAGGACATAGCCATTAGACCTAAAGACAGGGTGCTGCAGGACATTTCTCCTGCACGCATGCACGCAGAGCCGCACCAGGCTCGGAGCTACTGCTGATACCAGCAGTATCCAAACCCACAGTTGCAAATTTGTGTACGTTTTCCAAACGCAAGAGCCGAAAATGTTCTGAAGCAAAACACAGAGTGATTTAAGCTATTAAAAAGAAAAATAAAAAAATACAAAAAACCCAAACAACAAAATGTAGTTGAAATGAAAACACACTAAAAACAACTTATGATTTTAAGGTAAACAATCACATTCAACTCTAACATTTGGTATTAGCATACGTCATCAGTCACTCACTTTATCTGCAACAGAATATTTTAAAACTACTGCATGCTACACGGAGTAGGGAAAAGCATTAACCTTTTTTCCCCCCATAGGAACAAATCCTTATTCTACCTAGGTATTTTAAAAGTACCCTGATCTGAAGGCTTGTTTACAAAAAGAGCTACTGCAGTTTAAAGTTCACTAAGAATTTTAGAGCCATTTAAGCAGTGCTAAAGTCGTGTAACTGTTACTTTAGTCTGAACGCATTTCCCATTTGCCTTAAATTGACTCTGAACAAGTAAGAGATATGCTATACTAACATACAGGTTAAAAAACCCCACACACTGGCTCATGGCAGGGTTTAGGGTTTGTTTTGGGTTGGGGGGGGGAGTGGTTTTGGTTGGGTATTTTGTTTTTTATAGAAAAGGCCTAACATTAAGTGTATTTCTGGTGCAAAATGTCTGTTTCTATTGCTGCAAATACCACTTGTGTACCTACTAAATGTATTTGATAAGCATTCCTAATGGAGATTCTTGCCAGAATATAACAAAGCTGGAGTGACTAGCCACAGTTGGAAAAGAATGAGTAAAAACAGTGGATAATTAAAGCTAATTTAAATCTATTTTTAAAGCATGTATTACTAAATCAAACACCATTTCAGTGATTTTATGTTTCTCGGACTGTGAACAGCCATTGTTTCAGTCTACAGTTCAAGAACATAGGAAACAGAGCTACAAAGCATTTAATAGAGAACCAATTTTACACTCATTTGATGCAAAGTGTTCATCCAGCCCAACCCTTACTCTACCATCAAATTGATTCAAAAAAGCATCAGTGAGTTAATTTTGCATCATCAGCTGCTATGGCCGGAGAGTTGTTTGCCAGCACTACTCTTAACTTCATGCCAGATTAGGTGTCATCTGTCATCCTACAAAGGGCATAAAGCTAATAAAAACTTTGTATCTTGTGCTCTAGCTAATTCAGCAGAAATGTAACCCTGTCAAGTACTGCTACTAGGGTATCCAGCACCATGCAGATCTGGTGTACATCACGATGGATCTGCAACAGCCTAGGAACAGCTATGCTAGTCAAAAGCATTACTGCTCCAGCTGTTTGCTTCGCCCTCTCTGCCAAAAGTTACAGACCTCACTGCTCTGCCAGCAAGCACAGGTCATGGGCGCATTCCCTAATCCACTTCAGGCAAAAATCAACCCTGTCAGTTTAGACAATTTAAGTAAGTGGCAAGCGCTAACCCAGATACATTTGACTGAGTGGATTAGAGAGTGCTCCTACAAACCACTTTACCAGTAGAGCAAGGGAAGCAGTAATCTACAGCTAAAGGCAGTAATGAGCAGCTGCAGTAGACAGAGTCCCACAGTCTGTGCAGCCACACATCTGCATCAAGTGACACACAAGCATGTGTCACACCAGCTGGTTCCTGAGGGCAAGCTAAAGTCTTGCAGCTCCAACAACAATATACATATATATATACACACACTACACAAATATATATATACACACAACTATATATAGTTGGCAAACTAGTAGTTATTTCTATCTCTTTATGAGCCAAAAGTAGAAATTCTGTTTAACCTTAGACCTATGATTTTAAAGAAAACAACTTAATGGAACAGTGTAAGAAAAATACTAGCACATTTAAAATAAGGATTCTGCTTGAAGCCCTTATTAGTAGTCTTACTTATTGTAGAAGAAATAACTACACTATTAAATGCTCTTATATTTAAATTGGATACAAGAGTTGTACATTTTCATGGGATGTACCATACTTCCACAGGACAGACAAATTGAGCAAGTTTAACTCTTCTGTTTGAAAACACAAACAAAGCTAGGAAATAATGCTTTGAAAAAACCCCAAATCTTTGTTTTCAATGTCTCCAAAGTAAGGAGAAAAAAGTAAATGCAGGATTAATAGTTCACTTTAAAGTTAGCAAAAAACCAACTCAGACAAAAATAAATTAAATCAAGTGCTGAAATTACACAAATAAAATCTCATCCTGATACAAATGAATGAAGAGAAGCAGCGAGAGGAAGACTGTTTACCTGCCTAACTCATTACCCGACCTTGCACACTGAAGACATTTCTGATTATAGTTACCGGAGTTGCAGAAAACTTTTAAATCAATGTTTGCAACGGAAAAGAGGAAAATTGTTTTTCTCACATAATGTGAACAGTATATATTCAGTCTCAGGAAGTAAACTGAGACTGAGCAAAATATATTTAATGGAGTTTATATTATAAGAACACACAAGAATATAAGAAGGATCAAAAAGAAAGCTCAAAAGAAATGTTCAGTCAAGAAACAACAAGCCAACTTCCGTAAAGATATGAACGCTTCTTGTTTCAAGCATTTAAATCAATGAGAAAAAACCCCAACTACTATGAAGCTACAGATAATGAAGTTAGTTAAATAGCATTTATATATTTATAAATATATTTAAAATAACATACACAAGGCCATGAACTGCCATTTTTTTTTAAAAAAAAAGGTATTGAGATAGAAGATTCAATCATTTCAAGGCACATTTTTGAAAAAAAGCCAGTAACAGCTGAAGGCTGTGAAACAGTACTCTTCGTATTTTCTGCAGAGAAATAAAAAAAAAAAAAATCACTATATAGCCTTCAACATCCTCCAGGAGGGAGTGTTGGAATATTTCTAACTGTAGATTACATACGTATAATCAAGACCTACACCTTTTTCTGGACAAGGAACATGACAAAGAGACTGAACAGAAGGCATTTTCTAGAATAATTATCCTTCCATTTCCAACATGAAGCAGTTATTTGTGCTTTAATGGCAGCCTTAACCACCAACATATAATGATCCCTAAATAAAAAGGTTTAAAAAAAAAAAACCACCACAGAACCACTAAACAAATTATATAACCTTATGAGTTAGAGCCTTTACCAAGCTGCCCCTATCCAATTTCTCATTTTGAGAAACACAGGAAGATTCAAGAAAATCCAGGCATTATGCAGCATTTCTTTCCATAATTGCTTTCAGGATTTCATCCAAAAGTCAGACCATCATTCATTAACGTATGATCAAAGATTCAGTTTTCATTATCTTTCCCAAAAGCAAGTTCTGCAGTAATGAAGCGTCTCAGGGCTGTTACTCCTCGCACAGTGAGAACACATCCCTGGGAGATTTCACAGGAACTGGGAACATCGTTCTTCCGAGACAGCTTTGTGCTCGGGATGAGAGCCTCATCTCTCCAGCGGACAGGGATGGAGCCTATTCCCGACCCCCACAATTACCCCACAGCCACGCAGGTGTGTAATCCCTCCATGCCAGGCAACCTGCCTTCAGCATACGGTCCCGCCTGCTCTGAAAGCGGAGCCAGAAACTATATCGCAGAGACAAAGCCCTCCCTACGTTCCTCCAAAACTGGCGGCGTGAGCCCCCCTTACTGCTGCCCCGAAGCCAAAAGGCCTTGCCTCAGGCCGCGTCCTGCCCCGCGGGGAGGGCAGGGGGCTGCAGGTCCCCGGTCCTCTCGGGGGCTCCGTGCCGGCCGCAGGGTACCGGGCTGCAACTCGCACCCCCGCGCGGGGGCGGGGGCAGCGTGCGGCGGCGGCGCAGTGCCTGCTGGGAGTTGTAGTCCCCCACCCCCCGCCAACAGCCCCGCCGCGCGGGGCAGCCGCAAGACAGACTACACTTCCCACAATGCGCCGCGGTCTCCATTCCCCTTCACAGCCCGTTTCTCCTGCACCGGCCCGGCGGAATCCGCTAAATTAATCGCCACCCACCCCCCCACACACACATCGCTCCCACGTAGCGAGGCCGCCGGGCAGCACCGCCGCCCGCGCCCGCCCCCCCCTCTCGGCAGTCCCGGCTCCCTCGCAGCCAGCCACGAGGGCCGGCCGCGGCCTCACCCGCTCGCAAGCCGGGTCGGGGAAACTGCGTCACACCCTCCGAGCGCCCCCTGCCCCCTCCGCTGCTGCGCCCCTCACCCGCCCCCACCCCCGCCCGGGCCGCCCCCGCCCAGCCCCGGCCCCTCCCACCCCCCAGGGGAGACCGCCGAGGGCCGCGGGGCACCCGCCGTCCCGACGGGGCCCCCGCCCCCAGGTACGCACGCCGCCTCTCTCCCCGCCGGCTCCGCGCCCGCAAGCCCCACGCCCTCCCCCGTCACCGGGAGCCCCGGCGGTGCGTTCGGCCGAGCCTGCTCTGTGAGGGGCAGGAGAAACCGCCCCCAGCCGGGCGGCAGCGCCTGCCGGCGGAAAGATGAGGCCGGTGGCGCCGGGCGCCGCCGGTGGGCGGGCGGGAGCGCGCGGCCCAGCCCCGCCGCTACTCACTGACAGCGGCGGCATCCGAGTGCATTTTCGTGCAGCGCACAGACTGCCCTGCCCGGCCCGGCTCCCTCTGCCCCTCTCCCAATCACAGAGCCCAAGCACGGACACCTCCCGCCCCGCCCACCGGCGGCGCCCATTGGCTCTGGCTGCCCTGAGAGGCCGCACGTCCTGCTCTCCTGCTGCATGAGGCTCCTGCCATTCTCCCTTTGCCTGCCCCGCACCGCCTTCCCCACCCGCTCCCGACCTCCCATTGGGCTCAAAGCTGAGCCGGCCACGCCCCCGCCACTCTGACTGGGCTTTGCCGGTGCCAGTTTTTGCTGGCCTTGAAAGCGCGTGTAAAGAACACCACTTTGTGTCACCCGTGGCTCTCATTGGCTATAGAGGCCAAGGGCCGCGCCCACGTCCTAATACGATTGGGTAAGCGGGGCAGAGGGCGGGGCCGCCGAGGCTGATCCGCCCCCTTCCAGCCCCGAGGGCGCTCCGGCGGCAGCCCGGGGGCCCAAGGGGATGGTAGACAGCCTCGGCCCCAGGGCCGCCTCCTTGGTCCCGGGCTGTCGGGACAAGCCCAGACCTCTGTATGCCCGAAGGCTCGCAAACCTCGTACCTGCCCTACGCGGATAAACGAGCGCTTGCACGCGTACGTAATGCCTGCCGCGGGGCGGCTGGGGCCGCGTCGTCACGGCTGCAGCAGGTAGCTGGCGCTGGGGAAGGAAGATCTCCCGACTACACCACCCTCCCTTTGCTCTCTGATACCCAACTCCAGCGTAGCCAAATCACCAACTATTTTAGAAAGATTTCTTTGTTCCTCCCCTCTCCCTCTTCCTAAGGAGAAAAATGGCAGCCTCCCAACACCAGCGGAATGCACTGAAGTGGTGGGTCAACATTACAGCAGCAGCGGGGCTGGAGTGGGGGGACACCGGGGCCAACAGCTGCTCCTTGCAGGTAGATGAGACAACCGGGGGGGGGGGGGCAAGGTAACTGTTCCTGCTCCTAGAAATCCATCCCGAGGAGGAAGACACCTTGCAGGTCACTGCTGCTTAGCATGTGAGCTCAGCATCTTGCCTCCTTTCAGGGGATATGGGCCTTCCTTGCCCTACTCAGCATTGAAACACAGATGAGAACAGACTGCTACGGCACCGCCTGCACACAATGGCAGATTATTAAGGCAGAAGCTACCCATGGAAAAAAAAAAACTTCCTCTAAGAGGTAAAGTTAAAAGAAAGTCAAGGACTCAGATCCGAACAAGTGCCAGATTTAAGGTAATTGTCTCTTTGGAGCAGTGTATTAGCATACAGTCCTGAACTGACTCATCACACACCTGGTTTGGTTGTTTTTACGACCCTTGCCTTATTCAGTGAACTAATCGGAATGTGCAAGTGCAGCCAATTTATTTTGCAGAGCAACATCTTATGTTTTCAACTGCCTGTTTTAGAGAAGATGACGGAGTCCATAAGAAAATGATTTCTCTCTTCAGAAGTCACATACTCAGACCATGTCAGAGCAATGAAAGACCCCATTATTTGAAATTCTTACTTGTTCACTAACTCCTCGAAATTATTTCTGTATAACTTCCTGCCTCTGTGTCTGGTATTTTCCTATTTGCACCATCTTTTCTTTACCTTAGCAACTGTCCTATGTTTTACCCTACCACCTTTAAGAAGAATAATAATCATCTGTATCAGAGTAAAGCAGTACAAGCTAGGTTTCACTTCTCGGGTAGTTCTAACATCCCACATGCCAGACATTCACATCTGTGCGTGTCATCCCAAGCGCTTATACCCAATAGGGGCACCATCGAGTTGTAATTCATCTGATCTGTTCTAATTCTGGATCGAGAGGAACAATTCCTTTAGGGGTGCCTGTTTGTTCACATTGACCATAAAAAGCACATAGACCACTTGTTCAGAATAAAAACATATTCAGAAAGAAATTTTCTCCCGTGCCTTATGCAGCTGTAAACTGATACAGATCTAAAGAAAGGTGGCACAAAAAAACCCCCTATCTGGTTGTATCTGAAACCATTTGGACCTAAGGAAAGGTTCGTATTCCCCTCCCCCCCTCCATTTATATTAGTCTAAAATGAAAGATACTATCCACATGTGTAAAGCAAATAATACTGTAAGTTTGACAAAGAAAAGTTAAAAATATTTTTGAATAGTTGAATGCACAAGTATAATCCCTGACCCTTAAAAACCAGATCTGCCAAGAAATCCATAGGGAAACACAAAAGAGACTCTGTTTTCTGCTTCTACCTGCTAAACAAGGGAACGTATGCTTCAGCCAGAAAAGGCCTGCCCCACGAGAACAAGGCCCATTACAACACGCACCCTCATTCCAACCTCAAGAAGGTATAAATATCCCCTTTGTTACCACTAGTTGTAACTACTATGCAAGTCTCCAGGCTGGCACATGTTATGTAGTTACTTCTGTATTTTCTTTCTGAAGCCTGAGTTTACAAAATGCAGAAGTACTTCATTTTACATAGAGCAGATCAATCAGGTCATGGTTGATCAAGCATTGTCTCAAGGATAGAGACAGTTTAAGCAGTTCCAGCATTACCCTCTTAATCCTAGTCCTCCCGTCATCCTTTTTGTGCCAATGCAACCATTTGGACACCTAGAAAGCAAGATAGATCAGACCGCAAGACTGCCCCCAACACCCCCAAAAAGCAAAAAAACCTAAACCAAACAAACAAAATTGAACACACTTTTTTTTTTTCTTCATCCGTTTTCCCAGCCAGATGAATATCGTGATCTGGCTCACGACACATATGTGCAAATGCTCCCATCAACACACAGGAGAGGAATAATAAACCAAGAACTGGAGAGGGGCAGGAAATGCACCAGCAAATTTACACACTGCTAGATCAAACTTAAAACTGCAGACTTTTTTTTTTTTTAAGGAGAAAGACTGTTTGTGTTGCCTTTTTTTTAACTGATATCTAAAATGTCAACCACAAAAAAAACCAACCCACGGACTATGAAAAATACTGGCTAACATGCGAAAGAGGATCCATTTACTTAGTGATATCTTCTTCGCTATCAGAAACATAGTGTAGAAGGGGTCTCTGAGACAGAGGATCCCCCATTTCCAAAGGGTATCAGACTCCAAATTGCTAAAGCCATTGCATCTCTTAAATACCTTTGTTCATCTTGCTTTCCTTAGAAACAAGCTTGAAAGCTAATTTTAGACACCAGAGTCACAAACCATTACGTGTTTTACAAGTCAGGGGGGGAAGAGAATTGTATTGAAAATAAAAACATTAGCAAAGCAGAATTTACTGAACATTAGAAAAGCGGATAAAGTAGTAAAAAGCACAGTACAGGGCATTGTAAGAAGAGAAACAAATTGTCTACCAGAAGCCCAGCAATCACACTTCCAAATCATTTGCAGATATGAAAAAGTAACTGAAACCCAAGTCAATACAAACAGCTTTATGTAAAGTCTCTGAAAAGATTTTTTTCACCTTCAGAGTTACAATGAAACACCTTAACTGTGCCTTATTCTTGCATGGTATCAGCAGAACAGTAGTGATCAGGGGTAAAGAGGACCTCAGGTGGTAGAAAGTAGCAGCTGCAGATTATATAACTGCTTTCAAACCACTCCTCATTAAGTAATTTAGCTCATTTTAATTGCCATGTCCCATGTACTCATACTATGGTCCTTGTTTAAGTAAAAACTTTTGTTACACTTGCTCCACAGATGTCTAACTTTGAGACTTCTTTTTTAACTCACTGCAAAAAAATGTAAATTTACATACGTGAGAAAAAAAGCATGCTTCAGGGCTGTTGGTAGCTCATATTTAAATCTTTAAATTGGATTTATAGTTTTTTTCAGCTTCAGATTGAAATTTAAAAACAAATCTGCTTAATTCATAGTTAGGAAGCTCTAAGCAGCCCAAGCTTAAGAGAGCAGCTCAGAATTTCTACCTGAACCCTGGAGGTGCACCAAAACAGCCAGCACTTTTGTCTGGGGCCACAAAGCTCCCTCACTGTTAGTAGACAACCCTGAACATTTTCACTGTTCTCTTTCAGCGAGACATGTGGGAGCTGGTCACCTGCACATTTAAGCTGCACCCAACTTGTTTCAGTAACATCAACTCCAGTCCAAAACCAAAGGGTGTGCCCAACTTTTGTAGCTGCAACACCCTTTTTGAAAATGGGAAATAAAAATTTCACGTCCTTCTTAGCCGAAGGGGTTTGAACTGCAGCTCCCAGGTTTCAGAGTGCTCTGTGACACCACCAGAACCACTGCTCTTGAAGCTGAGCTTACAATACACAGAGAAATGCCTGAGTCAAGGCCCCAAAGCTGGAATATACATAGAAGACTTTGAGTCTCCACCCTGCTGAAGAATTCAGTACAGTTACTCTCAGAAGTTGCTCTCTTACGTGTTACCTAGAGTCCTTTTTTCTTACTCAGAGATACACACTGGTAGGCTCCTGATGTACTACTGCCTCTTCCTGTATATTCATAGAAACTTTAAATGACCTGCACAGAATGTCAAAGAGGATGGAATTAGGAGTACAACAGAATACATACTATGTTGAAGTCAGATATATATAATCTAGACCCTTTACTGCCTGCAAAAGTTCAAACTTTTAGAAAATAATGTCTATTTTACACGTTTTATCTTTTTGTGCTATTTCTGAATAGTTAAAGATGTCCACAAACATTTTCTTTCATAACATACTATGTCATGAAAGCTGAGATGAAGAGAGTATGATTAGAAAACAGCAAGATTAGTCACACACCCCTGCAGCAGGACCTGTTCTAGCACATTTCCTTCATAGTTTGAAACAGTGATTGTGACTGAGAGATGTACTGCACATTTTTCTAAACCAGTCAGATACAGGGGATTAGATCAGCATGCAGATTCAAGGACAAATAAAGTGTAGTTTTAGCTTCCCATTTCTAACCACCATAGTAGAAGCAGTATACAAACAGTTCATGGTCATAGTTTTTCTTGGTCATTCTGATAAAATAATGCAAATGTCAACAAATACTTTCTACTCATTACATTTGCATACAGTATTTTCTGATAGTAGGCATGAGGTATGGATCCGCCAACATTAAACTACACAAGCTACTCAGAAGAAAATATTCAAACTTTAGATTTTGCAACGTCTACATGAACATTTCTAATGGGCTGAACATTTCTAAATCCTGTGGAAATCCATCCAAGTATGCTCACAGACTTTGAAGATTACACATGGAGATGACATATAGTCTGATCTGTTATGCAAATCATGCTTTGGTGTCTGGCTTCTTGAAAAATACCCAGACTCTATTTTTTAATTGTTAAAAAAATAAGGGGTTTTCAAGCTTTTTATGTTTATGAGTATCATTTCCTGCATCTCAGATGAATAAACTGTTGACATTATGAGGGATTTGCAGAGTCAGCCTGTGGAGAATGTTAAGTAATGTGGCAAGATAATGTTATGTTTTGTAAAGGCTATGGAAAGGCAAACCTGTGGCTGGATGTGCGTCAGAGCTAGCATGAGAGCATGCTGCAAAGATGTGAGGATACTCAGAGCCTCTGTGCAATGCTGGTGCCATTGCCAGCTGCTGTTGCAGGCTGGGAGAAGGCAGAGACAGGGGTTACTGCTGTTTGCAGAAAAAAACTGCTGAAAGGGCAAGAAAGTCACTCCCATCACTCCACAACCTAATTTATCCTGTCCTGCTGGAGAGTCACACAGAGAACATGTTCAGAGGATTTAAAATCTTTCCTAAAGGATATCTAAACTGGTATGTTTGATTACACTTCCTTGGGCTTGTAAAGAAAAATACAGCATCTCTAGGTGAGAAGTAAATTAGTTCAACAATGGATGGTTAATTGTAACTAACAAAGTCAGGCTTTCTAATACCATCTATATATGAACTTGTGGTGACTATGTATTCCTCAAGTGTCTTTCAAATATCCTCTGTCCCCAAAGATCAGTGAAGTGTTTCACTCTCAGAAACACAGCCCTAAAAACAAGGGAGCAAAATGATGGGTGACCAGGATAAAGTGACAAGCTTAGTGACAGCAGCACTGACTCCATAGAACAAGAAACCCCGGGGTAAAGACACATCCTGTATTTGCTTATATAGAGAAAGAATAAAAATGAGTATGCTCAAGCTGTTCTCAAAAGCACATGGTGGAGAATCAGAAGAGAAAAAAACCCCACCCTCTTTCCTGCAACACTTCCTATTCCTTTCAGTCACAGTATATTTAGGTATCACTGGAAAGACACACAGTACTAAATACCAACATCACAAACGTGGTTTCCAAATTGAGACAGTCATTTAAATAAACCATCTAACATGTTTCTCACAAGCACGAAACCTCCTTTGGACAACACTGAAGATGTCCCCATTGTTTAAGGGAAGCTCTGCACATACACTGAAGGATCAGGAGTTAAACATAAAAGACATTGCCAAGAGACCCTGAGAAAACACGTTTTACACTGTCACATGTGTGTTACATAATAGGTAATTCACTGTCAAAAAAAGCCCCACTTCTATTCAGTCCTACTAAAGTGCAGTGCTAGCAGAGGAACAATGCATTTTTTGTTTTATTATAGTACACTTTAAATAAAAATTACAATCAACTTTTCTCCCTTCTCAGAAACCTTGTCATGTTGAGCATGATTGGTTTTAATTCTTCTGCAGTGCTCACATAAGCATCTCATAACAATAACTATTCAGAGGTACTTTACCCTTTGTAAAAGCATTGCAGCATCTAACATCCTATTAAAAAAAGTCTGTAAAAGCCACCACCTTTTCTCCAATATTATGAATATCAATCATCTGCAATGTTCTAATAAAACTCATGTAAGAATAAAACATGGAATAGCAGATGTAAATACTGTTTCAGTAAGTCAAAAAAGCACACATTTCAAACACGCGGTTACTGCATATCTCCCAATGAAGAAACACACTAGTCCCATTTCTATTTTGAAAAACCTAAGACCAACCTTTTTATTGCAATAACAGCAGGCCTAGAAAGTGCAGCGTATTATCAACAGGTTATCTACACTACCACATTATTTGGCTCTGCCTCAGTCATCAAAAAAAGTGTGGAAGTCAGCTGAAATTCCTTGCTCACGATTGTTGCAATGAGCTCCCAGGATAGAAAAGGGGTCCTATCTGGACCCTAAAGAAAAGGTGGATAGATACATTCAACTCTGAAACAACACAATATAGGGTACCTTCAAAAAAGGTAAGTTCCCACCCTTGCTCTGCTGTATACAAAGCAGATATCTGCCCCAGGTAGATACCAGTTTATCAAAATGCATACGTCTTCCCTCTCTCACAGCGATGACAGCTCATTAAAGAAAAGAGTCACTAACTATTATACAGACATTCAGAGTGTTATGCAACATGGGAGTTGCTCATTCTTAAACAATGTAATCTTTTGGGCTGCCAATTCAGTTTCAAGCAACAAACCTTTCTTGTTGATCCCAATGATACATTATTTTCTCATTCTAATTTGTCTGTTTAAAATATTTAGGAGTGCTCATATGAAAGTGATGAATATGTTCATAATTATGTCCATCTTTATAAGATCCAAACCTAGGAAAAATATTCAACAAAGCAAAACCATTACAACATAATTTAACCCAGGCAATTAAATCATACACTTACTTCAGTATAATTAACACTTCTTCTGAACGTTCTAGATAGTTTATTTCAGAAACAAGCCACAACCTTACTTACATAAAAATCATAATCTATGTACGCTAACTAGAGGTCTTTGAGTATAATGGAGATATTTAATTACACTGATTGGATGAATGCCATAGGCACTCTATAAATGGAACTCCAGCTGACAAAGGTAAGCGGTGCATTTATCTAGTTAAATCCTGTGCTCTTGAAGTTTTTTCCACTGACTTCAGTGGAGATATAATTTAACCCCCCATAGTATCCAAATAGTCAACCCTATTGTTAATATTGCACATCTTACTTTTGAAAATTATGGTGAAAATTTTAATTTTTCATGCTATATTTAAATCTGAAAGTTTTGACTACTGACTCTTAAGGTAGACAGATTTGCAAAAGTAAAATATAGTACTTATTCAAAATGTCAGTGCTAAATAATATTTAAGACCAATGCCATTGTATTTCAAAAGAACTATAGTTAACTGGAAAAAGTTAAATTTATTCCTAAAGGGTACAAATTTTCTGCTTATAGGCAGACATAAAAGAAATTAGGACAAGAAAAATATTCTGCGCTGAAATCAACTGAGAAAAATCTGAATGTGAATGCTAACTTTAGGCAAGTTTCATCATGTGGAAAAGACTGGGCAAAGTCCTGCTTAGACAGGAAGCCAGCGACTGAGTAGTAAATAAGGAGTAAGCTCAACTGTTAGGTGTACATAAGAAATTAATATATTCTGTATTATGCATGTTAGAAGTAGTAAATACGGCATTGCTGGAAATTGTCTCTCTGTGGCAACATCTGTCTCAAACTTCATGACTCTTCCACTGATTTTCAGTGTAGAATAAATACCTTTCTCCGTATTTCTCTTCCTTATGCAATGCCAATGGAAAACTGACAGCATTCCAGAAATAAATAATTTTTTACATAAAACCTAACCTTCTTTTCTTCTTGACATATGTAACATACTGCCTCAGGCATTCTCCTTAATTTTTGCTCCACTTATATAGCATGTTTTAAAATGTTTATGTGAAGAGTTTTTAATGTATATATTGTATTATGTGTCCTAAGTTACAGTATATTAAGACCCCAGTCCTCAAAAGTGGTGAGAAACATGGGAGATCACATCATCATCTATTAAGTGAGTCACCACACCACTTGGCAAATATCCCTACCAAACAACCTCAGAAATTATTCACCTGGGTGAAATAAGCGTTACATTCAATTTATGCTACGACACAGCAGACTGATTTTCCCAAGGCACATGCCAAGTCAGCAAAAAAAAAAACGGAATCACGAATCAGAAGTTCTTGCCTCCTAATCTTCTGCTCAGTTTAGTACTGACCAGTGCCTCCTACTTTAACAACAATTTTGTTCCTAGACTTCTCTTTTACAAGAGGCCACGTACATCATTCCCTTAATTTCTTATGAGATACACTGACCTGGGATTGAAATGGATGTCCTCAGGAACTTGGCTGGGATCAGTGACAATTCTGTCATTGTCAACATAGCTATCCAAGTGATCTGGGATCCTAAATTTGGCCATCTGGACTTCTGAATCACTTAAACCAGCATGAGATATGCGGGCATAGCCCAACCTATCAGATACAAGAAGAGTCAGTTTGAAGAAATAAGTCAATTTCACCACATTCTCAATTCACGTCTCTTTTTTCCCAAGAATTATTATTTAACCTATCAACATAACTTTCCATTTCTGTAAATCTCACCTTCAAAAAACTTCGTGCTCTATAAACACAAGGTTCATAACAATGTCACAAGTAGAAAAACTGAGAAAGCATGTTTGACAAGAAAAATAAGTTCTAGATCTAGAAACTTATTTTTAAAATTATAGTTTTAGAGTATGCATATACATATATAGAATATATATATACACTGATACAAGCTCACCAATTTTTATCACTGAGGAGATTTTGAAATTCAAGAAAGGAACTCAAGCATCAATGGAATGAGTAACGAGAAAAATTAGGTTGCAAACGGGAGTTTTGTTGCCCCCCCCCCTTTTTTTTTTTTACTCAGTACTGTTACTTATGACAGCTATCTAGTTTACTGGTTTTACTCCTGTGAACACTGCAGAATTTGCATGGTTTATTCAGAATAAGCTGAATTCCATTCTGGTACATATATCACCAAGAGAATGATTTACAAGCAACTTGGTATTAGAAGATATGGAGTGCATAGGTCCCAGCAGAGGTAAGTGCTTCAATATGGGCTTATGCAGTTAAAAGTTTCCACTAAATCCAGCATAAAGCTTGGCTGGATTAGATCAGCATTTTGCTTCAATGAACCCTACAATCATAGTTCAAAATTTATATCTTCTGTGTCACATACAAATTAGGGCTTAGTCTTCACATTTCAGAATGAAGCTGCAAAGCCAGAGCTTTGGAAAAAAGTAGTTTTACATTACCAAAGCATATTAGAACTGAAGGCTTTTGAGAAAGAAGAATGAAACCTGCAATACTTTGTAAATTACATTCAGAAATACACCAATCCATCCTGAGATCGATGTTTTGCATTACTTCATGATATATCTAACTGTCCATACATAATTGTTTAGGAATATACCCCTCTTCCACAATTACCTACAGAAGGGTGTAAAACTGATTGTCATAAAGATATTTAAAACCAATGAATAAATGATCCACTTTAACATACCTTATTACTCCACGATACATAATATAGCTACACCATCTGTCATGATCTGTACTATCAATATCCTATGAGTGAAAGGAAAAAAAAAAAAGTCAAACAAATAAGGCAAGCTTTCCTTATAGGTAGGCTTTAGATCAGAACCAATGTGTAAACCCGCTAATGTTTTGCCTAAAACATTGTAATAAGGTAGAAAGAAAAAAAAGGTAGACAAATCAGACAACTTTTTGACATCTCCTGACAAAAACAACCCCCCCCAAAAAAAACCCGAAACTGCAGAACTCAGTTTTAAAACAAAAGAATCAGAATTAGAGGTTGGAAGGGATGTCTGAAGATCACCCACTCCCAACCCCATGCTCAAAGTAACTTCAAGCAGGTTGCTCAGGGCCTTATGCAGCCAACTTCTGAATATCTCCAAGGACAGATTTCACAACTTCTCTGGGCCCGTTCTAATGCTTGACCACCCTGACTGTGATTATTTTTTTTCTTCTACTATCTAACTGACATTCCCCTTGCAGCAACTGCTGTCCATTGCATCCTGTTCTTTCTCTGTGTAACTCCACCATCTCTATAACATGAGGTAGCTGAAGATTCTATTTGAAAGTGTGCATGTATTTTCTTATATGTCTATTTCTAAATTACTAATTTGAAATATTAAGCTGAATGTTTCAAATATATTTTATCTCTAATTGCTCAAAGCAGCAGTATTTTTACATTACCTGGACATTTCCATTTTCTATTAATTCGGTATAATCTCTGGATCCAGGAGCTGAAGTGATGTATCCTAGAAATACAACTTGCTTAGAACTAGTCTTCAATAGGTTTGAAACAGCTATAGCCTGGAGTTTTCTGTCCAAGTCCTCTCTGAAAGAAATGGAAAAGACTTTTAACGTATATACATTTTAGCTCTGAATCTTTGTGCTATAACATAGTAAACCACAAACGAACCTGGTACCTTTTTCGTTTCTCAGTATTAGAGAGTATGCGAGTTTATAGAAAGCTCACTGATTCAAAATGATCACTATGTTTGATAAAAGCCACATGGTCGTGGTAGATGTAATTAGGGTTCTCTTTCTAACCGTTAGAGGAACAATTTTTTCTATTACTGTTTTGTTTTTAATACTGATCTCATCACTAGGAAATGTGAACGTAAGTGCTTCGGTTATCTGAGGCTTTGTCTCTGCCTGCACTTGAAATTTAATTGTGCTAGCACAGCATGGTGCATAACAAAGAGCTCACATACTAACAAAACTTTTATGATGGACAGATCATGGTAAATATCGTCTTAAAGTCTGGGTCACATAATTTATGAAATATAACTTAAGACCTACGTCATCCCATTAACAATACTTAACAACATTTGGCAGGTATTCTGCATCTCTTTAATAATATTTACAGAACAGTTCCAACATGACCAAAAATGATAGCATAAGTGGAGCCTGGTAAAATACTGCATTGGATCCCATTCCTTGTCCTTGGATTTGTCATAACACAATATAACGGCAGTTTTCTTTCTATGATTCTTCATGTTAATAACTTTAAAAAGCTGTGTAAATCATGTTCTCTTCTGTATTTTGGTAGACTGGGCTAAATACCATTGAGAGAGTGAGTTGATTTTGGAATCTGTAATCCCAATAGAAGACAAGAATTTAAATGCTGCTATTCTTTTTAAGCAGCAGTACTTCTGACTGAAGGAAATGCATTACGGAAAAAGAGCATGCAGACAGGAGACAAAAAACCCCAACCATATAAATAGAAGCCTGACCTAGGTATACATGAAGTTGCCTGCTCAGCTAGCTGTTCTTTCCAGAATTACACCTCTCCAGAAGATGGGTTCTTTTAAATGACACAGGCATTGTTATATTCCCACATTTTAAAAACAGTCTTAAAAAAATTCCCTAGTTATCCAGTATTCTAAAGTTTATGTTTGATAGTTGGACTTGATGATCTTAGAGGTCTTTTCCAACCTTAAAGATTCTATGATTCTATGTCATCCTAAGCAGCAGATGAAAAAAAGATGAAAAACAGTAGTTGTGTGTGCCATTTAATTACAAATTCATTCACCTCAAAATACAATCTAATTTGCACTCGTTTCCCATGTGTCTCCTCCTATTTTCTCCTTCATCTTTATCTCATCTCTCTGTGAAGGGGGAACACAGTGCTATTTTCTTCTACTTTTACAAACAGTTGCTCAGAGAGGCAAGTCTAATCATCTGTGTGAGGCTCAGAATGAAATTCCTTCCTCGAGTTCAAATTGGGAGTGGTTTCTGACAACTATACAGGTTTAGTAAAAGGGAAATCTATAAACAAATTTGCATGCTTGGAACACAGCTTCTATATGGGGGAAGGAAATGGGAAAACTCAGTATAGGATAATGAGAATTCCTACTGCTTTCTGAGCAGCTTCTTTATTTATTATATTCTGCATCCAATCCATAAATTTGCCTCTCCAAGAATTATAACTTATATTAAAAAAATAGCCCAAATCTTACTACATAACCACAAACATACCAGATATTGCAGCAAATAAGCCAGAAAATATAGCTACATAGAGCATCACAAAACTATCCCTTATTAATATTTATTACACACAAGTAATCAAGACATTGTTTTAAAAAACTGAAATATATACCTTAATCTTTTCCATCACATATTTGAGTTATTGCTATAATTCTTTCTTTCAGAATCCAGAGATCAGATTTCCTATTTCCAGTTTCATATAGTCAGAAGGACATTGAGTGGATATTATTGTTGCTGTTTCAACACTGTCCTTTCTTGGAGGTTTCAGAATTGTTACTTTTCATTTTAATAAACACCAATTGTCCATAATGCTATCTGTCTGTAACTGTAACTATCTGCACTCATTGTAGAATATAATAGATCTATTCCATATGTGGAAAGTCAGCAGGATGCTATCCTGCACTGAGATGTATCTGTAACCCTATTACTTGTTGTGGTTTTGTAGAACTGTATCTTTATATTTTTAGTAACTCAGACATTAGGCTCAGCTGAGTTTTGTGTGACACATCTGTCCCTGTTTAAAAATGCTTCAAAATTTTAAACCAATAGCTATGCCATAGCATTTCCTCCAACGTGCCTTATTAGAACCAGCATTACAGCAGCAGATTTTAAAGGGTACAAAAGAAATTCCAGAAGTTCACAAATTACAACTATATTACCCGACTTTGCACAATATATGTAACAATAGATAAAACACACACTCTTCATTTCCAAAGTGGGCGACAACAAAATCAACCAGTTTCCCTGTGAAGTTGACAGTCATAGAGATGGCAGGTGCAATCTCTCCCTCTGGAGATGGAAGGAGGTGATGGGTAGATTTTACAATTGGATACCTTGATAGTGCCATAATCCTACATGAGAAGAGGGAAACAGTTACATTTTGTAGTTCACAAGCATCACAAGTGTGAACTAAGCAGATAAATGAAGGCAGAAGACTAATGGACTAATGGTCACTGAACTCAAAACCATCAGACCAGAACACAAACCATCTCTAGCAGATTTTTCTAAATTTAGGTTTTCCTCTAAAACAATACTTACGTATGTATCTATAATTGTATTATCAAATTCACTCCTACACTAAGAAATACTATTCCATATATATGAATTCTTACACTGAGCCTTTCAAAACTTGCATCTTCAGACACCAAATTTTATACTACCAGTAATTAAAATGTATTTTATCAGAAGTAGAAGCAGGTAGAAATACATCTTTAAAGCGTGAGAGCCACACCGCCCAGGTCACAGAAGGCAGGGACTGGGAGAATGCAGAAGCGCCCACTGTAGGAGAAGATCAGGTTCAAGAATATCTAAGGAACCTGAAGGTGCACAAGTCCATGGGACCTGATGAGTTGCATCCGCGGGTCTTGAGGGAACTGGTGGATGAAGTGGCCAGGCCACTCTCCATCATATTTGAGAAGTCCTGGCAGTCCGGTGAAGTTCCCACCAACTGGAAGAGGGGAAGCATAACCCCCATTTTTAAGAAGGGTAAAAAGGAAGACCCAGGGAACTACAGGCTGGTCAGTCTCACCTCCGTGCCTGGCAAGATTATGGAGCAGACCCTCCTGGAGACTATGCTCAGGCACATGGAAAACAAGGAGGTGATTGGTGACAGCCAACACGGCTTCACTAAGGGCAAATCGTGCCTGACAAACTTGGTGGCCTTCTATGATGGGGTTACAGCGTCGGTGCATAAGGGAAGGGCAGCTGACGTCATCTACCTGGACTTGTGCAAGGCATTTGACACTGTCCCGCACGACATCCTTGTCTCTAAATTGGAAAGACATGGATTCGATGGATGGACCACTCGGTGGATAAGGAATTGGCTGGATGGTCGCACTCAAAGAGTTGTGGTCAACGGCTCAATGTCCAAGTGGAGAACGGTGACGAGTGGCATCCCTCAGGGATCGGTACTGGGACCGGCACTGTTCAACATCTTTGTCGGCGACATGGACAGTGGGATCGAGCGCACCCTCAGCAAGTTTGCCGACGACACCAGGCTGTGTGGTGTGGTCGACACACTGGAGGGAAGGGATTGCCATCCACAGGGACCTTGACAGGCTGGAGAGGTGGGCCCATGCAAACCTCATGAAGTTCAGCAAGGCCAAGTGCAAGGTCCTGCACGTGGGTCGGCGCAATTCCAAGCACAACTGCAGGCTGGGCGAGGAATGGATTGAAAGCAGCCCCGAGGAGAAGGACTTGGGGGTATTGATTGATGAGAAGCTCAACATGAGCCGGCAGTGTGCGCTTGCAGCCCAGAAAGCCAACCCTGTCCTGGGCTGCATCAAAAGAGGCATGACCAGCAGGTCGAGGGAGGTGGTCCTGCCCCTCTACTCTGCTCTTGTGAGAGCCCACCTGGAGTACTGCGTCCAGTTCTGGGGGCCCCAGTACAGGAGAGACATGGAGCTGTTGGAGCAAGTCCAGAGGAGGGCCACGAAGCTGATCAGAGGGCTGGAGCACTTCTCCTATGAGGACAGGCTGGGAGAGTTGGGGTTGTTCACAGCCTGGAGAAGAGAAGGCTCCGGGGAGATCTAATTGCAGCTTACCAGTACCTGAAGGGGCCTACAGGAAAGCTGGAGAGGGACTGTTTATCAGGGAGTGTAGTGACAGGACAAGGGGTAATGGGTTCAAGCTGAAGGAGGGTCGATTTAGATTAGATGTTAGAAAGAAATTCTTTACTGTTAGAGTGGTGAGGCACTGGAACAGGTTGCCCAAAGAGGTTGTGGATGCCCCATCCCTGGAAGTGTTTAAGACCAGGTTGGATGAGGCTTTGGGCAATGTGGTCTAGTGGAGGGTGTCCCTGCCCACAGCAGGGGGGTTGGAACTAGATGATCTGTAAGGTCCCTTCCAACCCAAACCATTCTATGATTCTATGATTTCTCATTCCTTCAGCTTCTGTTTGAAATCAACCTTAAAAGCATTTTTGCATCAGGTTTTTCAAAATATTTCATGAAGAAAGTTTCAGAGAATGACTTTTCTGCCCCATTCTGTATCCCTTAAAGACACAGGCTCTGGAAGAAGAAAGTTACTAAATTCCCCTCACATATGGCAAAAGTTAAATAGCCATTGCAACATCACTGGGAACTTCCATCTGCCACAGAGATCTGCATATTCCCCTGGAAAAAAAGTCACATCATAAGCCATTATTTTCTAGGCGGCAAAGATTTTCAAAGGTATGCAACTGGTAGTTGGTCAAGCAGTAAAATAAAACCAGATACAAAAAATCTGGTCAAGTAGATATGTGCCTTTCTATGCCCATTTCCCACTATACAGCCCAAGCTGGATTTAATGAATTCAAAATTTCTAATAATTCCAGGTGCAGTTACATTTTCCAACTGCTATCACATTTTAAGTCTGAAATCTAAAGTTCTCATAGTCCAAAACAAAATAACAAGAAAAGCCAATCAGATATAATACTTAGAATGATAGATTTCCAAATTTGTACATTAAAGGGCAGGACACCATTCTTTGCATCACCAAAGCCAAAGCAGCTTACAAGGGCAGGCATCAAAATCTGATCATTTTTAACAACGAGAAAACTTCATCTCCATTGCATTGTAATGCTAAGGAATCAAAGTGTGTTCTTAAAGACAAGCTCCAACAAGTGATCATGGTGATTATTATTCCAATTATTCTTTGCCCATGTTCTAGTGGAGTTAGTATTAGGTAGTGTTTTTACATTTATTTACTGTCACTGTGCATGTAAAGATGACTCACCCCCAAGTGTGATCTCTTGTGCTTGGACCAAAATCTGTGTAAAATCCTAGTCTTTCCCCTAGCCACATTGTTGGATCATTGTTCCCAATGAATGGTTTAGAGGCATCACTCTCTATAATAGTGATAAAATCTGCACCTAAAATGGGGAAGAAAAAAGAAAGTATTTCCAAATTTATAATTGTGACCTATAAATGCGATTTATAAATGACTATATAATGTCATTATTTCCCTTTTGATTACACAGGGATGGACACAAGTCCTTCAGGAGCCAATCAGGGCAAATCTTACACTGGCAACAGAGTCACACCCAAACTTTCAGTCACTCTATGCTACACAGCCTCTGATGGAGAGATACTTAGTGTCTGAATGCCACAGCTCCTCCCTAGAGCATAACCGGACACACGAGACTCCACAGTACAGTTTACCTGCGCATACCTAGTGTGGACCATTTCAAAAGCATTAGACGTAATGTGCATACACAGATTAACAGCACAGTAGCAAGTTACTGCTTTCAACTTCATGAGCAAAGCGCTACACAGCACATCTGCACTTACCTTCATCTACCAAATCCTATTCTGCACCAAAGGCTCCTGTGCAAGAGGGAGCAGGTTGCTGCTGCCAAAACAATTAATCAGCCCATAGCAAGCTAGTGTCAGCCCCCAGGCATGGTAACAAAACGGTTCCCAGCTCTGGTGAATTGTTGACCATCCACAGCCACCTCACTTTCTCAGGGCACTGTGGTCCCTCTCTGTTTACGTGTTGAGGTGTGGTTTTGTCAGGGGAACATGGCAGATTCTCCTATATTTTAGCTGCAGGATACATGAAGAGCTACACGGTCCCTTAAGGAACTGACAGCTGAGAAAGACTTGCCCACACATGAAGGAAGGTGGGAGTCTGCAAGCTGGCCACAGGCTGGCTAAACCATCCAGGCTCAGCTCAAGCAACAGGTTGGTACAGCTGCAGCAGCAGCAAGTGCTCCCTTCCTGCTGTGATTATGCCCCGTTGGAGTGCTCTCCTACTCTAGGAAGCAGGTTGATCTGTCACCACTTCATCTGCAGCCCTTCTATAAGGCATTGAGACCACTCCATCCAGCACTACTCTTGCCACCTAAAATTTTTTGTTTTTGAAATGTCTTATTTAGCACCATGAAAGCAATGTTAGCAGGGAAAATGGCAGCTCAGAGTACTTTTAAGTGGGTTCCTAGATTTTTGTTTCTACATCATTAGTATATGTGCTGGACACAGAACAATGACAGAAACCACTGAGTGGGGCTGATGGTGGTTCCCTTCAAGGCAGACAGGAGTTCCAATCACAAAAGCCTTTACTAAATGTTGCATCTTCACTATCCCAATAGAGAGAAGATGAGCCCAAGGAATGCATGCCACCACACATTTAAAGATAACCCCTATGCTGAAGAAGGTAGCCACTCTTTTCTCTGTGGCTCTCAAAATCAGTTAGTCATCTTTAGGAGACAAATCATTTAACAATCTCTGGCTTAACTCTGAATGCCATAATGTGTTTCCTGGAAATATTAATGTGGTATTTTATATAACAATATACATATAACATAAAACTTCAGAATACTGTTTCTAGCAATCAGGAATTAAGATTTATTCATTTATATTTTGGAATTTGCTGCCTTTTTGACTTACCAATTGCTTCTTTTAGAAGTGATACTTCATTACCACAAAGAAATGCTCAATGGACTTAACCAGGTAAATCACTTTTTGTCACATTCATGAATTTAAATTATAGGTACTAGAAATAAATGCATTTGTTACAGTTCATAATTAAATATGCAAAGAAGAAATAAATACTCAGACATAAGCCATGAGCTATGGAATTACATATGTACAAGAATGCCCCAAATTTCAATTTACCAAACGTCCCAATTGTTTTCTCATATGGCTAGACAGCCTACAGACCTCAGCCCTCTGAACCTTTGGCCATGGGACAACAGAGTGAATGAGGCACAAATCAGCCTGTTCCCTCTTCGCCAACTCCTGAGCATCTCTGCCACAAAATCAAGACTTGCACAACAGCACCTGTGTCAGTGCCTTACTACTGCTTGTGTCTGTCAAGCCTGAGGTGCTCAGGAAAGCCCTGCAGTGCGTTCACACCACAGGAGGAGAGGAGAACAACAAAGGTTGGAATGAAAGCACAGATGCTTCCTAATCTCCTGAGCTACTTTAAATCTTAATGGGGCAGCTCCCACTCTTCCCTATCTCACGGGTATCGGGTATCGCAGAAAGTAATTAACACCTACAAGCACCACTGGTTGATTCCTTTCAATGTACCCTGCAGTGGCACTAATTTTTGGTCCAAATTCTTCATTTCCGATAGCTGATTTTACAACCAAAACGCTGTCTGTAAGCAACAGGTTAAAAGATCCTTCTTTACAGTAAAAATCATGACAACTGAAACAAGCTACAATCACTATTTTATACATTGCTCTGGCTCAGTGATAGACATAGACTTGTCTGTTTCTCCTCTGTATACCTTGTTTAGGGCATTTTAATTTCAGACCCTTTAGGAATTATATAATGCTTCATATCTAAAAAAAACTACAAAAACACAGAGAAGATATAAAACACTAAATTCGATCTGAAAGGATATTTATCATTATTTCATTCATGCAAATAATTTCTCTATAAACAGTAACTCATCAGCAATATGAGAAAAAGAATCCAAATAATAAAGAGTTTCCTCCAACCAGAAACCTCTTTAAAATATATTTTAAAAAATTATCACCTCTGAAAATGGATTTTTAACGCAAGTGATTGTATTGGAACAGCTCACAAACCCAGGAGAAAGTCATTAGACACAGGTCCTTCTGTTAATGCAAGAATGGACTCAGTTACCCAGCAGCCGTTCTTGCTTCTGTCTCATTGGATGAGGCCTCTCAAATATAAATGAAGTGGGAAAAAAGTTACCTGTCTGATTAAGCAAATTAGCTGATCCTTCCAAATTAGACCATCCTTCATTGTCATATGCAAATCTAAAAGGCCAGATCATAGCAGAGAAGTCTCTTTTTGGAACCTCAGAAAAATAAATGGAAAAAAGTCAGGTACAATTTTATGTATTATACCTTTGCAGTCAACAACGTCAGATACATGGTGCCATAAGAGACACACAAGAAGAGATGTTTTAACCAACATATTTTCCTAAGAAAGCTGTCAGGATTACAAAATACTTTAGGTATTTTTGAGAAAAATCTGCTATTAACAAGAGGACAAGAGTCATCATAGTGAAAATGAATTTGTACAAGTAACAGTAAATAAATGAACATGAAAGAAACTACGAATTTTATCATCTTCTTAAGAGGAACTATCCACTTTTTTCCCACATTCTAAGGTACTATAAACCTGGATGACTTCTAAGAAGAAAGCCAGCTGTATATATCTGTGTGCATGTGTGAATACATATGTGCGTGCACATGCGCGCACACACGCACAATTTCTACTTAGCTCTCATCACCTTTTCTGTATTTGTCATCAGTGATTTCTCTAACAAAAAAATTACCAACAGGAATACATGTCAAGAGCAAGTTTCAAAGGATTGTTTCTTAACTGCCACCAAAAGAAAAAAAGTCTAATTCGTAACTGAAACCTGCATCAAAAATTCAATTAAATCGTAGAATGGAAAAGTTAATTTATATCTGATCAAAAGAGCTCTAATTTTGAATTAAAATTTCTAAATATGCAAGCAACACACTCAGACAACTTGTAAGTAATCTAAATGCTAAGCTTTGCAAGCATCAAGCATCTTAATTGTTACTATTATTGCAGTATCTACTTTTTTGCCAGAGAGAAAATTGGAATCTTCCGATTTTTATCCAATTTCTGTAACTAGTCTAAGCCTAATCTAAGTCAACCAACTTTTCAGAGAGGTTTAATTCAGAGTCATGCATATAAATATAGAAGCATAGAATTCCTTCAGCTGGAAGGAACCTCATGGGGTTATCTATTCAAACATCCCTGATATAAGATCAGGCTGCTAACAGCCTTGTCCAGTCAAGTTTTGAATACAATTCAAATTAACTCATTTATAAAAGTAACATTCAAATTGAATGTTATGAGGCAAGCATCTCGGTTTTTCAGAATATTTACAAATTAAACTTTTTGCATCTTTATTTCTGCATTATTGTTGTGAATACTTGGATACTGGCACAAAGACTTCTTCAGCACCAACACACCTATGCATTTTACTGTATATTTGAAAGTCACCCTTTTCACAAACACACTACTCACCCCTTGGCCCAACTTCTTCTGGTAAGTTTTATAACGCAGACCCAATCCCAGCAAACCAACACCAACAAACAGCCACAATACTTGAAACAGAGAAACACAGAAAAGTTGTTTTTAAAGCAAGAGAAAAACAACATCGTTATTATGGCAATTAAACAGAACTGGGTGCACTGTCATTCTAAGGTGTGCTATTCATAGAATGGGGAACGTATGTATACATTTAAATTTCCACATATGCCAGTGATAACACTATTCCAAAGTAGTGTACTTAAGAGTATCTGTGTGTGCAGAATACCTATATGTGTGCAGACACACTTACATTCTCCAAAACACAACAGGCTGAGCAGATACAACATACAAAAACTCCTTGGAATATTTATGTAAAAATTATATCTATCAAAGAATTCATTACAGGAGATTACTAAGAGCATCATGTAAATCTTCCAGTGTTTTCCTCTCTGTGTTCCAGGTATGCATTTGTAGTATACAATTTTTGGTTTATATTAATACAATGCGTGGAAGAAAATTTAGTTTCCTTCACAAGCCTTTAGATGTCAGACCTCCAGAGCAGCCCTTTGTTTGACACATTCTTGGAAAGGCACTAGGGCCTTACAGAATGCAAATCCAGAGCTTTCCCATTGCACCTGTAGCCTTCCAAATAACCACAGTGGACACTTAAGAGCTTTCAGGGTTTGGCACACTGTAACTTGATGATCAAGCCCCTCTGCAACTATTTAATTTACACAGTAGCACACAGTATCTACAATGATTTCATTTTTATGATAAACTCCAGTTTATTCTTTCAACAAATCTTTAAACAGATATGTAATTATTTTAATGCAAGTTTTCTGGAACAATTTTGTGTAAAATTGAAATAAATTTTACCATGGATGACATCAGAAGAAAGGACATGCTGTTTACATTAGTAAATGTCAAGCACTTCCATTCTCTGCCAGATGCAAAGGTGCTTAAAGGGGAAGCTAGGAAACAATACAAGTCTGGGGATGATGAGGAAGTACAAGGGGCTGTGCTTTGTGACAGATATCTTGAAGTATTTACTCACTTTTGTGAAATGTTTTTGACTAGTAATATTCAAGCCAATTGTATTGGTGCTCATGTTGCCTCTAACACATGAAGTGTCAAGGGCCACATTCTTCTGGCCCCTGAGTATATAGGGTAAAGACCTTCATAAAGATTTCAGAAACAGCACTGAAAAGTGGTGAAGCGCTATTGTTTCCACTTTCCCAATGAGGCAAAATGAGGTATGCAAATGAGAAGTGATTTGATCCAAAGTCACAGAGGAGAGAAAAAAAAAAAAAAGATGCAGGAATTTGAACCTTCACTACCCTGATCTCTGTAAGGTTAGCATGCCCTAATGCCTAACGATTTTTTCCTTTACCAAACTTCACAAT
The DNA here is from genome assembly GCF_028858705.1 of Grus americana. Classification (NCBI taxonomy): domain Eukaryota; kingdom Metazoa; phylum Chordata; class Aves; order Gruiformes; family Gruidae; genus Grus; species Grus americana. The sequence goes on along the minus strand of NC_072855.1, from coordinate 29,245,117 downwards.
ACTGACAGACCTTTTCCTTAGAAAAAGTAAGCTAACAATGAAAACAAATCTGAAGCTCAAATGATTGTAGAGAAATACTTGAAAGCATCATTTGGATGGATTCCAGAGGCTTAAAAGCTAAAAAGCAGTAAAACCTCAAACATTTTAGTTTCTCTTCAAAACCTAAAGGAAAAAACAGACTTCATACATATAATCTGGAAAGCTGGGATCACTAGGCATAGTTCACAGGCAAGAGATGACAAAGGTTTCCTGAGCACAGGCCTGGTCTGAATGTGCAGCAAGGCGTCAGGATTGTGATGTCAGCCACAACAGGCTTTGCAGGACTGCCTCCTCATGCGGGAGGGGCATCACTTTATACAGCAGCTCCTGGGCCAACCAAGTCCCATCCCACTGCCAGCCAGCTCTCACAGCCCTGTAAAGGATGTCATACTGAACTGCTTCAAAATCAACATACCAAACGGGCTGAGAAATCATTTATATCTTTTGTATACACATGTAATAAATCCCAAGATCCAGAGAGGCATCCTCCTCAACCAACAAAATGAAATCACAAATCCATTTTCACAATTTTTCTTCCCCCAGTTCATTTTCTTTGGTCTCCATTTCACACACTCCATGAGGACTAGCCTCTCAACTGTAATCATAGTGAATCAGCTCCTCTGGTACTATATGTCCTTAAAATGGGAACTAGGGCAATATCAACTATAAGTCTGGCTCTAAACTAGCACCAAAAGAACATTTCTAAAACATCTGAGCAAAACACTCCATTGCATTACTCTTTTTCCTCAGACAGTATTACTAGAGTCACGGAAGAAAGGAAGTAAAATTATACTTACGTAGTTTAATATAGTTTTTACTCTTTTTGAATAGTGGCTTTTGGTTGCTTTTCACTTCAAAGATAGAGCTAAGGTCTTTCTTGGGTCCTGTCAGAAAGTCTGCCCCAATACATAATATTATAAATCCTGTAAAAATATAAGTCATTAGTTTTTTTCATAGAGCTTTAACATATTAAACATTGCTCATAAATGCACCGTTTATAAACTCCCAGCTGTTGTGTTACATTCAACCTTATGGCTCCAACAACAAAGAAAATTCAAAGCACAAACACAGATAAATGCCATATCCAATGTAGTAATGCAGGCAATATGAGATTTATTGATAGAGAAGATCCTACTTATCATTGTCATAGTGTTCACCTCAACTATGCCTGCAGCACTTCAAAAATTTTTAATTTACATTGTTCTACTTGTTGACATAAGCATTGCTTCCAACAAAATGAGCTAGTGACATTAAACATGCCACTAATGATAAAAATTTTAAAAAAATATTTTAAAATAGTAGCATTGCAATAAAAATTCAAAGCTAAAAGATTATTTAAAATGCCATTCAACACCTGTTTCACACAAAAATAATGAAGTTCAAAATTATACTGTTTGGGATTTTTTTTTTCCCCCAAATAAATTGCTGCTAAGATTTAATACACCTGAAACAGCCTTACTAAGTGGGCTTTGTTCTGATGACTGAAGAGCAGACCTAATAGCAAAAGTGTCTAGCCAAATATCCCTTCACATTATGATCTCTACTCTGGACTACAGTTAGATCCAAAACACAGTCCACCTTCAGGTCTTTCAGGCTGAGCACCAGGGGCACTACTGACACTAATGCAACTTACAGCTGTTCTTGCTCTTCCCTTGCAACCCAGCAGCCTAAGGATCATGACATTACCAGATAACTTTGTGGTCCCCAGCATCAGGCTGTGTTGGGTGCTAACCAAGCAATCCTCAGAACCTCTCTCATTATTCACTATGGAAAGGCAGAGATATTTTAACTCTGCTAGCACTACTGGGTCCTACTACTGCACGTTTTATCAACTTTCTTCTGTTAGTGAAATATTTGTTTAAAGCCATGTTTTCCCTTCCTCCATTCATATACCAATTGGGAGAACAATACAAAAATAATTTAATCTTTTGGTCTGGGGCAAAGTAGCAAATCTTCTAGCAGATCTCTCTACCTTTGTGTATCCTCACACCAGCTTCCACAGAACCTCAAACATACTTAGCCAGCACTCTCAAGCAAAGATTGATTTGCAGTATAGCTTCAGAGTATTACACCAAAAAGGCTAGCACATGGTAGATAAATTATGCTAAAATGCTTCCAGGCCCCTATTTACGGCTACAACTCTCAGCTCAGCCCAGTGCTTTGTCCAGGTTAATTCCAGTAAACTTCGAAGAGCAATTAAGTTACACTTACATATTACAGAACCTTAAAATAGCAGCTTGATGAAAAAAAGACATTGTTGATTGTAGATGCCTATTATCTTTGCAAATGAACTGCTCTGTCACCAAGATACAAGTAATACATTTTTATTTAGGAACTACAAAAGCAATTGCTCAACAGTTTGTTCTAAAACAGCATAAGCAGACTGCAGCAGGTTGGGAGGCCAGCTTAACATGGCAGCACCTTGTATTCTTGTGCTCCAGAGCCAACAGAAGCAGCTGTGCTTTTTAAGAATAGAAAACTAAGCACACCTATAGATACATTTTAAAAGCTAGTAAGACTTCAGTGCACTAACTGTTCCTATGCACTGTGATGGTACCTTTTCTTTTCAAAAGGTAGTTCAGACTAATAGTATAAGCTCTTTTCCCATCCCTTATGAGCTAAAGGGATCCAATTACCTGCAAAGAAGACATCAGAGCATAATGAATTGTATAAGAGCTCTGCTGGAGAAGGTATATGTCCTTAATATCTTTGTGGCATAGTTAATTAACTATAGAATTCATGTTTTATTTCAGAGTTATAGCTGAAGATTTCTCAGTATTTGCTTATTGCCCTTACTTGTTACATTATTTGTAGTGAAAGTTTGCGAAGCGGGAAGCTGGGTCTAGTGCAGTGAAGAAGGGGACACACACCAAAACCCTTCTCAAAGGGAGATTGATTTGAAGCCATTAAATTTGATGGAAGACCAGGGATCTGACCTCTCAGCATTACGTTACATCACAGTGAAGCAGCACAAGAGTTTTGAATATAGTGATCTTACTTTCATTGTCACTTTTCCTGGTGCAGTTCCCTACCCAAACCGCGGGCAAGAAAAAGGCAGGATATGGGACAGGAGGAGAAAGCAAGAAATAGCACTTGCACCTGAAAGAAACCAGAAGAAAACAAGCAGTTTGCCAGAAAGCCAGGTTGTAAGGGTAGAAGCCCAGCAACAAATACACACTCTCACAGTATAATTTGCAAATCTTTGATAAGCAATGGGATGGCATCAAAAAGACAGAAACTGAATTCTTATATGGAATATAAACTCATGTAGTACCATCAGCTAAGATGGGTTCAGTTCAGTTTTCTTTTTACCAAAGAGAAAGTTGGGGCCATCTCTGTGTTACTATCCCATGATCATGCCAGGTGAATTAATCACAAGTGTGTATTTCAAAGGAAGTGACAGGGATTTTATATAACAGCTTTTCTTTTGTCAAAGCATTACTCAAGAAAGGATTTGACGGTCCTCTAACACACGCTTTCTTCACATAACTTCGAAAAATAAAATTAAATTAACTGAGATAACTGTTTCTATGGGCCCTCAGAGTGCTTTCAGAACAAAGAAAACTGCAATAAACGTAACTGAACTCTCCTCAAATCATAAGAAACTGAAACCCTGCATGTGATTGCTGTAATATATTAAACACATATGGAGACTAAGAAACTGGAGTGACAGAAAGTGGCTGCAAAGACATTTAGGAAATCTAAAACCATTGGAGCAACAAGTCAAGCACAGCATTCATTAATGCTTTTCAAACAAAAGCTAGGATAATGCGTCACATTCTAAAATGTGCCACACATTTAGCCCAAGACAATGTTTAGCATTGTTTAAATATAATTTGTAAAATATGCTATTGAAACACATTAGTACCCATTAAGAAAATAATTCTGGAGACAAAACCAGAAAGGGTTGGTTTCATTTCCACCGTCATCAAGGGATCATTTTGCTAAAACCTTTATATTTGCTCACCTCAATTCTTTCTCATTGGCAAATACCTGAAAATGCCTTTTCTTCCTCTCCTGTTTGCATGTTTCTGACATTGCAGGCTTATCGACATTCCTCCAAACATGCCAGTGTGTCCACAAAGCATAAGGTAGAGCCACATGGAAACGAAGCTCAGGTCTCAAATGCAGACTAGCTAGATTAGCAGGATGCTGCACTTTGCTCCTCAGAGCAGAGCTAAATAATGCACTGAATTACATTACGGTCCCAGTAACACAGTCTTCATAAACCCCTGAGTTTCCAGAAACTGCATTGTTACCTGAGGTACCATACTGCTATCTTAGTCAGCTAGCATACAGGTGCATTCACACTCTGGATTGCAGCCATATTATTAGGGTGACTGATTAACAGATCTCTTCCTCAGTTGTGTATTGAATTATCAGACTTTTTTTCACTTTGTCATTTTCCCTCAACTGAATTCCATTTTCTGTCCACATTTTAAACTATCTCTAACAGTAAAGAAACAAGTAGATTATTTTTTGCATGTCTTACTAATTTTCTCATAGAAACTCCTTCCACAGTAAATCAAATAGAAGCTGAGCATTTGGAAAGATTATTTATACACTAGATACATTTTAAACATCTGGTTGAGGCTAAAGCAAACATATTTGTGTTTGTTTATAGTCATAAATGTACCTAAAAGAAGATGGGAGCTTTCTCTAGCGTAAATTCCTCCAGGTACAAATTTATAAGCTGTACACCACACAGAGAAGAATAATTCAAGAACATAGGCAAACATGGCTGTACTCATGGCTTTCCCAGGATGCAGGCAGCTAACAAAGCGTCCAGCCAGCTGAGGCCACACACACATAGTAAAGACAGCAAGAATGTTGCCTGCAACAGCAGCACTCCAGGTGTGTAAATAAAGGAGACCGGCTGAAGATGCTAAACCTGTGAAGGGATAGAAAAAGAATAGAGTAAGTCACCGGCAGGTATATTATCTGCCACCTTCTTTTTCACATTCTGTTCAAGGAAAAAAAGAAATACAACTGTGCTTTGCAGCTCTGAGAACTGCATCACTAGAAGGACAGTTATTCCCAAAAGCCAAAGACAGTCTCTTACTTTTCCCAATACCTCATTCTCCTAAAGATTGCCTATTCAGCTGAAAACAGTGCAGCAAAAAGATAGCAGAGAAACATCAAGAGCCAAAATTGAACAGTTTTTGTTACACAGAGCTCTCCCAGCACAACAGAGGGATGATGCAGTTTTTAAGATATTATGAACCTCCTTTAGCATAATATAGAAAGAATTAAATAGGTTACAGTGAAGAGAAAATATATCTTTCCCTGATTTTCTCTCCCTTTAGATAACCATATGATGGGCAAGAAAACAACTATTAATCTTTTACTAACTGCAAGATCCTTGATTTACCACACTGTCTTTGACTGTGATGGGATTTGACCCCAAACAGAACATTAACAACCACAGAAACTCTACATAACAGGACGACTTCATTTTAAAAAACTTTATTGTAGGTAAGAAAATGTTTACTAACTTTCACATCACGATAGCAAATGTATAGAAACATTTTTAATATCCTACTCTTATGCATCAAGATTCTGAGCATTTTAGAATACAATGCTTGAATCAGCTAAAGAACCATTCTGTACTTGTTTTAAATTAGCAATGTGTGTACATCAAAAATCAAATGTTCATACTCACATTACAATCTGCACACATATTTCTTAAAACTAACACCTGCACCAAAAAGTGTATTATGTGGGCAACTGATGGTTCAAGCATTGCCAACTCTTGTGCCTTTATTGTGACTTTCCTGATATTTGGTATTGTACTTTGGTTCCTGACTAAGATAAACTCGGTTAGCATTAAACTTCTTGTCTTCAAGGTTGTGGAAAATAACTTGAAAGCGTGGCTTTTAAGTGTTCCAAAAGAGAAAGTGAATAAGAAAAAAAGCAAAACCTAACTCATCATTTCCTTTGGTCTCTGTATTTTGGTACGTCCAAATTTATTATTAAACATTTGTAGGAAGTACTGCTTCTACATCTACAATTATCTAAGGCCAAAAAAGCAGCAGATTTATGTTTTTATTAAACAACATTTATATCACTAAATTTCACTCATATGGGCCTACAAATTAAACCAAGCTGCATCCATACATGCTGAGAAGGTATGGAAAACACATCTCTCCACAGTTCAAGAGCAGGATTATTTCCATCTCCTCCTACTTGGTCCATGCATAGCTTGCTCCCCAGCATAGCTATACCATCCTCCTGAAAATGGATGTCCAGATCCAGCACTTGAATCCCTCTTCCCACCACTCAAGACCCACTGTATGCAGACTGATTCACAGATATATTGCTCCAGCAGAACTGCTTTGATGTTCATACTATTTTACTGCCTGGAGATCTTGGCAACTAAGGAGGCAGGAGGCAAGCTTACCTCCAGGTGAACTGCCCATTAAACTACAAGCTATTGTGCCTCCTGCAGAATCAAGAGGCTTGTGTCCTCTGAACCCCATAACCCTAGATGTAGCCTTACACCATGCAGACGGTGAGAACTGAGACACTACTCTTGGGAACAGGGGTTTCTGAAGAGAATCATAGAATCACAGAATCATAGAATCGTTAGGGTTGGAAGGGACCTCAAAGATCATCTAGTTCCAACCCCCCTGCCGCGGGCAGGGACACCGTCCACAACGCTGCTCTGCAATGGCCTGGAGATTTGGCCTGTAACCCTTAGTCAACCGGTCAGACAACTGCATACTACAGTCAGTGACAGAGAAAAAGATGCTTTGATTAGCAATTGACTTTTCTGAGATGTGGTGTAGGGTCAGAAGGCTGGAGTAAAGGGAATAAGGTAATAGAAACAAAAATACTGCTCAGGATTTGCACCTACCTACAAGAAACCAGGCAAAACTGGTGACAGAAGACCAGCTCCAAAATGAAAGCATCAGTCCATGAGCCAGGCCCAACAGAACTGTACCTCTAATACAACAATAAGGAAAAATAAATCACACATAATGTTATAAACACCTGTTGCTGAAAAAGAAACTTCTAGACATACAGACAAGGATGCTTGGTAATATTTTACAATCCTTTCATTTTAAACAGAGCTCAATTTGAGCACAAAATATCTTTATCTCACACCCTGCTATATTTTTCTCTCCTTTACTGGACGTAAAAAAATCCAGTTGAAAATAATGGCAGTTTATCATAATGTACGATATGTATGAGCTACATTCAGCAGCAGCAGAAGCACTCCACTGAAGTACTGGGTACAAAAGGCAAAAACAACTCAGAGAAAATGAGAGGGAGGAATCCACCCCAAACAGAAGCACTTTCTTCACTTCAAATAGAGGATCCTACAGCATCTAACATTGCTATCAATCTTGGGTAGCTCTTGTTTATACTAATTCCAAATTATTAACTACCTCACCTGCCACTACATGTAGTTGACTCAGAATAACTAATCCGGTCTCTTTCTAGATTTTGGAACCTGGGTGAGCAACATACAGAATTAAGACTAAATTCTTACTAACCAAAACTTCTACAGAAGTATATCTTTTAATACTGCATGCAGTTTACTTTTTTTTATCTGCGTTTATCTCTGATGTACACTATTTCCTCCCATCTCCTCTCTGAAGTCAACTGCTGGATTCATTTACTGCATATTATAGATGCACTTCATTCATAAGTCCTTGAACTTCAGTTCTAATTTAAAAGTTGTTTTGCAATGTGGCAAATCAAGTTTTTTATTGTTGAAATAAAAATAATTCTGTATTAGAAAAAATTAAGATTTATCAGTATAGATACAATGCTCAGAGGCATCTGAAAGCAAGAATGAATCCACAAGTCATCTGTGTGAAGTACCTTGTACCCACTTTATTCTATGTAAGTTCTTGTACCATTGGCTGATTGAGTTTTATTTTGTCACCCACTACAGCACTGGCTTTTGATTACTGCTTTGTTTAAATAATTATAATTGGGGAAAAAAAAAAAAAAAAGGCACTTACCCATATGGATTAGGATCTGGACCTGTATGTGGATGTCCACTTACTGCCCATCTAGAAATTAGTGAGACCTCCCCAAATATCCACAGGGTGAGGAACATGAGGCTGCCAAAAGCAATCCCTGACAAAAGCCAATGAGGGTGGGAAACAGTCTCTCTAACTGCATTACCAGTTTTGTTCGCTTCTTGTTTCCTCTTGTCTCCACCTAGAATAAGAATAGAAATATAGCTGAGCAAACTGTCAAATCCTATTAGAAAGGGTTACTGAGAAAAATAACCAACCAAGATCACAAAATTACCAGAATAAATTACTGGCTCAGACACAAAAGCTAACCTACCTGATCATTCAGGGAAACTGGTAAGACAAAAAAAATCTCTGATAACATTCCTAGGTCTGTCAGGAAAAGCTACTCACATTAAGTGTACAAAAATGGCAACTTGCCCATATGATAATTCTTCATACTACTGGAATTTAAATAATTAAAATAGCTTTGAAAGCAGAAAAGTTATCAGAATTTGTTCAGAGGATTCTAGTCTCTGAAACTCTAAACTGATAAGAACATGATAAGAACAAAACCTGACACTTCCAAAGAAGCCAGAAATAGACTCCCTTCCTTCTCTTCTCCTTTTTCCATGAATTTTAGATACTCTCTGCTCTAAGGAGAAAGCAGTGCCTTTAATTGCATAGACATATTGCTCTGTCACCTAGGAAGAAAACAGATTCCCTTCCTAATCTCCTGCAGTAGTTTCCCTTTCTAAATTACGATGAAAGCTCAGGCTTTATTTATATCATGTAATGCCAGTCTACAAACAATACACATGATGCCAATTTATACCTACTTACACATAGATAAGGTCTTATCTTTCAATTAATTCATTCAGGTTATACTGAGAAGGAAGGAACTTTTGAGAATTTAACATGAGCTGCCTTAACTAACCAGTCCAACCTTGCTGTCTGTCTTGACAACACTACCTTCACAGTTTTCAAGTGTGATTAGCCCTGCCAGCCCCTACTGCTATGTACTCTGTCCAGATGCTCCAAGAACTCAGGCAAATTTTGACCAGGACAACTCATCCACACTTTCAATTCTTTCTGTTTATTTTGTCACATCAGCTGTTCCCCAACTTTGGCCTGTCTCCCTTCTCTGCCAAAGGACACACATTGGTAGAGAAACTCAAAGAATAGACTGAATTAAGAAAATAACAGAAATACCACAGATGTTTCATGTTGGAATGAGAATAACCCAGTCTGGTTTTATTGGTCTAGGGTATGCCTTTGTTTGTGTTACTGTCACATTATTGATACTGCAATTAGTTAGCAGTTCCAACACCAACTTACTGCAGGTTGTATGAATTGTGATACTGATTCTGCCATGTTACGGGCAGATGGAAGTACCCCATGGTTTCTAATGTCTGCAATGCTCGTGCATCAGGTCTAAAACCAGACCATACTGGGGAAAAAAAAAAACCAAACCACAACAAAGAATCAAACCCCAGTGAAACATAAATAGGTATAACTTAGGATGTTTACATAACTGCCATCTTTGCTGTAATATGCTTACCTGAATAAATTCGCTCCAGTGCTGCTATAAAACCAAGTGTCAGTATGACAGTATTGGCAGCTTGTGAGCTCCAGACTGGATTTAGTGAAGTACACCAGATGCGAAGAACAAGGAGTATTATCTTGCCTAGCATGAAGCCCCATATCCTGACGAACCTATAAGAATCAGTTTTGGAATAGTGATGTATTTGAGGAAAAAAAAAAAAAAAGGAAAAATCTTACTTCTCAGAAAAAACCCCAACCTTTTAATATAAAGAAATGTCATTTACAACCCCATCAGTATAAAAAGATACCTTTGTAAACTGTTTCCTGACCACCATGTTACTGTTTGAACCAGCAATGAGGAGGAAACACCTGCAGCCAAGATGAATAGTCTAATTGAAGCATTTGGCGCCTGGTATGATGCTAAGCTTCCTACAATCAAACACAACACACACACAGAGGTTGCTTTAATGGGCAACAGGGATCAAGTAATAAGGATTTCCTGTGTATTAGTTCAATCTTGTCTGTAATTTGAATGGCTACACCATTCATCTGAAAACACATGACACTACACATTTTTAAACAAACCAAACAAATGAAGGTATGGATAGAAACTGCGTATACATGACATTATAGCAGTTACCATTTTCAGGAAAAAAAAACCAAACATTAAGTGATTATCCAAGGCTGCGGTGACTGCCTTAATTTAAATAGTTATGGTCATTAATTTCATAAAAAGGATAGATGGATAAAATATCTAAGCATATAGATATTCCTGAACAGCACACTTGCATAACTCAAAAGCCATAAAACTTTACATATGGTGACTGCGCCTTTCTAAAAAGGATGTGGCTTGAGTTATGTAAGTGCACTGCGGCAAAAGCCACATCCTTTTTAGAAAGGCGCAGTCGCCATACATTGCACAAGGATTAGTAGGGAATCGCCTTACTGGAGGTGAACAAGGCTTTCTCTTGCCCAGCATCTGGTCTTAGAGTGGTCATTAGCTGCCTATGTCATCTTGCTACTGGAAATTGTCACTCCCCCATCACTGAAAGAGACCATGCATGTGCACAGCATTCACCATTTCCCAGGGCACAGTGACCTCACCTTTATCAGCAGTTTTAAGCTCTGCTAGCAGGTTTCCAATTCAACTGACTATGGGTCTCACACATTCTCGTAACTTCAGTCAGGGTGGCAAATTCTCGCCCAGGACAAATGACAAACAGCAGGAGAAGCAACATTGTTTTGCTACCAGCCATTTGCTAAGTGAGTATGAGTCAAACTTGAAGAGACATTAAGCAAGGAAAGCCAGAAATGGAGCAGCTGATTCTGGCAATGCATGCTAGGAATCCTCCAACTGTCTATTTGCACATTCTGCTCAGAGTAAAAGATGCAAAGCTTACAGCAAAGATGGTAAAATGAAATCAATGTGTAGTGAAGATGCACTTGTATGGACTTTAGCAGAGGCTGCATGTACAATGCACACAGATTTCTGTTGTTAAATTGTGCTGAAATCCACAACTCTGCCTCTTCAAATCTTTCATCACTTGTGCTAGCCAGATTAAAGCTAGCGTGGGTTTGCCTACTTACAGGAGACACACCTTTTGTTGCTGAGCAAGTACACCCAAAACGTAAATACATCTATCCAAACATACAAATTTACTGCATATTGTCTGAAGACAGATTGAAATGGACGCTACCACAGGGGTAGTTCATTGTTTAGTTTGTTTTGGTTTTTTTTAAATAGCACAGAAAATCAAGTAATATGAAAGGATACAGAAATTAAAACAAAAGTTTCTGAGAAAATAAAGCTTTCCGAAAAGGCAAAAAGAAAGATAATGGTAACTATGGGAAGAGCCTTTTCCATCAAAAACCCCTAAATATTCTGGTTTTAGCTAAGCATCAAGAATTTCCAGATTTTTTGATTGCAAAATTGAAGACTGACTATTTCCAGTAGAATGGGGTGGATTATTCTGCCCAGTTTTGTTCAACAAGCCCCAGAGGAAGGCCATGGGCTTTCTGAGAAGGAAAAAAAGATCAAAAAGAGAAAGAAGGAAGACATGTCAGGTGTGAAGAAGGAAAGAAAGCAGGAATAATTGAGGACTAGGAAAAACAGACACACAGTATGATAACACAGAAATAATTTAAAAGATAACGAAGTGATGAGAAACAAGTAAAAAGATGTATATGTGTGTTGGGTTTGCGTGGCAAGGTTTTGGTAGTGGGGGGGCTACAGGGGTGGCTTCTGTGAGAAGCTGCTAGAAGCTCCCCCTGTGTCTGATAGAGCCAATGCCAGCCGGCTCCAAGAGGGGCCCGCCGCTGGCCAAGGCCAAGCCAATCAGCGCCTCTGTGATAACATATTTAAGAAGAAGAAAAACACTTAGAGAGAGAGCTTTTGCAGCCGGAGAGAGGAGTGAGAAGATGGAAGAAACTCTGCAGACACCAAGGTCAGTGCAGATGGAGGGGGAGGAGGAGCTCCAGGCGCCGGAGCAGAGATCCCCCTGCAGCCCGTGGTGAAGACCATGGTGAAGCAGGCTGTCCCCCTGCAGCCCATGGAGGAAGGATGAGGGGGTGTAGCGATTCCACCTGCAGCACATGGAGGACCCCACGCCGGAGCAGGTGGAGGCACCTGAAGGAGGCTGCGGCCTGTGGGAAGCCCACGCTGGAGCAAGTTCCAGGCCGGACCGCTGGACCCGTGAAGAGGGGAGCCCATGCCAGGGCAGGTTTGCTGGCAGGACTTGTGGCCCCGTGGGGGACTCCACGCTGGAGCAGTTTGCTCCTGAAGGTCTGCACCCCGTGAGAGGGACTCCATGCTGGAGCAGGGGAACGATGAGAGGAGTCCTCCCCCTGAGGATGAAGAGGCGGCAGAAACACCGTGAGATGAACTGACCGTAACCCCCATTCCCCGTCCCCCTGTGCCACTGAGGGGGGGAAGGTTGAAGCCGGGAGTGAAGTTGAGCCCGGGAAGATGGGAGGGGTGGGGGGAAGTGTTTTAAGAGTTGATTTTATTTCTCATTCCTCTACTCTGTTTTGCCTAGTAATAAATTAGATGAATTCCCTCTCTAAGTTTGGTCTGTTTTGCTCGTGATGATAATTAGTGAGTGATCTCTCCCTGTCCTTATCTCGACCTACAAGCATTTCGTTATGCCTTTTCTCCCCTGTTTAGTGAATAAGGGGAGTGAGAGAGCGACTCTGGTGGGCACCTGGCCTCCAGCCAGGGTCAACCCACCACAATATGGAAAGCCCTAAAGCCCAGTGCTGCCTATGCAAGGGCATCTCGATAACTTAAAGTGGTTTGAGAACCTGCAGTAAGGAGGCAAGAAAAGAGTGAGAGTTACCACTGGCTGCTAAACTCTTTTCTGGAGACAAAGAGGGTGAGGAACATGCAACATGCTCTTACATCTTCCCCAAATGCTGATGCTCGCTGTGGAGCAACAGGTAAGGGGAATCAGAGTAAGTACAGCAGAGCTGGGAGAGAATATGGCGTAGACTCACGAAGAGGCGGACAGTATTAGGACCATTTTGGAGATGGAAACAGCAGAGGGATATAAGAAGGGGAGGTGTCATACCTGTGTACAGCAATGCTCAGGTTAGCCCAAAAGTAAGGATGTGTACAGATTCAGTCTCCCAATGCTCTGGAGTCCTTCTGTGACCACCTCCATTAACACATTCTCTCCCCAGATTACTACTGAAGGTGCTAGCTTTTCATTTGTAGTTCTTTTGTTTGAACTTCAGGAGCTTGCGATTCAGGCGAGACAAACAGGGATAAACCAACAGACTTTACACATCATTATAGGCCACTGCTTTCTACTTAGCAGAAGAAAAATTACACACATTTAAGTGATTTCCATCTCTTTTGGCAAAGTGAACCAGTAAACACAGCAAGATGATCTGAAGGACTAATCTTAAATAAATTTTGTGTTACTGTGATATCTGAAGGAATGCAAGGTGCAATTTGTAATGCTTACACTCATTAATAGTTTCTAAATTAGCCAATCTTGTAGAAAGCAACGCACTGAGCACTGCTGCAGAAAGCTGAAGTGGAAGACACTGCTCATTGAAAAGCTTATTAAAACCAACAGAAAAGTATTAAGATGGATATGACAGACAGAATAGAAAAGAACATGGTAAAACTATGCTTCATCTAAACTGATGAAAGCAATGAGCTATGTTCAGTCCTAATATCTTTTTGAGGGATAAAGAACAAGAACTCTTTTTAAAACTAAAGTTCTGCAGAGAAAGTAAATTAAATGATCCTGTTCTGTCTTCTACCAGTAAAAGAAGAAAATTGTATGGAAAGTGATTTTCTAATCATCATCTTATATTTATAAATGAGGAGCTAGGAACTGCTGCTTCTGAAAGAGAAGCCAGAAGCTGCTGCTTCTGAAAGACACTAGTTAGCAGCAGCATTTTCTCTGTACACAGGATGGAGATCTTTGTCTCTTCTGAGTTCATTCAGGTGCTGCAAACTCATTAGCAATAACTTGCTTCTGTGTGTGACTGTAGCTGTCAAACATTCTCCCAACAAACTTTCAGAAAATCAACAAGAGCTACGACTCGCACCAGTTAGCTGAAGACCAAAGAGGAAATCCCAGCAAGTCTTGGTTTAGGGAGGAGCATGTGGGATGGGTAGTGAGGCAGTTTTATCTCAAATATGAAATCAAACTTTATTACTGTGCAACTGACAATACGAGAGCCATCTCACACTCAGGATGAGCCTATAACCCCATCAATATGCTACAGGCATACAGACACATTTAACAAATTTTAAAAAATATATATTAACAAAACAAAAAAATGCCTCAGATAGTAAGTCTACCAAAAAGAATGTTTCACTCACAGCAGATTACTTTTATAATAGCCCCAAGCTGTTCTGTAATGTCTCTTCCCTACCCGTTGTCACAGATGCAGAACTGCTATACAAAAGACACCTGCTCTGCCAACCTCTGTGCAATATCAAAAACTTTTTTCCTATTGGGCATGACTTGTAGTAATTTAAAAGCTTCTAGAAATAAAAGTGAAATGAGATTTGTCTTTAATTATGCAGTACTGGTCTAAAAACCAACACAATGGATGCAAATAATATTCCTCTGACCATATCTAAAAGCTTGAGAGAAAAAAAGAAAAGCATGAGTTTGGGAGAGCAAGAATTTCTTATTCCTGTCTCTTTTCAGAATCATCTGAATTTTGAGGCAATTTGGAATGTTTATTCTTATGCCTTGATACCAGGATGCAAGCTACAACTCACGACAGTGCATACTTACCAATCATAGTCAGTCTCAGAAGGGCTAGGATGTGCTTATTGTTAGCCAACCTCCAAAAAGGGCCAATTATCAAGAATATTGGAGAAAAGAAGGCAACAGCAAAAACTTCTAGACCTGTGAGTGCCAGTGTCTGAAGGGGGAAGTAATAGATCATTGGTGGCAGTGCATGGTAAAGAGACCAAGAAATGTAGCCTAAAAAAAAAAGGAAAAGAAACAAATCCCGTCTATTTTCAACAGCATGGTTTCCTCGAGATTACTTAAATATATACCATTTTATACTTCCAAATATAGAATATCAAATGCATTTGAAAGTAGTTCAAGTAACAATAGCCACTTTCTGTGAAGAAATATTTGCTATTTCAAGTTAAACAAACACGTTTTCCCAGAAAATAGAACAATGAGAAGAAAACCACTCGTCCCCCACTCAGGCACTAATTCCTACTTTAATCTTCAGTGAAGGAGTGCTCAATCTAGGAAAGGGTTTAGTGTTCAGAGGGAACAATGCTGGCTAAATAAGAAGTCCACCCACAGTCTCAGGGCTCCTCAAAGACAGACCGGTAGCTAAATTATTCTTGTAAATTGGTGCACCGTTCTCCCCTGAAGACACCTCAAAGACAGACACTGCAATAGCACTCCACTACCATTTTCTATACGTTTTGCAGGAGATGCACCAAGCACCTGAGCCCGCAGCCCCGTGGGCAAGAGGTCCGGGACCACCGCCCACCTGTGCCTTGCTCGGGGCAGCACGGCACGGTTCAGTGTTGGTGCTACAAACACTTAGCTGAAGGCACTCAAGAAACCCTAGGCTGATCCAAGAGACAAAAAGCATTCCAGCACTGGAAGAAAAAAAAAGAAGCCGAAGAAGAACACTCAGCAGTGACCATTACTTACTTACTTCCAGCGGAGGAGCTTATTTTGAAATGCTTTTCACGGGAAACACCTCCCCACAGACTGTAAGCCCAGGGTGCTACGGGCACCGGCCGTTCCCGAGAGGACCCCCGCCGCAGGGCTCCTAAGCGAGGCTGAAGGAGGCCGACCGGTGCCGTTAACCGCTTCCTCAACGAGGCGACAACCGCCGCCTCTACCCCAGCCCGCCTCGAGCACTGCGCCCCTCACAGCCCTCAGCCCCGTCGGGCGGCACCACCACCACAACCTACCCAGGAAGCTCTCCGAGATAACGGCCTTCCACAGGGGGAACATCGCCTCCCGACGCTGCCCGGTTCGGCTCGGCGAGGGCTTCGCCCCTCTCGCCCGTAGCCGAGTCGCGAATGCCCGGGAGGGCGCGGCGCCGCCGCCCGTCCCGCCTCACGGAGCCCGCCCGGCACGCGGCCGTCCGTGAGCGGGCGCCACAGCGCCGCCTGGCGGAGCGCGGAAGGCTTCGTGCCGTGCGCCCCGACCGTGACGGGACGGCCCGGGGGAAGCCGTTTCCCCGGGACAGGGGCGGTGCGGCCCGCGGTCATGGGGCTGCGCAGCCGCAAGCGGGAGCATGGAGGAGACTTGCTAGACAGGAGTGATGGCGCGGTGCCGGCTTGGGCTATTAGGGCTGGGTGCGAGGAATATCTCCAGTGTTCAGCCCGCCAGTCTCGGCCCGCGCGCCATCGCTGACAGAAATGGCGGCTCCCTCAGGCCTCCGGCTCCGGAGGGCCGAGTTTCCCTTCCATTCCAGCGCCCAGTCTGATGAGGGAAAGGAGTGACCCCCCCGCCCAAGCCCGCAGGGTGGCTGCGGAGCAGCCTGAGTCCCAGCGAAGCCCCACGGAGCCGGTGGCTGTGTGGTCACGGAGGTGCTCATGGTGGCAAAACCCACATCAAGATAGCACTGCAGATAGAGAGGATGGCGTGGTGTGGTGTGATGTGACTGTGAAGAGATGTTCAGTTAAACATTTTTTTTTCATGGAGGGCAGCCTGGATGGCCGGAGTTTATTCTTCACAGCCCTTTTGCAAGGAACAGTGAGTAGATCTTGCCCCTTCATTGCTGTGTTACCAGAGGAGCATTTGTCCACTGGATAGTCACACCCGCAAATAACAAAACAGAAGCAAAAGATTGTCATCCCATAGGCTGATGGGGAAAAGAGGAGCTGACTCACTTGCTAGTTGCATAAATATATCGCTGATTAACTGTTATTACTTTTTTTTTTCGGGGGGGTGGGGTGTTCAGATTGGTGCTGTGCTCATCTTAATGAAATGTGCTTTGCTTTATAGCAGACTAAGGACTTCTGATAAGCAATTGTGTCTGCAAAAAGCACCAAAAGAAGTATTGAGTTTGCTAAGATTCCTGGGTTGAGACTTAAGATGCTCTGTTTGTTAATTTTAGAAGAAACCCTGAGCTTATGAACCCAGCTGTGATTATGGCTGCCAAATTCTGACAAAAGGATTACATAAGCAAAATCTGAATTTTAGAATTTCATTTTTGGCATGAAAAGTAAAATTTTAACTATGAACTAAGAACTAAAAAGTCTTTTTGCTGTTGCAATACGTCATCTTCTTAAGTTTTATTAATCTTCATATAGTACCCTATGAAACTGCCAGCTATATTTTCTCATTTGTGGTAAAACCGCTATCCCATTCTAAACAAATCTTATGCATTTTCTTTCCTTGCACCTATTAAACTCCAAATCCATAGGATATAACCCCCTGACACCTGTTAAATATGACCTATTACTAGCAATAAATTCCTGTCAAAACATTTAGGGGGCAGAGTACTAAGGAAAAGTTTGTTCCAGTAGTCTCACAATCAAGTAATTAATTTACCCTGCAGTATAATGGGGTTTGGCTAGCTACAGAAACTCTGCTGAATTTTGGTTGGTATTTGAAAACATATATATGTTTCAAATGCCCACAAAAGAATTGAAATATTTTGATGAAATAGTCAACCTCTCTAAGAGAGGAAGAATGAGATTCGTAGGTTTGATGACCTTCTTCCTCTTTTTCTCTTCTTCAAGTTCCATGTAACTAAAGGCATCTTTTATTTTCTTCATTAAAGAAAAGCCATCCCAGAATAGTGACCAAGTTCACTTATCACTGGTTTAGGAGTATGCAAGTGATGACACCATTTCATCTTGCTGTGGCATGATTCAAATGGAACTTGCAAGATGAGATCCTTGGCCAGAGTAAACTCAGAATATGACTGCTTTTGTAGCTGCCTAGCAGGAGTGTGAGGCGCACAGGATGTATTCAGCCAATAAATATTTGAAACAATTTTGCAACACTTTCTGTAATTACAGTATCTTGCTTCATAGTTCAGAGGTGCAGTTCCAGTAAAACTAGACACAACTGGAATCAGGAACCTGATGTGCTTGTGTGGCTTCCATTAAACTCATAATGCAATGTAAATAATGCAGTTCCTCACAAATTTAGCCATTGTGTGCTGGGTACTCTCTCTGCGACTCTTAAGAACTAAGTTTGGCTTCAAACATAACAAAGTTACATTCCAGTTCTCTCCATAGATTTGACACACAGATAAGCAGGGAGTTTTCAGGAGGGAGTTTTCAGGTGTAATGTCATTTGAAATGAAAACAGATGTATCTCAAATACAAAAGTCAATGCTTACAAGGTGCTTCATTACACATATATGTGTAGGAATGCCTTTCATTACATTTTTTTAATCTTGGAGTGCCACATGTGAGGCTGATAAAAAATAAAGCATTAGCATTTGATCTATGCAGGAATACAATTATGGCAAACCAGTAAAACCAAGATAGCATACTACAGCAGGAGTTTTCACTCACAGAAAAAGGAGCATCTTAATTTTAGAATAGAATTTGATATACCTTTAACCTAAGGCAGACATAAAAAATTATCTGAATTTAACAGAAAATAAATTACAGCCCCACAATTATATTGGTATTGACAGGGGGATACCTCTCTAAAGCTAATTATTGTTAAAAAATGCTTTATTTGGGTTCAAACTGTAATACAAGCATGTTTTGAAACCCAAAATAAACACATGGAATTTAAAAGAACTGTCAGACACTTGGGAAAAGTTGTCCTTGCATATTGCCCAGTAGAGATGTGCCTGAATGGGCATGACTAAGAAGCAGAAGTGCCAGAGAAATAGAGGGGGGGAAAAGCATT
Source organism: Grus americana (assembly GCF_028858705.1). Taxonomy (NCBI): domain Eukaryota; kingdom Metazoa; phylum Chordata; class Aves; order Gruiformes; family Gruidae; genus Grus; species Grus americana. The sequence continues at coordinate 29,226,231 of NC_072855.1, read as the reverse complement.
AAAGTACAAACATAAATTAGGATTAAGAAAGTGACTCTGGAGAAAAGAGTTTACAGTTAGGCGCCTGCCACAGCCGCAGTGGAAACACAAAGACTTGCAGGTCATTAGATGCCTATTCTGTTTGCACAACAGTGTGAAGCTTCTTAATCATTACCTTTACACCTGTTACGCAAAACTCTATATGCATATTCATACTCAACATTAATTTGGTTGTCATTTTCTCAAGGTTACAGTATGTTGGCTACGAAATACTGTTCACTTGTTCCACCTGGGCTGAAGTGTAACCTCTGCCCTAAAACACAGGACTAATAAATATTAAGACTTGCTAAAGACTTTTTCAGTAAAATGTTCTGTGGGACAGGATACATGAACAGAGTAATTCCAGTAATCTGCTCCATAGAATAGGTCTTGATGCATTTCAATGTGTATTAGAAATGGCAGGTACAATCAAATCTGATTACAGTATCTAAGCACCTATAACCCCATTGAAATCAACTCGTGTTGCAGGTCCTTACTGTAGGAAAGAAACTACGCATATAGCTGTGCAGCCTAGGAAAAGAGAAAACTCTCTGGCCATTTTACACCCTTCTTCACACGAAGATGTGAAAATCCTAAGGCTTGAACATCTGGTAATTGTTAGCCATTCTTTTCTACTAAAAGATAGGCCAGACCAAGCGTAAAATAGAAATAAGTACATCCAAGAATCAGCCAAAACACAGAAAACTATTACATGATTTCTTGTACATAGTGAGGACAGTTTAATGTTTTACTCAGAAGTATGTTGACTGTTTCCTGCTGTGACTTTTGATGTCTTTTCATTCACCCTTAACTCCTAATCCCATTAGCATGAGAACAATGCCCTACAGTGTAATTCTTATGCAGTTTTCCGTGCTCTAAATGTTTTTATTACTGATAGATTTTTGTAACTGTGCTGTGCTTCTGTTACTCCAGGTCTTTGTTTCTCAGGGAATTTTAAAGCAATTAACAGTCTTCGTGATTTTCTAATGAACAAACAAACTGTATTTATCACACTTGGTAATAGTTCCTCCTCCTGTCATGTGCTGTATGCATACATGGAGTGTTCCTGTTAAATACACATACTAGAAGGCTTTGCCTTTGGTAAATGTGGTGAACTTCATGATCCTGGCAACGCTGCAGTGTTTTCTTAAAGGTTCTTCAGATAAGCAGCCAGAGCCTGTAAACCTTCCGAGGTTTGTGAAGTCTCAGCTCCTTGACTTCTTACTACTCTGACAGCAGAAAATTCCTCAGCTGAGGATTCAATTCCTTATTGGTTGGGGTTTTTTGGTATCTCTTGGGTTTTTATTTGATGCATAAAGTTGGTTTTGTTCTGGGAGGGGTAAGGATCTTTCAGTTTGTGTTTATTATTCTGAAGCATTAACATTTACTGGTTTCTGTCTATTAACTTCTCCATTTTCATAGCTCTGAAGTACTTTCAGGTAAATCATAAGAACAAAGAGTGTTTGAGGAACATATTCAATTGTGATAACCAACTTTTCCTTTAAAGTTAAAATAAAAAAAACCCTAACCTTTTTTTAATAGGCACTTTTGCACAGGAAGGTGCAAGAATCCAAGCAACTACTATCCCCGAGCATGCATATGTCCCATCAGGAAATTGTCATTCCAGGGCTCTTTCATTTTATGACCAGTTTAAGCTGAACTAGCTAAGAATAATTGTTTATTAGGGACTCACCTCACATGGGATTTTGTTGTATATTGTAGTTTTCAAAATAGCATATAGCCAGTATCTATTAAATCTTTTTTTTTGTATATGATTTCAAGGATACCTCTTAGATCACAGGAGATGTAGGTACACTTTTAAGAGCTGTTTTAGGACATCACTCTTGCCAAACCTCCATGTGCAGAGTACATTTTGCAGCAGCAAAGCCCAATGGTCTGGTTTGGCTGGCAAGAGTGAGAGAATGTTCTGGGGAAAGGGGCTTCGAGCAGCCAAGACTTCTGGAAGCTGAAAGCCTTTTTGGACTTAAGAAAATGAACTATGAGTTATGTCATGTTTACTATGACAATGAGATGCCAAGGTAATTCAAGTGAAGGAGGTACTATGGTGATCTCAAAAGCTATTCATTTTGAGATAAGCACTAAAGTGTCACATCACCATTTAGGATACTCTACTAAAAACTGTCTCACTGTAAAAAACCCAAATGTAACAGTTTTTATTAAATATGAAATGCAAAAATAAACCTCAGGCTTACATGCTTTGTTTTATGAAGTTCATCATTAAAGAAAGGCATTGCATTTTCTCATTTCAGAGAAAGCAGCAATTTTTTTTTCAGTATTCCTAGAGGAACAACCTCTACCCCCAAACTGGTATTTTCAGGATAACTTTATCTTGCAAGATTATTTTGATTGATCAAAGTATTTTTCTTGGTTTTTATTTACTTCTTGTTAATATTGATATTAAAATGTATTGATTTACTTACGTAAGCATCATAGTATTAAAATCAATTTAGATAAGCAATGCTTTTCATTCCAAAATGGTCAAAATGGAATTTGTCACTTCTTTTTTAAAGAACAAGATTTCATTAAGTTTCCACAAAATATTTTCACTTCGTAGGACACCCGCCAGCACCATATGCCGTACACCGTTAGGTGACTGTTAACTTGATTAACAAATACCATTGCTAAAATAGCGGTCTGAATTTCTTTTCAGAAATACGAGAAATCGGAGGGAATCTTATTATCGCGTTCACTGTTGTTCCTCTCCCGGAGCAGCCCACGAGGAGCTGGGAACTGCTCATTTAGTAACAGATACTGGTGGGGGCAAGGAGCCAGCGGGTGAGGAGAGCTCAGCGGGGCACTGCCCGGCGGTGCCGACAACCCCCAGCCCCGCCTGGGCGGCGTTTCGCCTTGGCCCCCTCAGCGCCATCTGCCCGAGCAACTCCGTGCCTCTCAGCCCGGCCGAGGGTCTGCCGGGGCTCCGCGGGGCCCCTGGGCTGTCTGCCCCGCCTGTCCCTGCCGCCGGCGGCCAGGAGGTGGCGGTGGAGCCCAGCGGCAACGGCGGCGCGGGCAGCGGGCAGGCGCCCTGCCCAGAGGCGGCTCAGCCCCCGAGGGCTAGGCTGAGGCGAGCGGGACAGAGCGCGTGCCCGCCCGGCCACGGCTGTTGTGTAGCCGGGCCCCCACTCCTCATGGGCTTCCGGGGCTGGGCGGTGCGGGCCCCGCCGCGGATGGGCCGGGCCGCCCCTTTCCCCTTCCTCTGCTGGCCCGACGCCCCGCGGGGGAGGGAGCGGTGAGCGGGGACGCGGCCCGCCGCCAGGTACCTTCCGCGCCGCGACCCGGAGGAGCGTCAGTCTCCTCCTTTCCGTCCCGGAGGGGCTGAGCTCCGCAGTGCCGGATTTCTCCAGCGTCACGGCTGGAGGAAGGCCGGGGTTGGCGTGGCTCTCGGCGGCAGGCCCGGAGCAGGGGGGCAGGTGGTGGCTCATAAGGGGAATTTCCCCCTAGCGCTCTACACATTGCCCTCTCAGACCCCGCCGGTCTTCGCCCAGCGCCGGGGCCGTGGCACGAAGGGTCGGTGTGAAAGGCCACTATTGGCTGGAGTGAACGCCTGCCCGGGGCCTGATTGCCACCACTATTTCCTCCCACGAAACCCAGACCTCCCGGCGTTTTGCACATCTTTGCACATCCAGCCGCATCTTTAGTCCTTAGAGCAAGCAGCAAGCACAAAGTAATACCCTGTTCTCACTGGGAGTACTGTGCCCAGGGTGAGTGACTGTCAGCAGATGTCTGAGCAGGTGCTGCGGAGGCACGGCTGGGCAAGCGCGAGGCATTCACCCGCTTTGTGGTGTCCACCCAGTTGTTGGCGGGGAGCTGTTCGTTGAAGACCTAGTGCAGCTGCTCTGTTGACTCCTTCGAAATAAGAGCCTGGATTTAAAATAAAGTGCCAGTTCAGGAGATATGTGTGAAACAATATAGTGAGTCTTCCCCTCTTCCTTACAATGCACACTTAGTCCTTGAAGGGCCTTTCTGAAGTTCTTATGAGTTGTTTCAGTGAAGATTGTACTTCAGTGGCACCTGCCCTGGGCAAATGTGCAGTATCTCCACTGTAGAGCACAGTCAACTGTATATACCAGTTAACATGCAGTTTTGGCTCCCACCTTCTACCCCAAGTAATCTTAGAAATTGTGGTCACCGTTCCTATTTGGAAGGAGGCTTCTTATTGAAAACAGAGTGTATGAAGTTGGTAATGATCACAACCGAAAAACGTAGCTGTCTTCTTGCATACTGCTTTTTTATCAACCACTTAGAAGAATCAAAACTATGAGATCTTTCAGGAGTCTTGTATTAGCCTTTTCTTCTGTAAATGACTAAATGATTCAGGATAGTTCTTGTAGAATAGGAAGAAGTTTTTTGACTATTTGATCCTTGCAAACCACATTGATTTAATCATGTCTTATATAGATATTTCAGTTAAACAGAATAACATCATTGCGGAATTCTTCCCAAGGCAGCTAAGAGAATATACAGTTAATTGTTACACTAACAATTCTATAATTAGGTTGAGAAAACAGCAATAAGTGTTACAGTAAAAATATACAATAAAGTTACATTTCTTCAATAGGTCAGTGCAAATAAAGTTATTTTTGGGGATGACGGTTGCCTTTCCAAGACACAATGCTCCAAAATATTGGAACAAGTATAGGAGGCAGCATGTGTGCAAAGTACTAATATTAATAATTCAATTAAATAATATTTTGATGACCTTGACTCTGTCCCTTTGCTTTGTTCTTGCTTTCAGCTTCTATCCCAAGTGGGAGAGGTACCAGGAAGCTGCTTAAAGGGCTACATATTTTTGGGATTCTTTATTATGTTGAAGCAGAAGTGTAGTTGAATAACTTATAATTCTGAAGAAATGTATGCTAAAGACAATACAGAAGGTTAATGGCAAGCTGCAAATTTTTATAACATAATTTATACACCTTAACTTTTTTTTTCATTTATTTTCTCCAGTGACAGCTTTTTTTATCCTCATGAAGAAGATGAGTACTTAAAATCTGTTGCAGCATTTAGAAACTATATCAGTCAGTAGTACTTTCCAATGATGCTTTTTATGCAACAGTCTGCACAGGTAGGCTTTGTGAGCAGATAAGAGTAAGAAAATTTTGTGTATTTGATTGATGTAAACCTCTTTAAAGTTTTATGCATTTTTCTCATCTTTTATCTCCTTTTTTGCTTTAAGCAATGAAAGACTGATGGAAAATTAAATTGCTCTTAGGGTGAGCCAGAGAGTGAAGACCTGTGGATCCAACTTGTGGATTTTCAAAGTCAGATTTTTCGAAGACACAGTGGTCATTGTCATTTTTGAGAGTGGCTGAGAATAAAGTGCAGATTGGTGTAAATGCAATGCTTAATTGACTCTTTTTACCAAGGGGACAGGAGGTTGTGTTGCTTCTGTTCCATCGCTTACAAAAGCATTGCTGTCTGAATATCCAGTGTGTGAAGCAGACATTGCTTGAACTTTTTAGCTGTGCAACTGACCCCAAAATAAGTGCAGGAAGTGGTTTATACAGTAGTATTATGAATGCCAAAACCCATTCAGGTTATTAAGTTGTTGCATATGTTTCCTGTTTAACTCTGTCCTTCGCAGTCACTTTAGCCTTGCTCATTGCCACCGTTCTCAGAAGGTACTTTTTGAAAAGCAGCAGTGCCCTGTATGTCAATAAATAAAGTGTCAGATCATGCAGTGAAGTGCTAGGCAAAAATCACAGTTTAGATGTTTGAATTACTCTGTAAATAAATGGGATTCCTTCTTGCTTTTCCCTAGCAGCACAATTTTCAGGCATGGAAATTTACAACTCTAAAACTCTTTGGAATCTATTTATACTTGTAGTTGGTTGGTTGTTTTTTTAAAGTATGTTTGTAACTGGATTGTGTTTGTTGGAAACACAGATGTGGCTTGTGATAGGCTTGCATTGGGGGTCCTGTAGAATCAAAACTTCAGATACTGACAATGAGGATAGAAGTAGTACAGTGATTCTGGACAGCACACTAAAGAAGCTAAATTTTTGACCTGTAATACAATAAAAATTAGAAAGGTTTTGGATGACTTGCTCATATTTGTTCTCTTTTCTTTATGATTGATAGTGCTGTGCTAGGTCATGATCCAGCATCTGATTGTACTTACTGACTTCGCTGTTGGAATTAGGCTACACACAACTCTGTGTTGGTAATAAGTGATACACTGTGCTGCAAATTGTATATAATCAGGTGACTGGGTGCCATCTGATGTAAAAAAATACACTCCTTCAACTTGATCATTACTGTTTCTAGGTGAACGCTGAACTTAGAGTATCAATATGATACTTTGGCTTTTCACCTTTGTACCTAGCAGACGTAGAGGTAGCCAAGCATAAAACATAATTTCTGCTGACCAGAGCAGCAGCAGAGTACAGGGAAAGAGACAATGTCTTCCAAAACAACTCAACAGGAAAGTCAGACATCTCCACTAAAGCAAACTGGATGGGTAAGCTGGGTTTCCTCCCTTTTATTTTCATGCTATTGCTAGTGAATAACTGGGATTTTGCATTGGTCGCTCTTATTGAAGAGAAAAACAGATGTCTGTTAGCTTAAGCATATAAATGAGCCACACTGCCCAGGTCGCAGAAGGCAGGGACTGGGAGAATGCAGAAGCGCCCACTGTAGGAGAAGATCAGGTTCAAGAATATCTAAGGAACCTGAAGGTGCACAAGTCCACGGGACCTGATGAGTTGCATCCGCGGGTCTTGAGGGAACTGGTGGATGAAGTGGCCAGGCCACTCTCCATCATATTTGAGAAGTCCTGGCAGTCCGGTGAAGTTCCCACCAACTGGAAGAGGGGAAGCATAACCGCCATTTTTAAGAAGGGTAAAAAGGAAGACCCAGGGAACTACAGGCTGGTCAGTCTCACCTCCGTGCCTGGCGAGATTATGGAGCAGACCCTCCTGGAGACTATGCTCAGGCACATGGAAAACAAGGAGGTGATTGGTGACAGCCAACACGGCTTCACTAAGGGCAAATCGTGCCTGACAAACTTGGTGGCCTTCTATGATGGGGTTACAGCGTCGGTGCATAAGGGAAGGGCAGCTGACGTCATCTACCTGGACTTGTGCAAGGCATTTGACACTGTCCCGCACGACATCCTTGTCTCTAAATTGGAAAGACATGGATTCGATGGATGGACCACTCGGTGGATAAGGAATTGGCTGGATGGTCGCACTCAAAGAGTTGTGGTCAACGGCTCAATGTCCAAGTGGAGAACGGTGACGAGTGGCATCCCTCAGGGATCGGTACTGGGACCGGCACTGTTCAACATCTTTGTCGGTGACATGGACAGTGGGATCGAGCGCACCCTCAGCAAGTTTGCCGACGACACCAGGCTGTGTGGTGTGGTCGACACGCTGGAGGGAAGGGATTGCCATCCAAAGGGACCTTGACAGGCTGGAGAGGTGGGCCCATGCAAACCTCATGACGTTCAGCAAGGCCAAGTGCAAGGTCCTGCACGTGGGTCGGTGCAATCCCAAGCGCAACTACAGGCTGGGCGAGGAATGGATTGAAAGCAGCCCCGAGGAGAAGGACTTGGGGGTATTGATTGATGAGAAGCTCAACATGAGCTGGCAGTGTGCGCTTGCAGCCCAGAAAGCCAACCCTGTCCTGGGCTGCATCAAAAGAGGTGTGACCAGCAGGTCGAGGGAGGTGGTCCTGCCCCTCTACTCCGCTCTTGTGAGAGCCCACCTGGAGTACTGCGTCCAGCTCTGGGGGCCCCAGCACAGGAGAGACATGGAGCTGTTGGAGCGAGTCCAGAGGAGGGCCATGAAGCTGACTGGAGGGCTGGAGCACCTCTCCTATGAGGACAGGCTGAGGGAGTTGGGGTTGTTCACAGCCTGGAGAAGAGAAGGCTCTGGGGAGATCTATTTGCAGCTTACCAGTACCTGAAGGGGCCTACAGGAAAGCTGGAGAGGGACTGTTTATCAGGGAGTGTAGTGACAGGACAAGGGGTAATGGGTTCAAGCTGAAGGAGGGTCGATTTAGATTAGATGTTAGAAAGAAATTCTTTACTGTTAGAGTGGTGAGGCACTGGAACAGGTTGCCCAGAGAGGTTGTGGATGCCCCATCCCTGGAAGTGTTTAAGACCAGGCTGGATGAGGCTTTGGGCAATGTGGTCTGGTGGAGGGTCCCTTCCAACCCAAACCATTCTATGATTCTATGATTCTATAAATGAAGAGAAGAAAGGGTAATGTCTTATTCTTCCTGAATCACTACACTCAGAGGGCTAGGAGCTTTTGAGTCTTAAGATAGTGGGCTCTAATTTATGTTATGCCAGTTAAACTAGTTATGAACTGGCAGAGCCCTAGTGTTGCGAGTACTAGTTCAGTATAACCTGTCCCCATCAAGTTGTGCATGTGCGTGTGTATGTATTCAGAAGAGGAAAAGGGAACACTACTGCACAAGAACCTGCCCTCCAGCTCTACAGAGGATGAGCATTCCCCTCTGCTGGAGAAATTGGCTACCCATGGGAGTTCAAATTTTGCCATTTTATGCTATAAGCATGGAATTAACCACAAGGAATTTAAATGTGGTACGACCTTGTTGCTAACCAGTCACTGCCAGAGAGTAGCAAAAGTGGGCTGATGTGCAAGGGAAGGTGACCTGGGAGCCACAAGTGACAGCAAGGCGGGCAGGGCTTGTGACTTCAGGGACAAGGAGTACAGCCCCACAGTATTCCAAAAAGAGGAGCAGAGCAGATTAGTGATGTTCACTGGGGTCAGCCAACAGTTGGTTCAGTGATTGCCGGGCAAGTCCATAGGAATAAGGCAAGTCTGATGGTAAGCCAGGACGTCAAGTTAGCAAGGCAAGGTATGGATCATTATGGTAAAAGGCCAGGTACAGGCCTACCTACAATACAGTTAAGGCAAGGGCCTGAGCTTAAATGCAGCTCCTGAGCAGAGGGGCAGAGGCCCTGGGCAAAGCTTCTTGTAGCTCGCTCTCCCAGCTTCACTGTTTTCACAGCAGTCTAATTCAGTGTTACACAACTGTGCCATGTTAGAGCTGACTTTGAGCCCAAGCAACAAAACCCGTGGCAGGGTGTGTACAGAGGCAGAAAGGTTGCAAAGCCTGTTGGTGCACTTAGGGCCCTGACACTCATTTCCTTATCTGTCACTCAGCCTGTTTGGATTTTATTGTATTTGCTGTGACCTTGCTGTGAAACCAGTTTGGAGTGGTTCTCTAGGGTCTGGCGTGGAGTCAAGTCTCTAGTGTGTACCCAGGCAGCACCACCATTAACTTTAGTGGGAGTAGTGCTTGAAGAAGGACTGAGATATTAATTAGCTAAAATGTGAAATGTGCGGCTCCAGCCAATAAATGCATTTCATTATTATGGTTACAAAATCATGGATCAGTTGGGCACAAAATGAGGTAGAATTCTGCAATACACTAATGTGCTCTTTTCCCCAAGGCACTGCTTGTTCTACAAAGTCTGGTTTTGCTTTCAGTAAAAGGTATGTTTGTAGAGGTTGTGGTTTTACAGAAAAATGTTAAAATTTCAACTAATTTTAACTTAATGACGACCCCTTCTTTCCCTCAACTTTTATTGCTGAGCACGATGTCATACGGTATGGGATATCCTTTGGGTTGGTTGGGGCAGCTGTCCCAGCTGTGTCCCCTCCCAACTTCTCATGCACCCCCAGCCTACTCGCTGATGGGGCAGCCTGAGAAATAGAAAAGGCCTTGACGCTGTGCAAGCACTGCTCAGCAATAACTAAAACATCCCTGCATTATCAACATCGGTTTGGTCACAAATCCAAAATGCAGCACCATACCAGCTACTATGAAGAAAATAAATTCCTTCCCAGACAAAACCAGTACACCTGTATATTTTAGATGTCCAGTAATAATACTACGAGTGCTAACACTGATAACCAAGTCATCTCTTAAAGAAAGAAAAATAACATACTTATATCCATATGTCAATACCCTGGATAGCATAATGCAAGAGAGTATACTGTCACTTTTTTCTCACAATGAAAAGGGGAAAAAAAAGAGCTACCATTAGCCTAAAAGAAGCCTGTCGGCAAGCTAATTATTATGAAGGTGAAGCCAGGATGGTTGAGTTCAATTAATGCCATGAGTATACTTAAACTGCTCAGAGAGAAAGTTAGGCTAGTTAGGGGAATCTGACAGAGTTTATGTTGACCCTCTTCTGAATACTTGTAAAATCTACTCTTACTGAACTTAAATTGACTTCCATATGGGGCAGAACTTCATTTTTATAAACTACCGCTCTGCCTTTATTTCCTGTAATTTCTTTCCCAGAAAGCTGATATAGCTTGTAGCAATGAAATGGCTAACAGAAATAAAGTAATATACATCTGGGGTAAGCAACAGCTGAGCTATTTTAGGAAAGTATCCACCAACCGGATGAGTGGTTTTAACTTTAAAGCCTATGTAGTTCTTTCTGTTTCTGTATTGGGGAATCAAGTATTTCTTCACACTGCTAACAACAGAACAAGGAGTTTTGCTTGTTTGGTTGTTTTTGCATTGTTTTTTTTTTTTTTTAATAATTTGTCTTCTTTAATTGTTTTGGGTTTTTTTTCTTCCTGTGAGATTAAATTCAATGAACTAACGCAGGTTTATCCTTTTAGCCAATGTTCTATTGTCCCATCTCACAAACTTCCAATGCTGGAGAAATTGCAAGGATCCGTGAAGAATGCAAAAAGGAAAGTTTCTGGTACAGAGGTGAGTGATCCAAACTTGTTCTTATCACACAGAGAATGACTTCTTGATGTAGTTATGCAAAACTGGCTGCAAAATACCATGCCGTTTATTGTAATACATTGGGTTTTGTTGGAATATTATTGTGGGTTAACTCTGTCACCTTATTTTGAGCAATATGTTATTATAGTGTTAATTTAATTATTTGCATAATCATTGTAGGTAAAAGTGTTTGAACTAAGCTGTTGTTTAATATGAACTTACTTTAACAACCACATAGTTGGTTCTATTCTTGAAATCCATTATTAAAATTACATTAGGAATGTTTTACTTTATTACATACTTATTCTTGCCCTTGAATGAAAGGCAGGCATGGCTATGTGTCCTGGGTCTGTGAAACTCTTTAGGTGTTAGGACATCTGAAAGATGAGTTAATCAGTGGTTTAGTGCCTTTTAAGTCCACCATGTCAGTTTGTATCTAAATTATACATTTTCTAAAAGGAGAAGATTGAAAAGGGTTTCAGTATTTAATCAGAGCTGCTGTCATTACTAGTGTTGCAGTACTGAGAGGAGATACTCAGATTACTGAAGTTATTATTTAAAAAATATATATAATGCATTAGCTCCAGATGCTACAGCATGCCTGATGTCTGTGTGAACACATCCTTGCTTTGAAGAGACACTAATCTGAATGAGCAGATGTAATAGGTGACTGAGTATGCAAAGTAAATGTTTAGAAGATGAGTAATGTGTTTAACATTATAAACATATAAAACATTTAACATATAAGAGAGTAATGTATTTAACAAATATGTATCAATTTTTGGCTGATCCCAGATACAATCCTCCTTATTTTTACAGCTCTTCCTTTGTCTCTTGGGAGCATGCTTGTCACCCAGGGGCTAGTCTCAAAAGGTAAATATAAAAAATACATGATGGTCCTAAGTTACGAAGTTGAGACTCTGGAATTACTGCTGAAATGCAAGTTTCCCTAAAGCCTGCTGTTTTTCAAGATCAATATTCCTCTTACTCATCACCATCATTGTTATAGTGATTTGATCATTATGTGTGCATTGCCACAGTCATTCTTTTGAAAGAATATGAACTGAAAAGACAATTCACTAATTCAAAGATTGGTGGCTAGATTCTGTCACCACATGTATTTGTGTAGAGTCTTCACTGGAGCCACTTGTAGGGCAAAGCATTGTACAACCTGAGCAAGGGCATCAGATTCAGGTGCTGTAGGTAATGGGAGACAGCAAATGGAGGAGGTAGAAGTGGCTTAGACTTTTCTCACTGTGTGTGGTTGCAAGCCCCTTGTTTTGCTCCAGCCACTATTACCATGTTTCCTCCTCATCATTCCTTTTTTTTTTTTTTTTTACTAAGATTATGAGGACTACAGTAGAAAACCTAAAAGCCGTGCTATACCACAAGAGGCTGATGTGGGTTCCCTGTTGCATCCTTGACCTATGAGCTTGTAGGCAGAGAGGGAAGAAGCAAGGGAGACTGTGAGGAAAGGCAAAGGTTTACGCATTTGAAAAGGGGTGAGCAGTGATAGGAGGGGCACCGAGTTTATCTCGCTAGCTAACATGCCACCCTCTGGCATGAGGTACTCAGTTTCTCTCCATTGTACTTGGACATTTCTTATCAGCTGTGAAATAACAAATGCCCATATTAAATAATCATTACAACGTGTCAACAATTGGAGGGGGGGGGCTCTTTAGAAACAACAATTTTATTCCTCCCTCCCCTGAAAGACCCAATTTAAAATTGCATAGATGCAAGTGGGCGAAGGCCCTTGCACTTAGCATAGACTGAATGTTCCTCTGTCTAAACACTCCTCTCTGATGACTGCACACAATAGCTGGAGCTTCTGAGCCTCATTAATTCTGTCTGAATGCATGTAACAGTGCAAACAGTGTTCGCTTCCCTTCCCTTTGCCATGGCAATCTTGCTATGTGGAGCCCTCCTCCACAGTATGGCACTCCTCTGCCAGACGCACACACTTGCAGAGTGTTCCACCTCTGGGTGTTAACATGGGAAATTCTGGTAGGAAAAGCTAATCTTTCAGTTTTCATGTTCAGCACACTGTATTTTCCTCATAAAGGCCAAAATGTCTGATCTCTTCTCCAGAGGAGGAGGCTAGATGTCTGTGGTACAGTTTAACACAAGTTTAATCACTGGCCACAGAAAACTATTGAAGAGCAGCTTGGGCCTGCTTCTCGCAGCACAAGGAGCTGGACCCTGACTAAGAGATTTCAGTTCACTGTGATACTTGCAAGGTTGGTTTGTGCTGAAACATAAGCCACCATCTCTTCCTCCTGCAGTGCTGCAGGTGTCACCAGTGGCAGCCATGCTGTTTTCATGTTGATTTACACTCCAGACTCCTGCCTGAAGTGAATCCTGCAAAGTCCAGATTTTTTTTCCTCCTATAACTCTATGACTGCACCAAAACGGATGCACTAAGAACTAGTGGAATGGAAAGTACTCTGATGTTCCTAAATCTGAGTTAGTGGACTTACAAGATTTTTGTACAGTCGTCACCTTCAGAAATGCAAAAGCTTGTAGGAAAAATACTGTCTTTGGTTTTGAGTGCTGGTGAGTTCCTCAAATGGGTAAGTTTTCTGACTATTTCCTTTTATTGTAGGCATTTTCTCAGCAAGCCCAAGATTTGGTGCATTACCTAAGATGGCAAGTAAGTTGTACCCAATTCTAAAAGGAAAAGAAAGGTTATTTACAGGCAATCTGCAGACCTTAGATGCATCTCTCTAAATCTCTTTTCAAACTCTTCCTTTTTTGGAATTTATGAGATGTTACCACATTGCTTTAGCAAATCAGAATTCTGCTGTGTTTAAAAATAAATGTTTGAAATAAGATTCTTTTAATGTAAACATTTCAGTAGCAGCTTATATTTACTTAATTTATCCTTTCAAACTGGTAAAAACTTTAATCTCACCTTTGTTTTATAAATAATGTCAGCCTCATTGATCAGCCATGCTTAGCAGATCACACAGCTTATGGTATCGAGGGGCCATCATAGTGTATATAAAATACTGTGTTCCTTTTCATATGTTCATTTGATTTATTTTAACTGTCTAGTTCATGACCATGTTGATAAAGAAAACAAAAGCGCAGAAACTGTACAGTAAGGTGACTCTTAAATGGCGAGAAATTAAGTTGATTCCCCCTTCAGCTGAAGTTCAACAGAAAACTGAGGATGTTGAAGTAATATTTTTATTCTGACTCTGTAATGAGTGAAACCCCAGTGCACTAGTATGGCAGGCTGACGTTATAGCTTCTTACAAGTCCTGAGAGGATAAGTGTTAAAATTGTGATCATCAGAAATACCGTGGTGTGCATACAAGGGCAAGAGAAATTAGTGCTGACATTGTGATTTAGTTTCATTGTGGGCTTTCTCTATAATCTGGTCCTCTGAATCTGAAATCTTGTAATTCCAAGTCAATATGATAGCTTCTTCCTGTCTGCACTGTTTTGAACCAGTTGCTGTGTCTCATGATAGGTAGCTGGTTTTTAATAGCTGTTGAAACCATCCCTGTAATCCCTGTATAACTTCACATGTGTTTGCGACATGTTTTGAGAAGACATGCTACATACAATTCATCGCATGATTAAAATGGAGCCTGTTGCATCATTAACTCTCGATTTAAGCTCTTGTATTAACAGTGGTTTTTTAATCTGTCTTTATAGTTGCTGGTGTCTTAGGTTTTGCCATTGGAAAGATGTCATACAGAGGAAAATGCCAAAAAAAGTTCCAGAAAATTGGTGTTGTACCATTAGGTCCACAAAAAAAGAGGTTTGTGCTTATTTAAATCTTTAATTCTAGATCAAAACAGTCTTTACAATAGTAAAAGTAATATGCAGCAAAACTATGCATTTAAATTTTGTGATCAGCTCATGAGATACTACTCATATTCTTAGGCTATATATGTCAGTATTAGAAACTACTAAATATTCTTCAGAAAATGGAAATGTAAACTCAGTGTAATACCTGTTATTAGGAAACCTGTTATTTAAATGAAATTATCATACTTTTAAGTGTGATTGAACAACAGTTACTAGTTCTCTTTCCATCTAATATTGTGCCTCTAAGTGTCTCATGATCTTCTATATCACTCGTCCCATTGAGTCCTCCGTTGTACCATACATCTGGCCAAATGCACTGCAGATTGTTTTTTTACACTATCCTCATATTTTAACAACAACTTCAATCTCAAACCTCTGTGGTTTTGCCCAACCTCATACTGTCCTGCCAGACCATGAAGAGCACAAACTGCAAGGGTATTTTTCCACCTTGCAACTGTAATCATATGGTAGATCTCAATGGTTGCCTCCTGTCACCTCCATGTTTTAGTCATTGTTTTCTAAACTTCATATAAATTACTCTTTCCCATCAAATCACACTCTAACTTCCTTCCAAGCTCCTCCTTCAACTGCCAGTACTACTCTTCATTCCCAGCATGGCTTCTCATATGCACCTTTCACACACAAAATGTATTTCCAAAAATCCTACCCACAAAATCATTCTCCTCTGTCTTTCCACATCTTTCCACCAGACCAATGTTAGTTTTTATGCCTATGAAAATGCCCAGCTGATAATGGGAAGCTTCTTCATTGTTCACATGTCTCTCCACTTCCATTCTTCCCCCACATAACAAAGCTATTACTTTCCTCACATGGTGTTATACAAAGTGGCTATTTGTCACTCTTTTGTATTACATGCTTCGCTCCTAACTCTGTTTGCTCATTATTGATAGGTACAATGGCAAGGACTGTCTTTTCCTGCTTAGAAAATCCTATTATATTTTGATGATTGCTGGAAATGGTAGTTAAGAATAATAATTAATGGGGGTTTATTGGTTGAGACATTTAGATGTCATCTTTTGTAGTTTATGTCCTATAAAGCAGTTACAACAATTGGAGAATATAGGCAAGAGATTACTTCTTCGAGAACATTTGCGAGCATGCTATATGTTTGTATTAGAAGAAATCCAGCAAAATTCTTGAACAATTTATCTGCTTTGAATATTGTAGGCATTGTCATCATACTTGCAAAGAATGTGAAGCAAAATTAGGATCAAATGACAAAGAAAGTTCAGTTCCTTCAGCATCTTAGTCCCAGGTAGGCAACTTTGAATTTTAAAATAAACTCTTGATTTATTTTCCATGTTGAGTGATATTCTTGTTTGAAACCTGTGAACAATATAATGAAAATCATGGATTTTAATCAGGGATTAAAATCTGAGCATTATTCAAACAAATATTTTCTGTCTGTGATGTGTAATTTGTTTCTTCATTTTTACCTTACATACCTTTCATGCTAATTTTAAATCCCTCATTTCTGAGGAATTTCTGCTTTAGCTGTAGCATTGTTTATTCACCTAATTGGAACTAACTTTGATTGACTGCTTGTATGAAAACAAATATAACTCCTTTCAATTTCCAACTTTTTTACTTAATCAAATAATTATGGATAATGTTGATATTTAAAAATACATTGAAATATTGAGAATCTAAAAGCAGACACAGTTGGGAGTGGGTTTTTCGTTTGTTTGGTGGGTTGTTTGTTGTTTTTTCACCCAGTACTATGGTTTGGGCAAAGCCTTAGTGAAGGTAGTTTAAGAGTGGTGCTAGAGCAACTGCAGGCTGGGGCAGGGGAGACAGCCTGTGTGATGTTTTCACCTGGAATGGGGAAAATTCTCTTTGCAAAAAAACACGAGTTTACAGAGTGGAAGGCAGGGAAGTACTTAAAGCACTTTCTTTTCTATGAAAACCAGGCCAGCAGCTGGGCTTTTTAAAAGCATTTTCACACATTCTGCTTGTGGTAAGCTGTGGCCTACATTTCTCACAGGCAGGAGAACGTGTGAAAGTGCAAATAGCTTGGCTGCCTGTGAGAAAGGAGAGCAGAGGGCCTGTCTGAAATCCTGCTGTGTAAGTTTGTTATGGCTCTTAACTGTAGCTTGGAAAAAAAGCCTGATGCAAAAATTGTTGGATTGAGTCCCTTTGGCATATATTATGTAGGAATTTAGGCAAGGATATTGATAATGGTCCCTTTCTCACTCTGAAGTGCATGGCTGCAGACAATCTTACAAGGAGGGGTATCCTAGCAGAACCTGTTTACTTACCCAGAGGAGAGATTTTGATCGATTTTCACTATGCAACAATACATCACAGCAGTAAAGATTGTCCTGAAAGAAGCCATTACAATAAATGCTTGGTTTTAATCAGCTTTGCCATTGCTTGAGCATTTTATATCAAGAACTGCAAATGCTCAGCCACTAGCAGAAAATCCATTTTGGCTTAGGCTCACCTAATAGGGTTGCTGCCAAAATGGGCAGCGCTTCTCCTGTGCCTGCTGAAGCACTATGTCCGTCCAGATCAGCTTGCTGCTCTGGCTGGGTATCAGACCCGTAAGGAAAGGGAAAAAAACAACCCCAAACCTTACTGAGGGGTAACTTGCTAGTGCCAGCACTAAGGAGGGAGCAAGCCAGGCTTAGATAACTGTGAATGAATGACACCCTAAATCCATTAGCAGTTGTGAGCTTAATTAAGCCCTTGCATTACTGTGCTGATTAAGTGCTTTTGAAGATTTTCTCTTAAATAAATGTTTGCTTATGTAGGTCACTATCCTCACCTATTTCAGTTGAGGACCCCAAAGCACATTTAATTGAGGACGGTCACTTACTAGCAATTACCTGTGTAGTGGAATCAAATGTTGATGGAGGTTTGTCAGAGCTGGAGCTTGCTGAATCTTAAATCCAAACACATTTTCTTTTTCAGTTTTTTTTTTTCCTTTTTCAGCCTTCCTCTGTGAGCTGACAGTATTTTTTCTGGTGTATAAGTACCAATTAGCTTTTAAATAAATTCCACATTGTCTCAAATACAAAGGAGTCTTGCAGCTGTGTGAAGGGAAGAATGCAGGATGCTACAGGCCCTTCTGTTTTCCTCCTGCAATAGGTCCTGGAATTTCTTCTGTGGAACCTGTTCGAGCTCACATGTTCATCAAAGACCTTGATTGCTGCACTTTTTACCAGCCAATTAGGTCTTGTTTGGTTTTTAAAAAGGCTAGAAAGCTTAGTCAGAAACACGGTCTGAAAACAAATTTAAGACAAGTGTATTTCTTTCAAATTGTAATTGCTGGAAGGAAAAAGCAATTATATTTGGGCCAGAGTGATATTTTGAATTTGCCAGAAATCAGTTTTGATGGACAGGTTTTAGAAACTTGGGAAAATAAATACTGTAAACATTGTGTTCTTTTCTGTATTGTTAAACAATGAAAAGAATAACCTGATAGCCTCTTTTATGTTTTAATAAAACCTCTTAACTTAGCATGCTATGCTCTAAAAATGTATAGAGACCCTACTGAGCACATCTGACCACTATCCATGCTAAGCGTACATTGAAAGCTCTGGCATTGCGTAAGAGAACCATCCATATAAAATTATACATGTGTTGATGAGTCCAAAGGTAATGTCTTTTATCCTCAGGGACTTTGCAGAGTTCTCAGAGAAATCACCAAGAAGCTGCACATTTCACATCGAAAACAAGATGCCACTCCGCTAAATAACGGGTCCTTTCATTCCATTTACAGATGCGGTGAGGATGATAAAAGTCTTATGGATCAGCTTTTTCTTTCAAGGCTTTATTCTGTAGAGAAGAAATAATGTCTTTGGTTGGTGTAAATCGGCTTATTTGAAGTAGTTGCTTAATGTTATATAGTTCTGTTCATAGTAAATACTAATTTCTTGTAATGTACTTTTTGGTTTTTCCTCTTCTCTGTCTTCTTGGCATGTTTTAGTTTATTTTCCTCTCTTCAGTGCAATTTAGCTCTTAGTGCTAAAAAATTAAATTTGTCTATTGTACTTAGATGCTGGCAATACTTCATGTAGCGAGCAAAATAGCATACACTGGAATGTTTTGCAAGGGTGTTTAAATGATTTTGCACAGTGAAGCAGCTATTCAGGCTTTGAGCTGACTCCTTGTTTATGTACTCTTTTAAGAGTACTAAGCTAGAAGTTCGTTAGGGTATTGTCACACTGCAGCTACTGTGCTAAACCAACTTTTAATAGGCTAGTTTTACATAAAAGTCCACTTTGCTGGACATGCCACATTCATAATGAACAAGAAGATACAATATTTTGGAACAGTTTATGATCTACATGTAATCCAAGGCTAGTAGATGTTGAGAAAAAACTAGATGGCATATGCTCTCTACAAACAGCACGACACACTAACTTCCATGAAATATCTCAGGAAGTCAAAAGCAGACACTTCCCCTAAAGACAGCGGTGGTGTTCACATAGAAATCAAATGTGCAGCTACTGAAAAGTTTGGGCTTCACTGTCAGTTGATGAAGCTTGTCTTTTTTGTTATGGGGTTTTTTTGTTTGCTTTTATACTATGCCTATGGTTAGTACCCCTTTTTTGAACCAGCTTCTCTGGGCATCTTTACCTGGGCACAAAGAGATTCTGCAAGTAGGATATATGGAATGTAAAAGTATAAAGTAACTATTAATTGGTTACTACACACAAAAGACATTCTGGATTTAACAAGCTATTAGGCTAAATACTCACCACCCTGATAAGGCACTTGGAAAGTCTTTCCTAGTCAGGCAACCACCAGGCAGGAGGAGAAGGGTTAGACTAACCAGCCTCTCTGGGTTTTTTTTCCTCCTTTAAGATTTTATACCTTTCCAAATTGTTGTTTGCCCTCTTGAATTCTTGAGCTACTAAGAACGCTTGTCTCAACAGGGACTTTAATTTTATACTTTTTACCATTCTGCAGACTTTTTCCACAGCTCTTTCTCAGCAGTCTGAGTCAAGGGTACACAGCTGTGGTGTATCAGAGCTGATGCTTGGTGTAGAGGCAGGTACACCTTGGGGAGCCTTCAGCAGGGGCTGTGGGGAGACAGGGTTACACAACCACAGAGAAGTCAACCTCCTTTGTGAAAATAATGTCATTATCACAGGTGTATTGTGATAGCCAGCAAAACTTGCATGGTGACATGTCTTAGCTACTTTCCCTTCATCTGACATCTGCTGTCAAGATAACAGCAACAAACTGCACCAAGGTTAGTCATGCCTGGGTTATCTGAGGCAAGCCATGACATCCATGTGATGCTGAGAAGATTGATGCACGTGATGGAGGACCTTTCATGCCAGGCTGTCAGAGATTGTTCTTGTGGTCTGTGCTACCTCCTGGGGTTACAACTTAGCTTTAAATGTAATTTTGTTCAGGCCTCCTATTACTTTGCTGTAATGAATGTACTGTTATATAAAAATTACCGTCTCCTTTTTTTCTAAATTTATTTCCATACTTTGATTACCTAATTGTGTGGATTGTGTTCATGAGTTACTATGATACTGTTATGAAATAAAGGCTGTTTGTGAATCTGAGCTGTATTAGCACTAAATTAGTGCATATCAAAGGAAAAATGAGCACAGTTTATGGGCAAAGTGTTCTTTAGAAGGTCTTTAAAAGTATTTTTCTGTACTTCAGAGCATTTATGGCCAAATAATTATTTAAGCCTGTCAGGTATCAGGCTCCACATAATACTCCTTGATCTGAGAAGTAACAGGGGGTATGTTTTGGCAAGGTTGTGATTCAATGTTGTTAAAATACAATTTTTCCTGCTTTGCTCAACCAACAGTCTAGTCAAGTGTGCAGCTGGGCTACAAGCCTTTATAATGAGGTAGTAATGATGTTGCAATATTTCTTAAAAATGTAAAATAACATAAATTTTAAAGTTAACTGACTCTCCCAAAAGCACCAGCCACAAAAGGATAGGGAAGACTTACAACACATTCTGTACTGTTACTTGATTTGATAAAATTGGAGCCATCTGGCTTTCATTGTGCTGTGACTTACAAGTGTGTTGGAGTTTTTCTGGTGACTGGATGTGTGTTCAGGGGGTGGAATCAGAGAGATGCTGGATTTTTTAGCACTGGATGGTTTACAGGACCTAGTTAAACTTTTAAGCTTAAGGCTTGACAAAGAAATATGAAAAAGTGCCTCGTAGTTCACAGGAGAAGTTCTGTAAGAAAGGTGTTGGGGTGTTAGTAGTTATGCTCCATGATGCAGAAAGGAACATTTAAATGCATACTGATTATTCTACTTTATTACTTTATGCAAAAGGGAGACAGGAAGAACTGGACAAAACCTCATGTGCTCTCATGGCCAGACCCTCATGATTTTTCTGCTTGGGAAGATAAGCTACTGATGATTAACAAAGAGTGCTCTAAGAACTGTAAGTTAGTACAGCTGTTTTGTAGTAATTATGCACAATTTAATGAGCTAACCTATGTTGACTGTTACTCTCATGCATTCCATACAAGTCAGTTAAAGAATTTGGTTTTAATTGTAGCAGAAGTTGAAAACATCGAATTTAGGGGTGACCTATTAAAAAAAAAAAAGGAAGATTTGAGGTAATCAGTTGCTTCTGTAATCTTTATTTTAGTCTGGAATAATCATAGAATGGTTTGGGTTGGAAGGGACCTTAAAG
The DNA here is from genome assembly GCF_028858705.1 of Grus americana. Taxonomy (NCBI): domain Eukaryota; kingdom Metazoa; phylum Chordata; class Aves; order Gruiformes; family Gruidae; genus Grus; species Grus americana. The sequence continues at coordinate 29,204,993 of NC_072855.1, read as the reverse complement.
ACCATCTAGTTCCAAGCCCCCTGCCATGGGCAGGGACACCCTCCACTAGACCAGGTTGCCCAAAGCTCCATCCAACCTGGTCTTAAACACTTCCAGGGATGGGGCATCCACAACCACTCTGGGCAACCTGTTCCACTGTCTTATCAACCTCACAGTACAGAATTTCTTCTTAATATCTAATCTAAATCTACTGTCTTTCAGTTTAAAGCCATTACCCCTTGTCCTGTCACTACACTCCCTCATAAACAGTCCCTCTCCAGCTTTCCTGTAGGCCCCTTCAGGTACTGGAAGGCCTCAATTAGGTCTCCCCAGAGCCTTCTCCAGGCTGAACAATCCCAACTCTCTCAGCCTGTCCTCATAGGAGAGGCGCTCCAGCCCTCTGATCAACTTCAACTCCTCTGGACTTGCTCCAACAGCTCCATGTCTCTCTTGTACTGGGGCCCCCAGAGCTGGACGCAGTACTCCAGGTGGGGTCTCACAAGAGCGGAGTAGAGGGGCAGGATCCCCTCCCTCAACCTGCTGGTCACACTTCTTTTGATGCAGCCCAGGATACAGTTGGCTTTCTGGGCTGCAAGTGCCAATTGCTGGGTTGTGTTGAGTTTCTTGCTCAGCAACACCCACAAGTCCTTCTGCTCAGGGCTGCTCTCAATCCAAGAGGGGAAGAGATCTCGAGGAGGAAAACTAGTTGACCTTACAAAGGATTAAGCATTGTTTATACAGTGCTAAAACTTTTTTTAGTATTTTCTTGTACTAATAATAGGACATACATTCCCTTTTGGCAGGAAGATGTTACAACAAGGCTAAAAAAAATAATCCAACGAACATACATAGCTTCCTATTAAGCATTTGTATCTGGAAAGTAAAGTTTACTTTCTTCACCCAGAGATGAGAGAGTTTAACTGTGTGCTTGGGCATATCACAGCTTAGTTAAAGTCCACATACTTGCTAAAATCAAGAAACAAAATCCATCCTTCAGCTTTAATGCATGCAGACTAGCTTTGTGTAAGCCTCAATCCACTTTATGAAATTATGAATAGAAAAAGTGTCGAGTAGGAGAGGAAAGCTGTAATGACATTAACCTCAAACAGCTGCAATAGATTGCTCGTCTTTGGGGACTTTCCTACTTGAAACTATTTTACAAATACTGTATTCAATCCAAATTAAAAAAAAAAAAAAGTATTTTAGAATAAATCCTGGCAAGCCAGCTGGTCTATAATTCTCTTTTAAAACTGGGAATGACAGGGGAGATGAAAGCTCACTATCCAAGTTTTTCTAAATCCCTATCAAAAATAAGATTTTGGGTTTATTTTATTACATTTTGAGAGGAGAATGAGAGAACAGGGCATGCTGTGCAACCACAATTAATGGGAGCAGAGGGCTGTGGGACGGGCTGGTAAGAAGCGAACCAGCTCGGGCAGGACACGCTGCACCAGGCCAAGTGGGAAGCATGAAGGGGCAACTGGCTCAGGCGCCGTGCTGGCACTTCTGACAGCAACGCTAACGTGGGAGCAGTGGCTTCTTCCTCGTGACTATTTCTGCCAGTGAAAGGGGTGATGGTAATTTGTTCCACTCACTCAACTTGTTTTTGGCATCACAGAGAGGAGCTCCATTTGGGAGAGCCAAAACCAGGGATCCAACTTTTGACATCAGTATTGCGGTAGTTCCGCATGTTGGAAATACCAAGCCACTTTTACTTACAGACTTAGCTTTTATGAAGTATACTGGTTTCCCAAGTGTGTGCTTCATTTGAGGAGTCACCTCTAAAATAGGTGGATTTGTAAAGTCCTCAAGTGCCATAAATATACCTATGACTTATTATGAAGAATCACTCCAGCTTTCACAGCAGGATGTTATGTCTTACAAATATATTAATGCTTGTTTGAAAGAGAGGACCTGGGAACAAAGGGATCTACTCCATACTGTGCACATGCTTTGGAATGAGATGGGGGTTTTCCCTTTTTTTTTTTTCCTTTAAGTCTCTTTAGAAAATTAGGTTCTCAAGTAATTAATGAGACAGTTCTCGAGGCCAGTTTAAGACCTAGAAGGCTTGAGAGGGCTTCTGAGGACATGCCAGGGGGCATCTAGTCAACATTTTAGCAGACAGTCTGATAAAGGAAAGCATGACTAAGTTTCTTGATGACAAAATGATAGAAGAGCTGGGAAAAAATCTCAATACTGAGAGACTGAGTAATAAGCTTCATTGTCATGCGGAAAAATACTAACTGCATCACACAGTTTTAAATTACTCTGACATTCTCAGTACAGAGATCTGGGAGTCGTTTTGCATAGTTGCAAGACATAAGATCAGTGGTCTATGACAGCCAAAAGGCAAGTAGAACATTAACAGTTCCTAGGAAAATATTAGGGGAAAATGGATTATACTACAGAGCAATTCTATGGCATGTCTTCAATATTGCGGTGCCTCCAGTCTACCTCAAAAAGCATACAATAAGCTGAGAGACAGAAATGGGAGGAAGATCCGGGGTACAAGGTGGTTTCTTCACAAGAGATTAAGTAACTCACTTTCCAGGTTGAAAACAACCCAAGATGAAGAATATGGTATCTGTAACCATGTGAAAGATGAACAGGGAACACGTAATTGCTGGTTTTTATAAAATGACAACCAATCAGCACTCAGTGAGATCAGATTCAAAACAACCAGAAGAGAAGAGCTTCTTTATACAGCGTGATTCCATCATGGATCTTCTTGCCACAGGAAACAAATAAAATGGCTCCAAAAGGCACCGTCCCCACAGAGACTTCCCCACCAGGCTGTGGAACATCTGGATTTGCATGATCCAAATACAACCTTTGTCTCAGGAAGATCCTCAACCCTGATCAGAGAAGGCCAGGAGGGCATAGTGGTGAAGGATCTCTTCCTGGAAGGATCATTAGCCAACACGGGAGACAGGGCGACCATTACAGTGACTAATATTCTTACAGCTGTTGAAAAAACAAAGTTAAGAGCCTTGCCACAGGAAATAAATGCCAGGTAGTTAACACCTAGGAGTGGAGGCTGAAACATCTTCATGTGCACGGAGCACAAGATTTAAAATTCATGAGAAAACACACCTTTAAATCACTTTAATTACAAGGTAGTGCTTTTCTCTGCTGATGAAGGGTAAATAAATACCAGGCTGGGAATGGAGGTCTTTCCTGTTGTCTTTGCCATTCAGATTGTTCAAGAGTACTGGCACTTCCAAAGCAGATGCTAGAACCTCGATTAAAAACCCCACTTACCTGAACTTTTAAGTGTTACTTCCCACATACGTGTGTTTTGAGCATTCGGCAGCGATGCTGTCTTGGTTAAGCATGTTGGCAAGCTCAGGTATTTCAGAGCAAGAAACAGCTTTGAAGCTTCCTCCCAGAGGTGTATTTTAAACCTGCTCTTCCCTCACTCCAGCTGAAGGCTGAAGCGGCTCCTTCTTGTTCATTTGTTGCTCCCACAGCACAATGCGTGACTTGTGTCTGCAATGCGGCCTTCAAAGTCAGTTGACAGCTGCACGTCATCTGGCACGTACAGGGTAAGAGAAGAAAAATGAGTGCAGTCCTTCATAATGTCTAGGGGGACCCTAAAACCACACTGAGCTCTTCAACACCAGCACGCAGCCATATATGCTGACTGCAGGCAACTGTGCTAGCAGAAATGTTTTCTACTTGGCATGGCTTACTTAGAAGATGATTTAGGCATTGTTAAGCCATCGTTGATGTTTAGGCATCAGCTACTGCAAACAAATTAATCCTGTCCTGTATCTGTTATGCTGTTTTAAAATGCTACTTATTGTTAAGATTAGCAATTACATTTAAACTGCAGAATTAAGCCAAACAAAATTACTTATTTTGGCATAATGTATATATAGAACCTAATTTTAGCTTAATTTAAAAAAAATCTAATGCACTAGAAATGTGCTTCTGCTGTGGATTAGAGAGAGTAGAAAAGAATGTACAGTATTCCACGTAAGAAATGAACCGAAAATTTTTTGGTTTAGAAGCCGTTCATGCCAAGACTGCGTATCCTGAAAATAAGAGTCCTACATCATCACTGAGCAACTGGAAAAACACCACCACAAGGGTTATACACTATGGATTTTTAATCCTGAATAATTTGAGTTCTGGCAAAGGAAATCTATCAAACTCTTCATTTCTCTTTCACCTTTTTTCTCATTTCAAGCATAATTTAAAGTTGTATTTGACTGAATATCCTTCGTATGAGGTGATTGTGCCATGTCTTTATCATATATCCTTTTTTGTTTACAGCCATATCACAGTATGAAAGCAGCTCACAGAAGACTCCTGCTTTTTAGTTGTGCAAAGCTAGGTTTTTGCTAAACAGCATACCTTATGATCATCTGTTGAAACTATGTATTACCGTGTATTGTCACGTATCTTAAAATCTCAGGACATTTAAAAATAACAATAAACAAGCGGTAAGTGTTAAACCAGCAATATATAAGTAGCACAGTAACTGGTATTTGTTAGCATTAAAGAGAACAAACATAAACAAATGCTTTAAATCATGGCTGTTAATGTTTTGATTCTTTAAGAATGATAATGTTTTCATTTCTCTGAAGTAGATACATACAAGTTACATCCCCAAGGGATTGTCATCTACTCTCCAGCAGCTCTCTCAGTAACCGTTAGCTCCATGAATCTGTTTACTTTTCATCACATCTTATAACCTGAACAGTATGCATTTCTAGTTTTGCTATATCGCTTTACTTCAGTTAAATAAAAATGCTAGTTGTTTTATTTTCCTCATTGTTTGGAAAGAAGAATTGACTTGATGGTCTCATGAAGTGGAAATCTGTGCCTTGGCCAAGATTGGTCATGTGTAAGACGCCCTGGTGTTCCTTGGTTCAGGGTTCTAACGTAGCCACTCAAAGATGCATCAAAACTTTTTTCTGGTGCTGGTGTCCAGTTCTTACATTAGCAAAGAAAATACTCGACGTATAAACCCGAGGCTTATCTGCATCCAAAACCTGCACTGGTTTAGCTGAACTAGTGCAAACCCATTCCAACAGACCCGAGGGAAGAGCCTGAAATAGTAACGAGATGCAAATTGTCTCATTGATTGCCTTGAGGTTAAAATCTAAACACAACTTGTTGGTTTCTACAAACAACTTAATAGGTGACCGAACTGCAAAAAGTAAAGGGATATTTATAGTACTATTGTCTGTCTCACTTGAGAGGTTAGAGAGAGAACTTACCCTGGTTGCAAGTCAGGCAGATTGGGTTGCAGGCAAAGCCTTACTATGAAAGGCTTGACGTATGGACGACAGCCGAGGAACTGAGCTGGATGAGCATCCTGCAGCGCGCAGGGGTTGAACGAGTTCCTCACCAAGGGCCACCAAATGAAGAGTCTGACACGGGGAAACCAAACCAGTCTTCTAGCTTCCACCAGATAGTGGACAAGTCAGGATTTCTTCTTGAAACTCATGGAGGCAAGAAAGTTGTGGGTTCAGTTTGGAATAGTACATGATTTCCCCAGGCTTCTGCAAATCTGCCTAACTTTCATTCAGCTCATCAAACTACTTTTCATTTACACTTTTCTCTTTAGTGTAGGTGTAGCTGCATTCCAAACAACTTTAGTAGGAACAAACTCCTGGAAAGGTGGGACTGTTACTTTCTTTGGACTCTAAACATGCCTGCTAATTTGGTGGAAGACAAAAACATTCCAGGCCAGGATTCTTGGTAGAGCTTTACGAGCTGTTGAAGAGCTAAGTCACATTTACACAAACCTCCCTCTGTGGTTGTGCATGTTAGTAACAACTGACTTGAGGATAATGCTACTGGCTCCTTTAAACTGCCATGCAACTGCTTATTTTTAAGAGTTTTAGGAAATCGTGAAAGCAGTTAAAGGGTTTTTTTTAGAAACGTTCAGAGTGAAGCATTCAGACTCATTTCCTGGTGTGGGATTTAAGGTATAAGTTAGGGGGTTTTATCTAGTTAAAATTTATTCCGCAAAATCAAAGAAATTTTACTTAGCTTTACAATAAATATTAATTCACATTTATTAACGGAAATATAGGTATGATGGCTCAGACGACAACTTCAACTCTTTTTTAATGCCACTGTCTTTGCGGTTAGGTCAGACTGTAAACATACCCAATGGGAACTACAAGCAGTAATGCAAAGTGAAATGCTTAGCTGTGATTTCTGAAGAGTGGTAAGGGACTTATATTCCAGGAAAACAGTTGGCCTGTTAATGAATTAAGAAAAATATGGTGTGTATTAGCTGGAAATACATGTAAACATAAACCAAGAGGGTGTCTCACGCATTTTTTTCTTTCTTTGTTCACACGTTCACCATTCTTACTAGTTATTTCTATCTAGAGACATTGTTTTCAGTGACAGCCATCAGCTCCAAGACACTTGAATGCAGTTAAAAATCCCCAAAAGTCATGTAAGCGCAGTACGAGTGAGCCGCTCAGGGGTAACGGGGCGGCCGCCATGAAACCATGAGGCTGGAACAAACCCACTGCAAAAGGCAGCGGTGCTAACGGCAGATGGGGAGGGAAAGGGAAGGACACAGGGTGAATTCCCATGGCTATTTAGTGAATCTGGGGTTCAACACACACGTTGCTACAGCAAACTGGATGTGACCCAAAATACCAGTTTTCAATACCCTATCAAGTTAACAGCTAAGATTGTCAACTCTCCTGTATTTAATACTTATTAAGGATGAGATCGAAAGCCAAAGAATTTTAAACTGTTTGATGGTAAACCCAACTTATTCCCAAGTACAAAAAAAAAAAAGAAAAAAACAGAATGAAAACATATTCAATTTAGAAATCCTACATATACAATGTTACCTTAAGCAGAGACATTAAACCTTTAAAACATTAATCATATAAGATATATGCCTTTTCTTTTCTCCTCTAAGGAAGGAAAAAAATTTCTAATACAGTTTATATAAAACGCTGTGTTTGCCCACTGAAAATATTAATCTGAGGCAAGACACTTTGAAGGAAGTCTCATTTTCAGATCACAGGCTTCTGATACTGCTATGAACTGTGATAATCATATTAACTGCTAATTATCAGTTACCAGCATACAAAATGAGCATTCTTCAAACATCATAGTTTGCGAGAGCTGGCTCTGAAATAGGCATGAACTTTTCAGCGCTTAAACTGCATAGGGTTAAATACTCTGCCCTCTTCTGAGTCTGTTCCGTACCAGCTGGTCCCTAGTCAGTACTCTGTCAGGGAGACGAACACACAGATCACTAGAAGTACACAGCAAGACAAAATACGTACCGTGGTACGTACACAACAGTCAGTACTGGCAGGAGATTCAAGTGCGCAGCGTGGCAAATGCCCCGAGACTGGGAACTGGAGAACAGCCAGAAACAGGAGTTTAAGGCCTTCAACCCGCCCCAGGATTCCAGAGCATCATCAAATACTTGATTACACATAGGTTTATTTACTGCACAGCAGGAACTTTCACAGAGAACGTTGAGAAATAGAGGGGGGTCTCACTTTTCAGTGCAGTGTCCACACTGCAGAGGTATTTACGTTAACTCATACAGTCAACTCCTGAAATGATGGTTCCCTTACACAAAAAAACAACTTGCAGTGTAAGCATGCATTAAGATTCCTGAGAAAAAGTTGCTATATCCTTATGTTCTTTTACTTGAGAAAATCCAGTATTATCCCAAATCCACCAAAATAATAATAATAATAATAATAATAATAATAATAATAAGTATTTTTATCGGCAAGCTCATCAATAGGTTGTGTCTTGTAGGTGTTTCTGTTTCCTCAATGCCATAAGCCTGCTCCTGTGTTTTCTCACTTGGAGACTTCTCATTCATCCAAAATTTTCATTTATTCAAAAGAAAAAGCATTTCTTTTTACAGATGGAAAACCACCACCACAGGAACCCACTCCGGTTTTATCATCTAAATCTTCTGCCTCCTGTTACTTGCATAAGTGTGAATATTTTCATGATAAATCTAATCAGCTTTGGAATAGCGCACAAAACCCACAGCAATACCATTCTGGCAGACTTTGTGTATTTTCAGAGGTCTCTCATCATGGCCACGAGAAGCAGTCTCTGCAAGTCAAGTTTCTGATACAACCTGAAGATTATCTGATTAGCACATTCCTTTTTTTTTTTTTTTTTTTTTTTTGCAGATTGGCTCTTCTGAAAGCAACCGTCCTGTTTTCATTGTTACAAGTAGCATCGGTTCTCTAAGCAGCCTCATCTCCCCCCTCCCCATTTTTCCCTCCTCATTTCTCCATACCCCCCAAAATAATCTTCTCATTCACACTGCTCTGCTGCTAGTCCACAGTGTGTGGCTAGGTTCTGCAGCCCTTTTTCCCGAATAGTTGACAGTATCATTCCAAATATTACTAGGCAAGCATGACAACAACATATCCCCTTCAGACAAAACAAAGTGAGAGGTGAGTTCTACAGGTAACTTTTAATGCAAGTCTTGAAAATTTGAGAAGATTCTGATATTTTTCCCTTCCCAATACACGTGATCACATTTATTTACATATATTTTTTACCTTTTGCGATACATTTGTAGTAGTTATTGCCAGTTATCCTTCTCATTCTTAAACAACAGCACAAATGGTTTACAGTCATGACACCTCACAATAACCTCGCTTGCCATTTATGCAAAATTAAAAAAAATTAAGCCTAATTACTTTTTTTTAAAAAAATCTTTTTGCAAGTCAGGATTTTCTCCTCATTTCTTAATAGCTGTGCCTGGCAGAACACACCAAAAGTGCTGATACTTGTGACTAATCTAGATGAAGTTCAAGTTAGCTGACAGGAGGTAATTCTCTTCGGTTCTTCATTCAGCTCTTACTCATCCCAGGTATCTCCGTATTTATTTACTTTAACTAAAGAAAAGAAGAAAAAGTAGTCACAGATGACTTAATTTAACTGCAAAAGTTTATCTTAGCACTGAAAAGGATGATGAAATGCATTGTCATTTTAAGTGGGAGTGGGGAGAGTGTCAGTCACAGCACAACAGACATCTAATTAAAGCTACTTTTGAATAAATAGGGAGAAGAATTTGTTAATCATTACTCTTTAATGAATTAATATTCAGTCAAGAGGCCTACTGTGCTAATTCCTGCTCTACAAAATTTGTAATTACTTTGAAACAAATGTAACATGTGGATGAAACAAAGACAATTGGAGGAAACAGGCAAGGAATGTTACAATAAATAACATGGCTACATAATCTCCTTACGTGCACAATTGGATGGATTCAGGATAGTTAAAAACACATTGAAAGACAAACAAACAAAAATCAGTAATCCCTACTAGGAAACTACTCAGCCATTATTATGTGGCAGTTTCCTTTAGTGTAGGAGTGAGTCAGAGAGTAGAAAAACACCAGGGTACTTGTCTTAACAGATTTATTCAGAAGCGTGTCATGCGTAACTGAACAACAATCAGAGGGTGAAAAGATACTCCCTTGCAAGTGAGCTGCAGAGTAGTCTGTAACTGACTTGTCACCACTGGCGGGGTAAAGGATGGATCTAGATGGTCCAGTAGGAATGTTGACACTAGTCCAGCACCCCTTTATAAACCTACTTGCAGGTTAATTACTGAGACCACTGTTGATTAATACCAATCTGCAGTAGAACCAGTGGAATAGAGCAGAATGCACAGTTCTTGTATCAGTGAGATGTCAGCAAACTTAGCATAACACGCCGACAAATCTCTTAAGCTGATTGACACTGCAGTGAGGCACAATGAGAAGCTCTCATGATTTCCATTGCTATTAACCACGGCAGCTGAGCAGGCTGCGCTCCTTCCCTGGGAAATGGTCCCTCCAGATCACCACGCAGATGCACGTGTTTGTACGGCTATAATGAATGGGGAGGGCATCACCAGATGGAAGTTAGGGAATGCTTAAAACTGTTTCAAACATGGTTTGTTTTCCCTTATGTCCTTGCAACAGAGGGCAGAAACCACTATCTCTTATTTGCTAGCCTGGTTCCCACGACACAGAGATAAGAGGATGAACAAAGGGGTAATGACTCGGGACGTATGAACAGGCATACAAGTAACGGGTCCAGCATGACACAAGAAGCTAAATCAGATCTTAGCCCGCAACATCAGTAGAATCCCTGAACTGTAGATTTAAATGCGCTTCCACTTGTAAAACACTTCTGAACTTCTGTATTCCCTCCTTACTCTTTTTCCCTACAAATACAAAGAGATACTCTTAAAAGTTTATTTACAAATCTCATGCACTGCTCAGCGTAGTTCTATTCTCAGAGCCTGAGTATAACCTTCAAGTGGAACACAGCAACATGAGAGACAGAATGCAATATTTGATCAACATTTTATAGAGGTCTTTTATAGACCTCAAATAACTAAAACAATGAATGCATATTCTCATTTCACAGACACAAGATTCATAGAATCATAGAATGGTTAGGAATATGGCAAGGTCTGCAGAATGTTGCTTAAAATTTCTGTGTATGGTTTTCAAGTGACATGTCTAGGCTTTCTATTTGTGGAGAAACATGTTGAAAAAGAAGCATGTAAATCAATGAAGTGTCAAGCTGATAGAATTTAGAAGCAATCTGAAATTACAGCTTCAATGGCTTTTTAATGTCTCATTTGGCTTAGTCACATGATGGGAGAAAAAGGCTTTCATCCTTGAAATAACAGATTTAAATCATTACCCGATAATTGTTTATAATTTTCATTTCAAGACCATGTAGATCTGTCCAAAGACAGATGATCTGGAGAAAGTAATTCACAAGCATGAAACAGACTGACACTCTTAAGCAACACTGTTCCAAAGCTTACTATTACTGCTTCAGAACTTTCTGCATTAGTCTATTTTTCTATACTTATTACCACCTGTTATGCCTGATAGGAGACGTTAGCTATTCCTATAAATCTTGTTGCAACATGACTGACAAGACTGGACTGGACACTGCATACAAACCCAAACGATTCAAGCTGACTAGTCCAGCAGTGTGTTAAATGGACAAACACTCCTCTTGCTAACATCATTTTCACAGATGTCACGCTAAATAAAAAAGTTCTACAGCAAGCAATTACGAATCGCTTCTGTGTCTCTTCAAAAAACTGATGGAGTCAAAAAGTTGACTGAATGGCATCTTATTCTTCAGGACATTGCATTCTTATTTTGCTGTGTAAAGTTTTGTTTTTCACTGTGAAAACAAATCTCAATATTGCTGCCAAATACTGTTTCCTTCCTTTGAGTTTTAATGTAGAAAATGAACCTCTACAAACAATGCCTCTATAGAAATCCTCTAATTCCACATGAAACAATTCATAAAAATAAATACCCCCCTTCAAAACCATCAACCATGTGCTCTATTTTGAGAGAACAATGCTATCTAAAACATACACCCCCTTCCACAGCTAAAACTCTTCACTATAGCTCTGAGCTCAGAGAATTCTTTGTTGAAAGAGGTTGCTCGATACATTCAACAAACCAAAAGTTTCGAGATTTTCGGTCTGGCACCAAGCAATAGTTGGAGAAGAGGAATTATAATTTGCCATTGGAAAAATAAATATTTTTGAAAAAAAAATTAATTTGAAATATGAAACTACAGACCACATCACATATGAGATACCTGCAGATACTGTAAAAATACATTGATTAAAGGTTAAGCAGAATTAACCCATTTTTAACATTATTGCCAATATTTGAATTTACTACGTATTTCTGTAAATCAGTAGATTACCTTCCTTAACTGGCTTTTCCTGTGAAAACTTGCTTGGAGTTTCTGCCTTTGGTGGTAGCATTACCTCATATGTCTCTCTGTGTTTATTCCTTAATTCCTCGTATGTGATGCCTTTTTTTTTACGACTTTCTTCTGGAACTGGAGCAGGATCTGAAAACAAAACAAACACCAAATACTAGAAATGGTGTCACGCACCAAAACTTGGCTACAACCTATTCTAGACTGCCAGTTGATTACAGCTCAATCCCAACTGAAAAGGAGCAGGACAGCTGCAATTCTAAATGCAACTGAGATGTATGTGGTCTTTAATTAATCCATTCCTTTTATCCTTTTCATTTTGCCAAACTGCTTTGGAAGATAGGCAGTTAATTCCTTCTCTTCATTTTACCCAATGGAAATCCTAACAACCGTGTGCTGTTGATGGATAAAATAGTTCTGGTCACTTTATGTAAAATTTATAATGATACAGTTCATATATTTATGATTTCTGAAGAGAAATCTAAAAGAAGCTCAAGAGTTTGCATTTGGGCTTTAAATTCTGCTTTCAAAGAATCAGGACTACATCCATCATAGGTCACCTGATAAACATTTTATCCTTTTATCTAAATTTATAATTCAGAATCTTGGTTCTATAATTAAGGTTCTTCTAATTGTAATTTCCTAGACATATTTACATCTGATACTTTTATATAACTAAAACCAAGTTCTAAGGAAGGGCTTTTTTGTGAAATAAAACCTTTTCCATAAAGGAGTTAAGAAATCCAAACTAATTCAAGGTACAAAACTCTGCATTTGACAGTAACTTCCTCCTCTGTGTACCAGAGAGACCTGAATTCAGAATCGTGTGTTTCCCCTGCAGTAGCTGAGGACAGAGTTCATACTGGTAGGAGGGGAACAGCTGCCCAGAAAAGTACTTGAAAACCATTTTAGTTCTCTGTGAGAAAATCACCTGTTGCTGGATAGAACACAGTATGCATTCAGTTCTCAGAAGATTTAAACGTTTGCCACATTATAAAAAACAGTTTCATATCAGTGAATGATAGTAGTATGCAGTTACAGCACCACCGTTGGTGAAAATGAAATAACCTCAGAAAGACTAGCAGACAAATGGTAGAGACTATGGCTTCCTTAGTGCAGTGAAAGGATGACGTATTCACCTTCATTTCAACCAAAAAAACCTTCAAGTCAGGCCAAGCCTTTTGCAGGTTTAGTTTCACAACAGATTAAACCTTTTAAGTTAATTTACCATCTTTACTTGCAATTAGAGCTACAAAACATGAAAAAACCCTGAATTTAGTTTACAGTTAAAATACAAAATCATACATCTATTTACCTTCTGTGTAAAAACAATTCTGGGAACTTCAGGCTGTTTCATTCAAAACCACTATATTGTACCGTGTATGTTTGCAGGGGATGAAAATACACAGTTCAGTAAGAGAAGTATCTAAGAGAAAGGCAGGAGTCCTTAATATTTAGCAGTTTGTAGTCCTGAGACAAAACACACCTTGCACAGTGTAATCAGTAATTCCTGTGGGTGAAGATTCATTCAGGGAAGCACTGAATGGAACGGGTTCATAGCTTGAGAGGGCTCTATCTGTTGAACTATAATCATCTGAATAGGTAGAAGAAAGTGGGAAGCCAGCTCTTGGAGAAGAAGATTCAGTAAATGACTGAGAAGGCATGTCTGAAAATTCAGATTTCCGACTGGAACGGCTGGAAAATAATACAATTAAATATTAAATACAGAAATACTAAAGTTAAAAATTGAACTATAAAAGTAACAATATGTGTAGGTCAAGAAAATACCCTTTTATTTTAAATAGTTTAGTTTCCAACATGAATTATCATCTTGAAGTTTGAGGTGGTTTGTTTTGTTTTCTTTACATTGCAAAGATCTACACAGTCCCATCCCCAACACTCTTCCCTTCCTCCCAGAAACTTGTCACATACCTGAAAATCTCCAGAACAGAAGACAAAAGAGACAAAGTATTTTGCACTTTACGAGACAAAAATGACAATCCCTCCCCCCAGGGAGTCTTCAGACAGAAAAAGCACATCAGACACAAATAGTACAGGGTGTGCCCATGTAACTACTGGTAGCATCAACTATAGTTATTTTTAAAGGCCTTTTAGGAAGAATTTGCAATTTAAACCCATTCATCATTAGAAGCTGCTGTAATTGATCAGTACTGAACAGCAGAAGAAAAGGAGAATGAAGAGCTATCTTGGGGAAATGAAATTATGAAGGTTTATTGAGTTGCTGAATTCAGCAGAAACATTAACAAATTTTCTCTTAAGAGAGAGAAAAGTAAGATCATATAAATAATATTCTGGAAACCGATGCCTGATATTCTAAAGCATTCACTACATACTCAGAAGGACCCTGCAAACCACCACACAACATGTCTCTATCACGAATGCCACTGTTTGGTGCCACTAGAATGTCCCTATTCATTTTTTGCTTTAAATTTCAGCTAAGAAGAAGAAATGTTTTTCCTTTCATATGAAAAACATTTACAATGAGTCTGTTTTACTGTCACAATAAACATACAGAGCTAAGCCATTTTATTGCCTCAATTATATTTTTAAAGTGTATGTAAACACAGCTTTAATGAACTATCTAATCTTTTAGCTCCCTATTTTTACCTATTTTTACCTGAAAATAAGAATTACCAAAATACATTAATTAGTAGATTTATGACTATGAAAATGTAATGATTTCTGTTGCTGACTTAAGAGTAGCATGTATGGACAATAATGCAATTTGAATTAATTTAAATTAACCATTCAACCAAGAAAAAATAATTTATCACTTAGGAAATAAAATTTTACAGGTCCAAAAGAATGGACCATTAAAGGTTGAAGGGACTTATCGGTGGAGCAGATGATGGCATTTAAACAGGTTCTCACCTAGAGTAAACATAGTTAATGATCATGACAATTTCTTATTAGAAACTGCAGGGACTGAAGGGACAAGTCCAGCTCCAATTCAGCTGAGTTTATACAGTAAATGTATAAAGTGGTAATTCCTAAAATTGCATTCAATGCCATAAAAATTGAAACATTTCAGAATAAAGGTAAATCTTGCAGACAAAACTGTCATAAATGTGAATTTATAAAGTACTTAAGAATTTAATCAAGCCCTTTATAAACATTTGACAAATCTTAGCACATACCTAGCAGGACTACTACTCACTATCCAAACATTATTCTTCCAGTTTTGAATCAAGGCTTTAAGTGAGATATTCTGAAAGTAGTTTGCAATTAAAAACCACTTGAGGTAGAAAACATTTTGGAACAAAACAGGAAATAGTTTTAAGAACCTGATGAGTTTCTCATATGTACAGCATAATGCTGTTACAGATGTAAAGGATTTAAACAAACAGCTGTAAGTTTGACCACCATGCTTCTTCCTGCACTAATATTGTTTACTGAGCTCTTTCCTTTGATAAACACTGAAATCATTTCCACCCTCTTCCTACTTCAATCAAACTAAACTATGGGAAAAACTTCCAGAATGTAACACTTTTATTTCGGTTAACTTAGTTTACTTCTAAACTAAAAAGGCAACTTCGGCTGTCACACTACTGTAAGTAAATTCAATGGGAAAACAACATCTTAATTTACAAGGAATACATTTTGCTAATTAAAATGTTTCTTTTTCTACTCCTCAAAGTGACCAGTTCTATGTAAAGAGCTCAAAATGTGTATTTTATAGCTGGCCAACTGATACAGATACAGCTTCCTGAAAGTGGTAGATTTGAGGTAATAAAGGAAAGAGGGAAGGTGCAGCTCTGAAGGTCTTTGAAAGGTGCAAATGTAGCCTTGATCTGTTAGTGTTTAAAATGTCCTATTCAAAAATAAGTTTTAAATTTAAAAGAGAATTAAATTCTTACTTATGTGAACTATGTCTCTGAGCTTGTCGTAGAACATCTCCTATTGGGGAATCCTTCAGTTTCTTAAATTTCTCGCTACAGATTGGCAAGTAGGATATCTTTCCAGCCAGGTATCCACACATTCCAGCAACTTTTTTAAAAGAAAAAAAGACAGTTTTATATGCTGTATCATAACATTCAACATAGTTTTAAAATAATAATTTCAAATATATTATACAGTATATTGAATAAAAGAAAAAAACCAGTTTAGATCTAAATCAAAACCACGCAGTAATCATCCCTCTCTGCTTCTTTTGCAGACAAAAGGTATAAAAACAAATGCAACAGCTGAACAGATACACAGAGCAATGATTTAGATGTGGCATGAGCATCAGATGATTTCAGCTAGTACTTGAGGAATGAAAGGTGACATAAAAAGGAAAATAACTGCAACCAGTTTTTCCCCAAGATCCAGAACAATTAACTATCAAAGATGATAAGCCAGTCGGGAATAAACAAAAGTAGTAAATTCTGCTAATTTAATCCATCAGAACAGTCAGATCTTGAAAAGGCTTTCACTAGTATGAAGAAAAGTCTAAATAAACTTAGGATTAGGCTCAGTATCATCTGAAGAGGATTCTATGATATGGGTGCCAGAGGGCAAACAACTGAATTAGCTGAACCCTTGCAATCTCTAGGCAAATGGTTTCAATTTAGTGCATGAGATATTTCCATCTGCTAGACAGGACATAAGAAGAAATTATGATGCTAGTTCTTTCTGGGCTTAAAACTGATGATTTCCATCAACTGGCTCCTTCAACTTTCATGAGTGGGTCAGAGTATGAAGGAGCACAAAGGATTCAATGGCAATTAACAGAAATTTTGTTGACTTTGTAGGAGAAAAGGACGAGTATTTTCTAAATACAAATACTAAAGACCCTCAATCATCTTTACGTCAGGAAAGAGTTAATTACCAGTAACATTAATCCTCTGAGGTCCTCACGCTGTAGATTACATTGCCTGGGAATCAATATAAAAGGGGATTTTACCCTCCCCTGCTGTACTGGTACTGAAATTGTGATTCTTGTTCTAATGTTTGTATTTTCAAAAGAAGTTTAAAAATGCTTTTCCAAGGGAAGAGAGAAGAACAGCCACAACTATGAGTGAAGTTTACAAATGAGAAATGTAAGGGTTCAGCTGTTTAGCAGGTCAAAAACATTGGAAGACACCTCAAACACTATAAATATGTGCAAAGGGAAAAATTACAAGCCCCTAAAAGGAAAAACGGTCCAACAAGAATTGAAACTAAATATAAAATAAAGCTAGGCAGCAAAGGTGACTAATCTTGGCATAAATTACAAAGAGAAAGTCTCCTTTTCTTGGGGCTTTCCAGTTAAGAAAAGTGGAAGCATCTCTCTGAAAGATGTTTCACCCAAAGTGATTATTGGCTAAAATATTTGGTTTCTCTTATTACAGAACTAACAGCAAGATGATCCACATTTTTGAAGTCAGCACAGTAAATTAGACACCGTTGCTCTCTGCTTCTTCTGCATTCACCGTGACAAGACCTTAGAGAAGCTGATCAGATAGATAAAAGGTCCGACTACAGGCTAACATGAAGTAGGACATATAGATCTTACCCTTCTCTGCCAAAAAGGGATAGAGGACCAATATCTCTATGTAGAAGGGGATGGTGTCAGTGTAGTGTAGTGGTCATGACTAACTAGAAGTTCCATTAACTTGTCAGAGTGCCTAGAGGACTACCGAGAAAAGTTATGAATAATTCCTATAGGCAGAACATCATCCTGAAATCTGAAAATTCCTATCTAGAAAATGAAACACCTCTCAACTTCCAGATAAAACCAAGAGGGGCAAAGCAGGGGAAGATGCAAGATGGAGACTAAAAAAAATCCTGACTCAACTATGTTAGTCAGATATAAAAGACCAAGCACTGTAATCAGGCATAGATACTTGTCAGAAGAAGAATCTAACAATCAATCACAAGTGACACACACCATTATCAAAGACAGACTATTGTAACCAATAGATGCAGAAGCAGTGTGCTCAGATCAGTGACACCAGAAAAGCAAGAACTTTCTTACTGTTATTCCACATCAGCTTGCTATGAGCTAGCAGCGGGCCCTGGAATTACATATGCTCTTCTTTCAGAGCTCATGGAGGGGAAAAAAAAACCCAAACCAAAACACAACTGCACTGCTTCCTTTAATCAGATTTCACTGCAGGAGGAATGTGCAGTTAAATTATGAGACATAATTTGGACCTCTAAACTATGTCCCTGGCAACAGTTTTCAGGAAGATCCTGTAGACAGTAGGGGCATCTGACCTAAACAATATGACGATGAAACGAAAACTGCTTAACTCAGGCCTTTTACACCTCAACTGTGTCCCAGAAAGATCCCCGTATTTAAAATGCATATAAATCACACAAAGTTACCTACCGAAAACCAACCAAAACACATTTATGGAAAATTCTTTCAGTACAAAATGAACATCCATATGCCTACCAGTGTACATCGAAAAGGAGAAGCCAGAAGTGTTTTGGCTTATAACCTTAACATCAAGAATAGCTGGTCCAGTCCAGCTGCTCCTTATTTTTTTCACTTGATTTCAAAACTTATTTCTATTAAATAGGAGGAATGTAGCCCTTAACTAGAAATGTGCAGGAGATAAAGAATAGAATTACTATTTCCCTGGTATTAGAAAAGTTTATGTTATAACATTTTTTGGTGTTCAAAGACAGCAAGTGGAATTTAGCATAAACAAATGGCAGCCCTAGTCTCTCACATTCATTTATCTGCTTTAAACAACACTTCCTCCACCACAAATCATGGGTTTTACCGTTTACTTCAGTGGGAAGAGGGTAAAAGTAACTGGCTGTATCTGGGCAGATTGGCAAGATGGCAACTTCCTGTTTTACTGTCATGTATTTCATTGAAAAGGTTAATTTATTTTTTATTATACTTAATCCAAAATCATTCACATGAAATTGCTGTTTTCCTACAATTGTACATACATAATGTCCAGGAAAAAAAGGCACTAAAATAGCCTGAATGGGACAAGTGAGACGCATGAATAAAGACCTTCAAATTCGGAAGGGAGGGGTGGGTGTACTCTGGCAAAGTAATTTAAAGTAAGCTTGTACAGTACCTATTTACAATCTTTTTATCTTAAATTCTTACATTACACTTGTCAAGCATATTTGAAATCTTGTAATTTTACGGAAAGCCTATTGACAAAACTTGTCAAAAGTGTGTTGCACAATTTCAAAGACGGTGAATAGATTAATTGCTCTTCCTCTTGACATTGAATAGGTTCTCGCAGTATGAGATGTTGTAGTCAAGAAACATAGCTAAAAAGTTGCTGACTGATAGAATTAACTGCAGCACAGTGAAACTTGCTCATCGGCTGTATGAGATCATTTACCCCTATCTTCAGGCACAGTTGTACCAATGTAAACATTGATTCTATGATTCTATTAAGTGCTGGATTCTCCACCTGGGACAGGGCAATCCTAGTTATACATACAAATCGGGTGATGAGAGGCTGGAGAGCAGTCCTGCAGAAAGAGATCTGGGGGTTTTAGTTGATGGCAAGTTGAATATGAGTCAACAGTGTGCCCTGGCAGCTAAGAGGTGCACCAAGCACAGCAGAGCTAGCCGGTCAAGGGAGGCAATTGTCCCACTCTACGCTGCACTGGTGCAGCCCCACCTAGAGTCCTGTGTGCAGTTTTGGGCACCTCAATATAAGCAGGACATCGAACTATTAGAGTGTGTCCAGAGGAGGGTGACCAAGATGGTGAAAGGTCTGAGGGCAAGACTCTCAAGGGCAAGAGGAGCAGCTGAGGTGACTTGGTTTGTTCAGCTTGGAGAAGAGAAGACTGAGGAATGACCTCATCACAGTCTACAGCTTCCTCAAGGTGGGCAGCAGAGTGGGAGGTGCTGATCTCCTCTCTCTGGTGACCAGCGACAGGACACGAGGAAATGGAATGAAGCTGTGTCGGGAAGTTCAGATTGGACATTAGGAAAAGGTTCTTCACTGACAGGGTGGTTGGTCACTGGAACAGGCTCGCCAGGACAGTGGTCATGGCACCAAGGCTCTCTGACTTCAAGGAGCATCTGGACGATGCTCTTAGTCATGTGGTTTAGTTTTAGATAGTCCTGCAAGGAGAGGAGCAGGGAGTCGGACTCAATAATCCTTATGGGTCCCTTCCAACTTGAAATATTCTATGATTCTATGATCCTATATAGAGTGGAGTCACAGTGAATCAGCCACCTAGTCTCATGGGAATTACATCTGCATAACAGACTCCAGCACCTAAGGCATGAATGAATACAAGCTGAATTTATATGTAGCTTTTACTTACATGCAACTTTCGTAAAAGAGCCAAATCTTGAGCTATCTCTTAGAACACCTGAAAATGAGGATCAAAGTAATTACTAATAAGTTATTAAGAATTAAACTGAAAAACATCAACTGTAGTTATGTTTGTAGGTTAGTTTGTAGTTATGTTTGTAAATTGCAGGTTACTCTTTTACGCTTAACATTGAAGAAAATTCAAGAAAGCCTAAAATCTGAATTCCCCATAAAATTATAACGATCTAAGAATTACTTCTTTAACTGTATCACAGAGTATTACTACACACAATAGAATATATTGTTTCATAATCACTGAGATATTGAATGTCAAACAATATAAAATGAACATGAATTTGATTTTAATTTAAAGGTTTGCTCCTTCTTTAGTTTAAGAAACTGCAAGTCATGTAGCTGAAGAGCCTGAACTTCTTTTAATTACAAGTAGATTAGACATTGTATTATTATAGTAGCTTTATTAACAACAGAAATATTTCATCTGAGCAAATCTAAATTAACCCAAAGTATGTTTACACTTTACCTTTTCTAATTAAGAAACTAGTAGCAAGCATGCTCACTGCAGCCAAAGGAAAAGCTGTGAAGAAGAAGAAAAGTTGCTTAAAATATGATTTTCAATATTTTCAACCACAATTAAAAATATGCAATAAAATGAGAGTTGCTAGGCCTTGCTAAGCTCATTTGTATAAGAATATAAGTGTGTATATATAAATTAACAAACTGTATAAAAATTATGAAACATTCTCAATTCCGGTTTTTGAGACCTACTACAAATTATGCAGTACTGGTTAATGAGTCATCCTGTCTTCATTAGACTTCATCCTTCCTAAAATACAAAAGCCAATGCCAGATGGGCTAAAGCTCTAAGGACAAGATTCCAAGTCTAGCTAGAACTGCTACAGCATTAAGATGCAGAACTTTAAACCAGAGAAGCATACACAGTTCTACAGGACAGAATGCAGTTACATAGAGGCCAGTACTTCTAAAAATTTTGGATAACCAAAAGTCTGGATTTTGTTTTAACATAAGAACTTTGGAAAAAGTCCAACTCTTATAGAGCTACATTGATTAAAATTAGGTAACCTGTTTTATTCACCAGCAAATTAAAGAACAGGGCAGCTTTTTCTGTAGCTTACGGATCAAACTATACAACTCGGGGTAGGGTCAGGAACGCAGAAAAGACAACAAACGTGGAACAGCATTACTGCCTATCACAATCGGCTTAACAGTTCATGTTGATTTTTATTAGACTGAAAGAGTTCAGGTGGCAGGGAGCATTTGAAGATGGCAAGAAACAAAAGGAATGCTTATTTCAAGCAATGATAATTATAATATTGGGAAGATTAACTTTGAAACTATTCGTAAAGACCACCATGCCTACACAAGATACAGTGACACTGAAATAACGAACAAGACAGAAGACTAAAGTTAATTACATTAAAGATTTAGATGTGTCATGATTAAATTACATTTTAAGCAACTCTGAAAACATAGATGTTACAAAAAGGCTCCACGACTTCACCAACAGGAGAAATTTTTGCAACAGCAATAGATGTTTATAGTGTTTTGATGCACACAATCTGCTAATTAAGTCCATATTTGAAGAGCAATTATATTTTTTAGAATTTGGACAGCACGGTTTTAAAATATACTTTGCAAACTAACAGTTTATTCCTTCACAAGGAATAGGGAGTGTAGTGACAGGACAAGGGGTAATGGGTTCAAGCTGAAGGAGGGTTGATTTAGATTAGATATTAGAAAGAAATTCTTTACTGTTAGAGTGGTGAGGCACTGGAACAGGCTGCCCAGAGCGGTTGTGGATGCCCCATCCCTGGAAGTGTTTAAGACCAGGTTGGATGGGGCTTTGGGCAACGTGGTCTAGTGGAGGGTGTCCCTGCTCACAGCAGGGGGGTTGGAGGTCCTTTCCAACCCTAACCATTCTGTGATTCTATGATTCACAAATTCTGATGAATCTAAACTAGGTTAGGAGTCCAACCAGCATTTTAGGGTAAATATGACTGGATGTCACTTTTTCTTAAAAGTATTGGCTCCTCGGTTCACAAACAAGATTACAGTAACACTTCAGAATAAAGAATAAAATCTTCTAGTCTCTTAGAGATTAAAACCCTCATGCTTTTAGAGATTCTAGACCTAGATTTTCTGATATAGTGCAGATTTGAAGCTAAATTGTAAGAGGAAAAGAAAAACAAAACAAAGAGGAGGTTTTAAAAAAGTAAAAAAATCCAAAATAACTTATTACAGAGGATTTCAGTCTAACCTTTAGAGGTTTCAAATGATTTATAGGCCCAACACAAATATTCTGGACATCAAAGACAGGTTATGCACTTTAGTGGAAACAGGTGCTAGTATGTGAGCATACCTAAAATGGTAACTAGGAATTAAAAGAGTAATATGTAAATGAAAATTTAGTTCATAGATAAAAATTAATACGAATAATTATTCAAGCGTAGGAAAAAAAACCCCAAAATAGCTTAATAAATCAGAACATATCAATGCTTTTCACTGCTATGGACAAAAAGTACTTTTTCTGCTTCAGGAACACAGTAAATCCTATGAAAAATAATGGAAGGCTGATACATGAACAGCACATAATTAAGGATGGGAATGTAATGTACTCTAGTCAAAATGGTTTTATGGGGAAAAAGCCATATCGATCTGGTTTGATGTTGTTAGTGAGATTAAAAGTGTGGAGGATAAAACTGTAGTTTGTAATGTGAATTTTTACAGTATTAGAATTTATATTATATGATAATGTGATTAAAAATCGGTAGTACCAGTAAAGCATATATTAAACTGAATTATGAAATGACTAGCAAGCATTTCTGAAATAAAAGCTGTCAATAGAAACTACTGCAAGGCAGAGAGGGTTTGTAACAACTGGTAAAAATTGGCTACAGCTTGAAATTTGAATAAACAAACTGAAAACACCCAAAATTATAGTAATATCTGTGATTAACAAGAATTGATACAATAAGAAGTGAGGACGTCAGGGCAGTCACACAGGCAGCCCGTACCTCTTGCAAAGGGGTATTCAAATCATCTATATTTAATACAGCGAATGCAACAACCTAGGTGCATGTAATGCAAAACAATGAAACAAAGACAGGAGATGTAGAAAACAGCCACAGGCTTTAGGCTCTCCCAGTGACATAACAACACAGTATACAATTCCTGAAAAAAATAAATCTTTCAATTACTGTTGTAGCTCCCTAAAGTGAAGTTACTGAAGACACTAATTTGGGGCTTTCTAACAATAGCATCACGTTGTTTCTTCAGTCTCTGTATAAAAATGAACAGGGCAGTAAGTTACGTTGCTAATCAAGAACTCACAGCAGAACAACTCAAGAACAAACAACTCCCTCCTCTCTTGTCTTCCAGGAGAGAGATTATCAATAAGCCATAACCTTAAGCCATCTTACTACTAATGAACCTGACTCTTTTCATTTACAAAAATATACGGAAAATAGCTAGATTTTAACAAACAAGGTGAAGATTCCCAGGTATTTGAATAGAAGTGGAAGAGGAGAATCCCAAAGCAGTGGAGAAAGATAAAGCAGAACGTTGAATCATTAATTGAAAATCACAATGCCTTAGAAGTTGCCCCTGAAAGTACTGGCTGCCAGGAGAAATCAGAGCCCCAGTGTGCTAAATTTAGCCTATCAGCTGCTAAATTCTTCGTCTGTCCCAGTTTCTGCTAAACCACCTATCAGCATCAGGAGTAATCTACTAGTGCGTGATAAAATAGTGGGGAACAATCACATCAGAAAGCTTGGTCAAACCTCTTGACCAGGTATATAAAAAACAGGTATAGTCTTGAACCTTTGGATTACAGAAACAGTGTTAAGAAGAAATGCCATCAATTCCCAATGTTTTGTGAGAAGGAAAAAACCAAACAACATAACCTTGATATTTCAAATAAATTAAGATGACACACAGAGTATTCTGTGAAAATAATGCAAGTTTATTATTATGTACTAGCTGTAGTACAGAAATAATTTCTGACTGCAGAATGATGCTTGAGAATCTTAGATTTATTTACAGGGGAAAAAAGACCAAACATCTGGCCACATAGACACAGAAATTTTCTCCAAAAATTGAGCTGAGTAACCACTTATACATTGTTCTCTTCACAAGTCTCCAGAAAGATGGAAAGCAATGGTTAAAAGCTAAACTATTTTATTCTTGCATTCTAAAGATAACAACAAAAATTGAAAATAAAAAGGTGGAAATAACAAAAAAAAAAGAATATTTAGATATATAAATAAATGAGAGACTCTGTTAAATGTATCTGTTTTCAGACTTTTAATAGGCATATTAATTTAAAATATGAAGGGATCTTGTTATAAAGCATAAACCTTACAAAATACATTGCACCTTTTACAAAATTCCTGTCCTGCAAACTCTTAATAAATGTAAATCCTACATGGATCAACATTTACTGGGGTGCAATGTCAGACCACGTGAAGCTTGTTAATGAACTGTTGTGATATATTGACCTGGGCCTGCCTTCCTTAATGCCTAGATAACAACAAAAACTAAGGGTGGAAGAAAAGCAAACCAAGTTTACCAGCAAACTGATCTCACCTCTATACCGGGCACTCTCTTCAGCACATTCCTTGAGGAGTCTTCTTTCCTCCTCTGTCGGCACATAAGGCTTAGGTACTTCCCTCTTTTATTAGGGAAATAAATTAGAAAAGAATGAGCAAAAGGAAGGTTGGGGGGGGGGGTGTGTTTAAATTAAAAACTTCATCTAACTTTCACACCTTGTAGTACCTGTACTTTCACACAGCTATATTTAAGGAACCGGTGCCTTTTGTCTATAAAAGTCATATGAAATACATCATTAAAGATATCCGATGCTTCTACAAAACACCTAAGAAAGCAGAAAATATTTTGTGCATGCTCAAATCCCAACTCAGTCCACTCCTTTTTCTTCAGAAAAGCTTGCTTTGGTCCTGGCAACCAGCCTTCCAAATTGATGAATTATGACATTAAATCCCTTTTACAAGTATTTGCCAGAGTTTTAATTACACGATGTGTGTTGCCTGTTTACACGCATATATTTAGTGCGAGCTGGCCAGCTGCTGTGCCAGCGGGTAAGAAGTTTCTACCAGAGGTGCGTGATCCTCTCCTGTCGTGAAAGGCGTACGACCAGGCACCTTGCCAGATCACCGACCGGGAGAAGGGCAGATGCGAGAAGGCCGCCGGTACCGAGATGAACACCTCCTGCCGGGACCCACCCCCACGAAAGGCCGCCGGAAAGGCCTCAAGGGCACCACTCCCGCACCTCCGCGGGCCGCCAGGGAGCTCAAGGCAGTGGTGGGCGAAAGGCTGACAGGAATCCCCCCCCGCCTTCCCCGGCCTGCGGAGGGTGTGTGCAGGCCCCGAGCCTGTCGCCTCACCCTCAGCGGAAACAACCCCAAGCCCCACGGGGCTCCCGCGCAGCTTTCACGGTTTCCCACAGGCAACGCCACCGAGCGAACGACAATACCTCGGCCGAGTCGCCGACCTCCCCGCCGCCAGGACCCTGCCCGGCCTCCATGGCGGGACGGGGAGGGCAATACGAACGACCGCTGACCCGGAAGCCGACGCGATAGTGGAGGCATGCGCATGCGTGGAGACCGTAACAGGGGGGCAGCCGCTGGCGGCGCTCGGTCCCGCGATAGCGGCCAGGGACAGTCGCCATCGCGGGACCGAGCGCCCCCGTTAAGTATCGTTAGGCCCTAAGGCTCCTGCTCGGGCCTTGCCTGTGCGGTGGACGCTCTTTAAACCCCGCGCTCCGCAGCCTTCCTCTGTGTGGAAACTCGGTGGAGAACCTCTGCGGGCGGGCCTCGGGGTAGGCCGTGAGGGCCGCGGTGCTGCCTAGACGCTGTTGCTGGTGAACTTGGGGTTGTGGCCAAGGTCCGTGTGTTTATTTGGGTTCAGCAATTGTATTTCCTCGCTGGGAAAGTTGAGTGAGGGCAGTGGAAGGACTTTGAGTTAAGGGCTGGGGCTCAGAGCATTCGTTTCAATTAAAAATGTTTCCTTCCTGTGCTTTGTCTTGTTTCCTGTCTGCTTAGAGAATGCCACCCTCTAATATGTTTGAGAGCAAGCACTGCTTCAGAAGCAGTGAATCCCTTTAAATGTAATCCTGATGTGGTTGGTTTTGTTTTGCATGGCGATAATATCTGTATTGATACTTCTTGGCTTTGTAACTGACTTGCTGGTTTTGATAAATGGTAACGAAAGACTTTTATCTGTCCATGCCTAGCTTGAACGTTAGGTATGTTGCCAATAGGTATGTTAACTGGTTGCTAAAGATATGTGGCCAGAATTAACGAAAAAGAAAGGATGCCTGTTACCTAAAAAAGTTTATTTGAATTAGGACCAAGCAAGGACCTAGCGGGCAGCTGTCTGAACTTAAAAGTGGTAGAAGTTTGGTGGTTAGGATTGTATTGAAGTGGGAGATCAGAAGGAGTTGATGTGCTTGCCTCTAGCTAGTGCTGTTAAAATGGCAGCATAAGGGGATGCCTGCAGTTTATCAGAAATCAGGAAAAGCTGAGGAAAAAATAAAATAGATGTTTCTGATAGTGCAATGTATGGTGTGGTGCTTTCTTGTAAACATTCAGCACTGTAGCTTGAATTCACCATATCCTGATCTGCCTCTACTTGCCTGGAATGCACCACTCCCTCTCAGCCTTTCCTGGAGCAAGCCATTGTCTCTTCACCCTGGAATTCAAGTGAAGAGGTTTCAATTGCTACTGTCTGATGGCTGTACAAAAAAAGGGCCATGCCTGAAGATAAGAGAGGGAGAGTTTTAGGGCTTGAAGGTGCCTGAAATTAGTAGGGAATGTGGATGCGAAGCATCTGAAATTAGTAGAGAATGCAACTAGAAAATGAACGCTGGGAGCATGTGAAGGACCTAGGACAAATGGACTAAGGAGTATGTGTGAAGTAATGGGTTTGGCTGCCTGGAGTGGCCGGCTGCACTAAGAAAGCTGCGGCAGAGATGAGATTCTAAGGATTGGATTCTTGAAATAAGCTGGGAGGATAGAACCAGAAACTATGTATTGTGGGATTCTTAATTCGTAGCTGTCATCACACAATAAAGTTGTTCCTAATTTCCATGAGATGGCTCTGCCTGGTAACGTAGATCACTTCCAACTATTCCAACCCCCGCCCCGGGCCTGCCCTAATGAAGCACTTTCCAATACACAGACATCAATTATGCACATTATTAGTTGGAAAGCAAAAGATTTTGGCCTCATTGGCTGACAATAGTTTTATTTATGGGACTGTAGCAGACTTATGAAGGCAATTTATTTCATGCTTCTTCCCACTTGTCTTTCAACATATTCTAGGCAGAGTACAATGGTTTGTTGAAGTATTCATTTTGGTAGGGTAGGAAATGTTTATGGACTGCAGCTTCTCTAAACATGGAGCTTCAATGGGGAGGCAATGGATATCAGTCTCCTTCATTGAAGAAAAGAATGACTCTGAGCTGTTGTTTTGCCTTTCTATTGTAAAATTAATAGTTATCCATTCAGTTTCTTCACTTTCCTATCAGTCCCTTAGACTTCCAATGGGAAAAAAAGAATTAAAATCCTGCAGCAAACTGGTGAGTTTACCATCCTTTCAAAAATCTTACCTAATACAGTCTTCTTATGAGATACTTAAAAGTACTTAAAAGTTTCACCTGGTTGCCTACATCCATTTTTTGGCTTAGAAGTGCAGTTGTAGGACCATATTCAACATAGATGGTAAAGCATATCCACATCCTTGGCGCTTCGTTCTCTGTCCTCAAGCCTTTTTTGTGAAGTTCAGCCATAGAAAGAAATCTTAACAAGGACACCCTTTTTGACATCTGGTCTACTACCACTTCCTTTATGCCATCTTTCTAGCAACTATTGAGAATGTCAGTTTAAAATCAGCGATGGCATGGTCAAGCTCTTCTGATGCATTACATAGAGTCTTGTCCTCGGGCAAGGCTTAAGGCTAACTTTTTAACCCCTTTCTATAAATCTAATCTCTTGAATACTATTTTCCCTACCTTCTCCTTTGACAGGTACCATTATCCAATATGGTATTTTTGTTTAAAAGTCTATGCACTAGAGTAGTCCTTTAGAGATGACCAGGTAATGTTATTTCTCGGGGAGTTTTGAGCTGTTTGTCTTAATGACATGCACAATGACAGCTTGATGTTTCAGCAGCTGGCTTCTAATTGCTGGTTTGTGTGTATCTTTTTAAACATGCACAGTCTACAAAACTGATAGGTTATTGGTAAAGAGGAATATCATGAAGTTACTTATTTTTGCACTGCTTCAGGAGTCAAAAAATGCTTTTTAGATGTATTACAACTCACTTATCTATGACTCTAAACTTTTATCTTTTATGATTTAGTATTATCCAAGAGTGAGGAATATATTTGAGGTTCAAAATACTGTAACTTGATATTTAACCTTCAGAAATTAAAAATTTGATTTCTTTTGAAGGAGATATCTCAAAGAAGAAAAAAAGGAAAACTTTTAAAAAATAAGATTCTCTTAAAATGAACTGATTACTTATGTAACAAGAAGTTGGTAGGTGTGATAATCAGATGGTTTCTAACTGTAGTACTTTGCAAAACAAAGTCACTGGTGAATATTCAAAACTCTTGAAGCTGGAGGTCAATAATTAATAGGGTGAGTTGTGTGTAGACTGTCAGGTGGTTTAAAAGCTTATCTTTCAGATAAATTCTTCTTCATCCCCTTGTTCAACAGTTAGTGACAGGCTTTATGCAGATCCATTGCAAAACAGAGTTGGCTTACCAAATTAGTTTTACGATATTGCATAATACATAACTGAAACAACTAGATGTGTGAGAGAGTTGGAATATACACTGATACGGTAAGGAAAGTTGCCAAAACAAGTGCTGGAAGTTTATGTGCTCGAGTACATAGCTGGAATGGTGATATATTTTTGTTGTTGCTGGTTTGTGGGTTTGTTTTTTTTTTTTTTGCTTGGCACTTAGGACAATAGAGTAAAACACAACAGCTGAGAGCTTCTGATTCTTCAGTGGCTGCCAAGAGTTAACAGGACTGTATTTGGAAAAATCACTCTCTCCCTAATGAAGAAATAACAGTGCTTCATACCAAAAAAAGAGCTGTTGTTGCAACTACTATAACTGGTGGCAAACAAAGAATCAGTTATTTGCCTGAAGCATTATGGCACATCAGCAAGAACCAAGAGTGGGTGTCTTTGTGAGGCCGATACTCAAAGCCTCAATTAGTAAGGACTTTACCCACATTGATAATTACTGCTACTAATAACTGGTACTTTGAAAAGTACTTTACATGTTAACTAATCCTTAGGGCTATTTTGTAAAGCAGGCAGGTAACAGTTAGGAGAATCTTGGTTCTGAAAGTGGTATGATTGTGCATCCTGTAAAGGTGCTCAGGGGTAAATACCAATGGTCTGATTTTCCTTTATGGTGAGGTTCAGCAGCTCTTGTTTCAATTACATGGATGTATATGCATTTATTGGGAAGATCGGGCTGAGCTCCTAACTTGGGATAAGTTATAACAAAATCAGAAGCAACTTGTGACATACTTTGCTTCAACCAGTTGTCTGAAATTATGCACAACACCAGTACCAATGAATCCTGTTTTTCTTGTTCGGTGTTCTATTACCCAACATTTAGACTGTGATACAATTGTTAAAATAGGATAAAAATATTCCATTCACAAAATTCTTAAATCTACAGGAAAGAGTTAACCTGAAGCATTCTTCTCAGCTACCAGTGTATCATTATTTTTTTCCTCTCCTGCTTTCTAGTTCCTACTGGTTTCTGCAAGTTGATGTACATTATCTGTTTCAAGGGTGCACAGCACATGAACATGAGCAGTTGGGCATGAAGGGACCTTTCACTCCAAATGAACCAGAATCATACACAGCATGTAATAGAACTTGGAGCTTCTCTTAACAGAGATTGGCAACTGTTGTGCTGGCGCATTTCTTGTTTGTAAGAAACAAACTTCTTACTCAGTTCTGTTTTTGTTGGATACGCTTATTATAGTACAGTACTTGCAAGACAGGCTTATATTTGACAGTGGAAAAGTGGTGACTTCAGGATTCTTTCTAACACTGTTTTGCAGATCTGGTGTTACTTTATCATGCTTGACATGTTGGGGTTTTTCTTTTTTCTTTTTTCCCCAAGCCTGGAAGTTTTGAGGCACTTCAACAGAAAATGTAGTTACTTTCTAACCACTTAAACTGGTAATGTTGGTACTGTTTCTGTTTTAATTTCATGAGCTCCCAAATCTTTGCATTGTTTAGAAATACATTGTTACATTCAGTCACCACTGGTGAAATCCTGGCCAGTCCCAGTATCAGATGAATTTTCTGAGGATGTCGTTGTGAATTATCTCATTACCTTGCCTTTCCGTCTGTGTCACTTGCATTACCGTAGACCTTCCAGATTGGTGCCTGTGGAAAGTACGTGAAATCAAAGTTAAGTTCCGATGGCGAAAGCAGCCCAAGTGTTTTATCTGCTGTGCAGGGGCGGTGGAAGCTTCCCCGCGGCCTCCGGCCCTGCTCCGCAGTCTCCGTCGGAGCTGGGCTGCTTCTGCGGGGGGAAGCCCAGCGGTTCGCGTTGGTAGAACAGCGCGAATCATTTCTGGCAAAAAGGCGGTATCCGCGCGTTTGTGAGGCTGGCCCAGGCACAAGTATTTGCCCTTACTCACGTCGGGGAAGGGCGTTATTTTCCGACCGTTGCCTGCGGGCGAAAGGGAGACCGCGAGGAGCGCCCTCACGGCACGGGCACCGAATGGGCACGGCGCGGCTTCCCACGCGGGACCCTGGCAGGGCCTCATCTCTTCCTTAGCGAGGAAACTTCCACACTGCTGCGTGCCCGGAAGGCCACCTTATTCCCGGCTACCTTGGCGATACCGGCCGCCTTAATTGTTTTTAACGGCCTGCTCTCCCCGGTGGCGCGGAGGCTTCCTCGGGCCGCGGGCGGCTCTACTTGTCCCGCCGGCGTCTGAGGCCGCCCTCCCGCCAGGTGAGGAGCCCGCTGCAGCCCCGCGAGGAGCTCCTGGGGGCTGGGGCGCTCCCCGCCGCGGACAGGCTGCCCGGGCGGGAGTTTGTCCGCGGTCCCTCACCCGCCGGGGGAGGCTCCGGGGAGGGGGGGGGGAACACGGTGCCTCAGAGCACTCCCACAGACGGGCTGGCCAGGACGGCGAACTGGCTGCCGCCTCGGCCTATCGCAGCCGCAGGAAGCTGGCGGGCGCCGCCAATCGAAAGCTCGGCTCCCCTTCGCGGCCTTGTGATTGGCCGAGGCGTCAGGCGGCTATGGAGGTGGGGCCTGGAGGGCGGGCCGGACGCTCGGGAGCCAACGGGAAGGGGGCGGGAGGGCGGTCCCGCGTGAGTGCTGCACGCCTGCCCCAGTGAGCGTCGGTTCCTGGTAGAGCGGCGCGTGCCAATGGGGAGGTGGGGGGGGGCGGGAGGGACGAGTCGGACCGTCGAGTTACCGGAGGGGAGAGGCGGTGTCGGGATAAAGCCGGCGGGGGATGCTGGCGGCGCGAGTCACTCCCTGGCTCCCACCAGAGTCGCTCTGAAGGGGACTGTAGCCGCGTTGAGGCGGTAGCGCCCGGGGCTGTGGCGAGAGGCAGCGTTTCCACCTGCGGGATAGGTGAGGCAGCGGCGTAGCTGGGACCTGGTCGTGGCTGAGGTGGGGGCCGCCCGCTCCAACGGAAACGGAGCGCGCGGAGGGCGGGGGGGTGTTGTGCCGCACGCGGTCCTCACCACTGGCCCGGCCCCGGCCCGCGCCGCTTTGTTTACGGCGGGGAAGGCAGCGTGCCGCCGGGCGGCCCAGCCCGCCGCTGGGGGCGACGCGGGGAAGGGTCGGCGCAGCTGGCGTGGGCTTGGCGCCTCCTGGCCGCCTCCCCACCGGGCCGGGGCTCTGGCCATCCTACTCTGGGGAGACGGAGTCTCCCCCTGGCCCCCTCCGCGGCCCGCGCCCTGTCTCCTCCCGCCCTCGCTCTTCCGCCCCTTCCTCTCCGGCCCCGCCCGTGCAGCGCGGCCGGCGGTGGGGTGCGTGCCCGGTCTTCCCCCCTCGGCGCGGTCGGCGGCCCCTCGAAGCCCCCGGGGTGGGCACGGCGTTCGCACAGCCCCCGCGGGCCGAGCGGAAAGCAGCAGCAGCCGCCGCCGGGCTCCTCCCGCCCCACGCCCGCACCCGTCCGACTGGCTCCGGTCGTCCCCCGCGGCGGCGAGGCCGAGCAGCCGCCGGTCTGTTGCTCCCGGCGGCCGCCGAGGCAGCCACCTCCGCGGGGGATGGCGGGGCCTGGCGTGCGCCAGGCCGCCCGGGAATGGCGGGACGGAGCTGGGAGGGTGGCACGGAGCCGGGCTTTGTTCCCGGCCCCGCCCCGCCGTCGCCGCCGGGGGGTGCCCGGGGGCTGCGCGGGCGCGGCGGAGCTCCGGTGGAGAAACGCGCGTCCCGGCTTCGGGTGGAAAGGGCGGCGCGGGCGGGCAGCGACGCTCCTGTCTGCCTCTCCCGCCCGCTGCGCAGCTGGCCACGCTCGCTCGTTTTTAAATCAGATTTACTTTAAAATCCCGAGCGTCAAAGTAAGATAGCGCGCGCCTGTGCACCCTTTGCTTATGCGTTGCACTTCGCTAAAGAATCACTTTAAGGTGCTATTAGGACCAAACTCGGTCCGAACAGCAACTTAAAGATTTGTTTTTACAGTCTCACCTAGATGTTCCCAGTGTGGCTGTAAGTATTGTAGGGGTTTAATTAGTTTCCCCCTCTCCATTTTTGTATACACTACCAGTATTTTGGTTATGTGATTTTTGTTGGCTGTAATGACACTCAGCTGCTCAGTAAACAATTCAATTTGTGTTTTAACCAGAAATCACTGGTCTGGCAATTGGGATAGCTCCAGGTAAAACACTCTAAGGAATCTGAGGCAAAATGTTAAAAAAACCAAACACACACACCTCCCACCCCACCAAAAAAAACCCCCCACCACAAACCAAACAAAAAAACCCCCCAAAATATTTTGGTGGTCACTTACACTGAATGAGTTGCAAAAAGTTTGCTAATACAGTTTTAAGAAATAGTAAGGCAGTATGGAGATGAAGTAGCAAGGGTGTAACTTGGATTTCCTTCAGAATTACAAATCCGAAATGGACCTTAAGAAAGAGAGATGCTAAAGCAGAAAGCAAGTTCTTCTGTACTCTTATGTGCACTGCATATCTCTCAAGCTCAGACTTCATGTAATGAGAAGGGCTTAGATGGTAAGCCTCCTTCATGTAAACACAGACCAGAAAGAGAAAGGTGTTTATGAGTTATTGAGTCAGTAGGTGAAGAAGCATTCACGTGGGCAGGAACAAGCAATATGGAGAATATAGAGTATTGTGATAAAGAAGGTGATTTGCTGATTGTGGGTTGAGCAAAGAGTGAAATTAACTGTAGTTACTTAAGTATTTTCCTTAGTAGGCTGTTTCAGTCGCTTTGCTTTTGTGTTGTTACTGTCATGCTAAGGATATGCCCTGAATACTTTAGAATCTCTGTGGAAGATTGTTGAGCAAGCGCTGGGAAACCACACACCGATTCTTATCTTGTGACACTATCACAGGAAGGAAACAAACCCCTCGGTAAAAACGTGTTGCAGGTTTAGTAAGTCAAGTATTTAAAGATGAGCACGATGTTCTCTCTCACAAAAGCTTCCTTTATCTGTGGTTTGTAGAGGCTCTTAGTTAGTGGTACTTAATGGTAGTTGTTGTCAGTAGACAACTGACTTCCCTGGGCAAATTGCTGCTGTGAACGGCTCCTTATTTATATTCCAAAATGGATTTGGTTGAAGCCTGTGCTGACTTCTCTCTGGAAGTGGTTTCCTTGGAGCAGAGCAGTGGTATGTTGCTGTGGGATGCTGCAGAGAACTGCTGCTGAACTTCATTTCAAAAGAAAAGTTGTTTAATTCTTCTGTGGGGTTAGTTAAGGTAAAGCTGAAATATTCAACTAATTCTGTTTCTGTTTGGCTGGCCTAGGTGAACCAAAGCACAGTGACAGCTGGCTCTCATGTAATAGCATAGTACCTTTGAAGAGTGAAGCTGGAGGTTTGTAGGTCTGTAAGGCAAAAAGTAGAACTATTCTGTGTTTCATGTTACTGTATTAACACTTTCCAGTGTCATCTTGCTAGGCCTCAAACAGCTCAAGAGTGGTCCTCACATGTTTTTTCCCCACTGTGTCTGTCTTTTTTTAATTTTGGGGGGGTAACATTAATTGGTATGCTGAAAGTTTTTGCTAATACAATTGAGAACATGCTATCTGTATTTACTTTTTCTAAGAACTTAAGAAGATTATAATTATCCCCCTTCCCAGTGGCTGTGCATCAAGGAAAACAACTTGGAAAACAGCATGTTCCACATCAGGAGTTGCTTATTTTATGTCTTATTTTTTTTATTGTAGGGAGTTTTATCTTGGACATCATGTCTAGTGATGGCTACTTCGTTACTGTGCAAAGGACTAAATGACAGTATTTTTTTTGGTGGTATTGTTCAAGTTCCTTAAGAGGCATGTAGGCAAACTTTACGCTTCAGTGGACTTGCATAATGCAGAACGTGGGTATATAATATACTCCCTCTGGCTTAGAGAGCCATGAACTTTTAGCAGTTTTT
The DNA here is from genome assembly GCF_028858705.1 of Grus americana. Taxonomy (NCBI): domain Eukaryota; kingdom Metazoa; phylum Chordata; class Aves; order Gruiformes; family Gruidae; genus Grus; species Grus americana. The sequence continues at coordinate 29,170,375 of NC_072855.1, read as the reverse complement.
GTCTATATTTAAGCCCTAGCTTAACAGCAACCATAGGTGTTGTGCAGGTAATAACGTGAGCAGAAGGCGCTATATGCACACAGGAGTTATGTGAGTTACTGTGAGAAAAATGAGGATAATAGTTCAGGGTTGGTGACCCTGCAACTGTAGTTATTGGCCTGCATTGCCTTACTGGTAGGAAATGCAATGTAGCTTATCCATCAGCGGGAGGGCAGCTGGCCCAGTGTGTTGCCTAGCTGTGGTTTACTGCTTTGTACTGCTTCTGCACGCTCACACCCGAACAACTTTGAACCTTTATGACTTTTGTATCTGTAATCCTCCCAGCAATGACTATGGGTTGGATAAGAAGTGTTGCAATGTTAGAAGATTTTGGATTCGGTGTTACTCTTGTCTGGTCTCACTCCAAATCCCAGTGAACTTCAGCTAGGGTTGCTTCTGCCTGTTTTTATTGATTAAAATAGCAGTTCTTCTTTCTAGTATTTAGCTCACTTATCGTCTGTGTTTGACAGTTAATTCCCTAAGTATCTATGTACTGCCATATAGCTCTGTCTCTTCTAAGACTGGTGTTGTCTTTCCTTCCCTTCCCTCCCCTCCCCCAAATCTATTATAATCCCTAATTCCCTCTGACATGAACACCTCCCAGGAAGAATGACAGAATACAGGCTCAGATAGCAAGTGTCCAATACTGTCACTGGAAGATATCAGGAAGGAATAAATCCCTTCAAGCTAGTTGAACAACAGTGTCTGCTCTTGACGTGACTTCAGTTTTGAGGGATTTTTGTGTTTATCCCTAGTTTTTCCTAGTGATTTACATTTGCATGCAAAAATGGAAGAGGAACAAATATTTAAAAAAAACCAAAACCAACCCCCCAAAAACTTCTAAAGTTGAGTTTGAGGTTCTCTGAAATGTCTAAATATTTGGTCTGCTACAATGGCCTAATGCCCAGAAACTCTTACTGTAAGCTTTGGGGTTTTAATGGTTTGTTCTTTACATGGGCATTCTTCCCCTTGTCAATGTGAGCAACGTAAATTGTTTTTTTGCAGTTAGTGACAATAGCCAAAGCTGACCTGCATGGAGTTTGCACAGATCTCTGTGCAGGAGTACCTTTCTTAGACCATTTCAGCTGCTGCTTTGGCAGGTGATCTGTGCAAGTATAAGTGAACTGTATTTTTTCACAGCTGGGGCTGGGTTAGTCTAAAATAGCTGTGTTTTCAGCAGTGTGTAACAGGGGACTTGGGACTATTGACATGCACGCTTTAGTGGTGCTGCTGGTCACTTTGGAGTTAGCGCGGTGAACTATTTTCTTCTTTTTCCCCTCTTTCCAGAAAATGGAAGAAGACTCCTGGCTTGGACCTTTTTCTCTCTGTTCTTTGATTTTTTTAATTGAAGTTACATCTAGCTATTAGAAGACACAATTAAGTAATTGATACTTGGGAGTATTTGTAATTTTCAGGTTTTATGTTAATAGTAGTTTATGTCAGTTGCCAACATTATTTTTCCAGCTTAAATAGCAATTCTTACTTTGTAATGATTACTTCACTTATCTTCAGTGTATTTCTAGAGAGTAATAGTATAATTTTGCTAAACCAGATAAACCAGACTTTCTCCTGTTTGGGTGAGGTGTTTCTTGTTCACCTGATCATCCTAAAAGCCCATCGTTGCCTTCTTTCTATATGCATTGACCAGACTTGTATGAAGTATACAAGAGAAGGTTCCAGTGGGACATTATAGAGGTCTTTGAATGCTCTGGCAGAAATATCTTGCCAGTAAACCTTAGGATCCTGTTTTCTTTCCTCAGTCCTCTCAAGGTTTCTCTGCTTTGTCTTTATAAGCTGCAACTTCTAACAAAAAATATTACTACTGAAGTATGTTATGTTAAATGGGAAGAGAAGCAATAGGTTAAACACAGCATTGATAAGTATCGCTGTTGCCAACAGTCCTTGGGCCTACCATGGTTTAGGTCATGGTAGGACTGATGTTAGTCATAGTTATGCAGAAGGTATTCAAGGAGCTCAAAGATACCCCTAGCAATGTGTGAATAAGCAAGGGAGAAGAGTGGAAAGAAAAAACAGGTACCATTTTTAGAGGCAAGAATGTGCTGAAAAATCCTTGTGAGAATATGGGTAAGATCTGCTCTGCAATATTCAACCCCCTTGTTTAGCCCTTCACAGAAGACTTACTGCTGTTGATCTTTCACTACTTGTTTTTTGTAGTAGTCTCAAAGACAACAATTGTGGGTTTTGCCAGCCCTATCCAGTTCGTTTGTTTGTTTGGAGTAACTGAATGTAATGTTGGCTGTGTTTATAAAATAAGAACTGGGGAGAGTGGTGAAAACTACAGATAGAGATAGTTTGTTGTACTTGGTCCAAAAGATAATGCTATGGTAATTCAATGTGGGAGACTGTTAAAACAGAATAAAAGAAGTGTAATTAATGTAAAAAAAAAAAGTGAAGTGATATCTATACTGTAAGGCTTGAGAATGTTATGATAAAACCAGGTCTTGTGTAGTCATATTTGAAGTCGATATGGCAAAGATTGACTTTATTTCTCCAGTGATGTTGTCCAGTTTTGCAAAATGAAGAAGCATCTTTTGTAAACGCCATGCCTGAAAGGGGACTTGGAGTTAACAGTAGACCTGAACAAAGACTGATTCTCTCTGTCGAGAAGCTAGCGTGAAAGATAGGTCGAAGTGTTTCTAGGCATTTTTATCTGTCTTGCATGAGAATAGTCCTTAACGCCACTTCTGTTCTTGTGCTAAATCAGAAAGCTGCTAGGGTTGTCTCTGTGGCAGCTGAACGTTTTGACATTGACGGAGTTTTCATGATCTTAAATTGAACTAATCTAATCTGCCAGTAATGCTGATCAGGTTAAGAAAGATTGCTGCAAGCAAAAATAGTAAGATTTCTACCTCTCTAGACATCATCCAAGACAGATGTCATCCAAAAAGCTGAAGAATTACTGTCTTGTGCACTGTGACTACTGACTGGCCTGTTTATTCCCTGGTGTAGGGTGATGAGCAGGTCCCATGATGCCTGGTGCTGCTGCAGGGACTCAGGGAGTCACTTGGGGACACCCCACCTCAGCTTGTAAAGAGAAAGGACATGGGAATGAGTGCTCTTGGTCTCGGGAAGACTAGCAGTAAGGGTAGGTCATCCTGACACCTTCAGTCACATACAGCAAACCTGTTTGTTTCTCAATTTACTATAGACACGGAGATCTTGGAGATGCTCCCCCATTCCCTCTGTTCCTTCAGTTTAGACCTCACCTCTCCCTCCCCATTTGAACCTAAAATTTTTGCAATAAAGCTAGGAGTTTCTTCAGATGGAGTTGATACATATGTTTGTGTGTATATATATATTTTTACATGTACCTACCTGCAGAATTAATAGGTGAATGACTATAGCTGGTACTGGTGAGAAGTGGTGGATAGCAAGTGTGGGAACAGAAAGCTTGGTAAATACAAGCACAAAATGAATAGAACAAGCTTTTTGCAGAGGAATCTGAGTCTTTACCATTATATGCATTTCTTCAACACTTTTGTATACTTTGGACCTTTGCTATAATAGGGAAAAAATGAATCTGATTTAAAAACATTTAAGAACACTCCTCTTACTGCACATCATGTTCAACCTTTGATACTATAGTCTGTTATTCAAAATCTGTAAACAAGCCATCAGGTAGGCACAGATTATACTTGTATTTTTGTGGCAGCGAGGGTAAATTGTGTGTAACTGATTTGAGCCAATTTGAAGCCCAACCTTGTAGCTCCTCAGAGGATATATAAAGATGGTACTGCATAGTGCGTTCCATGTTATGGTGTAGTGCAAGTTGTTTTTCTCTTGACTTGCATTTTTAAATTAAGAATAAACAGTTCTGTTTTCAAGTATTTCCTAGTTCCTATAATTTTATAGTAGCATTTATTGCATGCCCCCTTAAAATCATATCTAGTATATAAAACTCTTGCATATAACTATATAGTTGAAAGGCAGAAGATCTTTCAGTGACTGTAGTTAGTGATGCAGGTGTTTTAAGTTTAAGAACTGGCATATGTTAGTGACACAAACCCTCAAAAGATGTTTTGAATTTAGCAGGTGGCTATTTGAAAACTGGTATGCATTTGTTACAAGAAGAGTAGGATGCATAGCAAAGAGAATATCAGTGGGGCTTTTATAATGTTTTGTGCCTAGAAACAAGAAGAATATTTCAACTAGTTTTCTGTTTATCTTATTGTTATTCTGGAGAATGCAGACTGGCCTCATTTGGGCTTCTGTGAAAGTGAAATAGCAACTTTACGTCTCAGCCTGTGTGAATATAGACTGTAAGAACTCTTGAGGTTAAACATTGTTTAAGGGAAAAAAAAATGGATAGAGATGGTCTGGAAGTACAATGAAGTCCTCATTCTGATTGTTGTATTTCAAAAGCAGTTAACACTGCTGCCTTTTACATAGCGTTTGAACTAGATTTCCAGAGGCCAGAGAATATTGCACTAGATTGGGATATATAAATATAAGCATGTTTTTTCTGCAACTGCTTGAGTAGATAAGAAATCTGCTAACTGTTATATTTCAATGTTGCCTGATCAGCATATTTGAAGAACTAGCATTTTTCTATACAAAACCTAAGTTTAACCTCTCTTGAAGTTGCTTTGGGGGGATGGAGCGGGGAAAGCAGCCTCCTACTTTGTTCAAGGGAGTAAAGTGTGTGTTTGTGTGGGGTTTTTTTGGTTTTGTTTTAAGTTGAAATCCATATAGACTTTGGTACTGAGCGTGCATAAAGTTCATGTTGTTTCCTCCTAATGGTGAATAATAAATAGCTAAAGAAAAAAAAGCCACATTTTTCTTTCTCTTTGTACAGGCACAATAAGAAAACTGTTCAGTGATTTAATAGAAAGAGAATGTATTTTTAGCTTTAACAGTCTTTTAAGGGAGGAAAAGTAGTACATAAGCTGTTGACTTTTCATTCAGAAGTTCCAAGTGCTTGAACCCTGCTAGATGTTGATCTCCAAAAGCTTATTGGATCGAAAAGAACTGTTGGTTTTGGTTTGAGATACTTTCAAACGTAGGAAACTGCCAAAACCAGTTTGAAGGTGTAATATAAGCTCCTGTTCTTTGTATTTAATTACTTAGTTTCATGCTTATAGGTTGATTTTTTAGTTTAGTCTGTGCTTGCAATTTATTTTGTAAAAAGGAAAAAAAGGATTTTAGTTTTTAGAGCCATTGGGCATTTTTTTGCACTATCCCCATTGTTGCTATAGTGGTGGTGGTGCAGAGGTCAGAATTTGAGGCTTGCCTACACTGCACTCATGAAAGGTCTCACTTTTCCTACTGCTGAAACTTTGTTAATACAGATACATTGAATAATGGTGTTTAGATCAATGGCTGCAAGAGATTTAGTAGGAGCCACTGCAAATGCTCTAGATGTATAGTTTTGTTTTATTGTGGACAGCAGCGCATCTGAGGAAGAAGATGGTTGTTGCTGTTGGTTATGGTCTGCCATTTCCCTTCCCTGGTGCATCTGAAATAAGAAGGAACAAGTGATGATAAATGTCTAGGTGATCTAAAATAAAACAAACTGGGGTCTTATTCATTACTTCCCTTCGAGATGCTTGTATGTAATGTTTAAAAACTTGTGCTGGCACAGACGGTGGTTTTAGCTGTTTTCCTGGTGGAAGCAACATACATGTAAAGTAGTCTTAATATATGGATTGCTTATAGTCTCTGATGCTAACAGAAGAGAGCTATAATTTTCTTGGTTCTCTGCAGATCACTTGCGGATTGGACACTCTCTTATTTTGCAGTTTCTTGAAAAGTAGCACAGAAATACTTTCTCTTGGATAGCTAGTCCCAGCTTATAGTTTGTATGATAGAAATTAACTGAGGTCACATTTTTGGGGCCCACAATAAAATCATTGGTTCTGTACTACAGCTGAGGAAACACTCCTCTAAATCAACAATCGGAAAACAGCAAGGGTAAAGGTGAGAGAGAGCATCAGCACCAAAGGAAGGTGTAACTGAGCAAGTTCTTGCATCACTGTGGTTTCTGAAAGCAGTGGGTTCCTTGGGCTGTGGCACTAGTAAAGGCAATTTTTATGAAGAGACTAATCTGAGAGACTTGAAAGGTCTTATGTGTAGATGGAAATATCCGCTATGGTCTGGTAAAAAAAGCATTTGGGTTTTGGCATATTTCTGATACTCTGAAATGAAATTGCAAAAGATAAAAAGTTATAATCAAAATTTAAAGAACAGGCAGTCTTTTTGGCACTGGCCCAATGGACATGATTTGTGGTTCATGTACTTTCTCAGTCCTGTCCTTAGTTAGCAGGAAAAGGGAGAATGCAAATACACATTTTTAAATTTGAGTTATCATGGTCAAGTTATTACACATTTGGCACCAAGCCCTCCTCTGAAGTTTATCTTGCAAATCCTTCTCAACTGCAAATGGGGATTGTATGGGAGTCTTCAACTGAAGTTCATCAGTTTGTAAGTGGAGAGCTATTTATAATTCTTAAGAAGAGAAAGTGTTGAACCAGTATAACAAATGTAGTTCTCAGGTGCAGATGTTTGGCTATATTCCAAAGTTTTGGTATGACTGAGATATGCATCTTTTTCTTTTCCCATGATTCCTCTTAGGTGATCTTGATCTGCCTCGTGAGCATACCTCATTTCCGCATCAGTTGCATAGAAGCTGAGCCTATCTCAATTTCTTGCCTATGATCTATGCATCTTCCAGTTGCTATATCTGTGTTTAATGAAGGTCCTCCCTCTCCTCCCCCCATACATCTCCAAGCCCCCCAAAGACTTGCTTTTTGCATTGGGGACCCCTGCTTCTCTCCTGTTTATGACTTCTGTGCTTGCCCATAGTTAATTGATCGTTAGTCACCCAGCTTCACTGGTGGTGTGGATTGTGGAGTGAAAAAAGGGCTGTGTTTCAGTAAGGAGATGGTTGGTGAACTGGGAAAGTACTGTATGACCACCAAGTTCTTGACAGCATTTAGTAACATGCAATCATGTAACCATTTTTAGTTTGTGGTGTTGAATATTGTTGGTTTATATTTGTTAAATTAATATACCTAAAATTTTTGTAAGGAGCGAAAGAACCAAATTGTTATTAAAAATCTTCAGGTAAGACAAAGCGTGCTAAGCTTCAGTAAAGAAAGGGGGCAGATTTGGATATTGGCAATCTGGAAAGCTTCACTCCCCCTTTTTATTCTTATAAAATGCAGTCTTATGGTGTAGGTGGCTTAGAAATGACTTCTATAATATTCAGGTACTCTCAAACTCTTTTTTTGTCATTTCTGGTACACCTGCTTATATCTCTTTGGGAGGAAAGCAAGCAGTAAGCTAGGTACAGTCTAGTTGTACAGACTATTGCTGAAGATAAGGTTGGGAGAAGGACGGAACTGGGCAGCCCCTGAAAATCTCTCAGCCCGCTGGTAGCATCTCCTAGTGCTGTAGTAGGAAAAATTGCTTAATTGGTCTGTAACAGGAAAGTCTGATATGTGGTCAGTATGTTGTATAATAAATCTGGGTTATTGTTACCATGTTTGGGTTTTTTTTTCCTTCCACCCCTTGCATGAAGGGTGGTGTAAGTTGTGAGCCTTGGGCTAAAGCCTGGCTTTACCTTGCCCTGTGGCCTGATACTTTTCTCCATTGTATGCGCTCTTACTGCATCTGCCATCGCCTTGGGGAGGGGATGAGGGGGACAGTGACAGAGGACCAGCGTTCACAAGGGATAGTGTGTTAGGTTAGGAGTGCTTGTGACAGCAAGTTACTCAGCAAAGCTCTATGAAATGCCGAAAGTACAGGCCAGCCACATGTTTGAGTGACCATTCTGTGTGTGTTTGCCCCTGAACTGGTTTATTACTAACTCTTTGTTGTCATTTTAAAAATGATGTCTTAAAAACTAGTATAATTAATCTTTCCCTTTTTTCTACCTTTGTAAAAGCAAACATGTAGTGTATTGAAGCCTGCATAGAATTTATAGCATGGAAAACTACTTCTAGCAGTTGGTTAAAACTATTAGTATTTCTTTCTTTCTTCTGAAGTATCATCCCATTAAGTCTTTTGGGCCAGTAATTATAAAAAAGGTCCTAATTTAGTGTGGTGTACATAACTTCTTAAATGCAGGTACTGAGACTTTGATTTCCTGCAGCATTAGTTTTAATCCCCTTCCTTGAAGTTTTTGGAAGCGGTTTCCTGTACCACCTCTCCTACACTTAGCAATGGCAAAAAATGCGATGTATTGGAGCATCTAATTGCTGCTCAAAAGGTAAAGTTGAGCTAGTCTTGCATAGTAGCCAACATTATTCACAGAATGTTTCTATATAATATCTCAACTTGAAAATAATGGAGATGAAAATTCTCCTTTAAACACCTCCCCAAAAAAAGTTCACCTAGTAAGTTATGTATGCTGTTACATGGACAGGTTTGAGATTGGCTGGATTTTTAGCTGTGTTTTCCAATTTAGGATGTTAGACAAGTTCTGAATTTTTTTTAGGTATGAAAGCTTAGAGGTAGCAGCAGTGTCCTTTGAATTATCTTTTTAAACCTTATGATAGCTAACCTCTTGTACTTTGAATTTTATTATGTAGTTTTGTCATGTTCTGCTTCTTAGGTTTGTTTTAAATCTTTCATAGGGGTGAACCCCAAACACTGAACCTCCTCCTCCTGTGTGATACCTTTGACTTCAAATCTGATGAAGTATAGTTACATTTTAACTTTGAGTTGTAAGCTGCAGTTAGGCAATGAAGCCTAATGAACTTCCCTCTAGCAATATGCTGTAGTTAATGTAAGCTTTATTTTCATCCATTGGAGACTTTTGACCTTACTGCTTGCTACCTTTACTACTACTTTTTTTTCCTCTGTAGTCAGACTTAATCTGATCAGATTGATTCTCTAGGATATCTTAGGTTGTATTCAAATACAATTCCAGTTGTACTTGAAGTTCTGGGCAGCAGCTGCAATTTGAAGTTTATTATTGCTCAGTATGTGCCACTAAAAAAACTTGAATATCTCAAATGAGTTTTCCTGTGCCTCCCGCCCTCTGGGTTCTTTCCAAACACTCTGACAGCTGAACTGAAGCAGCAGTGTATTGTCCTAAAGCTTGGGCAGTCAAGTTAGTTTTCAGCTTAACTTTATTTTCTCCATTAAGCAGCTGGGCTGTTGGGTAGTGTGTTGGCATGGGGATTAGTGAGAAGTACAGACTGGGTCTGTATGTGCTTGCTCTGGACACAGTGAGAAGGGAAGCCTCTAAACAGAGCATGTTATGTATATGCGAATATATGTTTTGCTTGAGAAAGTGAGCTAAAATATCAGTATATGCCAAGGTGGATTTCTGTCTGGGTATTCTTTCAATTCAGAGCCATGCCATATTACTCTCCATAGATTTCCTTAGTGCTGTTCACAGTAGGTGTAGTTGGGGAGGAGTTAAAAGGACAGCTGACCCACTTGCTTCCAAACTGGAGTGGATGTAAGGTTTTGCAGGAGTTGATTTAAACTACTTCTCTTTTCTAAGAAAGGGGAAAAAAGAAGAGAGAAAAGAGAGCAGTGCAGTTTATTCATGTAGACAGGGTGAAAGGCCATAATTTCTGCTGCGTAGAAAACAGTGTTTGCTTGCCTTAATTGTCTAAAGAGGAAAAAGTGATGTTGATTTGATGCACTGTACTGTCACACGCACAAACTACAGAAAGCAATTGACATTATTTAGAGTTGCAGTTTAGCAGTAAAATTCAGAGTTAGAATTTTATCTGTCTTTTTTTAAACTCTTCCCTTTATAACTGGTCAAGTCTTTAAGAAACTTGACTTGCTTTTTCAAGGAGTTATGTGGTATGTTCCCAATTTATATATAAACATCAGCTTCCTTCCTATTTGCAAAAGCTTACCTAATTTTCCTGATTGTCTTGAAGTCCCACTTTTAAACTTTCTTTTAGATCTTTAAATCTTCAGGATGTAGCTTTTTACCTTTAGATTGCACTTATTATGTGGGTCTCTTGTATTTTTGGAAACACTAATTAAGAAGTAGAACAAACCGTACATAAAAGAATTGATGATGATTGAATGGTTCACACATCCCTAAAGGAAACTAGTACATTCGTGTTGCATCAGAGCACTGATAAAGTCATATTGGGTGTACAGGTCTTCTTACATACCTGCAATTTTTCAGGCTAAGACCTTAGGCGGGAAAAAAAAATTTTCCCCCATACAAACTAAACGATCAGGAGCAGTGGATTGCCCCTGCATGTTGAGACTTGAGTTGTTAAAAGCAGGTAAAAGTGCTTGATCTGCCTCCAGGGTAAAATTAAAAATACTAAAGTGCTTTTGCTGTAGTTTGGTGGTGTAAAAGAGCAAAACCCAACTCTGCCACTTAGGCAAGTTTTGACAAGTATGTGAAGTTGTGTACAAACTTCAGTTGGGAAGGAATCTCCAGAAATTCTCGAGGCTTTGTTAGGGGGACCCAGCTGAAGTATTGTTTGTTTCTTTTTCTGACCACATCCTCGTGCTAACCAAGCAAGGGAAAAAAAATCAACAAAAATCAGAAAAGAAATAAAATCACTAATATGAAAAATTTGATTCAGAATGACTTGCATTTGAGAGTGATTGTATATATGATTAATAAAGTATGTTTGTAATTAAAGTACAACTAAAACTACATAAAGAATGGATGTACACAAAATATGCTGTGTGGGAAGCTAGATTTTATTTTGGTGTCAGTTTTAATTTTTCTCTTTTTTCATGGGGAAAAATCATTAAGAATCACTAGCTTTTGAGCAGAGCAGCAATTCTGAAGACACATTAACATTTTTATCACTTATGACTTCTCAATGAAAAAAAAAAAGCAGAGTTCTAAAGCTTTTGGAAAATGTTGACATCTCCATTGAGTAAGTGTCTGAGATTTGACTATGGTTTTTCTCATTTTCTTTTCAGTGTTCTATACTTCATTTGTCGTGTTTGGAGACCTTTCTCCGATATTTGGCTACATACCAGCCAACTTGTAGCTGTTTACATCTCTGTCTACTCTCACATCTCTAAGCACACGTTGGACTCGGGCGAGGGAAATGTCTTGATGGATCCATCCTAAGTGTGATGTGCTAGCAGCTTTCGTCGGTGCTTAACAATGGCTTCTAAGTGGTAAGACCTTTTTCATAAGTCTGTCATAAATAAATTTTCATGCATCTAATCTTCCCCCCCCTTTTTGCTTAGGTCTTTGTTAGCTATATTTTACTGTTAATACACTTTGAACTACTACTTCACATATCAATTATCTGAATAGAAGGATGTCTGCACTGTGTTAAATCACATAAGAACATTTGATTTAACACAGTATAGTAACTGATTGTGGCCAAAAGTGAATGTCTAAGGAAGAGGTTAAGAACAGGGCAAGCAGCCTCCCATTTTCCAGTCATCTGCAGGTCAGGGACTTCCTAAGCCACATGTAGTTCCTGTATATTTAGTAGTCCTCAAATTGTACATTTAGTAATTATATAATTTCTGTATATTAAGTAATTCTCTCAAGTTTTCTTTCACAAACTTCTGTGCTCAATGCAAATTAGTTTTCTTGGTGCTGATAGTCCTCCCTTACAATGTGTGGCCAGGTGTCTGAGCTCTGTCCTCTTGTGGATGAAGCCAGGAAATGCAGGTAATTAGTAAAGGCAGTCACAATTCCTTATATAGATGCTCTTTACTGCTTGCTCTTCATGTAAGGATTTTATCAGTAGTAAATAGATTTGTATTGCTGTCAAGCACAAGATAGTTCTTTTGGATAAAGCATTTCTGAGCTGAAATGGATATATGGATAGATCTAACTAATCCAACATCTAAACTGTCCTTCAAACAGAATGCAATGTAGTCAAGTACTCTAGTCAAGTAGTAAAACTGGTAGACTACTTACTTTTGGCCTTTGAGAACAGAGAGTATATTGGCATGACTGGAGGAAAATATTGAAGTACAGTTGTTTCTATGGTATTTGCCATGGACTTTTGTATTCGAGGCATTCTATAATAATTATATGTTCTATAATATTACTTTATAGAATGTAATAGGATATTATATGTTCTATTATTAACTAATTATCAATAATTAGAATATTATATATTCTATAATATTTTTAGTGTAGCTCTCACTTTATTGTCTTATGTATTCTTTACAGGAGAAGTATACGATAAAATAGAATTTGAATGTATCATAATTTTCTTCCATTGTATCATCTCCAGTGTATCATATCCCTGTTGTTTGCCTCTGTCACTGGCTTTCATTTCTAGTTACAGAACTTGCTTCACTGTCTCTTGTTAGAATTTTATACCATAATTATTTTTGTTTGGTCTATGTATTTTTTTCTCTCAAAAGATGATAAATTTGTTGCTTTAGAAGTTTAACTTGAACATCTATATCTTTCTGTTGCTCAAGGATGGCAAATGCATTTTTCAATATTAGAGTAGGAACCCCAGATCAATCTTTTAAATGAAACAGAAAAATGGAGGCAGAGGGTTTGAGGACATTGACATCATTTTTTACTGTAAGTTGTTCTCTTGCGGGTGCTTACCATGCTTTGGACAACTCTAGTTTTACGTCACTTTAAAAGGTTTTAATGATTATGTATTTTTCTACATTTTTATATGTTTATATAGAAAACATGCTCCAGTGACAAACACAAAAGTGTTCAAGGTTGAATTCTGTAGGTTTTCCTCATTGGAAAAAAAGGCTGTTCAGTGCTGATCTAGTTCTTGGAATACTTCTCAGTAATTATTGTACATTCTATACTTACTGCTAGATGTTTAAAAAACAATCAGGTAGTAGGTTTAAAAAAATATCCTTTGCGTTGGGTCCTTAGCTTTTGTATCTATTGTCTGTCTTGAGCATTAAAAATCTATTGTGTTGTGTGTGGGAAATTAAATGCAGATTTTTTCCCCCCTGCCCCCCCACTTCAGCAAAAGGTAAAGACAAGTCATCTGTCAGGGTGTATTTTCCTGTCAGAGAATGCAGAGAGAGTCTTATCTCAAGTGCTTTCCTTTAAAAATATGTGTGAGAAGGAAAAATAATACATAGCTGGAAAAATGTGCTAGCTGCCTTAGTCTGTGTTACTAATTTGTTCCCTGGAATCAGTTCCCTGATCAGCAGACCTGGTTGCTCAGGGCTTTATCCAGTCAGGTCTTGAAAGCTCTCATGGTGCAGACTACACGACCTCTCTGAAAAATTGTCTGGAACATCAGTTATGTTGAAAAGCCTATTTCTGTCTGTAAATGCAGTTGCTAAACAGTATTCAGAACAATTAATATACCTGTTCATGTATTACAAGTGTTTTTGCAGGTGTAGCATTAAAGTTTGATTAAGTATTTTTCTCAGCATAATTAAAAAAATAAAGGAAAATAAAAGGTTTGGTTGGGTGTTTTTTCTTTTTCCCTCTCCTTAAATAATCATTTAGGATTAAAGCAGTACTTGTTGCTCACTACCCTGCTCAGCAGTTTCATTAGCTGTGTCTATATAAATTATAAGATGGATATTGGGGAAATAAATGGAAACATCAGTTCTTTTTTTATGACAAAGTTTCTATTAAGGTGTGTTTTGTATTTTATATAGCTCAGTGGGCTTCACCAACTTTTAATATGGTTTTTGTGTGTTTCTTTTTCCCCTCCTGTTTCATTTGAACATTAGTTCTCACTCTGCTGCCTGACCAGAGGTATGCCTCTGCCAAAGAGCTTTGTAGACTGTGCTTGCTTGCAGTGAGAAATGACTTGCAGAATGCCTCACACTTGATGCCTCATGTTGTTCAAATAATGTGGAACACCTGAGACACATCTGCCAGAAAACAGAAGATGAAAATGCTAATAGGGATGTAGAAGAGCTGCTTAGTCTGTGGAGTGGGAAAGCGCGCTCTGTGTGTCAGACTAAGGGGGGAAAAATGTTGAACCTGTCTAGTAGGATTCTCTTCCCCAGGATTCTGGGGATTTTTTGTGCTGCTTGCATCTAGAAGGTTGGGTTTGTTTGTGGGTGTTGTGGGGTGGTTTGGTTGGGGTTTTTTTTTGGGGGGGGGGGGGGGGTGTTGTGTTGGTTTTTTTTTTTTTTTGTAACATCTAACTTTCATAAAATTCCTGTTTTCAACCTCTTGTAAAACTGTTTGAACTTATTTTCTGTCATGGAGAACAGCTATGTATCTTTATCATGAATTATAATTTTTAGTTTGATTAAGATTTCTTTATGTCTATATGTTCGTTTTAATGTAATCTACTTGTATATTGAACATAATATACAAGGCACTATCAGTGGTGTTCTTTAACACCTAAAATGAAATACATTTGGCCTTTAAAGGGGCTTGACCTGTTGTGGATTTTTTTAGAAATCTGCTTATGCATTGTCAAGAAGATGGTGGAGAAAGAAACTCTTACCTGCTAACTAATTTTGATCTTGGCACTATTACAGCTCTGAAATTTATTTATATACAGCTATCTGTATGCATATGTATCTCAATATCTTATTTTAACACTCTTTTTAGTCAGACAACTATTTTACTATTGGTTGTGAGATGCTGCTGTTCTCCATGTGTGGCCAGCAACTATTTGCTTGAAAAGAATTCACTTGGAGAGGTGTTAATTTAAAAGAAACTGCAGCACCTTTATCAAGGTGTAGAGTAACTGCATAAGTTACACTATAGACTCTGTATTACACTTTAAATCTATGATATATAATGGAATGGAAACCAGAAGTCTTTAGGGAACTGGAAAATGCTAGTAGCTGATGAAAACACTGTATGTCTTTATACAAAATAAGCACTACTTCAAAGACAGGAAGACAATGACAGATGTTTTTTCAGAGGTTTGGCTAAAGCACAAGTGATGTAGCTACTTGCGGTACCTCCTAGATAGTTGCAGAGCTTTCCTGTGGAAACTCTCTGCAAGTTCCTGTCCCCTGTGCTTTTGTCCAGCACGGCTTAATGCGTCCTGCCTCGCTTGGTCCGGGGCACACTGCACCTGCAGTACACCACTGATGGCAAAGTTCTCACCTCTGCTGCCCTTCTTGGCTCCTCAGTAAGTATCTCTGGCTCAGAAATAGCTTATGAAGTGCAGCAAGACTCATTTCTGATGCAGACAACACAGTAACAACAACAAAAAGTCCCCAATCCTTTGATTTGAGGAGTATCTTAGAGGATATAAGGATTTGGGCTGAAATGTACAGCAGAGTCAAAGAAGGAATAACAAGGTAGTGTGAAGAAAGGGACTTTCTTTGTGGTCTGCTGAACTACTATTCTTAATTTTAACTGTATTTCATTGGGTCTTCTGTGTGAATGATGAAGGATAATTGTAGTGTGGACAAAATGAGTCTTGACACCTCTGTATTTCCATTTGAAGATGGCTTTAAACAATCATACTTATAGTATGATATAGCTGAGCTGTGTCTGTTAAAAATGTGTATGTTACTGTGTTGGGTTTGTGTGGCAAGGTTTTGGTAGCAGGGGGGCTACAGGGGTGGCTTCTGTGAGAAGCTGCTGGAAGCTTCCCCTGTGTCAGAGAGAGCCAATGCCAGCCGGCTCCAAGACGGACCTGCCGCCGGCCAAGCCAATCAGCGTCTCTGTGATAACATATTTAAGAAGGGGGGAAAAAAAAACCTAGAAAGAGCTTTTGCAGCCGGAGAGAGGAGTGAGAAGATGTAAGAAACTCTGCAGACACCAAGGTCAGTGCAGAAGGAGGGGGAGGAGGTGCTCCAGGCGCCGGAGCAGAGATCCCCCTGCAGCCCGTGGTGAAGGCCATGGTGAAGCAGGCTGTCCCCCTGCAGCCCATGGAGGAAGGATGAGGGGGTGTAGAGATTCCACCTGCAGCCTGTGGAGGACCCCATGCTGGAGCAGGTGGAGGCACCTGAAGGAGGCTGTGACCCCATGGGAAGCCCATGCTGGAGCAAGCTCCTGGCAGGACTTGTGGATCCGTGAAGAGGGGAGCCCAAGCCAGAGCAGGTTTGCTGGCAGGACTTGTGGCCCCGTGGGGGACTCCACGCTGGAGCAGTCTGCTCCTGAAGGTCTGCATCCCATGGGAGAGACTCACGCTGGAGCAGTTTGTGAAGGACTGTCTCCCGTGAGAGGGACTCCATGCTGGAGCAGGGGAACAATGAGAGGAGTCCTCCCCCTGAGGATGAAGAAGCGGCAGAAACACCGTGTGATGAACTGACCGTAACCCCCATTCCCCGTCCCCCTGTGCCACTGAGGGGGGGCGGAGGTTGAAGCCGGGAGTGAAGTTGAGCCTGGGAAGGTGGGAGGGGTGGGGGGAGATGTTTTTTAAGATTTTATTTCTCATTCCTCTACTCTGTTTTCCTTGGAAATTCATCTAATTTATTACCTCTCTAAGTTCAGTCTGTTTTGCTCGTGACGATAATTAGTGAGTGATCTCTCCCTGTCCTTATCTCAACCCACAAGCTTTTTGTTATACTTTTTCTCCCCTGTCTATTGAAGGAGGGGAGTGAGAGAGCGGCTCTGGTGGGCACCTGGCCCCCAGCCAAGGTCAACCCACCACAGTTACATTCTCTTTAGAGAATTTTTTTCTTCCTGTTTAATGCATATTAACTTGAATAGAATGGATGCTTTTGAAAATTAGTTACTAAGAAATGGAAGGCAGTAAAGTTTGTTTTGTGGTATCTTCCTTAAGGAGGAAGTAATTCCAGCCTCTGAAACTTTTTTGCAAAAGAATCCTCGTGTCTTTCACAATGACAATTAGAAGTCTATTATTAGTAATCAAAAAATGAGGAAGGGATACAGGTAGTCTTTTAGTCTTTCTATTCTAATCAGTGTCAATTTTTCTTTATTTAAAGGAATATTTTCTTTAAATAAAGGAATCCCTTCCTGAGTGATCATGTTCAGCTATGTCCTTAAATTTCAATGGTTGTCTCTTTCTGTTCTTCCAAGGCAGGTTTTTTTTTCTTGTTGCTTCTGATAGGAGCAGGTTTAACATCTCCTTCAGATAGGTGTAATACAGCAACTCTCTTCCAAATCCAAATAAGGAATTTTTTCTTAATTTCCTTCACAATGCATGCTAATCTCACATATGCTGCTTCTGGTGTTAGAAATAGGAAAAATCCTTTTTAATCTGATGATATATGTCAGTTAAATGTATGCTAACATAATTTTGTCTTAATCCGTATTTTTCAAGTTGTCATTCATTATGTGTCTGTTCTATAGATCCATATTAATTTGTGGTACTCGGGAAGAACTAATATATCAAGGTGCTCTTTGAGCTGTTGTGTTGCCTCCAGGTCACAGCTAGAATGCCCAAGCAGTGGAGCCAATGTGAAGGAGCAGCATGTTTACCCTGATTGCTGTCTTTTAAGGAAAGTCTGTTCATGCAACTTCTGAAGCTGCAGTTAGTGTGCCATGTATTGTTTCTGCCTTGTTTTTAAAATTTATGGTGCTCTTGTTTCCCTCTCTGTAATTTTATAAGCTTTACTGAGATAATACAACTAATTTAACAAGCAAAGCTGCATGGGTGTGCATAAGTACATGAATGTTCCATACAGGGTAAAAATGGGAGCTTTCTCTTGAGTGGCTCAACAATTGTTGTTTTAGGTTCCTTAATCTTCCCATGGATTTGTTTACTTAGGGACTTTGTACTGAGAATTATTTTATTCTAGCAGTGCATTTAGCAACTGTGTCGTCTTATTTGGTAATAATCCAAAATTGCCGGGGTTTAAACTTTTTTCCCCTCCTCTGCTTACTAGAAACATTTTTGGACCTTAATTTAGCACCTAATTTAGCTGGACCTCTGTTTCATCTCAAGTATATTGTAGCTTTTCAAATAGGAAGAGTAAATAAGATTTCATCCAACATTTTACAGTGAAAGTTACTATTTCCTCTCCTGTGCTTAAAGCGCTGAAACCAAACCCTTGCCAAACAAGCCTAACTTACATCTATTCTCCTTCCTTTCTAGAAATTATGAAAGTGCAAATTCCCTGCCTTCTTTTTTTTTCTTTTAGAAATGAGTGTAGTCACTTAAAGTACTTTAGTTCTGCTATTTGTGAACATCTATAGCATTGAAAGGATAGCTCTGTTTTCTGTTAAACGTGAATGACGTTTTATGACTGTTTATGTCCTAAAGCTACAATACTGGGGTTCCCATCAGTTCACATGGGGCTCCACTGGGAGTATCCTCTGCTGCGTCCAATGGTCTGGTGGCGTTCCTGATTATTATTATTTTATTTTTTTTTCCTCCTGAAGACAGGAGGCAGTTGAATGTTAATTAAAAAACTTGTTCAATGGAAAGAATATCCATAAACATTCTATATTGGCACATGGAAAAACCTCTTTCAGGGTTACAAAATTTATATAAAAGATTTGCTGTAATAGCTGGTATTCATCTGATGTATTATTATGATAAATCATGCTCTGATCATGTACTGTCTGATAAGTAAGTTCCTTAAGTATCCTACTTTTTCCATTGCCTTGAATTTAATATCATGATTATGTGTCCCTAATAGGTAAAGGAAGGCATCTTGATCTGAGAAGTGAATTTGTTTTCCTTTAATGCAGGTGCCAATCTTTCTGTAAGCCATAAAATGTTGAAGACTTCAGCCCAGAGTACCTAGTACAACTACATTTATTGCATGAACTGGTAGATTGGGCTGTTTTCTATTTAAACCAAATTACATAGTTCTGGCAGCAGCACTTATTATTTCTGGTTATGTTCAGATTACCAAGTGGAAATTTATTCAAGTTATTAAGTAAAAAGAAGGGGCAGAGACATCTATATTTTGCAGAAGAATTGAAGTGCTGTTGCTGTACGCTGAAGGAATTCTTTCATTTGGGATTTAAAGAGGAAAGCTACTGCTATTTTATGATCTAAAATTACATATTTCCACTAGAGAAAAATCTTGTAATGCTTTAGAGATTATAATTTCTGTCTTTGAGATAGAAGAGATGAGAAGGGATAAGTTTTAAAGTTACTGTCCCAACATATCTGTGGGCAAACATATGTGATATCTAACTTTTTTCTGATAATACTCTGTTAAGAAAATAGATACATTAATTTTGACTACCTATGTGCTCTAGCTAAGAGTAATCTTTTGAAGTCCCACATATTGCATCTCTGTGTGAGAAATAATTTGCTCAGCAACTTGATTTAGCTACCCTTGTTCCTGAACAAAGGTGTAACTTAAGAAAATGAAGTTCTTATTTATTCTATGACTAATTTTAATATTAACCTATGAATCTTCATCTCTAGTTGTACATCCTTCTTCAGCACTGTGGTTTTGTTATGAGAAAGAGATCACACTATGAAATTTTATATGGGAGGATTATATATTATATGGGATTTAAAAATACATTGCTCCTCATCTAACTTAAATCTTGTGATACAAATATATTTCACTAGAACGCTATTATATATAGTGTTTCAGAATTTTATAACGGAGCACAGAGGATGTACATCTAAACTAGCAGAGACATGAGCATGTCAGTCCATGTGAATGGACTTGTGAATTTACTCACTCAGGTTTTTTTACTAGGTCGAGTATTAATTTCTACTTCCTGTTTTGCAGTGTGGATAAACTTTGTGACCGTGTTTCAAAAACTGTCCATTTTGCAAAGGGAGAACTAAAATAGGTTAGAGTGGATGAATGCTGTGTAAACCAAGACAGGCCTTATATTTAGTCTAGATGTCCAGAGGATTTTCATTGGTATTGGAGACTGAGCTTGTCCTATGAACTCAGTAAGCCTGCTTTTTTTAAAAAAAAAAAAATAAAATTATAGAAGCTATGGAGAGGAGTCATAAGAAAAAAAGGATAATGATGGTTTTCACAGGTCTGTAACATTTTAAACATACCTTCCTTGTATAAAACTTTAAGCAGTAAACTAAGATTAGGGAAGCTTAGTAAGGGAAGCAAGATAAACTGGTGCTGTATGCACTTTTGGGATAGGAATGAAGGTTACTTTGAACAATAAGCTATAGATTCTTTCCCTGGCCATTTGACTTTGATGCTTTGGGTGTGATTTAAAAAGTTGGCCATTCAAACATGAAGAAATTCTTCTACAGATGTGTACTTTCATGTAGTACTAGAGAAAATTCTAACAGAAACAGTGACAATGGCTGTGAAAATAGCTATCAACCAAATAGCCAAAATATTTAAGAAATGTATGTTAAACCACTTCTGTTCCTATAATTCTGGAGATGTATGTCTGTGCTTGGTCTCTGGTTGTCACTTCTTGTCTATATTCTGGCTTTTCTATAGGCAAATCTAAATTAATGGTTGGCAACTCTGTTCCTTGTATTTCTGTGAAGCACTTAAAAAGCTTTCAGTAAAGGTTTTCAGCTCTCAGTTCCCTAGAGATCCAATTTCATAGCAGTGTTGCCATTGTTGGTCTGACTTACTGGTAGCCGTTCCACAGAATTTTTGTCTTTTAAATGTTGGGTTTTGGGTTTTTTTTAAATGTCCTTTGCATAGAAATATCAACATCATGCTTGTCATCATTCACTTTGATCCTTTTATAAGGGAAAAGAACTGGCTGCTTCTGTTGTTATGGGATTGTGTAATGATGTCTTCTCTCAGTATTCCTACTTGCATGGGAATGGGTATGATTCAGAGTATGTACTACTCTGGGATTTGCTTTGAAATGCAAGTTCTTATTTGAAGAAAATCTGCCAGTGGAAGAAATTCATAGGTTTGGAAGATCTTGTGTGGTATGTCAGTACTTGGAACAAGCAAGAGGTTAGTGACAGGAAGCCCAGATTGTTATCCTGAGTGAGAGTATTCTACAGAATAAGACAATACCTTGATCTTCTCAGGAACTCCTAATGACTTCAGGAAAGCATTGTATTCTTGCATGTGACTTCAAGATAAGAACAGTTACTACCTAATACATAAAGTAAAAAATTTGGGGCTTTTTTATTAAATGGGATAATATTGCATTCAGTCAGTGAATCTAACTGTTTTATGTTCAGCTTCTGATTTATTTTGCCAGTATTTTATTTCTACCTGTATTTCACTTCTACTAATGCTAAATAATTAAAGCCAAGCTCCTAAAAAAAAACCACTCCAGAAATCCCCAACCTTCTAAAGGAAAAGCCCCACAACTCACTCAAAAAAAAAAACAACAAACCCCTACCCCAATACAGAGCAAATACAGCTTAAGTGACTGAAAGGAAATGGAAACTTTACCAAAAGCTGACAGTTGTTTGTTACTTTCATTTCATTTCTCAGGAAACAGAAAGCTAGACTTTATTTGAGAAGAGCATGGGGACAACTGAAACTATTTGCATGTTTACATTAAAAATCAACAATAAAGCCAAACTATAGAAAGATTAAATGGCTTAGGTTTAAAGTATTTTTATGCAAAATAATAGTTACAACAAGTTTACACTGATACAGAGATACTTTATTCCAAAATTGTACATTGCTTTGTCCCTGCTTATACTGGTCCTAGCTTTTTTTGCTATGAAATTACATTAATTGAACTAGACCAAGGAAACCATTAATGCTAAGTACCTTGGGAATTAACTGGTACAGCATAATTTTAAATTATAGGAAGGATAGCCTCTTATCTTAAATATATTTTAACACTTTGAAACTTCTGAGATGCAAAGTTAATTCCTTTAAATATGCCAAGTTCCTACAAGTGGTTAGTCCAAACTGCCAAAAGGTGAGATGACTCCACAATGAGACAAATGGTTTTCTCCCTATACGTGCATTGTTTGTGGCTATGTTGTCTGTTTAGTTTCTGTATTTAAAATAAAAAAAAGGTAAAATATGTGACTATGTTAAGTTATAGTTCTAAAGCAAAAAGGCTTGTAACTTAAAGTGCAGCGTATACAGAGAAAGAAATGGGGTTTGTCTTCCCTACCCCTATGTTTTTTTTGTATGGAAATTATGCCAGTGTCCTGCTAATTGGCTCACAAGTGTAATGCAGCTGTCCAGTACCTGGTACCTCTCATGAGTGTAATGCAGGGTATGTTAATTTATACTTACAGGCTTGGACTGCAGATTCAATTTCTAACTCTACTGTTTTATTCTGCATTTAGTTATGTATCTCTTTTTTGGGGAAGAGCAGATTGTTTTCGTTGGGATAAGACAAATTCTTACAAATTAGGCTTCTATTCTGAGATTCAAGAAGGAAAAACTTCCCATACTTGTTTGTTTTTTTTCTTTCCCTAAATACTTGGGTCCTATTGTAGTTGTTCTGTTTCCTTAGCAGATTCACTCCCACTTGAAACAGTGACGTCAGGTTTAAATTAGCAGGTTGGAGAAAATAGTGATGATGCTTATTTGGTGCACACTAATCATATGTCCGATACGGGCTCAAGGGTGCCTAGTTTAAACCCTTGAGCTCAAGGAATATTAACATTTCTTGAAGAGCTGTGAACTGAGGTAGACACCACTTTGCATAACCCATACCACTCACTTTTTTGAAAGGCAGAACTTGCTACTGGGTCATTGCTGTTGAAACTGGTTTGGCAGAACTTCCAGTACCAGTGTCCCAGCAGCAGGGATAGTTTTCCTTCTGGGTTTTTTTTTGGTTTGGTTTGGGTTTTTTACTGTTGTTTTGTTTGTTTTTGTGTTGGTTTGTCCTACCAACATGGTCATATTGCTGAGAAGCTGGGAGAAAGCAAGGGTTCTGTGTGCCAACAGGAGATGTGCCACACCATAGCAGTGCCACCTCAGGGTAGATCTGTATGTTGGTTCCAGAAGGTTTGTAGTGAACCCTGCCGCCTTTCTGGCACAGGGATGTCTCCAGTTGCCTTCTCTGCCAGTGTGGCTGTACTGCTCGGCCACTTTGCCAGTATAGTTATGGCTAACAGTTTTAGAAAACGTGTTCCTGCCATGCCAACAAAGCGGCCCTGAACTGTTGACTTCCTCCAGTGTTGGAGGAGCCCGTGCAGCCATGCGCAGTTCCCTCCTCCGTGTGGCAGGGCAGTCTGTGCGGCACCGACAAGGGAATCCAGGTTAAAACCAGTCCGCTGTGGAGGTCAGCGTTACCCCTTGGCCTGGCCGGGCCTGGCGCGGCTGGAGGAGGAGGAAGAGGAGGAGGAGAAAGGCGCAGGCTAGCGGCGCCACCGGCTGGGGGCGCTGCAGGCAAAGGCCTCTGCCGCCCTCCGGGCCTCGCTGCCCCGCCGCGGGAGAGCCGGGTCCCCTTCCTGCCCTCTTTGTTCCCTCATCAGCACGGTGATCCCACTGAGGCCAAGGGGCACCGCTCTTCCTCCCGGCCTCCAAAAACCCCGGGGCCTGTACCGCCAGCTTAACGTTAGATACAAAGGAAGTCTTGTGTCCTCTCTGCCGCAGCAGGTGGGACTGGGGGGGGGGGGGGTTTGCTCGAGCAGGGTGGGATAGGTTTAAAAACCTTCTGTTAGAAAACTGAAGGTTTGTAATGCATGATTGTTTGCAAAGAGACCCATCAAATAATGCGTGTTTATGGTAGGCTAGAGGGCATCGAGGCTCTCTTCTAAAATTAAACTTCCCAGGATGTTCTCTGTTTCATAGTTGTCTTTTTACTGTTGTTATTGCTAATTCTAAACCTTCTCTAGACATGTGAACTCAAGGGACTTGCAAGTAGTTTTCTCTCACATGGATCTTTCTTTCATTGATTGTGTTTTGTTTTTTCAGCATTTCTCATTGTCAGGATGTTCCTGCATCAGCAGGTTCACCTGCCTCAACACAATTCCCATGTAGCTGCTCTTCCCGCGCGCCCCTGCCAGACAGCTTTGCTGTTGTGTCCTGAAAGGTCTAACCCAGACGGGCAGCGCTCTGAGAAGCGCTGTTACCCTCTGATCACTCTCTGGGTCTCTGCATGGTACTTCTGTGTGTTTCATGATCTGTTCGAGTTCCCTTCTGATGGCAAAGCATGCTGGTGTGGATTCCTGCTTGTGAGGGATGTGGAGCTCGGATGTTATCTTCTTGCTTTTTATATCACTAGCTGTGGAATTGTGACAGGGGAAGCCTGAATGACCTCAGCAAGCACTTCAGTGCAAAACCAGAGTCGTTCTTTGAGTGTAACAGAAGTGGAATACTCACAGAAAGACATCAAAGGACTTAGTGTAATACAAACAATAATTCTATATAAGCTTGAGTCTCCCTTTTTTTTTTTATTTAGAGGTTCCAGAATAAGAAAGTGTTGAAGTTAATCAAATAAGGCTTTTTGTAGCCTGTTTTCATATCTTTTGTTTAAAGATAAATGCCCACGTGCATGATAAAACCCCAATAGTGTGGTTAAGAGCACGTTGGTGTCTAGTTTGAACCTTTCAGAGGGCATTTAAGTTAGGTACAACTCGAAATATGATTATCCTCCTCTTTGCAAACTGCAGTTTGCCAGGTGGATGATTAGAAGCATTCTCAGTGTCACAGAAGTGGCTGAATTTCTCTTTTGTTCCCAAATGCTGGAAACTGCACAGTAGGTTTGTGGCAAGATTGCAAGGGCAAAAAAAGAAATTCTATAGAAAATAATGCTATTATGAATAAATGATTGCTTGAGTTTATAATGACTCGTGATCTCTTATAATCGCAAATTATCTTTGTGGTATCTTATTATTTGTTCTGAAAATGCATAAAATGCTTTTCTGAAAATATATTCTGTATAGGTTTTTTTTTTTTTTGTATCAGTGGAAAAAATACTGTGAATGAAATCATTATGGGGACAATTTTTTACTTGATCTCCCAAATCTTTCACTGCAGGAAATAATGTTCTAACAATGTGTCTTTTATAAAGTCAGAATTTTGTATTTGTTTACAGGGAAAAATTGTGTAGAATTTTGTATTCATTTAAGAGAGAAATACACACTATCTTGAATATTTGGGCATTTTAATGCAGATTTGAATACAAAAAGAGATCACATGTTTTCAGTCTGTATGGAACTTGAAAAATGTCTTAGGTGGCAACTTTAATGAAATCGTACCAAATTTCTCAAGTTGTGGCATTCTTAACTAGATTCAATATTTATGAAGTCTGACAGTAGAGTTGGTCAGTAAAGGACTGACAGCTTCATCCAGGTGAGCAGCATCTTTTGAGCACTGAACTATTTACTCTACCTTTCTCTCATATATATATGTAAAAGTGTGTGTGTATATATATAATTTTTTTAAGAGGAGCTAGACACAGTAGTGAATTTCAGATTAAGTACCTTCTTTTAAGAAATGTATAGTGGTGTGGTATACTTCATACTTAGCTTGGATAACTGCGTTGAATGCATTCAGAAATGTCTTGGACACTGAGCTGCTTTCATAAAAATAACAGAAGTGTGCATGCTGCTGCTCAGACATGCAGAGTGAGTATTAGTATTATATTTCTCTGATGTGTACAATTTTGGTGGCAAATGAGGTTGGAATACCCAGTAGTGTGTCTGTGGATCTCCACTCGAAGTCTAGTAAATACAGTAATACTTTGTCATACAATGACACATATTCCCAAATGTGAAAAGCATTAAGGAACATTCTTCTATGCTAATGTCTCTTTTTTTTCCTCCTGAACTTTCTGCTCCAAATGCAATGCATCTTTCATAATGGTTTCTTTAAGCTAAATATGGAACAACACTTAAACTTCCCCCAAATAAAAAGAAAAAACTCAGCTAAACTAGGCACATATGGCGAAGTAGCCCTAGGGATAAAGTGGACATTTGGACAAAACGAGATGGGTTATTTCTGTACTTGATGTTTTCTGGAAGGTGGTTTGAGTATTTTAAGTGGTAAATATAGCATCAGAGTCTCTGCAAAATAGAACTTAATATTAAATAAATGTTAGTATTTTCATAGCTAGTAGTTAAAAACTTGTGAGAATGCTAACGGTTTAAATTGTGGAACTGTTAGACACTTTGTTTATAAAGCTGGTGCATAGACTTTCTGAATGATAAGTGTTATCTTTCAAATGCAGATGAACACTCTGTGCACTTCATGAAAATTAAGAGCTATTGAACTCCGTCAAATAGAAATTTGAAAATACACCGTGCATTTTATTAGTGCTTAAATTTGTTGCAGTGCTAAATACAGTGTCTTCCACAAGCGCAGAGTTTAGCATGCATTGGTTAATATATAGGCTTGTTGTTGTTTGGTTTTCTTATCACTCTGTACAGTTAGACTTCTTTAAAATCTCCCTTGGAGCAGCTGGCGGCTGACGTGTTAGTGTTGGCACCACCCGGGTTCAACGTGACATCACTAGGCGAAGTCTACCTCAGTGCTTAAGGAAGTTCATGTGGGAGCAACGCTCTGTAACGTGTAGCTAAACTGCTGAATTCAGTGAATACTGAGAACACAGAGGACGTGTAAAAATGGAGTTCCTGAAAAAAATTGTTCCCACTGTTGTTTCTGGAGATGTGGTTCTGGATGTTGGGAGTACTGCCCGTGAAAGCTCCCCAAGGCTGCTGAAGATGAGACGTGTCAGGCTGTTTTCATTAGGACAGACAATAGATGAGGACGAGGAGACACATGTTTTACATCCTGATTACAGTATGTATGCATGTCATCAACCTGGTAAAAAACAATTACTAAGCTTTTTCTTCAGATCATGATTATTTTGCTAAATTGATGAAGTTGATTATGAAAGGTCTTTATTAGAGTCTCTATGATAATAGTGTCTTTAGTTTTAGAACTATTTTCTCATTTTCACACTATCATATGTTAGTGACCTATTTGAAAGCAATTTTACAGGATTTCTAATGTGCCCCTTGTCTTTGCATCCCTGTGTGACTTTTTTCCGGTTTTGGGATAAGTATCCCTATTTAAGTTTTAATGTAGCTATGATTAGGCACTAAGTTGTCTAGATGGATGTGTGCCGCACAGAGCTCTGACTGCAGTGCAGGGTTCAAGTTGCGTGCCATCTTTTCTCTCCCTGTTTTTTTCAAATCCCCTAAGTTTTCGAAGGATTTCCTTTTCAGAGTTTTTTCATTCCAGAAATGTTTATGCTTTCCTTTTTAGTGTTTTGAGGATTGCAGATTTTTTTTTTGTATAAACAGAATATGTAAATTAAATTAGTCTAGTAAAAATATGGACATCGCATAGAGAATTTTTAACTTAACATGGGTAGGCTTGCTTGTATGAAGATTTTTTTTTTAAACTACCTCTTAGTACCTAAATATTACAGTGTATTAGGCTAATAAGAAGTAGAATGAGTTAATGTTCCTTTTTCAGACAGTTCAGCTGGGTGGCAATGGAAAATCTAGTTTTACTTTTTTTACTTTTTGCCTTCAGCTAAAATAGTAAGGTCTTGAGCCTTTATGGTCTTGGTTCCTGATGGATATCAGCTGCACAGTTTTTACCCTTTGCTATCTGGTGGCTATTTTCAGGAATTAGTGTGGCCTGGAACTTTTTCCCTTATGTGTCGAACTGTAAAGATAGGAGATGGTGACATCCATCTTATTGGGTGGTGAACTTATAGCCTTAACTGTGGAATTAAGTTGGTGGTGGTGGTGAGAGAAAGGGGTTTCCTTAGAAAGACTTTTCTTAGCCTTTCTGATTGTAATATAAACCACTTTTTTTAATGTGTCAGGTTGAGTAACATTGGCAGCTGGGGACAGTTCTGTTCTGTTAAACAATTGTTCCTGTGTGTAACAAATTAGAACAAGTTAATGTTGTAATGGTATGGATTATTGAAGACTTCCTGCAGAAGGCCTGTTAAGACTGTTGTTGCCTATATGCTTGCAAACTCTGATCAGAAGCTTATGGTATCTCAAAGGGTGATGCTCTTTTAGCCAGGTTTGTGTCCTCGTTGAATTTTGAATGCTGTAGAGCCCTAAGGTTTATAGTTGGATGTCACCGTGATGTGCACAGTTTAAATATCTCCATAGGCATATCTCATCAATTCTGCTTTTCTGCTGTAATATGGTTTCTTTATAGCTCTCATTTTTAAATAGTATTTCATTTAGAATGTTATGATTTCAGAACAAACAGAATTGGTTTTGTGCCAGGTTAAAAGAAAGTGCTGTAGGCTAAAGTTTGTAGTTAAAATAGATGCCTTCATCTAACCTTGTTCAATGTTTTGGTGATAGCTCAAGTAAATGAGGATAATAAACATAGAATACACCAGTCCTACTGTTGACGGTGAATTCTTCCTCATTAAATACTTCTAAATAGTGATTATTAGGAGTGACTTCTGTGGAAATCAATAGTGCCTGACTAACATCACTTAAGTGTGATGTCATCATTTGCGAAATGCAGACTTATAGTCTGTTCTGGGATCATGCTTTTACAATAGCAGATAGTAGCTGAATCCTCTTTAAATTATCTGCTTATTTCTATTTTTGTATCTTGGTAATGGAATGAACTGCTCTGTTGGAATGGAGCAAAAGAACTACTGTGTTTTCCAGTTGGGTATGCTGCAGAAGGCAAGTGTCCACAAAACAGGTAATAAAACAATAGAATGATTTTGGGGAAAAAAAAGTAAACACTTACTTGCTTAATGTCAGCAGATGTGGCGGTGTTAATGCACCACCAAATGTCATATAATGAAGCTGTTCAGGAACTCAGTAAGTTTTTACAGCTAAGGTGGTTTGTCTTGTAGATATGTTTGAATTTGACAGTGGGTGTTTGTTTAGTTGGTTTTTTATTTTTCCTTTTTGTTCCTTATTGCTGCTGTTCAAGCAACATTTTTGTATTGATGAGAATTTAGGTGAAATAGAGTCTGACAACTATTTTAAAGTATAAAAGTATTTTAGAAGGTCTTATACGAAGCAAGCAACCAGACCTATTCCTGGTTTTATGCTTTTATCCAAAGCATAAAAATGTTATTTTGATAATACCGCTTGGTTGGGTTTGCATATATCTGACTGAAATATTTTGTGTGGAATTCAAGTGATGGGTTTTGGTTTTTTGGTTTGGGTTTTGTTTTTTTGTTTTAGGATTAAAACATTTATCACTATTGCCTTTCAGCACGTTAACTCAATTAGTATATACTGTTTTATAGCTGAAAGCAAGACCATAGAAATACACATTCTGGGGCACATCTTTTAAAATATGTAGCTTTTGTCAGAACGGTTTCAAGTGTATTTTAGAAATCTTTCATAACTGTCTTTTTATAAGATTATTAGAACTCTAAAAAAAATCATAATTGCTGAAGTATTTGCATATGGTTGTATGCATCACAACACTTAATAGATGTAAGTAGTGCTTTTAAATTTCCTGTAGCATTAAAGAGTTAATGTGTTCTCAGTTTTAAGAATTTCTGTCTCAGAAAAGCTACAATCCAAATCAAACACTGCAAGATGGGCTTGGAAGATCCAGAGAAAGTATTTTCATGTACCAAGAAACACATATAAATGTATACACATACAGACACATCTGTAAACTATTGCATATTCTCCCTTTTGCTGTAGTGTTAAAGGAGAACGCCACCACTGCTACTTACAAACTGGCAAACGGCAGCTGTACCTGTGGTGTGTGAAATGTGCCCTTCAGTTGCAGATCTGCGCTTCAATTGCGTTGTAATGCAGGGTAGCTAATGCTGTGGAACGGTCTTAATGGCCAACCCTGTAAGTCACATCTGCAATAACTGCACAAGAGATGTTAAATCTATCAGTGCTGTGAGTATGCTTATTGTTCATGGTGTCCACATTATTTCTGTGTATGGAAAACATCTCCTTTTGCAAACATTAAACCTGTTTCCCTTCAAGTGCCTCTGCTAGAGGAGCAGAAATCGGCCAACAGCAATGTGTTCTTTGGTGGTAATGAGTAATACGAATTGTAATTGCCTCAGGGGGGCTAACAGCAGGGGCTGGATAGACATAAACTGCCTGTGAGCACTGTGTCCCTGTAAAACCAGCAGCTCTGCAGGGCGTATTCAGCTCTGTGTTGCATCTCTGGTCAGCCTTGTACAGCAGAGGATGGCCAGGAGGCCCAGCATCAATCTGGAATAAAAGTCAGTTTCTGTACCAAAGTTCTGAGTTTCAATTAGAGAAGACTGGAGGAGTTGGTGGGCAACTAAGCACCATGGCTTCCCCCCCACCCCGATCTCTGTTTGCCTCTTACGTTCAGAGACTGCTCCATAATACTGTTTGGGATCCAGAATGCTATGTACATAAAAATCTCTAACCCTCTCTCCTGTTTTCTTATCACAGCAGATAACATTGTTTTGTTTGAGTAATGCCCCAGGAAATTGTTCTGTGTATATTTTCCATAAGAAGTAATAAGGAACATTTCCTAAGGGCCTCTGGAACCTGCTCTTGAAGCTCTTTGCAACAGAAGGTAGGGAAGGGGGATTTTTGTTTGGATTTTTGAGTGTGGTTTTACAAGCGGATCAGGCTGATCTAACGGTTTGCTGCCAGTGAAAAGGGCAATCTGGCTCCCAGCTGTGCAGCCCTTCCCCATCTCCTGTCTGATGCTGCTGTGGCCTTTTCTTGAGCTGATTCATTTCCCAAACCCAGCAGAAAATGTTCTTATATTTTTGGGGCAGTATTTTTGAGATGAATTGGTGAGGGGAATCAACTCACTGAGAGGGCCGTTTTGGTCAGTAGTGGGGGCAGCATTAGGTGTCTTACCATCACCAAAAGTAACAGTCACCTTCTGGATACCCTCTGCTTTAAATATATTGATTTGTGGAAAACAAACTCTTTAATATTTTAGATAAATGGAAGCACAAACATCTATCCAGGGCTTCATTTTAAGTGCATTGATGATATGTTGTATTATTATTTCTTATAAGCAGATGCAATGACCATTGGGTAAATGTTTTTTAAGTAAGGCATTTGCTTAAGATGGAGTCAATAATGAACTGAATTTTTAAAAGCCCAAGTGCAAAAGGAGTACACATTTGACTTGTTCATTTTTGCCATTAATATGGAAAATTGACTATAGTTACATTTAATTGTTAAAAAAATGCTATGACTTAGAACTGAGATCTCAAATATTATTTTTGGCCCTATTTTTTTGAGATCTGATTTTCTTAAATTGTATTGTGTACTTGGCTGTATGCCTAATACGCTTTTACTGTAGTTGTCTCAGGGTTTCATCTGAAGAATAAGCATGCAGGAATTTACAATTAATATACTTTTTTCCTACAGTATTTGCGCCTTTTTTTTTTTTTTTTGCCAAACCTTACCTTTACCTCATCTCAAAGAATGACAAAGTATTTGTAACTTAGTGCTTCTTTCAAGGTGGATGTCAGTACAACTCAAAGGTAAACCTAGAAGGGCTTTTTCTTCATACTTAAGAGCTACTCATATGGATTTTATGAAGACATAATTTATTTGTTTTCCTCTGAGATATGGTAATTACAATTTTTTTAGTGCTGTTGTTCACTTAATAGATTACCTCTGCATCACACTTGCAGGTGGTTTTTTTATGCATCTTCTGGACTTCCAGCACTTAAAAGGGTTTCTGAGACTTAAGTATGTTAGTGTAAGTTTTCATATGACAGCTGAGCCAATGTAATGGGTCAGTGCTGCGAAAAGGAGATTGTACCCTTCCACCTGCGTAGTTATCTTGTATATTCATTTGTGGTAGTCGTGGTGCATGTCTGTCCTTGGTGATACTGTTCGATTTGCTAAACCAAGAGGAAAACAGTGGATAGGCAGCAAACTAGAATGCTTTGAGAGAGAACCAACAGCAAATTTAGGAAGTGAACACCAGTAATCCTGGTGTTTGGGCTTTTTTTTCTGTTCTTTTTGTCTTTCCTGCAGATCGTAAGCTGAAAAGCCAGAAGTAATGAGAATTTCAGTTTATTAAGGAAAAAAAATTAGAGGTGAAATTGGACAATATTTAGCTGCAAATATTCATTAAAACATTATCTTTAGGCTAATTTTTTGAGGTAATGCAGTTAAAACTTAAAGGGGATTGTAAATAAAGCAAATATCTCTACCTTTCGAATCCACAATAACTTGACACTTGGGAGACAGCCAAAATAAAGCTTTTGACTTGAAGGAGAGGGGAAGAGGTGTGACAGTATGGGGAGAGTGAGAGAAAAATTAGCATATGCCAGAAAAACAGAAGATCCTGCAATAGCTGATTAAGGGGAGCTGTGAAGTGCTGAAGTCAACAAGATGTGGAGAAACTCGTTGCAAAATAATTATATATGCTACTCCTAAAACCATTTGCTCTGATATGCTAGTAATACAAGGACATAAAAGTGTTCTTTTAAATTCTTTGTGTCTAAATTGTCCACAGGTCTTGAAAACGATGTTTTGAGAGAGAGAGAAGAGTTTAGCATGTTGTTCCTTTTTGATTCACACTGTGAATGTCTAGCATGTAGAACAGATTTTAAAACATACCTGTGACACTGCTGTCTATCTGTTTTCTATAATGTTATTCTGCAATCCAAGGTAGACTCTGTAAGAGTTTGGACAGCATATTAAATCAAAATATCAGCTTATTTTTAAGGAGCCATTTTCCTTTAAAACACATTAAAATCAATCACTGGGCTAACAAATCCAACATACCACCCCCCCCCCCCCCCCCCCAAATGCTCAAGAAAGTATTTAAGGTCAATATAGTATTTACCAGAAGGGTTAAACCAGCAGCTTCATCTGAAGATGCTATGCTAGTAACATCAGCAATTCAGATTTCAGTTACAGAAAGATTAAAATTTAAACACTTTGTTGAACAGTTCTTCCCTTTTCAGTTGAAAAGAGTCCATGTGTCAAATGCGAAAGTTTTAGCTTATAGGTGATCTAACAAGTCTTAATTTCCTCTAGAGGTGTGTTTTCTGTTTCTAATGAAAATGTGATTGTAAATGGAAGAGGCAAATAGACTATGACATTTTTCCAGTACTTCATGATACTTCTGATGGCTGTTGGCAGTTTTTGTTGGCTGCCTGTGTTAGCTGTTTTATGTCTTGATTTGTAGACTTCATGTTTCCA
Source organism: Grus americana (assembly GCF_028858705.1). Classification (NCBI taxonomy): domain Eukaryota; kingdom Metazoa; phylum Chordata; class Aves; order Gruiformes; family Gruidae; genus Grus; species Grus americana. The sequence continues at coordinate 29,137,649 of NC_072855.1, read as the reverse complement.
GTTTCTTTTGGTTTAAGCTCTTCAATAACAGAATGGTTCTTTCCTTGTAAGTGCTAACTTTATATGTGTTCTTTCTAAAAAGTATTATGTGGATCCGAACTGAAGGAAAATAATTTCACCTATCTCATCTTAATCAAGGGCTACTTTGGAAAGCCTTTCCATTTTCAATAAATGGTATTTTTTGTGTCTCAAACTTAGCACTGAATAGCCTTTAGTTGTCCTACCAGTAAGGAAATGTCATGAGTGCTTTCTTCAGTTGGGAATATGTTTTCTCAGTAAGTACTGTTGAAGAATACCTGTGATTTGGGAAGTAGTGTTTGTAGCCTCAGCTGTTTTACTCGACATGCATCTTGCTCTCCAGCCACGTTCTAAAAAGTCCCTGCAAGCAGAGAGCCTCCCAGACAGAGGGTTTTCGGCTCACGCTTGAAGGCTTTTGGTGTTCGTATTTATTTATAAAGGAAAGATGTTGTTACGAGAAATCCAAAGGCACTACTGATTTGAAGAGATAGGTGAAACTTTCAGAAAGCCTCATCACTTTAGCAATGGTACTTTCTAAAGGGATTAAGTTCCTGGCTGCAGCAGTTTTTCATGAGACGCTCTGGATGTTCAGAACTTGGCATACCCTCACTTCATAAGCTGTGTGGTACCCCTTATATAGAAATTCTACATAAATAATAATTCTTTAGCTTATTAGTACCAGTGAGGTCTGTAGTGACAAGTGTCTGTGTTGGACCCCGATTGCTTGGGAGACTTTCATTGCTCATTGACAAGACCAGTATGGCAATATGAGCTTTAGACACTTTACCATCAGCATGGTGTTGCACAGCTGTATTGGACACTGACTGACCCAAAGCTGTCTGGTGTCTTGTGGCATCTTTTAAGATGCACTGGGGTGAGCCTTGTCTCAGTTCTTTGAGAAGATGACTGGCTGAAGGAAAATGTTTTTAATTTCAAAATATTTCCTAACTTTAAAGCAGGAAAACCAGGAAGTAAACCACATAAAAGCAGCTCGTATCTTGTATAAAAATACTGTATTTCTTTAGTATGTTGTTTTCTGTTGGTTAGAATCAGTTTTAATGTATTCTTTCTTTATTCTTTGGTTGGGGTTTCCATAACCTTTTATTTCATGGAAGGAGCAGTGTAGCACTGAGTAGTTTAATTTAATCAGAAGTTGATGAAATTATACCATATATATTTGTAGGTAGATTGTATGTTTGGAAAGTTAACATGTTCATGTTAATTACCGAAAGAAATTAACAGTATGCTGGTGCTCTATTGAGAAATAACATGACTGACAAATAGAGAGCAGCCAGTTCCATGAATGGAAAAAGTATAAGCATATTATCCATTTACCTGAACATGTTTCTACCACCCGATTTTGGTTCTGCATTTTTCTGTAACTAGTAGGGATTGCAGTGGAGTGATAGTGGCCCTTTCCATTTCATCTGCTCTGCTAGATGCAGGTGCGTGGATGGAGCTGGTGAAGTGATGAGCTCTCCCAGTGCTGGCACAGGTGCATCTGCTGCCTGAGGCTATCTTGTAGGCCACCAGCTGAGGCACTTTAGGGAGCTTTGTGCTGCAGACTATTTGCAGAACTTCCAGACAAATGTGGCCTTGTTGTAAAGTTTTAGTGTGTGTTAGGTGTTTGGTGTCTAACTTGCATTTAGCTGCCTTTGGGGTTTTTATTTCCTCTGGTTTTCTCCCTTCCTGATTTTTGTATTTCTTTTCTTGCTTTTCTTCAATATAATACATACTTGCTGTGGCTAAAGGTTCAGAAATGACACTAATAAGAATTAATGGCATTCATAATTGCAAATCAATGTATATGTATTAATTACCTTTTTTTAATCTTAAAGCATTTCTATTTTGTCCTCCTGCTTCAGATTCCTATATCAATACCTGTTGTTTCACAGAGATGGGAAAGCTGTAAAATTCAGCATTAAAAGCAGTTAATTGTTTAAATCCTGGTAACTAAGGCATTAAAAATGCACTGTAATTAAACATTTGCTGGCTTTGAAGAAATATGCCAATCTACTTCAACTATGAAGAGTGCCATGTTAATGTATTTATTTATGATACTGGGCGACGGAGCTCCTTATGCTCCTGCCCTGTGTAACTGAAACATTTGGAATGGCAATTTCAGGAATTGAAACCTCGAGAGAAGCTATGGTGGAATGAATTGTTAGGCTTGTGCTTGTGAGGAGTTTTAGCAGAGACACCTGAAGTAGTTCCCACTTGCAACTGTGCAGTCCTTCACCCCCCTACCTACCATTAGCACTCTGTGGCGGAGGTGGTTGAACCAGAAGTACATCTGCATTACGTGGGGCTGTAAAGTGCTTTAAGGTGTAAACAGAAATGGGCTGCGGGCTCCCAATGGCAGTGGCTCAGGAGCAAATGTTCAACTTTGCTTATGGCAGAGGGAGGAAGGCAGGAATTTATCTCCTGACGCAGGGGAAGGCAAATACACGAGTACCTTCAGTTGCTGTGGGAGGCTGCAGCCGAGAACATTTTCTACCCCAGTGCTGTTGCACTCATGAGGCTTAACAGACTTGGGACTTCTGTGCTGAGCTTACCTCTGTAGCTAATTCACTTTAAGTTTTCCTGGATGATTCCTAAACTCTTGGTGGTTTTTTCCCCAATACTTTCTGTAGGGATAGAGTAGCTGATCCTCCCATCATGCAAATATGATGTTTCATGTAGAAGTGGCACAGAAATCTAGCAGCTTGGGAGGAGCAACCAAAATAGAAACATAACTGATTTGTAGCAGTTGTCTTAAGGCCTTGTAGGGTAACACAGTTAAGCCTTGCCCTACTCTATCCATTTAAATGTCCAGCAACTAAGCTGGGATTTTTTCCGTGTAGCTCTGTAACTGTTTCCAGCTGCCATTTAAAAGGTTGGCGAAAACTGGAGTTTTGGTTCCCCAAAAGCAGTACATTGTTACATTAATGGTGAAGCATTTGAAGTAAGGAGGCTGAAACAGTACAGAATGGGGCAGATCAGATCTTAGGGCAGTTATGTCAAGTTGTCAGACACAGAACTGTACTAAGTGGGCTTTATACCTTTAAGGTTTATTTGCAGTCATGGAAAGTTGAAATTGAGCATCTGAGAGACAGTAAATCACTGAGTTCTCTAGAATTTTAACTACAGGGATGCCTGTGAAAATCAAGAAACTCAGATTTGTCAGGCTCATGAGATTTGGTAACAGCTATAGGTTCATGTATCACTTTATCTGTCTCATTTCCTCTTGGAGAGAGGTTGGTTAAATATCGTCTCAGAACTGCCTGCTGGGTTGTTTGAAATGTTTCACCTTTTTATTACTGATTTGTTTCCTTGTAATCTTGTGACGTTTGCTATCTGGAAAGCTGGATTTTCAGGAAGGGCCAGATTGAAATCTGTTTAGTCTAAATCCTTACAAAGATGGTAAAGTCTTTGTTAAACTACCTTGAAAGCTATTTGAGTTTTTTTTCAGAATTTAATTATTCTTTCTTGAAAGTGTGTGGGGGGGGGTGGTGGTGGTGGTTGGTTTTTCTTTTTTTGGTTGTTTTTATTTTTTGATTGGTGTTTTTAAGATAGGATAACTATTCAATTAAAGTACTGTTAACATACTGAAAAGTTAAATATTAATAGCATCCTCTTTGATCTTACTCAAAGACTGTGTTCTGCAAGAAAGCTGTGCATCTTCATTGTCCTCCCAAAACTAGTTGGAAAACTCATAGTTGTAATTTACTTTAAATGGGAAATATTATTTGTAATTCTCTGCCTGAATGCATTTTCTGTCAGTCCGTGTCATCCTGAAGATGAGTGTAGTAAAACTGAAAACATCAAAGAAACTGTTGGAAGCAACAGTGACTGCATGTTTTTTACATAACTTAAAATAATGCCTTTAGCTGTGTTTTTTTTAAATGGAATACTTATGCTGGAATGATTAATGCAAACTATTTTGCAGAGGGGTAAGTAGATAAATTGGATTCTCTTATCTCGGCCATCCCAGTAGAAAAGAGCAAGAACTGCATTGGGGGAGTTAGGAGTTTGGGGTTTTTTGTTTGCATCTTGGTCTTTGCCACAGACCAGAGCTCTGGCAGTTATAGAAACAGCAGTTATGCACTGCGTTTATTTTATGTACATTGTTCAGAATAGTTCCTAGTGATGTTTCTAGGCAGCTCCAAGAAAATGGCATGATGCTACTTTAATTACAGGAAAGCTGCACAGACAACCTTTGCATACACATTTGCAGTAAATGTATCGATCCTAGTAAGTATAGTGATCCTTTTAGAAATGTTTTATTTAATTCCAAATTCTACAAATAAAGAAAAGGAAACTTCTGTTTATCTGTAATACAGCACCTTAGTGTCTGATGTCTTATATTGCTTGGGCATAGCTACTTATAACACCCAGGGCAGCTCTTCCCTGTTGTACTGTGCATGTATAGAACACTACATCTACAAGGTATGCATTTGAAGAGGGCTGAATTCACTTGGTTTGTCTAGGTCAAGTGTGCAATGAATGAACAGTACTGTGAGTGGATGGTCTAATACTTCTGAGAGCAGCTGGTCTTACTACTCGTGAATCTCGTAATGTATAGGTCTACTTGCAGCCTGAAGTCTGCAGGCTTACGTCACTGAAGCGGCTCAAGCAATTTGCTTCTAGCCATCTTCTTTACTAAAAGGTTCTCATATCTGAGCAAAAAGCATGTGATAGACTGGACACTTGCATTAGTAATTTTAGTAGAGTGCAAACAGCTTGCATTTGCAGATTGAGCACTTCTGCTTTACTACACCTACACTTCTTGTCTTGTTCTTTTAAGAGTTTACTGATACCACTCTGCTCATTCACAAATATCTCGCCTTGACTCTTGTGAAAGTATCAAAACCATAGACTTTAGTCTGCTCCCTTTTAATAGTAAAATTTATAACCAGTCCAGAATCAAAAGGTATGCAAATATTGGGATCAGTATATAAACTACGGATTTATTGGTAATATCCAGCCTACTAATATAAGTATGCACAAATCTTCAGTTCGAGAGTTTCTTTCTGTATTGTTTTTCTTACATAAACCAGCTCCAGATTAAAGCTATTGGCTTATAGTTAAATGTGAGTGCTTTCTTTTCCATCTTCTCTCTATGCAGTAAAATAGTAATCTTAGGAAAGACTTCCCATATAAGTATTCCAACGTGTATTTTTATACTCTTTTGCAGTGGACATACTTGTTGCTCTCACTTTTAAACACAGTGTACTTTCCAGAGTCTGTTTCATTTTCCTCACTCAGTGAGGAACTGGAAAAGAATCCATCCTGTAAATGACCTTTTCTTACCCAGTTTTAGAAATACATGATGATGATATCTTGCAACCCTACACAATGACTTTTATTGGGCTCTTCTCAGTGAATTAGCCTCATCTGTGCTTGGCAAGATTCAGAGGCTTGCAATCCATGATTTTTCTTTCCTGCTTCTACTATTCTTGTTTTGATTAAAAAGAGAACAAAAGGTTACATTTTAAACTTGGTGGTTTATCCTGAAATTTGTTCTAGTATCTGGTAGGTTATTTCATTAACTCAAAGGCAAAACAAACCCCAAAAAGTCCAAAATAGCAGTAGTTGTCATCCATACATCTTTGATTATAAAAGCATGTAAATTGAGTTGTGAGGAAGAAGACATGTTAGAAAGCTTGTGCACTGTTGTTAAATAAGACAATGCTTATGATACTGATGCTTGTATGATAATGCAAGGATACTGGCAGGTCCTTTACCCCTCTTGTTAAATGGACTTGTACTGGTATGTATTTTCTTTGGTTTTTGGGGGGGGGGGGCAGGAGGAGTAAAAGTATTTGGTGTATGCCATTCTTAAATCTTTAATGATGTCCATTGAATTCAAGTTCTTATGTCTGTGCATATATATATATGAAAACATACATATTATGTATATTTATGTACTAGTAAAAGAGGATTTTTCTTTTTAAAAAAATTTTGTTAATATGAAATATTCCTAGTCTTCAATACTGCTACCGAAATCTTTAGAATGAAGAGCTTATACTCTTGGTACATACACTTCTCAAAATATTCTTAACATCCTAGCAGTTCTTAATGGACTAATATTTTCTATTGAGCTAACTCCATTTAAAATTAATTACTAGTATCCTTCAGGAAGCCCTATCAGCAGTGATCAGTTGTTGATAATATGAATAAATAATAGTGCAACAAAATCTCAGATGCCATGTGGGAATGCCATGTAACTTACTTGGCCAAACACATCGATATTACAAATAAATGCACATTTTTAAAAAAGATTTTCTAACATTCATTGATTTTTGAAACATTGTTACATAGAAATACTGGCAGCTCTTCTGTTTGTTGAAAGTATCCTTAACAGGACTTCAGGTGGTGGAACATTGAGATTAGTATTTCTGTAGGGTTTTAGTATATGTCCTGTATGTTTTTTCTGGGATGATTGTTTTTTTTAATAAGTTTCTGGTGGTAATAACTTAAAAAATAAAAGCGGGGGGGGGGGGGGAGAGAGAGAGAAAGGGCAACTACAAAGAACCCAAAGTGTATTTTAAAAAGTCATTATTTTTGAGGTGCTGGGAAAGTTGGCTCATGATTTTGGAATGCATGCTGCTAACAAGGATTCCTTTGAAGAACTCTCTGTAGCCCAGTGTTAAAGGCAGTCAAGAGACCAACCATAATTAATACAGTCTTTCAAATTAGTGGTGATATTCATCAGCTAGTTCCAAAATCTGACCTTTATATCCTACTCCTAACAAAATACAACCTCTGTTATATCTTGTTTAGTAAGAGGAAAAAGGAATGCTTGAATACTTTGGATGTATTCATAAAAGAAGTGATGAAAAAGGAGTATGAGGTAATTGAGGTACTACATAGGCAGCATTACCTGAAACAGGCTTATGAGAGCAAGCTTGATGCAATGTCCCAAAAAGTTACTCAATGTGGATGCAGGTTCTGTACTCTAGCTGGGAAGAAAAATAAAGGAGTATCTAGATCCATGTGGCAATTTAGTATCCTATTATGGAAAAATATTGTTGCATGGGAAAATTTTGAGGACTTTTAATCTATGAAAACTGAGGGATCACATCAGTCTCTAATAAAACTATTAATCTTCAGAATAGATGTCAGACAGCAGCTGTCTTAGTGGTTGAATGGGCTAGTGCACAGACACGCTTTTCCCGCTCTTTCTCCAGCATCTTTCCGCTGGTGTTAGACCTGTCCTTTGGAACTGGTCTATGTTACCTCGCTGTTATTGATAATTATTTTGCCTTTTTCCAAGGGGGGTGTAGACTTAGAACAAATAAAAAAGCCACAACAAAACCCTCAAAATCATGAAAAAAACCAAACAAAAATATTTGATGTACACCATTCTTAAATCTTTTAAACTGTTGTTATCTGAAGTTGTTTGAGGGCACAGGTCTGATTTCTTCCTCCTCAGGGCTGGTTTACTCCTAGAACAGGGTGGGGGGCAGTTCTGAACCTATGTAGGTTTTTTTAAAAAATTAACTTAAAGCAGATTTAGTTAATCAGTATACCTTGGACCAATATAATTAATTTTTTAATTCATCTGTATGGTGTAGGTTGAGTTATAGTTTAAATAGATTTAATTACTGTGACAGTGGCTGCTAACAGTAGTTTAATCACAGTGTCTTTCAATCTTCTGTATTTGACCCAAGGGTAACATTATACATATAGTTTGGCGGCACTTAAAGAAACAAACATTATTTTCTCCATATTGTTTCTTCCTGTCAGTATGCGGAAATCGTTCAGAGATTTTTCAACTACTTTTAGATTTGTCCATTAAATCTCGAGACGCTTTCAGACATCTTTTGACCTGTGCAAAGAGCACAGCTCAAGCTGACAGGGATGCAGCACCTTTTGCTTGTACCTGGTAGCGTGGGTAGAGCTGAGGAGGGTTATCTTGAACCACTTTGCCATGTGCGGAGCTGGGCAAAGGCTGCTGATGGGGTGTCTTGCTTTATCCCCGAAGAACGGTGGTAAATCCTGAGCCCCGTCTGAAGCTGGTGTTGGATTGCATCCCTGGGAATCCAGGAACTTCACACCTAAGATACTTTCCGTCGTGACCTTTGAGAGGATGCTGAACGAAGTAAACAAACAAAAATATCAAAATTGTGTTGCTGGGTCCTTTAAAAGATTTTTTTTTTTTTATTTTGCCGATCTTTTCGTGTAGAAGGCTTGCTCTGCTTTGGCGCTGTGCAGAGTACTGTCGGGCAGTTCATTTACTTCACTACACTTGTAACAGATGGGTTGGAAGTTTATCTAAAACCCGGGGAAGCGCACACAGCCTTTTGTAGTCCTTTCGGGGTTTAAGTGCGAGCCGTTGCGCCGTTTCTCTGGGGCGGGGCGGGTCGCTCCGTCAGTGTCAGGGTCCCTCGGGAGGCGTTCGGGTACAGGCGAGGACGGGAGCGAGCGTTGGGCGCCGCCAGCCCCGCCGGGACCCTGCCGCCATCGCCGGGGGGCGGGGCCTGGCGGGCGAGGAGGGGTCCCGCGAGCAGCAGCAGCAGCCGCCGCCAGCCCCGCCCCTGGGCTGGCCGCCCGCCCGCCCGCCTCCGCCTTCAGCCCCCCCCCCCCCCCCCCCCCCCGCCCTGCGTCACCGGGCGGCCGCGCGGTAGCGGCGCGGGTGCCGGCACGCTCCTCCTGCCGGTGCTACCGCCCCGCAGCCGCCTGGCGCCCCGCTGCCGCCCTGCCCGGCACCATGCTCAGCCTACAGGATTCCCTCTTCTTCGAAATTAACATAAAGTCTCTGCTGAAATCCTGGAGCAGCAGCAGCAGTAAGTATGATGCTGTGGCTCTCCGTGCCAGCGACATAGCGCTTTTGTTTTTGTGGTGTTTTTTTGTTTTGGTTTTTTGGTGGGGTTTTTTTTTTGGCATGCCGCTGTGTAAAATTACGCTTTAAAAACGGGGGTTTAGCGGTCCGTTGTGTGCTGGTGCAACTTGGCATAGCCAGTGTGAGAGGTGAGCAAAGTGCTCTGTCTGCTTCCTAGCTGTCCTGTAAGGTTTATGTATGTATATATAAAAATTTTCTTAGGCTGCAGTTGTTTCAGTCTGGTAAAGTTCTTTGCACCCTTTGCTGTCCAAGAGAGATGACACGTAGATGCTCGTCTCTGCGGAGTTATCAGATGCTGACACTATGGCTTGGTTCTGCCAAGCTCAAAATGCTCCTTGGAAGCAAAACAATCATCCTTGGACTGAGTGTTTATGGGGTTATTATTTTTGTGCCTCAAACGCCTTATTATACCTGCAGAAAGTGCCCACTTTGATCTTCGAAGTGGCCTGGATCGAGAGTTTCTATGAGGATTTCTTGTCTTAATTGAACCGAGGAAGGCAAGGATGCTGCTTTGAGTAAAGACAACCGATCTGTCCTCAGATCACCCCTTCACACACACTTCAATGCAGGGTCTTGGGCCCGGGAGCTGCCTTGCACTGTGTAGCAGGCTCTGCTACCATAAGCACAGCAGCTTAATGACAGGATGCCAGGAGGTGATAAAGATGACGTAATTGTATGTCAGTTAAGTATTTCGTACGTCTTAAGTTTCTTGTATTTGTAAAAATTAAAAAAGTCAAAAGCAGGAGGTATCTGGTATCTCAGCTTTAAGTTATGTTTCATGAATTGCTGTTTGAGATGTATCAGGCTGCACAGTTTTCATTCACCAAGCGCTTCATCAAAATATCTCCATTCAGATTTTTACCCCAATACAGCATGGTCCGTTTCACCGGTCTGCCTTATTTGAAGGAATTAGTAGTAAGGTATTTATTGTACAGTGTATTAATTACTGCTAGGAGAGAATGCAGATAGTATGTCCTAATAGCTTCTTCAGACATGAGATTTGCTTTTTGCACTAACTACTGTAATTCATGTTTTGAACTTAGGACTTCTAAGTTAAAGCAATGGATATTTCAAAATAGGCATCCTTACAGGTTTTGCTTTTTACTTTGTTTAGTTTGTGTCTTGCAGATTAACTGTATCTGTTCCAAATTATACCTTGTAATAGTACTTGATAGTTATTAATGTTCTTGCTGAAATAAAGATAACCAGAAGGGTTTTTCTAATATTTTATAGTAGAAGTTGAAGGTGTCTCATAAAAATGATTAAAAATCCTTAAAATTGATTTTATTAATTTATATTGTTTCCAAACTAAACCATACTAAAGAATATATTCAGTTACAAAAAGTTCAATCAACAGCTAGATAAATAATTGCTGTATAGATAAGGAGATGAATAGCAGAATCTAGACTAGACAATTGTCAGCTGTAATAAGATAGAGAGTATTACTACTAATAAAAAAGGTATCTGAGAAGAGGTTATATATCATGCTATGTTTTCTCCTTTATGTCCTCTGTTATGTAAGCACAGTGGAGGAAGATCTTCCTGACTCTTTCATCAGAAAGTGGTACTTGGATCACCTACCACCAAACTACTTTTCTGTGCACACTGATTAGATAGCTGGGGTTTATTTCACTTTTTCTTTTTTCATGATTGTCACTTCATTTGTGAAAATTGCCGCGATGACGGCATAGCTGCATGCCTGCTCTGTAAGTGTGTGAGAGTCGCATTCTGATGGCTTTCCACTGTGCAGACTGGCCAGGAGCAGACCTCTCTGTGCAGCCTACACTGGATTTACGTATCCTGATTCACATGGGTAGCTTAGTGAATTGAGCTGAGTGGGCAAGCCAGTTGCTGCTTTTTTTTTTTCTTTAAAATGTTTTCCAGTCAAGTGATGCAGTTTGTGCAGAACAAGGAATTACGCAGTATTTCTGTTGAGTATGTGCTTGGAAACTCAATAAATGTGCATATGCTGAGAAAATTACTTGAGAAAGGTTTTTCCTGTGTTATCATGAAATTTTTATATGCAAATGCTACTTTTTATGGTTTGTATCATAACTTCAGAATTTTGTATACTAAAGAAACGTCAGAAGAGGAGTGAGTATGCTTACATGCATTTCCATATACATAAAAATAACCATCTGTAGAGAGTGTTTAGGTATGTAACAGAAAGGCAGCAAAGCTCCATGGGTCTGGTTAGGGGCTTGCTTAGCTGGCATAATGTTGTTGCAGTGCTGGCTAAGGTTTTATTGTAGTTGATCTTTTTTCTTTCAGTAACAACAATGAAGTGACATTCATATGGCCTAGTTTCAGAATGCTGTCTCTCTGCCAACAATTTTAGGCATTACTTCTTTTTAAATGGAGTCAGGAATGTTCTTTTAATCCAACAGTGAAGTGAGGATGTTCCCACTTAAGAATTATTTACTTACTGAAGTTGTGGATGTAATAGAGGCGTTATGTTGGCTTGTCCTCAGGTTGCTTGGCTCCATAGTATTTAAGGAATCTTAGTTGTGGTCATGTAACCTAATGTGCTTAAAGTTATGGATTCTGTTGTTTAGTCCATTGCAGTTTGAATATGTGGTCTGTTTAACCATTCTTCTGAGGTTTCTGATTTTGTAGCACAAATACTTATTTTGATTGTTATTCATGTTGATTGGTGTAAGAAAGCTCTCATATTTTGTCCACGAAAACCTTTGTTTAAGGTTAAGGAGGTCTGAATGCCAAAAGAATTACTTTTAGTAATGCACAAATGGGTTCGAAAACCAAATGTGGTGCCACTTACAATGAAAAGCATTATGTAATGAATAGCTTTCTGTAAGATATGACATATATTTTAATGAAAATTACGCATGTATTTCTGGGGCTTACAGTCTAGTCAGGAACTGCTTTCCACTAAACATGAGTACGACCCAGTACTGCTTTCTTAAAAGCTCTTTTGTCTTTCTGGTATTTACTGTATTAATAATCTTGTGTGGTTCAGAAATAAATAGTTATTTCTGGGTAATAAAAAAAGAACAAAAATGTATCTATTGTCTTTCTAATAACAAATATGCAGCTTTCTGTTGCTGTGCTGTGGTTGTGGTGTGTCTGTCTGGTAAACAGAAGGGTACCTTCTTCTGGTAAATCTGGTTGGAGGTGGCTCATGAGGTTTTCATATCATCTTGCTCAGCTTGATTCAGAAGTCATGTATATATTTCAAGAGCTCATACTTACTAGTAAGAGAATGAGGCTGCTCTTAACATTATGCCTGCCAAAGCTACATCAAGGTTGTTGCCCTTGGCTTCTTTTTTGGTAAGGGTTTATGACAGTGATTTTCAAAGTTACTTAAACATGTGAGCCTGGGAACAAAGTCATGACAGGAAGGCGAGCTGTATCTGCCTGTACAGCAGTCATTTTTGAAAATGTGTTATAAAATCAGAAAGAAATGGAGCAGCTTTAAAAGGAAGTGAATTATTGGAGCTACGGCTGCCAGGTGCTGACAAGCATGTGAAAACTGGGGAGTTGCCTGGCAGATACTTCTGAATCATTCTTTCTGTGAATGGAAAAAGCACTTGAAGAATTGCTTACCTTCCCATAGGATTAGTGTGACTGAAGATTACTTCCTCCTTTACCAACCAAAAATGAACTGTTGGATCTCAAGAGAGGTTCTGCTCTCATAATACAGTATTTAACAAAGTAGATGTAATGGATTCATTTTTATTTTGTGACTTTTCATTTGATGATAGCAACAAAACTGTAATTTAAATAAGAAAGGTGAGATCACCTTATAATGCCACGATAGGAACATATATGAAAAAGAAGTATATGAAGAATTGTGGAACAAATGATTTGTTGCCCGTTGTCATCTTTGGAAGGAGATGGGTGAGGTGGGGTGTATGTGGAGGTGTGCATGGCTTTAGCAAAAGGACAGATTTGCTCCTTCTGTTGTAGTTTGCTAGTGGATTATACTTTTAAAAAGCACAATTTCTTAATGTTTTATGAATCATTATTGTATGATAAGTTTCAGCTTGTTTTCCCAGCAACTGTTAAACTGCAAAGAAAAATAAAACCTAGGGAAAAAATTGGTCTGAGATGTTATGTGGTTGCTTCTCCAAAACTGTTCTTCGGGGTAGCAGTTATCAGTGGCAGGACAGTGCTCTAGAGAACTTTCAGACATCTCTTAACAGCAGTTTTACATTCCAGTGGCAAAATTGATTTTCCGTCACAGTCAAGAAAAGTCTTATTTTCATGAGATACTATTTTTGGTGCCTTCTTAAACAGTAATAGTAATTAAATAAATACAATATTAAGTAGAGTGTTAACTTTATTTCTCCAACATTAAACATCCCAAATAATAATACGTTCAGTCTTTTCATAGGAAACTTTTTGTTAATTGCAACCTTGACTTCAAAAAGTCATAACAGTAGTCGTCTTACGTACTGAAACTCCATAGTCTGTGTCCAGAGAATGCACCAGTTTTCCTTATGATTATATCTTCTGAAATTATTTTGACATACTGAAAAGTGAAATTTTTAAGTGAAAGATGAATCCAAATTTATGTTAAGTTTTGAAAAACCTACTAAATTCTACCTTTTTTTTTATTTTGATGTATTTAAGTCTACTTTGTGATTGTAAATGTACTTACAGATCCCTGTTCTGCTGGAGCAGCAAGTTTGTTTGCTGTAGAAGGGATGTAGTGCTTACAATGGCTTCTCTACAGCCTGGCAGTTGTCATGGGAAAAGCAAGTTTTTGACAGTAGTTAATCACCCAATAAAATGTGAATGTGTCTATATTTTTTTTTTTTAAGGGATTATGGAGTGTAAGCTATATGTTTGGCCCTATTTATGAACTTAGGCAACCTTTAATGGTGGCTGCTTGTGCAGTACATCTTGGGGCACACAAGATCATGAGTCATTGCATTTCCTGATATATGGTGTGTTGGCATACAGTCAATTAAACGAAATGCCAGTAACATTCTGTGTAGTAAAATCTGCTATGTAAAGAGACAATAGCTTTTTTTATTTTTCTTTTCTTTCAGGGTAGAGTTGAAATAACAAGGTCTATAAATGGATGTAGGCTGGAAGGAGACAACTAGGCTTTAAGTAGATCACCCAAACTAGTCACGCCAATGTACCACCCTGAAGCTGAAGAATACCCATATATGTAACTGAAAGTTCTGAAGTTGTCAAACTTTTTCAGTCCCACTCCATTAGATGTGAGTCAGGTGAGCAGGATGAAGACAAGAGAAGTTTCATAAAATAGCTGAGCTCATCACTCTTGCCAAAAGTGGTGGCTTTGCCTCCAGCAGTGCAGCCTTGTCACCTTTTCACCTGCCAACTGTGGTACTTGTCTTGTCCTTTTAGTGAGCTGGTTTAGGTCATTACATCAGCAGAAATTTTCTTGGAAAGGTGAAGAATATTTTTTTGTTGTTGTTAAATTATCCAACTGAATCATCTCAAGGCAAGGAGGGTGGATGTGGGGGCTGATGTAAAAGAAGGGTCAGGCACACCTCCCTAGCAGCGAGAGGCTGACTACCTCTTTTTGTGGCTCTGTATGGGTGTCTGGGCTCAGCTGGATCATTGAGCCTTCCTCTCACCTGTATTGCATTTATATTTGGTCACTGTGTTGGGTTTGCATGGCAAGGTTTTGGTAGCAGGGGGGCTACAGGGGTGGCTTCTGTGAGAAGCTGCTAGAAGCTTCCCCTGTGTCAGATAGAGCCTATGCCAGCTGGCTCCAAGATGGACCCGCTGCTGGCCAAGCCAATCAGCGTCTCTGTGATAACATATTTAAGAAGGGAAAAAAACAGTTAGAGAGAGCGCTTTTGCAGCCGGAGAGAGGAGTGAGAAGATGTAAGAAACTCTGCAGACACCAAGGTCAGTGCAGAAGGAGGGGGAGGAGGTGCTCCAGGCGCCGGAGCAGAGATCCCCCTGCAGCCCGTGGTGAAGGCCATGGTGAGGCAGGCTGTCCCCTGCAGCCCATGGAGGAAGGATGAGGGGGTGTAGAGATTCCACCTGCAGCCTGTGGAGGACCCCATGCTGGAGCAGGTGGAGGCACCTGAAGGAGGCTGTGACCCCATGGGAAGCCCATGCTGGAGCAAGCTCCTGGCAGGACCTGTGGATCCGTGAAGAGGGGCCCATGCCAGGGCAGGTTTGCTGGCAGCATTTGTGACCCCACGGGGGACCCACGCTGGAGCAGTCTGCTCCTGAAGGTCTGCATCCCATGGGAGAGACTCACGCTGGAGCAGTTTGTGAAGGACTGTCTCCCATGAGAGGGACTCCATGCTGGAGCAGGGGAATGATGAGAGGAGTCCTCCCCCTGAGGATGAAGAAGCGGCAGAAACAAGATGTGATGAACTGACCGTAACCCCCATTCCCTGTCCCCCTGTGCCGCTGAGGGGGGCGGAGGTTGAAGCCGGGAGTGAAGTTGAGCCCGGGAAGGTGGGAGGGGTGGGGGGAGATGTTTTAAGATTTGATTTTATTTCTCATTCTTCTACTCTCTTTTCCTTGGTAATAAATTAGATGAATTCCCTCTCTAAGTTCAGTCTGTTTTGCTCGTGACAACAATTAGTGAGTGATCTCTCCCTGTCCTTATCTCGACCCACAAGCTTTTTGTTATACTTTTTCTCCCCTGTCTATTGAAGGAGGGGAGTGAGAGAGCGGCTCTGGTGGGCACCTGGCCCCCAGCCAAGGTCAACCCACCACAGTCTTATTTCTTCTGTATGACTGAAGCTGTGTGACTATTTTTGGGGTATTTTTGAGTTTGTCTAGCTTTCCCTGTTGCTAAACATTCATACCTACATGTATACTGTTTCCCTGCCTTAGCCGTTTGATGCCTGTGGTCTATATTCTAACACTTTTTAAGTAGATTGGGCATAAGGGCATGGATGTTCATTAGGGAATTATATGTAACCAGATTTTTACCAGTCATAACTAGATAAGGATATATGATGTTTTAGGCCTTACTTTGGACTTCTTTGCACATCAACATGGAAAACCTTGAACTGATTTTTTTTTTAAGATTGTCTTGTGTGAGGTTCTTTATATTAATTTTTAAACAAGATGCTTGCGTTGTGTTAAGTACATTATGTGTTGGGATATGCATTATTTATTTTCTGTCAGGCATAGATATGCTAGAATGAGCTTTCCCTTGGGGCATTCTTTCTATTAAAGCAATATACTTTTTTGTTAAACCCATAAATAGATTCTGTAATGATTCAACTTGCAGAAGAGAATGCTATTGAAAGGAGAAAGTGCCCCAAATGCAAAGCACTCTGTCAGCTACTGTTGCTAGAATAAACTGCATGCTCTGCATGGACTTCAGGAAAGCTCCAGATAAACTGATTCCAACAACCCATATCAAATACCCCATTTCTGCTGACTTTTTTTTTTTTTTTTTTAAACTCTAGCTCCGGCGCTTTTGTATTTGAAGAGGAAAGGTTCAGACACTAGAGATTTAATAGCATTTAAGGGATCACTGGCAAAACAGTATTTATTTATTTAGAAAGGTGGCTGCCAACTTTAGAACACTCTATGGAGCAAAACTGTTGTTTGCTATATTATGTCCTGTTTGCATGCAGTTACAGGTTTTCCCCTGTATAAAAAGAAATATTCTTCCTCTTCCTCTACAAAGAGTAATGATGCTAGTCAAAGGGAGTTTTTAAATTTTGTTAGGTACAGCACAAAATAAAGGATGAATTTAAACGTAAAGAGGAAAAGGCCATTCTACATCAGAAGGGGCACTTGGACCCTAAAAGATACTAGGCCTGCTACTCTAAATATGAATTAAGTGTTTGAACTCTGACATTCCCAGTTGCCTGTTAGAATGTCACAAGCAAAGCTTTACGTTAGTAAGTCTGGTAGAAACTACTTTCTGAGACAAATTTCAAGAGAGTTTAGTGAAATATTATTTGTATAATAGACCGCCAAGCTTCAATAATAGAAGAAAATAAGATGTTAAGGTATAGAATTGCTTTGGTTTAATTACTTTTAATATTAAAATATTAATTACTGAAAAATCAAGGTATAGAAAGAAATAAACTTTATATCATTGACTTTGCATTGATAACTGATTAGACAGATCCAGGAGTTTTTATGGACTGATCAAGAAGTATTCAAAATATGGTGATGGTCAAAAACGTAGAGGTGGAGAATGTTTCAATACAGTAACAGAATTACATGTTTTATGACTCTCTGCTTATTTTCATCAGATTTTAGACTTGATGCCCTAGGTAGATATAGTTAGAACAAACGAGAAAAGCAATACGTGTAGGGCAGATTTTACTCTGTTCGGAATAAATACTACTAACGAATATATAATGCTTTCAAAGTCATAGAAAACAACAAACATATAAAATTTTTTCCTCGCTCTTTACCTTTTCTCATTCTTCTCTTAAGAATCAAGAATTTGAAAATCCAAAGGGGAGAAAGAGTGATTTTTCTTCAGATTTACATAGCCTCAGAAATAGACTGCTAAGAGTTTAAAAAACCCAACCATTTCAGGCTTCTAAAATAAAAAAAAAAATCATTTAAAACGTTAATATTTATAGGTTTCTTGCTCAAGAATTAGTTCAAGTTCTGGAAGTAATTAATTTCTCAAAGAGATTTTAGGAAAGCACAACATGGGAAATATAAATGACTCCTGATTCTGCCCATCAGGCACAGCTGGCATGTGATTTGGGGATGTTTTCAGCTTTACTTTTTGAAGTTTCCTTTGTAGACAATTGCTACAGACCAGAATGCTGGTCTAGAAAGATGTATGAAAGCCTTAAACCCTTGCAAATCAATGCTAACTAATTAATGGATATTGGAAAGAATTGTTATTCACAGTGCTATCAAAGCAGCGTAAGTAGCCCTAGGAATTGTTGATTTTCTCCCTTTTGCTTCTTTTATTATTCATCCCTGGTTGCTTCCTTTGTTCACACTGCTGAATTAGAACTTAAGATCTTCAGATTAGGAACTGCAATGTTTGCAAGAGTGCTAGCGTGCCAGGGTCACTGGTCAGTAACAACTCGGCTGCTCTTAATGCAGCTGATGTTAGGCTTGGAAAACTGTCTGACATCTCAGTGGAAACCTGTCTCCTTTTTCTCTCTGACATCTTGTTTGTGCCAGCTGTCAGCAGGATATAGCAGTTGGGCCAAATACCACCAGATTTTTAATGTTCTTTCAGCTACAAACGAGGTCTTGTCCTGGAAAAAAAGGCAGGCTGGCAACTGGCACTTTGTTTTTATGACAGCAAAGCAAAGAAAGAAGGAAGCTAACCCAGATGTACTGAGGTTTGGCTGAGAAGTTCAAAGGTTTTTTTTTTTGATAGCTGTTTGAAACACTGTGGCCAGAAACCCAGGATAGACTGACCAGGAGCTCTTAAGGCGGACTCGTGCATTGTTCCCCTTGTAGGGGTGTTCTAATCTTTGAACCTTTCTCTCTCTCTGTCCAGAAATGAAGAGGATAGGAAAAGAGGGAGGAGGAATCCAAAACCTAGAAATTTCCTAGCAGAAGTGCATGGAAGAGAAAGATTTTGGAGTCTTTTTATCTTATTTTTTTTCTTCTTAAATAATAATTGAAAAAACCCTGAATGGGTACTCCCAGCTATAATTATTCCTCCACAGGAAAGAAAGAAAAAGTGTCTCATGATTTCTGAAATAATTACGTTAAGCAAAGCAATATAAGTAAAACCAGGTTTCACAAATATGGCAAAAGGTAACCAAAAGGAAAGTGATTCCACTGTTAAAAGTTTCCTAGCATTCACTGTAGTACTGTTCAAAGGATTGTTTGAATAATTTTTGCTTACTTTTTAATTTATAGTTTGTGCTTCTGTTTTATGACCACATTATCCCTGAAGGGGATACTGTAACTGGAAAACTTAGAGTGCTCATCTTGGAGAGGATAAGGGAAACAAGAAGATAACTTGTTTAATTGAGTAGAGGAGAGGATGGCAGGACAGGGCCTGGGAGGGCCATATGGAGGGCACAGACATTGGTTCTCTAGTTTTGGGAACAAGCCTGTAGGATTTCACTATCTAAAATGTGGTGGAGGATGTGAATTATGCCTCCACTGAGCATGAAAACTGTTTGAAGTGTATTGAACTGAAGTTCAACCTCACTAAAATTGAATCTCTCTGTGCCAAACTGGTGTCTTCCTGCAGATGCAAGTTTTCAGAATAAAAAAATAGTATGCACTGCTTATTCTGAAGACCTGAAGTGAGGAAGTGCTGATTCCTTGGTTAATTTTAATTTTTATACTGGTTTATTAGATATATTCTTGCACTTTTTTAGTTCTTTCTCAAGCTTTTGTATCTCTTCTGTACTTTCTTACTTCTACTAAGACCATTTACATTAATGGTGCTGAGAACGATAGTGTCAAGTCCTTGAGAATTAATTGGTTTCATTCTATATTTGCAGTTTTAAGACTAGGGTTATGAAGACTGACTGCCAAAAAGTTATCATGAATATTGGATAGCTTTAGCTATTTGGGGACTGGGAGAGGTGACAGAGACCTGTGAAGGTGTGGAAGAGCAGCTGTGCCATCTTGACAGGATTTTCTCCGCAGGGTTGTAATTCTTAGGAGCCTCAGTCCCTGGTTCCTGCTGACTGGCAGTACTATCCAGAAGCTTGGCTAGGCCTGAGTTAACCCTCTGAGTTAATGGCCCTGTAACATGTGCGCACTTTGTGTGTGTCTTACCTAAAAAAGTCTTGTGAGAGGGGAACGTTAAAACCAATTGGTCTGCATTTTGACTCCACTGAGTTGGCAGAGCCTCGTGGAGGGTTGCAAGTTTTCATCAGCATCTACAATTAGGAAAAAAACAACTGATAGACTTCTCTTGAGCTTCCTCTGTTTTCCTGTCCTGTGCTTCTTACTAAATACAGCTGTTGTAGCAGGGTATTGATACCATATTTCTGGAGATTAAATGCTGCTCCTCCCCTTGAGTTGTGGCTGTGGTTATAGCGGTGTGTTGCTGGTCGGACTGCCTCCTCTTCTCCATCTGCAGAGGAAGAAAACTGTAGTTTTGTTTTTCTATGGGTCTAGCAAACTTGTCATCAGCTCAGAAGTGAAGTGGGCTTTTATAGTGTGATTAAAACAGCTTGATATTTTATGGTGCAGTTGATGCCTGACCATACTAATTTAAATACCACATCACTGGGGAAAAAGATGGACGATGAGCTCTGGATGTGAAACTCAAATTTCCAGGTCACTGGTTGAGAGTTTTAACTCAGCAGTGGCCAGAGCTTGTTATCTTTCTGTGGTTTGTGTTGGTCTCCTTCCCAGTGTAAGGACCAGAGCGCTCCCTGCTTTGAGGCCCTAACCCCTGACTGAGCTCTGTGGTCGCTGCACATCCCACCACGGCTGGACTGTACCCCTGCTCTCTGCTTCTGTCCCCCTCAACAGTTGTTCGGTTGTTAATCTAATCGGTCTTTTATTACTGCAGAATGATTAATGAGGTAATGTTTTCAAAGGATACATACAGGCTTTGCCTGTGTAACTTTAATGCACCAAGGAAGCTTGAGGTCCAAAGCCTTGACCATAGAAGCTGAGATTTCCAGGGCAGAGTGGGAATGGTTGGGCAGCACATAAAAACAATTTTGGAAATAACATACCTGAGCAAGAATGAAGCAAGTATTGTTCCATCTTCAAAATAATGCTACCAGTATATTTATATATCACAACTTGGGAGATGGTGGCATTGTCTGGCTATCTGTACTAATTTTGGTTGGTAACCTAAGTAATCTTTTTTTTTTTTTATTTCATGTAGCAATAGTAAGGAGTGCTATGGATTATACATCCTTTTTTTTTTTTGGTGATATCCTCTACTAGGAAATTTCACCCTCTGTTCCTCAAGAGGGCTGTATATTGGAGAATTTTTAAAGCAGAATCTTAATAGTTTCATATCTTTCTTGCAATATATTTCTTCTTCTTTTTATGTTTGTGGTGAACTGTGTAGTCTTCTAAGTATCACCCAGATACCACTCCTGTCATTAATGGCTAAGCCCATAGTTGGTGTCAGTGTGTACAGTTAGATGCATAGTTATTTTTCAAGCCTCAAAACCTGGTAGTATTCAAACGATTACAGTTCTGAATGTAGCTGTGATACAATTGTCCTACCTCCTTACAGGCTGCTCTCTTTAAAATACGGTTTTATATATAAACATATTTTCATTCCTGTCCATCAGCATGGAAGACTTCAGAACAGTCTCTGTTACTTTGCTGATAGACTGTGGATATTTTCTGTGTTTTCCTACAAAAATAGGAATCCTACTATTTAATTTTTATCAGAAAACAATGTAGGAAATACTGTTGCAACTTTGTATAAACCATGTAGCAGATGTAAACGCGAGACCTTATAAGAGGGAAAGGAGATGTTATGTAGAGTAAGAACTGAGGGGAAAAAAGAGTTTTCACTTGCTCTCTCAGTCTCTCAAGGCCCAGAGTATGTGTCCGCAAGGTCTGTCCAGGAGCCGGGACAGGGGTGTTCAAGGTGTCTGTCCAGCAAAAAGTCACCACGATGCTCGTGTCTAGCTGTTAGGTCCAGAATCCATGGCCATGGCATGGGAGGTAAGGTTACCAGCTGCCACATTCTACTCATGTCCCAGGTTCCTCTTGGGTTGCCAACAGATTTTGGATTTTGGAGCTGACAGTGATCAGTGTCTCCATCCTGTCCCACCTCTCCTGAGTCATTGTGAGTCTCTGTGGTTCTTTGTCTCCAGATCTGGGTGTGTTGTGAAACTGCAGGTAGATGTGCAGGGGGTCTCCATGACCTGCTCACCCAGGTGCTGTTAGCTCAGGCCCTGCTGAGCCCCTTTCCCCTGGTGCCTCCACAGCCAGACCTCCCCTCCATACCAGTCTGAGCCTCTCACGGTTCTCTGCAATGCTTTTTAGAGTTTATAAGAGTGTATTGAAACCAGATAAAGGTTCTTATTGTAGAGAAAGCAAGCTACTTTCTGAAGTAAATTAGAATCAGATAAAAAGTTAAAATGAAAGTTGAGAAAGGTAGGAGAAAAAAGCTTTTTATTTTTCCCTTGAATTCCAGTATAGCTCACATCTTTTAAATGACCATTTTAGCCATGTATTTTGGAGTTCCATGGACAAGCATGTGATAGCCTATTTTTATTTCAGATGTGACTAGTCTCCTCCCCTGGAACTGACAAAGAAACTGTTAACTCTGAAAGCTTAGTGTGTTGATGGTGGCTAAGAATAGCACCGCATGGCACTTAGTATTGTCTTCTCACAGAGGTCCAGTTCGAGCGGTGGCTGTGTCTGCGTGCTACATGAGATTTTTTCACCAGGTTTGTGCTGTGCCCTCGCACTTTTCCTGAAGACTTAAAGCCCTGAAGGCTGTCAGCTGTTTTTCTAAGGAGTTGCACAACTTCAGATTCTTGCTAGTTTAGTTCACTTTTATTTGCAGTTAGCATAGATAAATTTCTTCAGAAGGTTTGGTTAGAAATACAAGTGTCTCATGCTTACTTTAAAAAAAATATTGTTAACTAGGGCTTCATGTGAACTCAGCGCTACCTTATGCTGTTAAAGACTTTAAAAGTGCTGAGGAGCCTCAAAATACAGTTCCCGCACTAACCACAGAAGCAAAATAAATTTGGAAAAGTGACCTAGTAAGCAATCCTGAATCTTCTAGATGTTTGCTAATTTTCATATTCATCAAACTTTTTTCCCCAAGAAAAAATGAAAATAGGCTTCCCAGACCATCACCACCTCAGCAGCTGACATTTGCTGTTTTTCTGTAGAGTTTGGTGAATGAAAGGACTTGGCTCAGAAGAGTACATTTGGTAATAAGAAAAACACTGACATCTACACCTAAATTAAAAATGGAGAATTTACAACAATGTTGTAAGATACGTGTGTGCCCTCATAAGGAAATTTATGCTCTTGTTGAGAAATAATCATTCTCTCCTATGTGCTAACTCTTTGATTAGTTGAATGGGGAACTGAAACCCATTAGAGCTGAATTTTCAGAGGAGCTGATCCCCTCAGTGCAGGGCAGAAGACTTTATTTAGGGAATATGTTCAGATATGAATTTGTATTAAAAAAACAAATTTAGGTAGTTACCTGGATGTGCAAAAAATAGTTTTCTGTTGTTTTGTTTTGACTCCTCAGCAAACTTACTGTAAGAATATACTTTTGAAAACGTTGATTCCCCCCCCGCCCTTCCTCCTCAGCATATTTGTGTTAAACACAACAGATTGAGTTAGTCTTCAGAGGTTTATTTTCTTTTCAGCTCATATGTTCATATGGAAGATTACTAGGCAAAACTGACGGAATAGGAGTGTAGAACAGTTGTTAGAATGATTGTTCTTTCCTGAAGTTGATACTTAATGCATGGGACTTATTCTAACCCTGATTTGTATATGCTTGAGCATACTCCAATGCTCAAATGTATTTGTTTGTTTATTCTCTTTTTTAATACATGTGTTTATATCTAAGACTTTAATTTTCAAACCATTCCTCAGTATTAGAAATACTATTATAATATTTCTGAGTACTTTACTAGGCAGTCACTTACAAAGACGTGAAAATGCTCTGTGAACAGACTCGGTCTGGGCTAATGTAATGGTTATGAGCTGTAAATTGTAGATATGTTTTTCATCTGAAATATCAATATGCTCATATGGAACATTAAAATAAATTAATTTGGCTTCTTTATAGATTTTTTTAAAAATAGGTTTTGGGGTTTTTTTTTAATGATACATGATTTGAAGTTATTGGCTATTTTTTAACTGATGCTCCAGAGTCCTTTTCCAAAATAGCTTTTTACAGCAAAGCTTCCAGTATTCATTACTTTTTGCATTTACTCAGGAAAGGTATCAGTTTGACATTAATGAGGATAATTGAGGATAATGAGCATAATGAGGAAAAGTCTTTTCCTCTTTCTACTGGGAGCTGGAATTGCCCTCTTCTCACAAGGAAAGAATAAGCCTGGAGTGGGAGACAGGGTTTAAACAAACTACCTTGGGTTGTGCTCGGTGGGAGAACTCTTTGCAAAAGCTGCTGGCTTTTGACACTATTTTTTGGAAGTAACACAAATGTAAATTTGTTGAGTATTTTGTCATTGTTTTTTCTTTCAGTACAGTGCATCAATAGGGTTTTAATATTCTTAATTCTTGAAATTGAGGATTTGGAATTTTGTTTTTCCAGAGAAATGTGGATTAGGAAACATGAGAGAAGGTATTTAAGTTTCTTTTTCTGTTTGCTGATTAACGAAGGCATGCCTATGATCACTTTGACCTTGTTACTTGATGCATTTTTTGTGTGTGGTGTATATGTATCTGTTAATATATTGAAAGGAAGCAAGACCTCATCATAGATGATATGTTTGCAGTGACAAGTGTTAGAATTCAGTTGTTTGTGCAACCCATATATCAGCATGTTTGTATTCCCTTGATGCTATATCTTTGTTTCCGTTTTTTAGGTACTACCTCTTAAAGCTGTAGATTTAGGGTTCAGTTTGGACTTTTCTTTCTCTTCATGTAATTAGCGTACCATAAAAATGAAGTCTTTATTCAGAGTGAGTTCATACCGTGGAAATGTGTGCTTCCTTAACTTAAAGAACAGTGTATATCAAAATCTGGAATAAACACTAGCAAATATAATTCTTTCTCCTTCTCTTTCTACTCTTCTAGTCCCCAGGCCTGACTGGTGTATTTTCCCACTGCTGCCTTTGCCTCCCTTATGCTTTTTAATTTAACATCAATTAGCCAAGCATTGATATAATTTTATTGCCTTTGTTAGCTCGTGCTTAACATAGGATTCAGAGCATCAATACATTTCCAGCCTGGTGCAGCCTTCAATTTGATAGCCCAGGAAGGAAAAAATGGATTTCTGTGTTAGCAGTAAATGTTCTGTTCTCTGCCCTGCTTCCCACACCCCCATGGGCTGAGTAGGGCACACTTTCCATACCAAGCAGAAAATTTACCTGCAGACTTACCTGTCACTTGAGAAGGTGACCATTGTTCTGTGGCTCTCAAACTGCAGTCCATCAGCCGGGAGAGGAAATGGAGAGAAACCAAACTGCAGCTAGCACGCTTAAATTTGCTCAGTAGAAATCTGCATCCCCCTTGGAAACTCTGTGAAAAGAAAAAAAAATAATAAAAACTGCTAATGGCAAAATACTGGAAAACATTGATACAGGTGATAGGATTTATACATACCTGCTAGGCTTAAATGGATACCCTATTTCTAGGTCTTTATTGGTGAAGTTTGGGTAAATGCTGCAGCCAGGCTGGGAATCCAGCAGCGAGCCATGGGATGATGTCAACGTTTATAGCTTTCATGTCATCAGAGAAAGTTGTAACTGCTTGTGTTTAGAGAAAAAATTGATGGCACAAATAATTGGAATTGGTGCCGGATAGCTAGATGTCTGAGCTGAGCTCCTTCCAGTTGTCCTTCTGACTCCAGGAGTTAGAGCTGAAGGAAAGATGTGTGGTGCTTTCATAAGTTATGGCCACTTGGCTATTGTGTGAACACACAGTACTATCTAAAAGCAGGATGACCGTGACTGGTATGGTGATGAGCCTGAGCCTATAGGTCCCCTTGAAAGCCAGGGAACACTACCAGCTCAGACTTAGTGGTGGCTTGGTTTACATTTTCCTAAGGGCAGGTCAATCAGAAGAGCTAACAGAACAAGCCAAAGTTACGCTGGTCTGTCCTTGCTCTCTGTGTTTGAAAGGAAGTTGTCATATTTAGTCCTCTTGCAGTAATGATTTTAAATAAAAAATAAGCATCAGATGTTGCTCTCTCAAATTAGTAGTCTAAGCTGCTCCCCCCCCCCCCCCCCCCCCCCCCAATTTAATCATACTGGAATAGAATTGCTTCTGTGTTTGCATTGCTACTGACTTACAGCGCTGTGGAAGCCTAACATTGAGGTATAGGGAATAAACAAACAAGTTTAGATACTTTATTTTTTGTTTATGTGGTTACTCTTTTGAGGGAATACAAAATTTGTAAATGAGTGAAACTTGGCAGTTATATATGCTCAGGTATTACAATTCAGTGTTTTGAAGGAAACTGAGATACCAGGATACATACCTCTCTTACTTGACAACACAGCACTAGTACTTTGCTGGTGCTGTGCAAAGTAATTTGACAGTAGGGTCATGTTAAGTCTTCACAATAAGTCTACTGGGAAAGAAGACCGTAGGTAACAGATGTGTGCTTAGGGTCGTATCTTTTCTCTGAGAAGTTTGCAACTTGATTACAGAACTGTTTTCCAGCAGAAATTCCTGTGTTAAGCCTAACTTGCTTTATTATATGTGCAGCTTTAATTTTAATTGAAAGCTACAGTTGTATAAAACTTCAGGACAGTAAAAGTGTTTCTGAAAATAACCATTGGGAATTTAACTTCTAGTCCTGAACCTTTACATTCCTACCATTATCCCGCTTCCTTATTTGATGGATTGTGTTCTAGATTATGGACAGGTGAGAGAGACTTATCCTTTATATTCTTTTAGGTTGCTCTTGCACGAGAATGGCTTTCTGACAGTGAAGCAAAACATGTTAAATGTATTACCAGTTTGGAAGTATGCTATGAAATAAATTTGATGTCTTTCTAAGCGAAGGTTTCTGGGGAATTCAAAATACGATTTTTAATTAAAACGGTTTATCTGAAGAGGTTTTCTATTCTGGCAGTTGTTCTAGAAAAGGAATTACATAAACTCCATTTTTAATGGTCTGACACTTTAATGGTCAGGATTTCCTGATGGCATGCCGTAATCAAGAATGACTGGGCAGGACTTGAAACAATTGAGTTCAAACCGATTTCCTCTTCCCCCTCCAATTTTTGTGCTTTATCACATTGTTTTCCAATGTGTATGGTTTGGTCTTTTGGCATCTTGTGCTATCAAAATTATTTTTTAATTTCTTCTTTTCTTTCCTGTCTGATAATAATCTACATGCATGGCCTACAATAGAAGGCTCTGTAAAGTGATTCACATAATGAGTTGTATTTCTTGCCTGTGCTTGTAGCAATTTCAGCCAGTATTCCCATCAGCGTCCTAATCTGGCCTAGATACCTAGAAAACCAGATATTGCCAAATTAAGATTTTATGCCTTAGAATTTCTGCTGTGTCTCTGTGTTGGCCTGAAGTAATGTTTCTATGACCGTTTACTAGCAGAGGAGCCTGCATTTTGGGGAAAGTGAAAACACAAGCAAGAAATTTAATCTTCAGAGGCTTTGAAAGCAGAAAACAAGCTTCATGTGAATGCCCGTCACTAGACAAATGGGTTGCTGCTCTCCTAGTTGAGTCAACTTTCCATAAAGAAAGGGTGTTCGTATTTGTTGGGGGTAGAAAAATTATTTGTACGATAAAGCTTCAGAAGATTTGTGATGTTTTTGTTCTGGGGGGGGGTTTTGTTTGGTTTTCTGGGTTGGGGGGTGTTTTTTTTGGGCGTTTTTTTTGGGGGTGGGGTTTTTTTTGGTTGGGTTTTTTTTTTTTTTTTTTTTTTTTTTTGAGTCCAAGTGAAAGCTCAGCTGTCCCAGTACCAGTTCTCACAATACACTTTGAAAACTTTCCTTTCCATATTTCCTCCCAGGGCATCCTTCACATTTTAGCTATACGATTAATTAACTACTTGATGAAATAAACTTCTGTTTATTGATGTGGCATTCATTTATGTTTTGTTTTATTCCACAGCATGACTAAAATGTAATATAAACATATCTGAAGCTCCTTAGGTATATTGTCTATAGGGAAGTATTTCTACTGCAGAAGTAAAATGTAAGTTCTGATTGAGACATGGGGGGAGAAGTTATCAATACACATATAACTTCCTCTCACTGAAAGGTTTGACTTGGCTTTACAAACATTACACTGAACCGTACTGCTGAACTAAGCCAGTTCTAAGCCTGTTTCTACTTCACAAGTTGGTAATACATTCACCTTATTAACATGTGATATTTCATAAAGGCATGACAGAAGTACCAGCTACTATTGCTGCTTAATTAGTTCTTTTCATCAAATTTGCATAAAATCAATGAAAGAGAGAGAATTGAATAAGAATTTGCAATCTGGGCTCTTAGTCCATGTGGCTTGTTAATGAGATAATGGTGGTTCTTTGCCTGTTTATGTAGTGGAATTAGACACGTGGAGCCATGATCATCATTAAACATTTTCCAAAGATAATTCACTGTCTACTGCCAACACAGAGAAAGAAAAGAGAATGCCATACCTCATGTCACTGAACGATTTAGTCATATAGTCTGTATGGAAAATAATAGGATGTTTGTTCACCAGGAACTATGTATCCAGACCAAGGTATGAGATACAGGGAAGAAAGAGCAGGGTTGTTTTTTTTTTCCCTTGGTCATGTGTATTCTAATGTATTTGAACTGATTTCAGTTTCAACCACTGTGCTTATAGTTGTGGTGCTACCAATCAGCGGGTGTATATTATGTAAAGCAAAGGAATATCTAGCTAACACAATCTATGAAAATCTGTGTGGTCAGCGGCCCTCAGCAGATATATAATTTCATTGGCAACAACTGTGGATTTTATTCACATACTTCAGGTTATCTTGTAAAGTGTCATGACTATGGTGTCAGGAGGCTGCTATGCCTCTCCCTTCACTTAAAGGTTTTCATGCAAGAATAATATTTTCATGAGGTACTTTTTTAAAAACCCATCCTAAGAATGCCTCAAAAAATGGCGTCTAGCAGAAAGTTATTATCTTAGTCTATCTAAGCACATTACTGAGAACAATATACATCACTGAAAAAATTGGAATAGCATTTATATATAATAAGTATATATGTATATTTTACAAGTTTGCAATTTCTTCTCTTTTGTTGTAAACTATTAGCACAGTTTCAAGGGAGTGACATTTAGCTGGTAAATAAATGTTATTGAAATAAATGGAAAAGTCTGGATAAATGCAATGTAATGCAGAAGTATCCACCATCTCTGCAAAGAGCCAGCTTGAACCCAGTGGGTTACTATAGCTAGCTCAATGCCATTTTTGCTGTACCAGGGCAGCAGTTGGCCACCTCCACGCTGTGCTGCGTACCATTTCCAGTTCCTGACGGGTGCATGGGCTCTGTTGCGATAACTGATGTGAGCTGAATCCAGCACTTGAGTGACACTGGCGAACGAAGGAACCAGCTGGAGCCGGGTGTGCAGCAGCGCTGGCTGTGCATGAGATCAGCTGGGGTTCAGTATAGAGCTAGTAAGGCAATAATAAATCCAATTTATGGACATACTCCATGCACTATCACTATCACTAGCAGTACGTAGTTTGGACAAAAACCAGTGAAGTAGAGCCAGCTGGTCTACTGTGCTGTCACATGCTTAGGCAACTCGGGTAAATGGGCCTGATAAATGAACAGCAACCACATCCTCCCGTCGCTACTCTGAAAGCAAATCCAAGAGATTTAAGTGAAGAACAGCTCTTTGTATTTGTCTGTAGACCAGAGGCTAAGATTTGGAATGTGCATCTGTTATTAGAGCACTATATGTTCAACTTCGTTGTCTTCATAGAGATGCTCACAATTTCTCTCATTCATATCATAAGGTGTGTTCATACAATGAGATTTTTTTTTTTCACTGATATGAGTAAGGAGACTTTGGAAACAATAGAAATGGGACGGTCTACAGGAATTGTACAATTGTGAAATAATGATGAAGTTATTGAAGTTGTCTGCTCTAGAAAACAGACTGCTGGTTTGGGACACAGGACACTTAGGTTGGTTTAACTTTTTAGCTTTGCTCATAATTTGTTGGGATGATACTACATGATAGGTTGTCATCTCTTTTGAGCATTGACATCCTTATTAGGAAAAAATAATGATTGGTAAAATAACTGAAGATTGGTTGCTATGAAGGACTCTAACAATTGTTACAGATCTGTTTCTGTGTATATTAATAATCACTGCTGTGAGGTAGGATGAAATGTTCTAGATGTTTATCAGAGTAGAAGACAAGGAGCTTAATTAAAATTCCTTTAAGTAGCCTCACAGATAATATTTTCAATCTTTGGGAATTTTTGTGTTGTCAGATGGACATGCAAACCCTATAAAGTACCCATGATATTACCTGTGCTGCAAAAATAATCATAAAAAGCTTATTCGTTAAATATAAGCTGTGTAATATTATTTACGACCTTAGCAATGACCTTAAAAATAGCAACCAGGAATATGATCTACTTGATGAAAACTATGAAGGCCCTCTTAGAAGTGTGTTGAATATCCTTGTTTTATAGTTTGATACCTTATTTAAAATACATAAAATAATTTTACATGTATTTTCAGGTATCTCGAAAGAGGGGAGATACCTGACAGAAGTTATGCTTCAGTCCAACCATTCCAACTTCCTGAGAAACAGCAGCAACTAAAAGAGAACAAATTTCAGTTATAGGAAAAGACACAAAAAGGCTCAGAAAGTACTATTTAAAGCACGTATGGAGGGTCAACACTTGGCTCAGTGTAAAGTAGTACCAAAAAAAGTATACAAAAGCTAAACCTCATCATTTCATAGTAGCTGTGAAGTGAAATGCCCTCGTAGACTGTCACAGGCTGGGGTGCGTTTGTTACCTTTTGGTACCTGCTTTGTATGTTTGAATCCTGAATAATCTCTTTAGTAAATAGGACACTACTTATATCTTCAAATACTTGATGTGTTTGGGCTCTACAGAGAGAAGCGGGATAATAAAAATAACATTCTTTAATACCAACTTGGGTATTAAGTAACCTTTGCTAGTTCTGGACACTTGTGTTTAACACGAAGCAACTTTGTTTCTAATTTAGCATACATCAAGGCATGTTGCCTTTTGACCTTGGAGTATGTTTTCTGTCTAATTATCCTTTGTATTGTTTTACTGTTCCTTGAAACTATCCAAACAATTTGGTGTGGCCCTAGCAACCAAACAATACTGTTTAACAGAGGTTTCCGAGGCACTTGCTCCCAGATTTCCCACGTAGCGCTAGCTTGCATCAGAGCAAACAAACAGGATATTGTTTCAAGTGAATAACATTCAGTGTTTTCAAGCAATTTGTGAAAGTAGTTTTTTGGTTTTGAACTGTTGCGAGTGGTATGATTTTTTTGGTTCCAGATTTCATCTGAAGCTCTTAGAATGGTCCATGTTTCGAAGCTTCAAAACAATGCTTGAAACTTAGATTTTCTCTGGCAGCTAACAGCAGAGAATGGCTTATGCTTTGATGGCAAAGAATAGCAGAAAGAAATTATTTAACCCTGTCCTGTAGTGAGATTTTTTTTTTCAATTAAACATGCTATTTAAAAATCCATGTAGACCCTTCTTACAGTGTTATCGTTTGTAAGTTCATGAGTAAATGAATCCCACTGGCCATAATTATACCAGATAATAATGTTGTTTGACCTAGTTAAGAAATCTGATAATAGATTTTGGCTTTTCTTTAAGGAACTACTATATCTATCTATCTATCTTATTAAACACAGTAAAGCTCCTTCCCCTTTTTCCCTCCTACGTGTTTTTTTTCTGTGTGTGTTTAACTAACTTACTGGTTTTACATAGCAGATAAAACCACCAACATTGTCATATACAAGGCAAGAGTCATTAATGTGAACCATCAATGCTGTCACGAATTAGAGTCCTCAGCAAGTTCATAGGTGAAAGTAAATCCTAGACATTTATTCTGCCTTTTGAATGTGCTGGCATTTCAGCTAAACTAAGATATTTGTAATCCTCTCATGGCAGCATTTATAATTGCTTCAGTTTGACGTTTTTCCCTTGGATTTTTTTGGGGAGGTTTATTACCAACTGAAGAGTTTGTCCATGTGAACACAGGGATTAGCAACACATACGACTGTAGGATAGCCTCAACCCTGCTTTGCTGCTGGAAGAGTAAAAAGGCAAGTGCTGTCCCTGCATTGACTCTCCTCTTTGTGCTGGCACAAGCATATATGCACTCATGTGGTGAGCAAATTGGACAACTGATTGTGTCAAAATTAACCCGGGGAAAGAAATTAATACCTATGCTGCTTTTCCGGTTCAGTTCATTGCACAGCTGCACACTTGTGTTTGCTTGCACAGGAGGAGGATGGTCCAGGGAAGGAGGGATCTGGGAGGCATTGCATCCTTTGACAGTGCTGCAGCTTATGCCATCTGAAGGGGCCTGTGCGAAACTGTAGCCAAGGAGTGGGGTCTGTGGCATTGCAGGCTGATGGAAGGCTGTCTTGGTACCGCGTTCCCCTGGCTTCATGGTTGTGCTCTCTGCCTTGCACTGAAATTTCTGCAGTACTTCTGGGAGCTGGTCTGGTTGTATAGTCCAGTTGCTGCTGCTTCTTTTTTTTTTTTTCTTTTTTTTTTCTTTTTTTTTCTTTTTTTTCTTTTTTTTTTTCTTTTCTTCTTCTTTTCTTTTCTTTTCTTGCCAGGGTTAGGTTTTTGTCCAATTTACCCATTTTGAATTGATTTTCTATGTTTTTGCATAAGCCTGGGGTGGGATTTGCCTGCAGTATGCCTGGGTTTAGATCAGCCTAAACAGCCTTGGGGTTTCATCCTTAGTGAGAGAAGCTGTTTTGTAGCTTTGAAAGTTAACATATTAAGATGGTCTCTTACTAAGGATTAGTTTACTGATGCGAAGTAAAGACAGTGGTTCAAAGATGATCAGCGCTTGGTGTTTTCCTGACTCTTAAATGACAGAGGCTTTTTAAAGCGATCTTTTGAAAACTGGAGACAGAAATGTATTGTGTAAACACACTGTTAAGACTTGTCTACTTAAAGCATATCTAGATGTCGTTCTGGGCTAAGGAGCATGTTAGTCCTGCTCAGTTTCCCTGTTGAGACACAAGAGCTGGTTGAATACCAGCTTCTCACTGTTCAGGAGCGTGGACTGGACCGGAGTGGTGGCACGTTCCCTTAAGTCCCCAGTCCTGATAACGTGAGGATTGTGGTGTGCTTCAGTAGCTAAGTATAAGGAGTCAAAGCAGCTGCTTTGCTAAATTTCTTCTGACCAGACGCAGCTAATGATGTTCAAAAGGAGATTTAAACTTCTCATTTCTTTCCAGTCTGTTAGCTTCAATATGTGATTTAAAATAATAGAGTGCAATTTGTCTGTTGAGTAGAACAAAGCTTTAGCTTCCTTAGAAACCTGTATTTAGGATAGAAGCAACTGCTTCCTTAGAAAGGTATGGTATCTGTTAGGAGTCCTTAGGTACTTGATTTTTTATTTTGTTCATCTGCAGATGGATATGAAAGGAGAGTTGTTCAAAATCTGTGTTGCAGCATTTTTCTGTTTTGTCAATTTCATGCTTGTTGTTCCTGCTTGTTGCCTACTAAAGATATATTCCTTTTTTTCACCTCTTCTCTCCTTAAACCTCTGTGTGCCCGTTCTTGACACATAATGCATCTCTCTCGTTTCCTGGGCTGCCTTTGAAAGCCTCGGAGCTTAAGAGTGACAAGAGCTTGGATGCTGGAGAAAGTAGACATTGTAAAGAGATGAAAATTTTTTTAAAGCACCTGACACGTTTATACTTCTGTACTGAGGGACAAGCCAATCATCATATATGGGATAAGAAAGAATTTTTCTTTCAAGTCAGATATTTTGGGTTGTTGCCTTTCCTTGCAGCATGCAATTTGGTCTGTTTCCTAACACCTTCGTGTCCTTTCATCTAGTGAACTTCCACCATAGGGATCTAGAACATGGCAGTGTCTTTGATCTCCCATTGCCTGCGCTCCGTGGTACATGCTTTTCTGTGTCTTTTAGGATCCCTGTTACCAAGATCAAAGTGCTAGATCAAAGTGTTAGAGGATGTTCAGAAATGCTTTATGGCATGCAGTGTGCATGCATGTCGTTCTGGTGTTGTCCCTGGTTGCTGGGAACTCAGCTCTGTGACCTTGGCAAGTCCTTCCAGCCTTGAAGACGGCATAATGCAATTTATGCGTAGGAAAAAATAAACATTACTCCAACTAAACAGCAAGTTTGTACAAAAAATACTTAATGGAAAAAACACAAGGCATATTTAGTACTCCCAACCTTATGCAAGGTACCCTTCCTTTTTGATTAGAGGCTTATGTTTTCACTCATGCTGAATTGTTGTTCAGTAATGCATTTGATAAATGAATACTTTCTATGGAAGTTGAAGAAGTCTGAGTTATGTAAAATATAACTTTCTGAAGTGATAAAAGAGATTATGAATGGCTGAGATGCAAACTTGGGAAGATGCAAAGGGAAGTACCAAAAGTTTGGTCTCCATGGCAACTGACATTTTCATGAATGAGTTGAACACTGAAAAAATGTTTGAGTCAAAATTGTGGATAATATTTAGTTAACAGGAATTGCACATGTACAAGTTGAAAACACAAAAATTTTGAAAGTTCATCAAAATTGGCCAAGTGCATCTGCTCACACTTCAGCTGCAAAAAGCCTTAAAGAAGCTTACCTGAAAAAATTGTGATATGTAATACAGTAAAATAGACCGAGACTAGGCTCCTTACAGAACGATCTTAGGAAAATAACATCTTAATATCAATTGGTAAGAATTCTTAATATCAATTCCTAGTATCAATAAAAAAATAAATTCTGTAATTGTAAAATATGCTAGAGAAATATCAGACCTGTCTGGGTAGATCTGTGGCGTCATTAGAGATGTCAGTAGTGATTTTGATTTATAGTGTGCAAGACAAGAATTGTAATTGTTTACTCGAATTGTTACGTGCGTGCGTTAAACTTGTGTGTGAGTGAGTTCTGATACCTGATTTTTGGTATTGCAGTTCACATTGGGTGACAACTGTGATAATAAAGAAATGTTTTTGAGTGCTTAGGGAGAAAAATAAAATTGAAGGTGGATAAATATATGTAAACTTAGTATATGACAATTTCAGTAGAAGAGTGAAAGCACTAATCCTTAGAAAGGGAGACTAATATCCAGTGTTATTTATATTGATCAATTAATTAGTACTTCTGATAAGGAGCAGGTCTTTCAGATTTGTGACTAGAGAGTGGACAAAAATAGTTAGTGTGTAAAGTAAAGAAGTGACAGGCACTGTGTTTAGAAGCTCTGCTTTATTGTTCTTTAATTTTCTTTTTTTTTTTTCTTCTATAGCCTCCACGCCACCCAGCAGAGTAAATAAACGCAGAGTTTCTCCAAGTGTTGTTTCCACCTGGGAAAAGAGAGGCATCATCATGTCTAACCTTACTATTGATCCAGATGTCAAACCTGGCGAGTATGTCATCAAAAGCCTCTTTGCTGAATTTGCTGTTCAGGCTGAAAAGAAAATTGAAGTTGTAATGGCTGAACCTTTGGTGAGTCCTTTTTTTTTCCTTAGTGTCCCTTGAAATGGTCCTACTTTTTTCTAAAATAGGCTGATTTATCATATGTATGATTACTGGAAAACAACTGTCCCCAGATTGTTGACTTTTCAAAGGAATTACTTCAAGAATAAATAGGCTTCTGCAAACAGGATTGCTACCTGGATTATGTTTTATTGACTTCCGTTAAAACTGTTATGCAGTGGTTACTGGAAACAAGACCTCTTAGTATTCATGAGTTCTGTAAAGTTACAACAGGAAACAGTGACAACAAAAAATATTCTCTCATTAACACTGCAAAGTGTTTCCTGTTGGTGTTCCTTGGAAATAATACGTACAATGTACTTTCAAGAAGAGATGCATTTGGTTTGTTTTCCCAAGTAATGACACTAACACTTGGAGGAAAATAGTAGGCAGTATATATTGCAGATTAGGCAAAATGCAAAATTCTGTTGGTGATCCAGACTGCATGATCTTGAAATAAATGGTGGTTTGGGGTTTTTTTAACTTGGAAATTTCACTCAGTTGTGGATTGATTTTTTTTTTTTTAATTATTTTTTTTTTAAGCTATGAGTTAGTATCCCTTTAAGATGCAGGATTTGGGGTTTTTTACGCAAGTGATTTACCATCCTGATGTTCAATGGGAAATGCAAATGCACTCTCTAGTCTCAACATATGACCTGTAAAGGTCATACCCAGTGCATTGCAGCTGTGATCGGATCAGAACTTTCACTAAAATAATAATATTTTTACAGGTATAACTTAATACAGCAGTAGTGTCTTCCATGTGGTAATGCAGCTTTTGATGTTCTTGACTTTGCTCAGTTCCTCAACATTCTTGTCCCTGTGCTTTTCTTTCTCCTTGAATTCTCACAATACAATTGTTTTGAAGATACTTGGTAGTGCAATTTTTCTCAGACTTTTTCATTCAAGGATGCATATAGCCTTTTGGAGGAAGAAAGCTCACTCAGCCACCTAATATTGAAGTTAATTTTAGTGAAGATTCATGAAGATTTAAGCTATACAGCTACTGTATAGCTTAAAAAAGAAGACATTATGTTACAAAACCAGAAGTTTACTGGATTTAGTTGTAATTTTTAAAAAATTTTAAAATATTAATAACCCCATAACATTATGTAATGGCAAGTAATCATGACTCTGCTATGCCCAAGGCATGATGTCAAGATTATGCTATATTATGGGCATGCTATCAAATAAACTGTTGTTCTACGTGTCCCATTTCCTCCAAATAGCTTTAAACAGCTATAAAAATAAACTTATCTGTCCCGTACCACCCTGCCTATTTCCTACATACCTTTCAAATTTTACAAGAAATGAGACAGATGCACACCTTAGTTACAATTTGCTGTATCACATAGTGATCCTGTGCATGCAAGATGCAACACAGATACTTACGTAAGAGCAATATATGACTATGTAGAATGAACTTTACAGTAAGCTGTGTTTTGACATGTTGAATTGAGCATACGGTGGCAGTCTTAATTCAGATGTTTCTCTTCCTTGTAACCATCATGCTTTAGCAGTTCCTAAAAGAATTTGTTTGTTCATTCTTTTGTTGGTCAGCCCTCTGAGAAAGCAGGCCTGATGTTGGGGTTGGAAGGGCACGTGCTCGAATGCTTGTGTCTCCATTTCTCCTTCTTGTGTCAACCCCTGCTGCCACCCACCGCGTGTCAAGTCCTCTC
Organism: Grus americana; assembly: GCF_028858705.1. NCBI lineage: Eukaryota > Metazoa > Chordata > Aves > Gruiformes > Gruidae > Grus > Grus americana. The sequence continues at coordinate 29,100,906 of NC_072855.1, read as the reverse complement.
GCTTTCTCTTACTGCAGTTCTCTCCCTAATTTTTATCTACTTGCCTTTGCATAAGGGTGCTTCTTTCTGCTCATTTCTTCTCATTGTCTGAAGGTAGAGTATAATGTACAGGACAGGCTTACTGGTTTCAGAATTGACAGAAATCCTTGCATTAGAGCTACGGCACTATTGGATGCTATCCATGTTGTTCAGCCAGGAATGCTTCCTGCAACATACATTTAATTTTTATTTCTAAATAGATGCAATTATTTTGTTGGAATGCAATTTAAAGTGTTATTAGTTCCTTACATATAAGCAGGGGGCTGTAATCTCTACATTACCATCTCTTGGACAAAATAGGTCAAAGACATTAAATAGATGTGGCGTGCAATGCATTTGAGTGTTGAAATCTTAAAGTTAAGTTCTTTTAATTACAGGCAAAAGATAAAATAATTAGAAATTATAACTAAAAAGTCAGCTGAATTGAAAGGCCTCTCTTTGCAACTGCTACTTGCAAAAACGTTCTTTATTACTGTGAATGATCCTATTACAGGAAAGAAAGCACATGTGAGCACTTGGACCCCAGTTTTGACACTTTAGGAAAAATGTTATAAGCAGCAATCCAAAAGAACACAAAAAGGAGGCTAAACGTGCTCTGGTCTGAGTGGATCTTGTTCAGCTAAAACCCTTAGTAGATCAAAGACTGAGGAAAAGGAACCATTTATTTATACGTACCTACTTGGCTATACGCTCTGTGTGTGTGTGTGTATATATATATGTGTGTACCACATAACTTGTCTGTTTCCTCAGAGACATCCAAAAGGTATTCAGGAGAGTTGGTAAGAAAGCACAGAAACGTTTGTAGGAAAAGCGACATGCCAACAGCGAAGGGTACGTGGTTAGGAAGCGAGAGGAGAGCTGTGGGGATGGGGATGCTGTAGGTGGAAAAGCAGGCAGCTCCACTCGGGCTGCTCTGCATGCCTACTGCTGCAAATGCTGCTCCCTCAGCCCATTTTCCATTCATCTCCTAAACATACGGGAGGGTAGCGCTTGGCCAGAGTGACCTAGGCTGCCTGTGATTCAGATATGCTGAAGAGGGCTTTTCCTGTAGCCATAGCTAGTTTGGAGTTCAATCTCCTAACCAGAATGCTGGTAGCAAGGTAAATATAATAGCCCTGCAGTTCACTTGTGCTGCAAAGCTTGTGCATAGACCAGATCAGATAAATACTCCGACAGTCCCAGGCTGCATCTCCCTGCCATGCTGTTAACTGTTAAACATTTTAAAATTTGTTAATCATACAAAATCCAAACATTTTACCAGGTTAAAAATTAGAAAACCCATGAAACTAATGAAATAATGCACTTTTCAGAAGAGTGATTCCCAGCTCTTTTGTCTGGTGAGGTTCTGTGTTGACTGCATGAAGTCTACATTAGTCAGGATCTTTTACTAATAAGATTCTGAAATCGTTATTTTGTGTGTATACAATATGCTTTGGGGAAAAATATGAAATGATAAATATTAGTGAAGTAGTCATTTATCAAAGTCTTTTTAACAGTTCAGTCTGGGTTCATTTGCTAACTTGAATTTCTTTAAACAAAATATTTTAATGCAGTCAGATGTAAATTTGCATATATAACCAACATTCCTTACTGATAGGAAGGACGGACTCTGTGGAAAACCAGAAATTTAAAAGAGGTGCTAGAAGCTGTGAAAAAGTAAAACAACCTGAGCCAGCGTAATACAAAGAGGTGGACGGGAATCCTTAGGTGTCTGAATGAAAGGAAGTACTAAAGTGGTTTTATTTTTGTGTGTAGTATTTGATATAAATACTGAATATTCAGTTCTAGTATATGACATTTAAAGAGAAAGATAAAAGGCTGAAGGGGCACAGGAAAAGTACTGATTGGGATTGGAGAGAAGGCTTTACAGGAAGAGAGGAAAGCCTTTATCATTTTAGTGTGATTTGATTTTGTGGGATGACTTGGCTACAAATAATCAAGTTTGCAGAGAATAGATATAGTGTTGCGTGAATCTTTAACATGTTAGGTGAAGCTAGGCTGTTGGAGAGAATTTGGAGCCAGACCAATTACAGTTAGGAGCTAGACACTTTTTTAAAACTTGAAGATGAACATGTCATGAGGGGAGCAAAAATGAATTTAAAATAAATAAATAATTTTTTAAAAGAAAATGAAATAGTAACCTCAGATCAAGACAGCACCTGGGGGTGAGGGGACGGTACCAGTATCGTCTAGGAGTAACGGACTTGTGATTTTTAGAAGTAACTAAATGGTTTCTCTGGCTGTGAGTTTACTTAAGATACTCAGTAAGTAACAAAGTAGTTTCACTGATTTAATTAAGAGTTCTCTGCTTGCAAAATTTTAATACCGCAGAGTTTCCGAAGTTACAGAAAGAGCTTATCAGCAAATGCTTAAAATAAATGTTCCAGTAGCGAGCATAACCATGGGAAGGAAGATAATCCTTTTAGTCAGTAAAATTAAAACACCTTTTTTTTCTTGTTTTAAAATCATTTTTTCTAAGTCTTTTGTAGTATTGTATAGTTTTAAAAGAAAAAGGGCTCAGACACAATTTATTGTAGCTTAAAATACTCTTCCTCAGCTGAGCAAGGATTGCTGAGGCATGATGCCAGCCTTCCCCAGATGTCAAACCAACTATACCAGTGAAAAGGATCAGTGATGAATTCAGTTATCTTGTATTTTGTCAGGCTGCATGTCAACATAGATGGTTAGAATTTAAGCAGAGACAGTTTGGCATGGTACCACCAAGTTACCAAGCTGTTAACTAGGTAAGTTGCTAACTGACTAAATTGTAGTTGTCTCACATCTAAGTGAAAACCATCAAGAGTATTTTGGTGGTGCTGGCAACAGCTTTATTTTATCCCATCGTGGAGAAACTATATGTTGCTCAGACTAGTACTGTACACTTTTGCAAGTCTTGCCCAGATGCTTTCAAAAGCCTTTCTGAAATATGTAAAATTTAGCACACCACATTTCTTCAGTGCAGTGTTTCTCGTACGCTGCTCTGACACTGGGGCGAGGATGCAGGTGCTGCCCAGCGCTTGGGCTACGGGAGGCAAGACGGCATCACTTGTCTGGTTTCTTACTTGCAGCTTGGAGGACAGAAACAAGCACAGTAGTTTCGCTGTGTTCACCTGAGCTGCCCTGCTGAGGTGTGCTAGCCACCAGAGGACGGTGCTGGTGAACGCTGGACGGGGGCCAACGGGTGGTACCTTTTTTCCACCGGTGCTGCTGTTTGCACAACACTGGCACGTCTGTCTACATCCTGATCTCTGCTGCCTGCCATATGTTGACATTTCTGCTTTACGCAATGGATGCAAACTACTCTTTGGTTAATTCGATAGTGGGTTTTTTTTCATTTCACTTGTAAAAGATAAATGTAGACCTGTTATTTCCATCTCTCTCTGATCTTCAGGAAGCCAGGAAAATAAATCTTAAATTATTAATTCAGTGAAAGTTTCCAGACCTTTACTTTATGCTGTTGGAATAGATTTTTGTAAGTCATGTGAGATGACTGGGCCCATGACAAAGCAGAGTTAGAAAAAGACATTGAAAGAAAATAATCTTTTAAAGCTATACAAGTAATTCAAAGGCTTTGATAAACCCGTGACTGGGTTAAAGAGTATTATTTGGTCATGTCACGTTTGTTTGGTCGGTGTTACATTAGCTATGGTAATATTTACCTTTTAGCAGTTAAGATTTTTAATGCTGAGGAAAAATAATAGATAGGATTATGGACTTGTAAGGTCTTCATTCTTTCTGATACTAAAAATCTTAAAAGTTGTAGCAACATTTGATGTACAGAAGTGTCTCAATTAGTATAGAATGTGTAAGGGGGAAGCTAAACTTTCAGAACTATCTTAAAAATAGTTTGCTATCTATTGACATGGATTTCAACTTCATCTAAAGACTTAAAGATTATTTCAGTTCTCTCTGATTTGTTATCATTCTTTTCTTTAGCTATTTCTGGTTTTAGACACATGCAATGGGTATAACAAACCCAGTGTTTGTTTACCTGTACAAAAGTTTTTGTAGACTTAAGGAGCCTGACTTTTCACCCTCTTCTTACAGGAAAGTCACTTCTCCATCTTCTCAGGAAATATTTTCCCAGTTATTTTCCTTCAGCTTATTCAGCAATATATGATGTTTATATAGGGTGGAACATTTCTCATGTTTTTGCTTTGTAGATAAGATTACAATTATTTGTGCAGTTTATCTAAAAACATAGTCCAGATAACACAAATTCACCTACAGTAGATGTTTCCTTATAAAAATAGGGGAGGGAGGAAGGAATTCTAGTTAAAAGGGAATTATGATTTGCAAGTGCTTTCTGGAGCTTTTAGTGTGTGTGCTGCAAAATGTCAATTCTCATAACAGTATTTTGAACAGACTTAACATGTAATATTATATGAATTTGTAAGATCCAAAGAAGTCTTTATTTGCCAGTATCTGAAACCTTTCCCCCTTGCTTTTGAATATGCAGTGTAGGAACATTGGCTAATATATCAGTTGGTGAACACATAGAACTATTTCTGAATATTAAATGCATTTTCCTGAAACTACCTTCTTTTTTTTAAATATTTATGTATCGGAAGTGTACATAAATGCCACTGTTTTCCTAGACGATTAAGTGTGTTTCTTTGGATTATAGAAGGTGAAAATGGTCTGACTTGTGAATTGGTACCTGTATTATTTCAAGTTATGCTTTGAGTAGGCAAATGCTTTTTGCCTGGGCAATGTTGAATTCAAGTTTTCAGAGGCTGTAATAGTTGTGTCCTTTTGAATGCCAAATACAGCTGCAATCATAGCAGAAAATGCCAGAAATAGTCTCGTGTTTTCAAGATTAGGACAAGCGAAAATAAGCTGCCAGTTTGAATCTTGGACCTGGTACATGCAATCCCGATTTGTATCTGTTTAACATGTAGTCATCTGTGGCAGCCTTGCAAGTGTTAAATGCCAAGCAATAGAGACTTTAAATTTTTATCAACAGCCTGACAGGATGGGTGTTGCCTCTTATTAAACTACTGAGCAATTATATTAACCCGTTGAGAGCAGTACTGCCTGTCAGTATGCTGACACCTCCTTTTACATCCCACACCAGGCAAGTTAACGGCTCTTCCAGTTTACTGCTTGACTTAACTTGCTCCATAAAAGCTCTGTGTTTGCTTACTGCAATCTAATGTGAGCTGTTAACTCCTTACCTTGAGTGTTTTTCTACTTTCCTCCTCAAAGATAACATTTTCAATTGATTTATAATAAAGTGAAAAGTAGTTTAAAATTTAAGTAGCAAAAAATGCTCATCACATCTTTATATTATCTTACTGCTTTAGTAAGAATTACTATTACAGTTCATGAGTGTTTTGTTAATGCTTCAATTCTCACTAAATTATTTTGCAGAAATATGATTTAATTTTGCTTTTAACAGAGCAGTATGTATTATGGTACTGGTAGTGATGAAATATTCTAATAATTAAATTCTAAATTGCATCTTTTCTGTACCTTACAGAGTTATTTCAAATGCAAAGCAAGTTGTTATTGACATTTTCCTTTTCGTGGATGAGGTTTTCTAGCTGTTTTTTGTTGCAGATTGGAAATGTGTTGAACAATTGTCTCTACCTTTGTAGAAGGCATTTTAAAATTCGTTCATGTAGTTTACAATAACTGCCGTATGTGAACATGAATATGCTTGTTAATTCAGATGGGAACGGCTTTCCTTCTAAGTTACGCTTGGCACCCACTGCCAGCTATCTCTGAGCACACTGCAGTAGGCCCTGCTGTTTGGGAGAGGTGTTTGACGTTTTCTGTTTGTCAGTCTTTAACCTTATTACTATTAAGTCACCAAATTAATTTTAGATGTATACTTCATATCTTCAGAAATGGTTCTAGCTGAAAAATAATGTAAATATTCACATTAAGAGTTATTTCTTTGTTCTATAATATAACTGAGAAAAAAGGAATCTATTTTCGATAAGTCAACTGTGTTGTGAAATTTGCGTTTCTTTCTTTTTTTACAGGAAAAACTCTTGTCCAGATCTCTTCAAAGAGGTGAAGATCTTCAGTTTGATCAGGTAGGAAACATGTACTTGAAGGCAGTTTTTATTGGATTAAGGTGGCCTCTGTTTTTGCAGAATAGTGGTTCCACTGTTGTAATGACTTGGAACATCCATGTCTGAATCAGCATCAGAAGATTTAGACCTTGAATATTAGTTAGACTTTATTTTCCATTGTAGAATACGATTGTAAGAAACTGCTAGACTAATTATTTGAAGGTGACAGTGAAAGCTGCTGGAGGAAAGATGCTGAAATATGGTAGACAAAAAGACTTATTTCTGTTCCTGTTCACAGGCTTGGTGTAACCTCAGCCTATGTCGCTTACTGTTTCAGTGTTTGGGGTTCTGCTTTTATCAGCAAATAGTGTTAATTTCAGTAACTTGGCTTTTACTGAGGGCTTTTGGATTCCGTAGCAGAAGGTAGTTTCAAAATGTTACTTTGTCCTTTTGCTGAATATATATTCACACTGTGAGTCTATTCTGTTTTACTTGCTGTGAGTGAGCTGTACCTGGAATAACTCTGTGCTCAACTTATTCACGTTTATTGTCTGCGTTTCTAATTCCTTCATAGTATAGACATGGTTTTTGTCCCATAACTACTTCCTTGCAATGGAGAGGCAGCATTCAGATGAAGCCCCATTAATTGCCTGTTCCTGTTCTTATCTGTTACTGATTAGCATACTACTGTATAAAGTTTAGTGTTCTGTCCGTATCTTCTGTAACTGTATTTTTGTTTCATGTTTTCCATTACTCCTCAGATATAGGTATTAGACATTGCAGTGAAATCTGTGGACCTGCCCCTGCTTTTCAATTAATAGTCTCTTTTCCCTTCTCCCAAAAGAGAAACAAATAATAGCATGTAATAGTTGATGTATAATTTTCTTTTCAAAAAAAACCAAAACCACCAGCAAACCCCTCACATAGCCTTTTAATGTTTTCTAATTTAACCTGCTGTAAGGCTGTTATCTCCTAAATGAGAGTTTACTCATAAGCAAGGAAAATAGGTGAGGGGGAATAGGGCATAAATTCTTTGGTAGCTACAGTATTTTGTTTTAAATCTGACCAAAAGCTGAATAATATGCATGATAGGGATGATCTAAGGAAATCTGTAACTCAGTAATACCACTGATTTTTCTATTAACTCCAGCCTCCTCTCTACCCCCGCATTTTTCCTCAGTTAAGGATGTTTTTTATACATCACTAGTAGTCATGTATTGAACTACATATAGGTTCTAAAAATACGCTGAGTGAAGTAAAAAATAAAGCATATAACTTTTGTAATCTTGTAATATAGAAATAAGCTAGTTTTCCTGAAAAAGTAGTACTTTAAAAATAATTAGGTTTGAATGTGTGTGTATGTGTATATATATATATATGTGTGTGTGAGTTCTTATTTTGTTCTTTTGTTATTTGTAATCTAGTTTGGGTTCATCGAGATCTGAATTTTAATGGTACTGAAGAACTACTTTAGAGAGTCAGAGCAGAATGGCTCTCTTGTGGCAACAGGGATTGTGACTTTTGATAGGGAATTTTGAACATTGCTTGCCAAAAGAAATTAAGATTGTTTCTCTCTGTTCATTGCTGGGTGTATGAAACCCACATTAAGGCGAATTCTCCAGCAGCGCAGAAGATTGCAGAGTAAAAAGAGATTGGCAAAGTGTGGGAGAGAGGAAGATCCAGAGTGCGTGGCCACAACATCCAGTGGCACACAGCAGAGAAGCTAGAGCTGTTGCTGGGCCAACCTCGTTCACCCAGAGATCTTCATGGAGTTAGGAATTCGAGTCTAAAAAGTGGCATTAGCTGTACTGATACGGTGTCTGAGCTAGTAAGTGGTGTACTTTGTGCATAAAAAGAGCATGATTGAAACAGAAGAGAGACTCTGGGAGTGAGAAGGTATCTAGTTAACACTCATTCTCTCAGCTCAGTAAGTGATGAGAAGAGGGATGGAGGAGGAAGGCGTGTAGTGTTGCCTGTCCCTATCATGAAAAAGAAAAATAGCTATTTAAAGGGATTATAAGTTGTTTCTGTTGGAAGCATAATGTGGTGGGGACCCTGGCTGGAGGTCAGGTGCCCATGAAAGCCACTCCATCACTTCCCTCCTCAGCTGAACAGGGGAGAGAAAATATAACAAAAGGCTCCTGGGTCAAGATAGGGTCAGGGAGAGATCACTCAGCAATTACCATCATGGGCAAACCAGACTCAACTTGGGGAAAAATAGTTTAATTTATTGCTGATCAAATCAGAGTAGGGTAATGAGAAATAAAACCAAATCTTAAAACATCTCCCCCCGCTCCTCCCTCTTTCCAGGGCTTAACTTCACTCCCAATTTCTTTACCTCCTCCCCGCAGTGGCACAGGATATGGGGAATGGGGGTTGTGGTCAGTTCATCACATGTTGTCTCTGCCACTCCTTCCTCCTCAGAGGAGGAACTCCTCACACTCTTCCTCTGCTCTAGCGTGGGGTCCCTCCCATGGGAGACAGTCCTCCATGAACTTCTCCAGTGTCAGTCCTTCCCAGGGGCTGCAGTTCTTCAAGAACTGCTCCAGCATGTGGGTCTCCCACGGGGTGCAGTCCTTCAGGACCAGACTGCTCCTACGTGGGTCCCCCACAGGGTCACAAGTCCTGCCAGCAAACGTGCTCCACTGTGGGCTCCTCTCTCCACAGGGCCACAGGTCTGTCCTGCCGGGAGCCTCCTCCAGTGCAGGCTTCCTATGGGGTCACAGCCCCCTTTGGGCATCTACCTGCTCCGGCGTGGGGTACTCCTCAGGCTGCAGGTGGAGCATATCCACCATTAACCTCCATGGGCTGCAAGGGGACAGCCTGTCTCACCATGGTCTGCTCCACAGGCTGCAGGAGAATCTCTGCTCTGGCGCCTGAAGCACCTCCTGCTGCACTGACCTTGGTGTCTGCAGAGTTGCTCCTCTCACATACTCTCACTTCTCTCTCTGGCCACAATTGCTCTTGATGTTTTTCCCCCCCCTTAACTATGTTATCTCAGAGGAGCTACCAGCATTGCTGCTGGGCTTGGCCTTGGCCAGCAGCAGGTCCATCTTGGAGCCAGCTGGCGTTGGCTCTTTTGGACATGGGGGAAGATTCTAGCAACTTCTCACAGAAGCCACCCCTGTAGCCCCCCCGCTACGAAATCCTTGCCGTGCAAACCCAACACACATAACCAGACCAAGAGGGCTGCTATTAGATTTGAGAATGCAAAATCAATAGTTTTAAATTTTCAAATAGTACAATTCTTTTATTTGTCAGTGAGGTTTTAATTGAACAAAAACATAAATTTAGCTAAAAGAGATGAAACTTTGGAAAATGAGAAGGAAATTTTTATGTTGATACACTTCTAAACTGATAAAATTTTGAGCATTTTAGTACCGGTGCTTTCCCTTTGTCATTCCCAGTGCATCAAGAAGGTACTGGAGAGGAATTTTTTTATAGAGCACATATTGCATTACTTAAAATATTTTTTGCTTGTACAGCTCAAAACTGAAATAGCTTGTATTTTTCTTCTGTTTTTGTTGTAGGAATCATACTTGGCAATTTCCTACTCTTGTCCTAAGGCACCAAAACTTTATGATCACGCAGAAGCATATCTTGTCCATCTCAGTGACTTTGCTGAAAGCAAACGTGTCTCAGACATTCAGGCTTGTTTGTGATTAGGCACAACTTGAGAAATGTTTTCAGGATCAGGATTTTGGCCATAGCTGGAATTTGGGCTCCAGCATCTTACTATAATTTTGCCTGTGTCTCTCCTTACCTTTCAGTATGCTGTTGGGTATATTAAGTGCAGCAGTTAGCAATGTTTTATGGCCTTTAAGACTGGAGCACACTATGCTGTTTCATTCCAAGGAATATAAGCATACGTCACGATGACTAGTCCAGCCCTGTCCTCTTGGGCATTATAGGATCTCTGTCTGGATTGCTGCTTTCAACCTAGGCATAATTTAATGCTAAAATAGAAGGGTTTTCTTAGAATTTTTATATAAGATGATCTTGAATTTAGTATCCAACCAGTATGATAATTATTTTAAATAAAAAGAATAAGTGTATAGCTCATGTTCTGCTTAGCAGCTATGTAATATGAGCAAAGATTTAATCTTCCTGATAATTCCCATGCCTTTACATTAAAATATTAAGGATACAAAACTTGGCAGGAAATAAATAATTTTAATGTAAAACTGGTTTTTCATTTCAAGAAGAAAATGCTTTATAATGCCAGTAGTTTCTGCATTTAGCACTTTACCAATGACAGATTTTTTTAATGCATGTGATAACAGCTTGTTTCTGTGGAAGATGATGTCAATTGCCTAACTACTAGAATGGTTATGAATGGTAGTAGTATTAATATACTGGGGAAACTTGCAGGAAAACTTAAGGAAAAGATTTAGTAAAGCTTAAAATACAACTTTCTTCTTTTTCTTCTACTACTAAACCCATCAGTTCAGAGGAAGGCAGAGGAGTAGTAGAAGTGCTTTGTGTGGTCATTTTACATTGACAGCACAGGGTAACTTAAGTGTTGGCTTAAACTGTTCCTGTCCTGTTGCATGGATATGTATTGGATATACCATTATTTTTAGAGTAAGAGAAATTAATGTATTTCCCCAGTGTTAAGGTTATTTGGGGTATGGGAAACGATAGTAAATTCTGAAGGCAAAACACGTTTTGAATTGCTGTGGTTGGTGATAGGTCCCCTCTTCATCAAGTTTAGCTTTAGCTTTCACTCTAAGGATTACCATTTACATTGATGCTTTTATGTTAAGTCTAATACCTTCAATTTAGTAACTCATGAGGGGATTTTGTTCTTTCTGCTTTCTGAATCTCTTTTTTTTCCCAAAATACACTAATGCTTTTAATTTGTGATCTCTGCTCGTGGCTGAAGTAAGGTCAACAGAGATGTTTGAGAACCCCAAGCTGATGCAAGCAACAGGCATTTCTTGCACATGAAATCTCAATGAAGATTTTTTGAAGCTTTAACAATACAAATGAATCTTTTGAGTTCTTTTTTTCTGATGCTTCCTCTTACTGAAGGATTATAATTTTAATAGTAGCCCACAAGTGTCTAAAATTTCCTCGTAGTTTTTCTTTCTTCTTCTACTCTCCCTCTTCACAAATTTTCACTATTGCTTTTTTTCCAAGGAAGTTTGTCAGGCCACTGCCACATCAGAAAATTCTCTTGAGCAACATCTTAATTTGTACATCTTCCTTTTCATCGTGCACTGCTTCATTTCAAATCACAATGGAACTTTACAGTGGTAAAATTGAGCTGGTTTTTACCGCCCACTTCTCAAAGTTGTTTGTGTACGCATGTTGGTTGGTTGACTGGGTATTTGTTTTGTATGGATATCGGTGCACAAGGAACAGGCGTACAACATACTCGGTTTCCAAAGCAAGTCATAAAGATTTCAGTGTGTTTAAGAGTGAAGGTTTTCTCAAAATTTAGCCTTTGTTCTGAGATGCAAGGCATTATAGCAAGCCTAAAGAGTATTTCTAGGTTCTGTTTCTTTTCCGTGTTAAAAAGGCTTCATATGGTTTTGTGTTGCCTGCCATAACTACCTTCATCTTTTTGTGCAGTTAGCTCAATGTGTGTGCCCCTCTTGCAGCAGGCGTGCCTAGTTTTTCTACTGAATCCCTTTTTAGTGAGTGCTCTATTGACAGACAATAATAATAAGAAAAAAGTAATCTCATTCTAGTAAAAATTTCTTAATGAAACCTAGTTCCGGTTCAGATTTGGAATATATGTAGTTTGTATTGTATACTGGGATTTAAAATTTTATGAACTTACAGAATAAGAATATGATTTTACTTATTTTGAGGAAGTTTCTCCACTTGTTTATATAATAAAGCAATTTTTCAGAGAGTCAAGAGTACTACATATTTCTTGTGACTTGAATAGCTGACTGGTTAACGAGTTGAGTAAAGTATTCAGATGGCTGAAAGAGGTCCTCCTGAGGTTTCCATATGGTTAACCTGCCCCTGTCCTTTCCCCAAACCTGAAAAACCAAGGTGCTTCAAATGAGGACAAAGAAATAATGGCACTGATGTTATCTTGGTTTTCCGGAACAGTGAATAATAGATAAGTTACAGCATGAGGATGGCTTCTGTTGAAACCTTTTATTTGAAAGATGCAAGAGGTAATTAATGTATGGCATCAGTGAGCAACGTGGTAACTCTCCTTTTCCAGTCAGTGCTTTGGGGATGGGCTTGCTCCCTGCTGCCTCCTGGCACGGACTTTCCAGCTGCTTTATGCTGTCTTTCCCCAGTCGTTCTCCTCTCAGAGCTTGGACACTGATGAGTTCTGTTAAAGTTTAGGTTAAAGGAAGCCTAGAGAATTTAAGTTTCACGGCATGTGAAAGTCTTCCTTCTATAATCGTTTCTACTGCCACAGTTTCACGGATAAGTTTACAAATCATATGGGTTTTCTGAAAAGAGAGCAGTAGATGGGGGAGTTATGTTGCAAGTACATAGAGCTTGAGATCTAGACCAGTCAAATGTATTAAAAGTAGATTAGAATATCTAAAAGGCTCTTATTTTTGTTTGTATAATAGCAAAAGAAACATGGTTTTGAAGGTTACATGCTTGCTCAGTTTAGGAGGGTTACCTCTCACTTGTAATGTAAAGGTACATATACTTCAGAGAGATATATATATATGGCAACATTCAGGGACATGCTAAAACAGCAGTTTTCTCAATTTTTCTTTTTTTTTTTTTAATAGGTTATCCGTATAAATTTAGGGTTCAGTGATCCCCGTGAACTTTGGAACACTTTGCTTAAATTTATCATAATAATAGACTTAGTGTGTCATATTTACAGTAATTCTCCTAGGTGAAAACGTTACGTAAAGTTGCCACTTTGTAAAATTATATGACACATGGTTTTTCACATTTAAAACCAATTTGAAAGAATGATCATAGTTCTAGGATTTTTAGATTGCTTTATCATGCTAAACTATTTTTCTTTTTTTTTTTTTTTTTTTTCCAGTTGATAAGCTCTATGAGCTCAGTAGCAGAGCACTGTCTCCCCTCCTTATTACGCACCTTGTTTGACTGGTACAGGCGTCAAAATGGAACAGAAGATGAATCTTATGAATATAGACCCCGGTCTAGCACAAAATCAAAGGGGTAAGAGTTTTTCTTGCAAAAGTCTGAGTTTTGTGTGCTTTCTTGTAAGAAAATGCATGCTTTGTAATTTTTTGACAAGTATTTTGTATTTGGATCTGTCATGACCTAAATCTGTGTAGGAGGAGTGTGGGCTTCTTTGAGGTAGTGTATTTAACTTGTGTAGATGATCTGCATGAAGTGACTTAATGATTTGGGGATTGATATACAGAAGGAAGTTAGATGCTGATAATTCCAAGCTAGTTTGTCCCCTTTTTGAATTGTTTTGGTTCTTGGTAGACCCTTTCAGGAGTGGGCAGGATGTCAGTGCTGCATCAAACCCCAAAGTTTCTCTAACCATCCATTTTCTACACACGTGTAACAATGATTGCGTGAAAGACATGTATACTCCTTCTCCGCAATATTTGCGTTCAGTCTTGTGTATGATACGTGTGTTCTTGATTTCTTATTTTAGGGATGACCAACAACGTGAAAGAGATTATCTACTTGAAAGGAGGGACTTAGCTGTAGATTTCATTTTTTGTTTAGTTTTAATAGAGGTTCTAAAACAGGTAAGATCTTTTGCTTTGACAAACTTCTTTCAATCTTTTGGTTTTAATGTCAGTTTTGATCATCATCTTTAAATTTTTAGATTAAAAACTGGAGCATATATACGATGAGCATATGCAAAGCTGTAATTATACAGCTTGCGTAAAGCCTTTGGCCTCTCCTATCTTTTCTTTACATGCTTGCATTGTCTTAGTTCATGTGTCTTGGATCCACTAAGTCAAAGCTGCTGAGGTACTGCAAAAAGCAAAACTGTAAAAAATAACATTTTATTTATATTCAGTACCTTTTGTCTGCTTAAACACTTTTGAAATACAATGTGAAATCATTGAATGACAAGATTAAAATGTCACTTAAATAATTAGAAAGTGTATGTAATTTTGCCTTGTAGTGTGGTACTAGATGATGTCACATGCACAATTTCTGTTAATGCAAAGTTTGCTTTGGTATATGGACAAGAGCATAGAGTTTGGCTTCAAGCAGTGGCATTTATTTCTTGAATTTTTTGACAGAAGCGAAAGATTACTGTAAGAAAGGGTTTGAAACATGAAGCAAACTTGAGCAAACTTCATGTTTCAAATACTTAAGTAATTTATGTGTTTTATGTATAGATACATGAAAATTAAATGGCTTTCTGTACTAAGAAAAGCAAGAACTATGGTTTAATTTGCAAATAATTTGTAGGCGATTTATGTTTATGTGGTTGTGTATGGCATGTTTGTGATACAGGGAAAAATGAAAACAGTAAAACAAAAGAGCTGCCTATCCCCCTCTGAGACACCACTGACCAGCCTGCAATTAGGCACAAACAGAGCGCAGAAAGGATGGCTTTTTATCAATAAACGTATTTACATTCGTGTTACATCTGTCTTCCTGGGAACCCTATCATTGTTTAATTCTTAGAAACTGGTTTTAGAGGGTGCAAAGGGTATGATCCAGCCCTTTCTATAATGTGCACAGAGCAACTGGAGAGCGGGTGACAGACATGACCTATGTAGGAGCAAAAGTTTTTTGCTTAAATGACTACATGTTACTCATTGTATGAATATGCATGTAAATAGCCAGTTCCAGTAACTGGAAGTTATTGGACAAATAGCTTTCTTGATGCAGAAGAGTATGAAGTTCTCAAGCAGCAAGTGCTGCACTTTCTGTAGACAAGACAGTAATCTCTTCTTGTAATATATTTTAGTGAAAATCTTAATCACTCTTAAGCAGTAATATTTAGTAGGGTTATCCTAGTCCCAACCTAAATTCCTTTTAAATTTTAAAGATTATATGACTTCATAATTATATATAGTGCTTTTTTTTAAAGAATACATTTGATTTTTAAGCAAATATTTTCTTTTAAACCTGAGAAAAGCAATGATGTCAAAGAAAACCTCAGTTAAAAAGGGCCTTCTAAACACTGCTTGGTTTTAGTTTCTCACCAAATTGTTACTTGTTGCTAGGAAGATTTTTATGTGTTTTGACTGCTTTCATTTGTGAAAGTCTGAAATAGAGATGATAATCTCTTCTGCATTCTTATTTTTTGTTTTTGACTTGCTTTATATTTAGGCGGATTGCATTTTGAGGTTAAATCTGTAATAGTAACACCACACAAGGTAGAAGGATGCATGTTTAACAGTCTGATAAATTTTGATGACCAATTCATGGCATTTATATTACTGTTGTTTCTTTTATTATTAATTTATTCCCTAGAAGCCAGTATGCAAAATAATTTAAGAGAATGTCAATACAGGTTGTGTAAATGTTCATATATTGCAGAATTAACTTGATATCATATGCCAACAAAGGATGTGTCCTTTGACAGTGTTGGGAGAGATTTCTGCAGGGCATCTCACAGTACTGTTTATTTACTTCATACAGACACGTGTGTATGTATACATGCATAGTTACATACATATAAATGATATCTGCATTTCAGATACCTGTTCATCCAGTGCCAGATCCTTTAGTACATGAAGTTCTAAACTTGGCTTTTAAGCACTTTAAACATAAGGAAGGGTAAGTTTCACTTGTGTACTTTAAAATATTTTGTGTGTATTACCAGCCTGTACTTGATTGTTGTGATTGTTTCTTCTTTGCCTCACATGTAACATGTTGGTGACAACACTTGATAATGAACACTGATTGATATCTTTAAACTGAAAACCTATCTTGAAAGAACACAGCTGTGTTCAATATAATGCTGAGTTTATTTTGCTTCGAATATACAGAATGATTTGCTTAGCTAGCCAGAATAAGAAAAGTTTGAGTTCAGATAACTATCGTAAACTTCCTATGCAGAATATGTCTCTTAATGTCCGCTCAATTAAACTACATCACTTTAAATATCAACCATGCATTTTATGCTTGACTTTCATTGGTTTTATGGTAATAGTCCACATTGGTATGGAACAAACTTTTTTTTGTAATTGAGAACATGTTTGGAGTTTAGAAGAGCAAAGTTATATTTAACACCTTTTTTTCTTCTTTTTTTCTTTTTTTTTTTTTTCTCTTTAGGTATTCAGGAACCAACACTGGGAACGTGCATATTATTGCAGACTTATACGCAGAAGTGACAGGGGTTCTTGCTCAATCAAAGTAAGTTCAGTCTCTGACTTTTCTTGCATTTGGGGAAAAATGAGTTGACTTAGAGACTATTTAATACAGCAGCATTAATTAATGACCCCAGTAACTAATCCCTTAAGTGTCAAGTGAAGTCAGGTGTAGTCTGGCATGTTTAGTACAATATTGAATTGCTTTGCTGTCAACTTGTAGGTGCAGGGCAAGGAGGCCTGGTATCAGTCAATAGTTGTTGTTCAGTTAATGAGCATATTCTAATGTGCTGATCATCCTAGGTACTCTTAAATGCCTAGATTTTAAGTATCAGGATTCATCTTGCTTGTGTTCCTTGTACTGTAAGTGCTGTTATCATTAACAGACTAAAGAAATTGGTTCAAAATTACAGACATCATGTAAAAGTAACTAAGAATGCAAATAACTGCCATCTATATCCCTTGTTCAGGTTTCAAGCTGTTAGGAAGAAGTTCGTCACTGAATTAAAGGAACTGAGACAAAAAGAACAGAGTCCTCATGTAGTACAAAGTATCATCAGTTTGATTATGGGAATGAAGTTTTTTCGAGTAAAGATGTATCCCGTGGAGGATTTTGAAGCATCCTTTCAGTTCATGCAGGTAAATGAATATTACAGAAAATTGAAATGAGCACAGTTTTGATTAAGTCATGAAGCTACAATGATGCTTGCTGTGATCAGTCGCTCACTCTACTTGTGTGTCATCCTTCATCCTTTTCTGTTTAGTTCCTGAGTTCTCAGAGGTATGAATCATTTTTTTCTCTGTAGTTCGTGAGTACCTAGCATAATGAGAACCCATTCTCAATTGTCTCAGTAATGTGACAAACCTGTAATACATGAATTTATTTAAGACTAAATGAAAATGGGTAGCAATCAAATAATTTTCTTTCTTTATGAAAGCAGCAAGTTAAAAAAAAAGTTACTTGATACATCTTTAACAGCCTAGGTGTCAAGAAACACTTTTGTTTAAAAAAACTCTTCAGTTAATTTTCAGAGAGACTTAAAATCTAATTGTTTGCTTCTCTTGATTGTGGATTAAAAATTGTCTTAACTCATCCATTCCACAGTAACTGAAGTTATTGCAACTTGGTCATAAATTTTATTAGAGTTATTTAACAGCCATTGACATTGATCTCAGTCTTGAAAAAACTAACATACACATAGGGGCTTTAAATGGTGTCCCGAGTGGTCAGTTAAGTATAGTGGAGTGTATACACCGTATATACTGCATACAGGTGTATGGATTATTTATTTCTCTGTAAAATTTTCTGTGCATAAAAGTAATCTTGAAAATGAAAATGAGTATATAAAAAAAATCGGTATTTTCTGATAATTTCAATAGAGATAAGTGTTTAATTTTCTAAAACTTCAGAATAATCTAAAAAAAATGTGCATATTTATGGTCTTTTATATTCTGAGTACTCTATATTCTGGGTAGAAACTAAATAGCTATCTGGTATTACAAATGTTCTTTCAATTTCTTTGTAATTGCTGGGGAAACAGGCTTCAAAGTTTCTAATGTTTTGTGATGTTGATATCATCAGGGAATATAAGACTAACTTAAACACATTGCACGTTTTAAATTCAGTGTGATATTGCTAGTAGTTTTTATTGCATAGTGACATTTGTCGTCTTTTTTCTAAGTATTTTTCTAATGCTTCCTTACTAAGGAATGTGCTCAATACTTCCTGGAAGTAAAAGATAAAGATATAAAACATGCACTTGCTGGTTTGTTTGTGGAAATTCTCATCCCTGTGGCTGCTGTAAGTATTTTTATTTTTTTTCCCCCACTATTTCCCTCACTTTCATTTAGGCTCTCATTGTTAAAATTGCTTCCATTAATGCTCATACTATTACATTTTTACAGATTCAAAAAGATGTAAGTAAATTATGAGCACCTACATAACCTTTTAAAGGGAAATGTGTCAGTGTGATTAGCTAGTTTTCAACCTTTTTTTCAGAACTTCTTAAATTGTCTGTTTTCTAGAGCCTTTTGTCCCCAGCGCACTGTGTAATCTTACACTTGCTCTAAAAATTTGAAATTTACTTGTTTTAATATTTGTTTACACAAAAGTTCCTTTGACTTTTCTTTATTAGCTGAAACTTGTTAAGTTCTTTCTAGAATAAACTGAGATATGTAACATTTTTACAGTCTGATAGGGAGAGTGTGAACTCCTATGCAAGAAGGAAGAATGTAGGTTGTGGCTAATTAAATAAAAATTGTTCGTAGAGGTGAGTGTCCACTAGATGCAATCCCTGAAGTGGAAGAGCAGTCAATCATCTCCTGTACGTGTTTTAAATCTAAAGCCAGAAATTTTACTCAGCAGCCACGAACAAATAAAAAACCTCGATGTCATCACAGTGTTGGACGTACAGTGCCTGTAATGCTGCTTGTGAGAATGCTTTCGGTCAGGACAGGCTCTCCCCCTTCCTCCCAGGCCGCTTCACTCAGTTGTGTAAACCTTGGTCAACAGGTCAACAAGAAGTTATGGCAGCTCAACCTCGAATTGACCACTCACCACAAGCTCAGAAAATTTCCTTGTAGTAAGATGGATACTTGCTGTCACTGTTGTCTCAAATGATGGTTGTATTAGCAAATGCTAGGCCACAGTGTGTTGAACATGCTGTCCTGAAGAATGGCAGGTCATGGCTCCATGTTCCACGTAATTATAGGGGCATGTCCTGCTATATATGGAGAACTGAGACATATAGATCCCATTTTGTAGAATGGGATATACAAAGACTAGCACGCTGGCTGGGGATCCCATCCAAGCAAGCTTGTAGGAAAAGCTAAATGTCTCAGAATTCTGCATCCTCTTTCAAATGGTCTGCCTTGCCCTGAGCCATGGGGAAATGCTTCTCTCCCTTCCCTGGTCTCAGTCTTGGGTGTTTTTTAAAAAAAATTAAGAAGGAGAAAATCTTTCTTCTTAAGGCATGACCACAGAGAGGTGGTGTTAGTAGTAGCTGTTTATTGACTGAAGTCTTGATCTTACGTGGGCATATTTATACTTTTCTAGAAACAAATTACATATCCTGTTTCAAAGTGAATGCATTTGTCGTTTTGAACATCATAGTTGCTCAGCAGTTGGAGTGGGAATGCATTGTGAAAGTACTTAGCGTTTAGGTAAACACAAATATTAGTTCGCAAAATCACAATTTAAATATAGTGAAAACGGCATGTACAGTAACAAGGCAGAAGCAGCATTGGGGAATTGGGACTATCTGGTGGTAACCACGCAGGCATGCACACCGGCTGTGCAGAGAGCGTGTGTGGTGGTGTGTGGATTGCTTCCTACAAGCATAGCCTGAATCAGCGCTTTAAACGCTTGGCGAGGGAGGCTTGATCTTTCCTTCTGACTCATTGAGTCTCTAATCATTCCATGCAAATGGAGCTTCTTAAGTAGAAGCGAAGAACCCCGTCCCAGATTGAGATGCAGTTGAGAGGGTTAGTCATTCTCTTGGAAGATGTGAGATGTGAGACGTTTGAATCTTCCTGAAGCAGATGAAGGAACTGAATCTAGATTTTTCTGTATCTTGGATACAGAAAATTGCTTAAGCAAGGAAGCTGTTGGGTTTCGGCATTGTGACTTCTTTAATGTCATTCTCTTCCTTAGTCATTCAGGCATTTTTAAAAATATGACCTGATTTGGACCCTGCAGGTATGACGGATGACAGCATATTTTACAATGGGGAAGTTAAGGCTGATCTGTAAGCCCAAGGTTATATCCCAAAGCAAGTGTGGTGCTGGCAACAACTGACTAATATATCATGTGGAGCTATCAGGGTACTCATCAACTTACAGCTTGAGAATAGCAAAACATAAATAATTTGGGGGTATGTAGGAAGTGATTTGAAACATAATTATTTTCTCAGTTTTTTCATTTTGGATTCGTACACATTACAGAGAGATTATACATTATTTTTTATACTTCCCCATTATGAATATTTTCAGTGTTCTTAGCAAGGTGGACATAACATATCTTTTATTAATTTTGAATAATAAAAACTAACAATCACCTTATAGGGAAATTATGAGTATAGAGGATCTCTTCCAGAAAAGCCAACCCCCTCTCCAACACCCCAACACCCACCCACCCCCCACCCCCCCCAATTGATAAGTAAAGCAGAAACACAATATAAAACAGCAGGTTGAGAATAATGTTTAAACAGATCACCACAGGTATCCGGAGAGAAGCCGGAGAGACTTGCAGAGGTTTTGATGAAGGTAGCTGCCTGGTTTGTGGAAGGAAGTCTGTCCTGTATGCAGGGACAGAGTGGGTAGAAAAGGTGTAGGGTTCTATGTATCTGTTTCATTAATTCTGAAAGCTGAACAAAGACCACCAACGTGGTTGGTTGGCTGGTAATCCTGTGTATCATTTCCTAAGTTTCCAGTTTTCAGAACTGGAGGACGTAAAAGAAAAGGGTAGTGTTGAAGAGGGGAATAGTGGAAAAAGTTATGGGGATTATTTTTCTAAATATCTGAAATTGTACTTTTAAAGAGTTTCAGCATAGTTTTTATTTATTAGTTGGTGGCAAATACTTTTTCTTCTTTAAGTATGGAATGCAGGCCCCATTCTTAAAATCATGGATTTTTTTAATGGGTTTTGGGTTTGTTTTGTGTTTTTAACTGTATGGGTATAGTGTATGACATGATATCTTCTGTTTATACTTCCAGTAAATACACTCAAATACTCACTTAATGTGAGATTTAACTTTTGAATGTTCTTGAATTCATGGACATTTTAATGTACATTTAAATTGCCTTCTGTATAAAGTTTTAAACCCATTTATGTATGTATTTTTTTAATAGGCTGTTAAAAATGAAGTGAATGTGCCATGTTTGAAAAATTTTGTGGAGATGCTTTATCAGACTACCTTTGAATTGAGTTCAAGAAAGAAGCATTCACTGGTATTTTAAAGAAATATTTCAACTTCTCCATTTTGCTCATCTTAGACTTTTAAGCTAGTACATTATATGAGGGAAAGCTAACAGCTCTATTAATTTAAATCTTAACTCCTCAGTTCAAGTATAATTAAATTTACACTGTGTATGTACACTTGCTCTGATTTTGATTTGTTTCTTTGTGCAAGATACATGCTCTGTTATCTCACTTGTGAGATTGTCTTGAAATCAATGCTCGTTTTTTATTATTTCAGTGGGTGTTAGCACAGAGTTATTTAACCTAATGTCTCTTCTAAAAAGAACTTGCATTCAGGGAGTCTGTATATTTAAATTATGTTTAATTAAAAGGTAGAAGTGTCAGACAAGATTTTTTCAGCAAAATAATAGCCTGTTAATAGCCCTGCTCTGCCTATTTTCTCCCCTCCTCATACATTTTGTTTTTCTTTTTTCCAATATTTTAAGTTATCTTTCTTGAATATAAATATCTGTGGGTTTATTTCCCCTTGAGACCACATCTTAACTGTTCCCCTAAGACTGCATCTTAGCAAGGATTTAAATCTCTTATTAATGCAGTGTTTGGTAATTCTTGATGACCATAGCAGTCGTGTTTCAAGTTGATTCACTTTACTTTGCTGGAAATGTAGAGCTAGATTTTGCATTACAGTTGGCATATTCAGTAAATGCAAATGAAGTGAAAATGATTTATCCTCACTTTCATGTTAGTGACGAGCTTTACTTTCTGAGCATATAAAGCATATGTCATTGTACATGGTTAAACTCCTTATATAAGAATAATGTAAAGTAGTTGATGTTAGTATTCACAATGTCATTTATGAAGTCAGAAACATTGTTACATCAACTTTACAATTTACCTATTCATGCTCATTCTTTAATTTTGCTCCATAACAAGATAATCTGCAGTCAGATTTGGTATTAATCACTATTATGTATTCTGTTAAAGTATGTGGTATTTAAACAAATCTTATGTTACTAAAGCAAAACAAAGTCACGCTAGTCTGCATATTCACAGACTTTATTAAATTGTTCTTCATTCCTTATTAAAAGTATACCTTGAGGAGAAGTAACATTTCTGACAACCTAAAGTCTGCCTCAGGTTTTACTGAATCAATGATGTTTTCCTTGACTATTCTTCTTGGAGGCAGTTCCTTCTCCCAGCATGTAGGAACCCATGAATTGAATCATGTGGTTGCAGGGAAAGAGCGAATCTTGTAGGAAGAGTGAGATCTGCTCGCAGTCTTTGAGATCAGACCTTACTAGGGGATGAGCACCACCGTGGTCCCGCTGCCCTGGTCTTACACCATGAGCTCATAGGTTATACGCAGGACACCATGCCTGGCATGCGTGCCCTAGTGCAGGGGAAAGGCTGCGTGCAATGCTAAAACTGCGAGAGCCAAGAACAGACTGTGTGTCTTATTCTCAATGTATAAGACTTGGGGAGGTCTGCGAAGAGCAATTTGATCAATTCTTTTTCCCCCCTACTCATAGGCTTTGTATCCATTGATCACCTGCCTGTTGTGTGTCAGTCAGAAACAGTTTTTTTTAAATAACTGGCACGTTTTCCTGCAGAACTGTTTGTCACATCTAAAGGTAAGACTTCTTTCCAATTCAGGAACTATCGCAAATCAATAGTATTTATTCCAATATGTTCTCAGCATTCTTGTGCCAAATCGACAATGAATATTTTGCTGTTTAAAAGGACACTGTGATTTTTTTTTTAAATTAAATGTCTGAAGTCTCCATTAGTATTAAACTTAGTAGTAAGTTTTTGTGATGCTATGTAATGCAGGAAATAGATGTGCGTCCCTTGGGGGACCATCAGTTTTATTGAGTAAAATCTGCAGGAGGAGAAGTATCTGCTAATTAAATGGTATTTATGCCAGAGAAAGTACAAACTATAATTCTTCATGTGCAAATTATATGTGAGAAAATAAGTGGCTCGTCCACTCCTCTAAGTAGAATGTATAGTAATTGCAAAAGTTCTCTCTCTTGTTCACTTGTTGAAGGAACAGAAAATGAATTGGGGGTCCAGGAAAGAGATTTTATCTACAGCCTGTGATATATATTTTCCAAGTAAAAATTACAGTGTCCCTTTAACTCATAGCTTCAGTTGATAGGACTGTAAACATGAGTTGATTGACAAAGAGATCATGATACGTAGAAACTGGGGATTTGTTGTA